>NC_039364.1:43637949-44286847 GCF_003573695.1 Papaver somniferum
GAAGTATCCCAGAAATACCCCGGAGGAACCCCGAAAAAAAAATGCGGAAAATGCCCCAGAGGACACTTGCTATACGGACCCTTGATTTTGGATAAGGGGTAACCTAATTACTAAGGGGTGACCCATTTCCAGGCATCTGCTAAAGGGAGACCAGCCAGAGATAAGGGGAGGTCAACTTCTCAAATTCAAAAGAAAATTTTGGCGGGAAAAAAGGCAGCAGCGTCAACAGTTTTGGATCAAGGATTTGAGCGACCTATCAGGCGATTCAATGGGCAAATTTGGTACCCACGGACTCTACAAGACATAAGGGACCTGTTAGAAGAGATTAGACCCATCTAATTGGGCTGGATAAGTCAGAAAATCCACACAAAGTCAAGACAGTGCACACGGTCCCTGTTTAGGGTTTTGAATTGGTTTGAAAGATTTGGGAGAGATTCTTGCGTGGGATATACTTCAAAACAGTTGAGTTCAAGTCAGAGAATATTTTGGGAGCAATAGAATAGCTCACAGACGCATACAAAGATCGACAGATGGAATTATTGTTCAAACTGCACGTGAAGAATAAGAGATTTATTCTCGAATTTGATCGAGTTTATAGGGAATCTGAAGGCTATATAAGTTTTGGTTTACATCAAAGAAAGGTTATAAACCTTTAGGAGAGAGTTTAGAGTCGATGAGAGCCTAGGAGAAGCAATTATAGAGGAGACAACGCTGCTGCTGCTGCCATTAAAGCTTCTGAAGAACATGAAGAACAGACTCGCAGAGTCAGTCGTTCTTCAGCAGACTTATTTTCAGACCACTGTTGTTGTTTCACAGCAGTAGGTAGTTATCGTTTACAGCAGTCTTAAATTACCATACCCCTTTGTAACAGTGGCGCTGTAACACCATTACAGCGTTGCAAATTTCTGTTTCATCTTATATTCATCAATAAAAACACCTATTTTAGCCATGAATTCATCTTGTGAGTGTGTCTTTGGGATGAGGAGCTAAACCCATTAGCCGAGACGACGGAGGAAGCCATTGGTCCATATTGATTGGTATAATTCTAATTTTATTATTTATTTGCAATATTATTATTTGATTATTTGCATGGAATTGAATTTAAAATATTAGTTTTTATTGAATAGTTGTGAATTATTTTGATGAAGCATGCTGGGTTTTAAAAACTTTTGATGTTTTATACTTTGTGATTACAATTATTACTTCAAAAATATATTTGAGGCAAATATTAGAATTATTTTTAAAGATAGAATTGCATGAATATTATTTAGAATTTACTATTTAATTGGTTAATGGTGGAATCCTAGTCTTGGTATTTTCTCTAAAGGTTTGAAATATTTTATTTATTTGCCTGTTTAATTTAAATCTAGAAAAATTGTTTTCTTCACAAGTCTGAAAAGACCCTGTTTTTACCACTACTACAATTACTATTTGAAAAACCATCAGCAGCCTCTGAAAAGCTTTCTCAGAAGACTAAAAAGGGGCAAAGAAGGTTATATGCACCAACTGTGCAGAAGGCATACCAACTTTCAGATGGGAAACAGAGGAAGACAAGGTTTGGCGCGTCGAGAATGTCACAACCTGATCCATTGCATGCAGAGACACCTCCATCAAAAAGTTGAAGAAAAACTGATGATTTTTGGATAAATGCTCTTTAATATTTTTTTTTGCAAACTGTTAGACCAAAGCTCAACATTTTTTACTGTGTTATTAATAATAATATGAATTTTTGGCATATATGAATTTCATATTTAACCACAATTTATAAAGTATATAAGAGAATTTGGATAGTGCCAGGTGGATGGTTTAGATGCTCCCATATCTGAACGGCTTAGAGGCGTCACACGCGTAATATACACGCTTCGAGATTAATTGGCGTGGCTAAACATAACATAAAGACACATTAAGCAGGTATAAATTTGCGTGGGTAAATATCATATAAAGCCACGCTATATGGCGTGTCTATAGGTTCTCCGATGAACGTCTCCCAATGTTACATGTGGACGGTCAACGTTACATCTGAACGGTCAATATTGCATCATATTAAACGATATCCAATGGTACCTAATACAGCCACGTGGATGAAGGTAATTGTAAATTGGCGTGGAAAAATATCACATATAGCCACGCTATATGGCGTGTCTATAGGTTCTTCAATGAACGGCTCACAACGTTACATGTGGACGGCGTAGGATGCATATAATTTAACGGTCAATATTGCATCATCTAAAATGAGATCCAACGATTCCTAATACGGCCACATGGATCAAGGTAATTGTAAATTGGCGTGGCTAAATATCACATATAGCCACGCTCTTTGGGGCGTGTCTATAGGAAATCAGTGAACGACTCACAACGTTACATGTGGACGGTGAAGGATGCATATAATTGAACGATCAATTCTGCATCATCTAAAATGAGATCCAACGATTCCTAATACGACCACGTGGATCAAGGTAATTGTAAATTGGCGTGGCTAAATAGCACATATAGCCACGCTATATGGGGCGTGTCTATAGGATATCCAATCAACGGCTCACAACATTACATGTGGATGGTGAAGGATGCATATAATTTAACGGTCAATATTGCATCATCTTAAATGAAATCCAACGATTCGTAATACGACTACGTGGACCTAGGTAATTGGAAATAGGCGTGGCTAAATATCACATATAGCCACGCTCTATGGGGCGTGTCTATAGGATATCCAATGAATGGTTCACAACGTTACATGTGGATGGTATTCAACGGTTCCTAATGCAGCCACGTGGATGAAAGTAAGTGAAATTGGCGTGGCTAAAACATAACATATAACCACGTTAAACCTATATGGCGTGTCTATCGGATAACCAATGGCTACGCCAAAACGCAATTTGCGTGTCTATAGTGAATCAAATAGCCACGCCAAAAGAAATTTGCGTGTCTAAAGTGAACCAAATAGCCACGCCAACAAGCAATTTGTGTGTCTAAAGTGAACCAAATAGCCACACCAAAAAGAAATTTGCGTGTCTATAGTGAATCAAATAGCCACGCCAAAAGAAATTTGCGTGTTTATAGTGAACCAAATAGCCACGCCAAAACAATAAATCGTGTGTCTGTAGAGTACCAGTACTTAAGTTTTTGGGACCCTATATAGCAACGCCTATATGGCTCTGACGTGTCTATTTCATGCAGAAATAGACACGCATGGCAGGCGTGGCTATAAGCTACCTAAAACCACGCCATGTTACCTAAACCACGCAAGCAGAAGTCACGCCTAGTCCAAACCGAAGTGGCGTGACAAAACCCCTATGGACACGCCAATTTGGCGTGGAAAAAGGGTCTATGTGTACTAGTGCATCATATAACCGAAGCTAAATGCATTCATCAAGGAGTTTATAAAGATACAAGATAACCCCTATAATATTGCACAGCCACACTCCCCACAAAGATTTTGCAATTAAGCACAAGTTCAATTAAGAACTCTCCCCCATAAAATGTCATTCCCAAAAGAACAACAAGAGCGACCTTAATTTCACAAGAAAAGAAGGATTTCATTGGACATAAAAAATCACATACGAATATGATTTTGAATCCAAAATACTCAATTAAATTAACCACAAGAAAACCCATGGTTAATTTAATCAGAAATGCTCAACATAAGAGAACTTCTGGAGCCGGACAGTATATACATAAAAATATGGATCAGGGAAGATCAATACTGCGGAATAGAAAAGGATTCATTCTATTTTCCATCACTATTTGCACAATGACATAGACACAATCCTCGTAAACAAAAGTTCATTCTATCTTCCATCAATATTTGCATAATGACATACAATAGGCTTAAGTTTTGTAATGTCAAAAGTTCATTCATTCTTTTATCAATACTTGCATATCGACATGTGAAAGACTTAACTTTTGACGAAGTATGGGACAATCATAGTTCACGGACACAAACACACATATACCATAACAAATTGCAATATATAAAATCATAAAGATTAATACTGCAAAAATCATCTACCAAATAATTTTAGAATTTAAACAAATAAACCTAAAAACAACGAAGATGAAAACGTTGGACATAGCTATGTGTAATCACAATAATGGCTATTCCAAACTCTAGTTATTCTTCCTTAAAATACAAGAATAAAATTCTAATAAGAAGATTTACTAGACATTGAGGCCTCTGAAAAATTCTTTATCATCCCCAAACTCCTTGTCGTCAACAACCATGGGTACATATGGTTCGTGAAGAAAGGAGTCAATTCCAACAAATCTTCTAGGATGAAGATGTCGAACCAGGGCCTTCTGAATTTCAAGAGTTCTCAAAACAAAAGCCTTTATTTGCTGAATATCCTTGCTTGTCTCCTTTAACTCTTCAAGAACATCAGAAAACTTTTGAGAATTTGAAGGAACAACTCCTGGCTTCCTTACATTCCTTCTTTTTCTTTTCAAAGTTGTAGGTATCAGAGATTTTTATTTTTCCTTCATGATTGATGGCTTAACAATCATATTAACATCTTTTCCATCAGAAGACATGATGCTTGGAGTATCCATATGTGTATGAGTTTGTGAGAGGAAATCACAAAATAAGTTCAACAAGCAGTCTTTGATTGAAAAGAGTTTCAAAGAAGGAAAACATATGTAGGGTTACAAAACCTATAAACACATAGGTTCGTGGACACACAACTCTCAACCCTATAAAAGGAAGAATTGGTTATTTTAACCCTCTTTTTATTGACTAAACAGGGAAGTTCTTTCCAAAATCAATTAGATGTGATAAGAAACGTGAATTCTAGACTTTCTTTAAATAAAAAAATAAATATCAAGACAACTATAGAAGTTTTTTTTATTAAAGCCTGAGGTGTGCAAGATCTTGTCTCTTTTTAATCAGGCACATGAGACAAGATGCACTTACCAACACAATTTAAGTTGTGCTGGGATGAACAATAATTTGTCCATCATATCTCTTTTGATCGGAATTCATAGAACCATGTTTCTCATACTTCTTAGACCACAACTTTCTCTCTAATGGTCTTATTTTGTCCTTGGAAACTAACTTCTTAGACGAAGATAAAATCTTACATACCTCAGCGGTCTTTTGAGCAAGTTTGAGCTTGTTTGCTAATCGATTTGCTTTTCGTTGAAGTTTGTTGACATGCCTCAATTTGTGTTTATACTTGTAACATTTTGATAGTTCATGACCTTTGAGTGAACAACATGAGCACGTCAATCTTTGATATAATACATGCATCTGAGATGTGCAAGCTGCTAGACACATAATGGAACCTGAAACATTACACAAAGAGTTTCCAATATGAGGGTCAATTTTATCTTCCAGATTGGCTGAGTTTTCTTCTGAAAGAATATCAAGATTGATGTATGTATTGCTACAATTATCAAAATCAAAATTTTCACAAAAAAGTGCAACACTTGATTTTTCGTCTTCATTAGAATCATAGTTGTCAGATATTTCATCAAGAGTTGAAGCAAGACCTTCGTTCCCAGTGTATTTCTTTCGATTTGGACACTCATTTGAAAAATGGCCAAAACCTTTACACTTAAAGCACTGAGGCATATCTTCGCATCAGTTTCATCATTATCCCTATTTTTAGGAGGAACACGATTATGGGGTTTATCCGATGACCTGGATTTATCTCTAGAGAACCGTTTACTTCTCTTCAAAAGAAGATCTCTAAACTATCTTGTGATCAACGAGACTGACTTGTCAAGATCTTCATCTGATGAATCAGCCTCAGAAAAATCATCTTCAGAGATGCAAACACTTTTACTTTTATCAAGTAATTTAGTGTTCTTTAGTGCTTTAAAAGCAACATCTTTACTAGACTTGGACATATGCTCATGATCAAAGATATTTAACTTCCCAACCAGAGTATTTCTGGATAGTGTTGCGAGATTATTTCCTTCAACGGTGGCATGCTTCTTAGAATCGTATCTGGATGGCAGTGATCTAAGAATTTTCATCACAATGTCCTTTTCAGTAATAGTCTTACCCAATGCAAAACATGCATTAACAATTTCAGACACTTTGTGATTAAACTCATCAAATGATTCTTCATCTGCCATACGAAGGTTTTCCCAATCAAAATTTAGGTTTTGAAGCCTAAATTCTTTCTCACTGGTATTTCCTTCAAATACGTTTTCTAAGATATCCCAGGCTTCTTTAGACTTTGTGCATGTAGTCACATGGTGTTGAAGATCTGGGGTAATGGAATGTATGATAGCATTTAAGCCGTCAGAGTTTTGCTTTGCAGCAAGGATTTCTTCCTGACTATATCTACCAATATCCTTAGGTATAGATACATCGCCTTCTGTATTAACCGGAGGATCATAGCCATTAACAACACGTACCCATGCTTGAAAATCACGAGCTTGAAGAAAAGCACGCATAGCGATTTTCCACCATAAGTAGTTTGAGCCAACGAAGACTGGTGGTACGTTTATGGAGATAGAATTCCTGTCCATAGAGTCAGATCGCTAGAAACACAGACTTATAAGGTCTTTAAACGTGTTTGCATGCTCTGATACCAATTGAAAAAGCGGGAGTCTAACAACCACACCCAATATTTCACTTAGCAATCTGCATGGACAAACTCCAATATACTTTTAAGAGAATCAACTAGACAGTCAGACTCAATCTTATTAAAAGTATATCAAAGAGTTATATCTCACTTTGTCGATTCAATACTTACTCAAGAAAATAGAAATCTGCGAGTCTAATTGAATACAAGAAAAATCACTTGAACGGTACCAAAGACCAATGTTCAAGGATCAATCAATTTCAATCAACAACCAAAGGTTGGATTTCCTAATTGATCGATTCAACGCACAACCTGTGATATTTCAATTATATAAAAAAATATAACGCGGAAAAGAAATAACACAGAGAATATAAGTTTTGTTAACGAGGAAACCGCCAATGCAGAAAAACCCCGGGACCTGGTCCAGATTGAACACACACTGTATTAAGCCTCTACAGACACTAGCCTACTATAAACTAACTTCGGTCTGGGCTGTAGTTGAACCCTAATCAATATCACACTGATCCAAGGTACAGTTGCGCTCCTTACGTCTCTGATCCCAGCAGGATACTACTACACACTTGATTTCCTTAGCTGATCTCACCCAACTAAGAGTTGCTACGACCCAAAGTCGAAGACTTTAATAAAAAAATCTGTATCACACAGAAAAGTCTACGGTAATAGATAAATCTATCACCCACAGAAATACCTGCGAGTTTTTGTTCCGTCTTTTGATAAATCAAGGTGAACAGGAACCAATTGATAACCCGGACTTTTATTCCCGAAGAACAGCCTAGAATTATCAATCACCTCACAATAATCTTAATCGACTAGCGAAAAAAGATATTGTGGAATCACAAACGATGAGTCGAAGGTGTTTGTGACTATCTTGCCTATCAGAGAAATTAATCTCAAGCCAACCTTACGATTGTACTCAATTACGATATAAACAACAAGATCAGATCACGCAACTACAGAGAAAATAGTTGGGTCTGGCTTCACAATCCCAATGAAGTCTTCAAATCGTTAACCTACAAGGTCTCGATAGAAACCTAAGGTTAAAGGAGAATCAACTCTAGCTAATACAACTAGTATCACACATGAGGTGTGGGGTTTAGGTTTCCCAGTTGCTAGAGTTCTCCTTTATATAGTATTTCAAATCAGGGTTTGCAATCAATGTTAGCTTAGTAACAAAGCATTCGATATTCACCGTTAGATGATAACCTGATTAGATTCAAGCTAATATATTTCAACCGTTAGATCGAACTTAGCTTGTTACACACAAATGAGATGCACGTTTATTTAGGTTTGTGTAACTGTACCCAAACATGTACATTTAGTTGGTTCAACAGTAGTTAACCAAATGGTTAGCCATATGAAAACTTTCATATCAACCATATTCATCTTAACCATAACTAGTTAAAATGACTCAAGAGAATTAGTTAGAGAGTTGTTCAATTGCTTAGATCTCATAGAAGTATATAAGACACAATCAAAGCAAAAATGATTTGATTCACTCGAATCAATTCATGAACTTTATAGCCACGGTTTGCAAGTACGCATTCCTTAATTTATACTTTATATAAGTTTAAGTTCACGAATAATCGGTTTTAGAAACTAACCCACTTAAGTACGCATACTGGTACACGGACTTAATTACCCGGAATAAGTTTGTTTTCAGTTCACAAACTCCAACAGAAATTCACGGGATGTGAACTTCCGACAGTGCACGTACTGGTACGCGAACTTTAGTTCCGGTTTTCCTGAGAAGCAAAGTACATATACTTTGGTTCAAGGAATAAGGACTCACACACGTATGAGTTATCACACAATGTTTATATCCTTTCAAGGTTATATTCTAAACTCTCATTTCAATCATTGAAACATTGATAGAGGACGTTATATAGTTGTTGTTCACAAGCTATTTTTCGTCTAAGCGATTTTCAAGTAATTGAAACTAATATGACTCTCGTCACTAGTAAAGATGAACTTGGCCAAAGCGATAGCTTACCAACACATATTTTGAGAAATAGATAAGCGAGATAAACTCGGCTCAAAATAGCAAATGTGTATAATCATAGTCTATATAACAATACGACTTTTATCTCAAGATAGGAGATAGAGTAGATAGACTTTTGAGTGATAGGTAAGTTCAAGTCTCCACATACCTTTTAGTCGATGAAGTTCCACCAGTTCCTTGAGTAGTTCTTCGTCTTTATATGATGATCGCCATGGATTCTAGAGCTCAACTAAACTTTCTATCCTAGTCCGAGACTTAGCTAATAGTAGACTAGAAATCAAGACTTATAGTTTTGATCACTAACATTGACAAACATGCTTGAGATAGCAACGCATGCGAGTTCGATCGAGCTGTTGATAGACACATTTTTGTGTCTAATTTGATCTCAATACTATATATTGTTGGAACTCGATTTTGTACTAATTTTTGGTATTTTATGTGTTTGTAGGTATTTTTGGGAAATAAACATTTTTGGAAAATTCGGCTCGAAAAGTTGATTTTGGCACCCGGAGGACACGTGTTATTCGGACTCCCAATTCTGGATAAGGGCTACCCACTTGCTAACCGCACCCCCATCGCTGGTTAAGGGGAAACCATTTTCTTCCTCGTGAAGAACAGTTTTGGCGGGTAAATTTATTTGAAAACCCGAAGTTTTGCAGAGAAGATTTTGACGAGGTTGAAGGAGATTAAATAGCTGGAATTGGCACAGAATATCCTGTTTTGACTAAACAGGGATAGTAATGTTGTTAGAATTGAAAAACTTGGGCCAATTTACGTGGAATGAAAGAGAACAGGGAACGGATAGTTGGTTGAGACATTCACGGGATTTCATGGGATTTTCTCGGGCTGGCTTGTGTAGTCAGTGTGAGTGAATCTTTCAGCAATGGGTTTTCACGTATTTGGAGGATGGTTGAATACTACAATGCGTGATGAGCTAAAACAGGGAAGAAATATTTTCTCTGTATTTATCGTCTGGTGTTATTTTGGGAAGTTTCTTTTCGCAGATTGAGGAAGTAATATCCCCTGAATTATATTATAATTATGCAGAAAGATTTCTGACAACCTAGAGATGCGTGGAAAAGATAAAGAGAGAAAGAAAACTCGGTAATTTGGCAGAGGAGTAAAGTCGAGATTTATTGCATTTAATCGAGAGATTTTTAGTCCTGTCGTGTATATAAAGGCTGTGGGGAGTTACAGAGCGGATATGAAGAGTGAGGGGTAGTTTTAGAGCAACAAAAATCGCTACAGAGCGATTCTGCAGTAGCAGCAGAGAAGAGGAAGAAGAGAGTTGCAGACGACATATCAGAAGTATCGTTCTCAAGAACCCTAAAGCTGAAGAACATAATACTGTAGAGAACAGTCGTAGTCAGTGTCTTATATTCAAACTTTTCTGTAACAGTCTATTAGTCACGCTTATCTTCATTTAGTAACACCTCTTGTAACAATGTATTCTGTAACGTCCAATAGGTGTTGCAGATTCGCTGTATTATTATTTCTCTCCAATAAAACACTTTTTTGAGACATGAATCTATATTTTGAGTGTGTTTTGATCATGAGGAGCTAGACCCCATCACTGGGACAATGGAGGAAGCAACTTTTCGTGATTGTGGTAAATGAATTAATTCTTTTATTGACTTTTTGCATAGATTTAATTGCTTTATGATTTCTATTAATTACTTGTTATTTTGTCTGATGTCGCATGCTTAGTTTAAATTAATTTTGATGCTTCATGCTTACAACTTACAAATAATATTTTATCAAATCTATTTTGGCAAAGAATTAGAGTCACAACTTGTTTTATTTGAGATATATTGTCTAGAGTTAATGACTGAACCACAAGAATATGAAAAGTAGTGAAATCCTGCGCCTCAGTGCCTCTTCATCTTGTCACCATAATTTGCTAATTTAAGTATTTTTGTTTATTAATTCTTAAAATCAATCTCATCAAGTCCGAGTGAACGACAACTCTATTTACCACTATATAAAATTCGATCAGCAGTGCTCTAACAGTATACTTCTATAAGATCTAAGCAGTTGAACAACTCTCTAAGTAGTTCATTTGAACTAGTTATGGTGAAGATAAATAAGGTTGATATGAAAGTGCTCATATGGCTAACCGTTGGTTAACTATTGTTGAACCGACTAAGTGTACACGTTTAGGTACGGTTACTCAAACCTAAATGAAGTTACATTTCATTTGTGTATAACAAGCTAAGTTCGATCTAACGGTTGAAAGATATTAGCTTGAATCTAATCAGGTTTTCATCTAACAGTGAATATTGAATGCTTTGTTACCAAGGTAATTTAGACTGCAAACCCTGATTTGGAGACTATATAAAGGAGAACTCTAGCAACTGGGAAACCTAATCTCCACACCTTCTGTGTGATACTAGTTGCATAAACTAGAGTCGATTCTCCTTTAACCTTAGGTTTTTCACGAAACCCTGTAGGTTAACGACTTGAAGACTTCATTGGGATTGTGAAGCCAGACCCAACTATTTTCTCTGTAGTTGCGTGATTTGATCTTGATGTTTCTATCGTGATTGAGTACAATCGTAAGATTGGCTTGAGATTTATATCTCTGATAGGAAAAATATAAAAGTATCCACAAACACCTTCGTCTCATCGTTTGTGATTCCACAATATCTTGTTTCGTTAATCGATTAAGATTATTGTGAGGTGATTGATAATTCTAGGCTGTTCTTCGGGAATATAAGTCTGGGTTATCAATTGGTTCCTGTTCACCTTGATTTATAGAAAGACGCAACAAACTCGTAGGTATTTTTGTGGGAGACAGATTTATCTATTCTTATATACTTTTCTGTGTGAGACATATTTGTTTATCAAGTCTTTGACTTTGGGTCGTAGCAACTCTTAGTTGTGGATGAGATCAGCTAAGGGAATCAAGTGCGTAGTATCCTGCTGGGATCAGAGACGTAAGGAACACAACTGTACCTTGAATCAGTGTGAGACTGATTAGGGTTCAACTACAGTCCAGACCGAAGTTAGTTTGTAGTAGGCTAGTGTCTGTAGCGGCTTAATACAATATGGTGTTCAATCTGGACTAGGTCCCGGGGTTTTTCTGCATTTGCGGTTTCCTCGTTAACAAAACTTCTGGTGTCTGTGTTATTTATTTTCCGCATTATATTTTGTTATATAAATGAAATATCACAGGTTGTGCGTTGAATCGATCAATTGGTAAATCTAACCTTTGGTTATTGATTGAAATTGATTGATCCTTGAACATTGGTCTTTGGTATCATTCAAGTTATTTCTCTTGTATTCAATTAGGCTCGTAAATTCTTATTTGCTTGATTGCGGATTGAATTGAGAAATTGAGATATAAATCTTTGATATACTTTTTATTAAGATTGGGTCTGACTGTCTAGTTGATTCTCTTAAAAGTATATTGGAGTTAGTCCATACAGATTGGTAAGCGAAATATTGGGTGAGGTTGTTAGACCCCCGCTTTTTCAACTCCCATAATTAGTTGAGGTTCAGATGTGTTAGGAGATGAAATTTCCCTATCTAAGTGCAATAAACGCATTGTTGTACTTATCATAATGTACTTGACCAAATATTTCATCCTCAGTGAACTTATTTGCTAGATATAGCTCAGCGCTGACGCATTGTCTTTGGAATAGTATAATGAATGTAGTCATACACTTAAAAGAAACTATTGACATAAATATGCTTTAATCCTCCAAAGATATAAAACTGACTGCTAATGTAAGTGCAATCCAAAAATTCTTGATTATGAAGGAACAATTATCTCTTCTTCCACGAAATTAATCAGGGGGAGACATGGTAGACTTATTTACTTACTAAGTATTTGCCTATATTCACTTCCGGAAAACACACGTGTAAAGTAACTGCTTGGAAATTTCTATGATTGGAAATCATGGGGAGATGCCGACATCAGAGACAGGATCCAAGGATACGATGTTGACATATTTTTCTTCGAAATATGGAGTTGGGCTGTACTCTTTTTCCCTTCGATCGAGATTTGTTTTCCCCACAGGTTTTTGCTACCCGACAAGGTTTTTACCGCGACAACGATAAGTGCACAAGCTGTATGTTAAATATTAAAGATCTGAAGATCGTATTGATATTCCTGAATAATATCGAAATTAAAGAAATGAAACACGATAGTTTGTCAAGCGAAACCACTCCAGAATCAATACAACTAAGCAAGGATTGCATCACAAAAGCACAAGGAAACTAGTAGTGCTAATACTATTACTATTTTGCATCATTACTGGGCTTTCATCAATCACCTATAAAATACAAAAAGGATGATACATATGGGTATTCATAAAGGCATACTTCTGGAATTATTGTGGTGCACTATTCCCTTTGTCAAGGTTTTATCCCGCTGGTTTATCCCTTATCAAGATTTTAACGAGGAAACGTATGTGAGTCAAATTTTGTTATAAGTTTCTTGATACTGTACACTTTTTCCTTAATTCAAGTTTTGTCACTCTAAATTTTACTGACAAGGTTTTAATAAGGCAACTTACTTAGACACGATGATCGAGGAGAAAACTACATTCGAAGTTGTATATGTGAAGTACTACATATGAAGACACTACTGTTGGACCACACAAGAGGGAGTGTTGTAGGGATTTTGATCCCATGTGTGTGCGGCCCACTTAACTAGTTAGGGTTCTCCCTTTACATATATATAAAGGAGTGAAAATACAAGAATTATCTAATGAATAGATCTCCTTCTCCTTATCTCCCATCTTTTTACTTTACCTACATTTCTACTTTAACATCCAATCCACAACCTGGTTAGGAGTGAACACTTGTAATTGCATCGTGTAATCCAACCGACACATCAATTTTTTTGCGGGTAGATGTCTGGTTCGTACACTAATGAATTAGATATGGTGCTGAAATAAGAAACCGTTGGACATCCACATCCGCTAAGTTATTCTTATTGAAGTACAAGTATTTTCATCGGATGCGGATGTCAAAACTAAAATGTGCCACTGCCATTAAAATGCCATATAATAATCTTGATGATCTGCCACACCGCCATACAATATGCTACCACATTACCATACAATGGGTCGGATGCGGATGAGACCTCCAGGTTTTGGTAGGAAGAATTGTTGGAATCGTTATTATAGGTCCGGAGATAGGTCTTGAATTCATGTATGAGAAATATATTCTTCTTTTTGAGGTGGGTTTTCGAGGTACTGCTTTGTGAGGTGGGGTTTCGAGGTATTAACATTCCCCAGGGTGCTCATAACACCTAAAGAGATATACACATTTGGAAACTGGACCATGCTCACCTCTACGACTGGCGATGAAAATGCAATCCAGTACACCATAAACATACATCTCATAACGCATTCCTCGATGTGGACAACTGTCAGATGCTCATTTTGCGTCCTAACATTTTTCATGGGACATGACCGGTAATACTCGGTGGTTCAGTGAATCAACTTCACCCAAAAGTACTCATCCTTGCACACTTGCATCAAAGTATGCATTTTCATCACTCTTAAAGCTTTACGCAACAAAAGTTTTTCTTATTTCTCTCTGGCATATTTTTGATGCGTATAACCAACTTATAATCGCTCTAATAGGCCATCCTGCGCCATTCTGCCTTATGATGCACCAACATTGTGCTACTTCTGATCAGGCCATGCTTCATTCACTCTTGGGTGATACCAACTAGTATGAATACATGCCAATGTACCTTATAACAGTTTGGATAACTTTGTCCTACAATCCATAAGTTTATTTGCATCACTTTGCTGAGCAACTGACTACAATGACTCCTTTGGCATGCGCCACTGTTGTATTTGCATTATCCAGGGCTTGGCCAAGTCTTAGGATGCATAAGTCATCTCATGACTTATCTTGAACCTTAATCCATTCCTTGAGCTGGGTTAACTATGGATTACGAATATGCAACACTATCACATAAATTGTATGTGTCAAATAGTCTTTATTGTCTCGGCCATCTTGGCGCTTCATCGTCGGACTATGCAACTCCATTGGAGAGGCCACTGACTTCAGTAACGCATCATATTGGTACTTCACTGTCTTGTACAGTAACAAACCTCCCCCACCCAATTTGTTCAACGTCCTCGTTAAACGCAACAAAGTATACTAGTTATACTCGTTCTTTGGCCTTGTACGCTTCCGAGCCTATCTCATAAATCAACAAACTTGTTTGGCCTTTTACCTTGCAATTTTTTTTCCTAGTATCATGTGCTATCACTTATCTTACTTCCTTGTCATTAATCCTACTGACTTGTGTTATTGTTGTTACGTCGGCATACGTTCCAACTATCGTATATCAACATCCAAATGCAAACGGAAAATTCCTCTTGCCAATTCCCTGAATTATGATTGAATTTAACTTGAATTATTTGCACATAGCGGCTTAATCCTGAGAGTATTCAATTCTGGACAAGATCCCGGGGTTTTTCTGTATTTGCGGTTTCCTCGTTAACAAAATCTTGCTGTGTCTTTTACTTTTCTATTTCCGCAATTATAATTATCTTATTATAATTAGAAGTAAAATACATAAACGTTAATTCCTATTTACTTGATAGCAATCCTATTGTGTTTGGTTAAGTCCGAACCTTTTATAAAGTAAACATACTTCGTTTTTGTATTGTCTCGATCTTGTATCCATAGTAAATCACACAACTTATCTTGTTGTCGTATTGTCTCAATCTCGTATCCATAGACGATCACACGAAGTGTGAACCGATTAGTTGTGTTGTCTCGACTCAGTCCATAGACAATCACTTTCGGAGAAAGGACTTATAGGTGGAAAATTCTTAGATTGAGATATATTTGGGTACCCTCGTATTTTCAATATGGATCACATTTAGCCGTAGATATTCTATATTAAAATATGGGGGTATCAAAATACACCACCAATTGTTTCTTAGGAAACCTGTATGGACTAAACTCAAATACAATTCCGAGAATTACAACTTAATAAATCTCAATCAGGAATTATATTAAGAGTTTATATCTCTTTCTCTCACAATCAATATGTAAACGGAAACAAGTTTGTGAACCTGATTATACCGTGAGAGTTCCTGGATGATACCAAAGATCAATCAGGTAGTATCCAAAAATTATGATGGACGTATCTATTTTGATTGATTTACGTACAACATGTGATATTTCAATTATAAAGATACAACATATAATGCAGAAAAAGAAATAACACAGACACCAGAAATTTTGTTAACGAGGAAACTGCAATTGCAGAAAAACCCTGAGACCTTGTCCAGATTTGAACACCAAATTGTATTAAGCCGCTACAGATTCTAGCATACTATCAATACTTTGAAATGAAATGTAGTTGATACCGAATCCACCGTCACAGTAATTCAGTTGCAATCGTGCTCCTTACGCATCTTGAATCTCGCAAGACTCTGCTCAATTGATTCCCTTAGATGACGTCCTTTACATCCTAAGAGTTTCTTCAACTCAATTGAAGACTTTAAACCAATCTGCCTCCTACAGATTAGTATATGTGATTTCTGTTTTCATCAAAAGATCAAAGTGAGATAGGAAATTGTTTGCACTAGACAAAGTCTATCAAACCTCAAAATTCGGAACTTACAACTCTAAAGAGCATCCTAGATTATTATTCACCTCACAAGTAAAACCTACTCTGATTTCAATAAAGAATCGTTAAAGAGGAATATTCTTGTGGAATCACAAAGTCTGAGATGAAGAAACTTTGTAATTTCTATATATCCTTTCTATGAAGTGAGACTCAACAATCAATAACAAGATCATGATACACGAACTATCAAGATAAACATAATCGGACCTGGCTTCACGAATCCCTTAGCGAAGTCGTTTTAGTCGCTCAACCTAAAAAGGTTTAAAGGAAAGGACGACTCTAGTTTACAACTAGGACACACAAGAAAAGTGTCGGGGATTCAAAATCCCAGTTGCTTGAGGTTCTCCTTATATAGACTTTCAAAATCAAAGGTTGCTTTAGATTTAAGCTAAGGTAGCTTTGGAATTAAGCAATCAATATCCACTGTTAGATGAATCTTTGATTTGAGATTAATACAACAAAATATACACTCTGGTTAGGATGAACCGTAACCGAACCGTATATAATAACTTGTTCATGAAAGGTTAGCCGAAACTAGCCAGACGAACTATAAGCTTATTCTCATATAACACTTTAAGACTTTAATCTTGAGTCACAACCATAGGTTATAATGTGATCAAATATGTCTAGATGTGTTTTTAAAGAGTTGTTCAAATGCCAGTTATCTCATAGAAATAATTTTGAGGTATCTGAAAATATTCGACTGGGTAAGTATGTGTACTTAGTTTCCAGTTCGTGAGTTACATTGTCATGGTACGTGTGTCGGGTTTGTATACCCTTAAGACAAAACAAGTTCAGGAGTCTACAGAACTTTTTCGGTATGCATACTAGGTATGTGTATCATCCCGAGTTCACGAGTCAACAAACATTTTTGGGTTTGCATGCTCGGTATGTGTACCAAAAGTCGTTGCCGAACTATAGTTGCGCCGGTACGTGTACTTGGTACATGTACTACGGGTCTGTACCTATAACAGTTGCGCCAATATGTAAGATGGTACGTGTACTATCCTGTATCTAGATTTATAGTAGTTTTATATCTTTCTAATAATCAGTTTAAAACATTCCTGAATAACATCAATGACACATATCAATGTTCCGGGCTATTTTCAAATGATTAATTTGAACCATGATTTAGGTCATAAACAATAAATTGTGTTAGAGCACTGCTCGGTTGTACCCGCCAAGCGTTATTATGTCAAGTTTAGTTGTCATATTTAGTTCCAAAACTCAAGTCGCTTAATTAGTAAACTAGAGTCAACTTCGTTAGGTCAGGCTAGAAACGATAGAAATATTGTGCTCCAGTTATACATGAAGATTTGTAGATGGATTGAAGACAACTAAGACATTATCCTTCCGCTTGAGGTTAGTAACTAATGACTTTACTTGTTCCATTTCTATCTTGTTTCCTTCAGCTTCAGCTTAAATTACTTGACTTGACTTGACTTGACTTAAAAACATAACATGCGAAGCTGTATATATTTTATATAACACTCTAATGATAATACTTGGTCATATCATTATGATCAAAGTATCAAGGAAATAATAATACGAAGTACAAGCGCTTATCTTTTGGAACTTCGTAAACACGACATCGACATAATCTTGTGTATAGTTTTATGATTATGTGTATGGATTTATGGTGAAGATTTCATCTTAGGAAACGATGTTTTACATTTGTTTAAATGAAGTAAGCTCGTGAAATTGTTTCATGAATTTAAAGGGAAATCAACAGGTATTTTAGTCTGGCTATTCATTGCATAGTCTTTGGATGACCAATATGTGTGAGTTGGTAGAACTGATCTTAAATCAGGTTATGTATATTGGTATAACCAATCACGATACCTAGACTTATGATTTGGTATGACCGGTTTTGGTAATTGGTGTAACCGATCCTAAGTAATCATCATGAGATAGTATGATCGATCCTTGTAATTGGTGTGACCGATTCTGGTAATTGGTGTGACCGATCATAAGAGGTTGTGTGACCGATCCTTGTAATTGGTATGACCGATCCTAGTGACTGGTATGACCGATAAAAAGTAGGTACCATGTTTAGGTAGAACCGATCCATGTGATCCGTATAACCGATCCGAACCCATGTATGTGACTTGGTAGGACCGATCAAAACTAACCATTGTGACTTGGTATGACCGATCACATAGTAGTCTTGGAATTTTGGTAGAACCAATTCTAAACTTGTTTGGAAGTGTGGTATAACTGATTCCAAGATGCAAATCGTTTTTCCATGAATTACATATTTTCTTCATGAACTTGTGTAGATTCAGAATTAGGATTTTGTTAGAGCATTGCTCGGTCGAACTCGCAAGCGTTGCTATCTCAATCTTGTTTGTAAAGTTTAGTTTCCAAAACTATAAATATTGATTTCTAGTCTACTTATAGCTAAGTCTCGGATTAGGATACTGAGTGTAGTTGAGCTTTAGACTCCACGGCGTTCATCGAATGAAGACGAAGAACTACTCAAGGGAACTTTTGGAACTTCATCAACAAAAGGTATGTGGAGACTTGAACTTACCTATCACCCAAAAGTTTATATACTCTATCTCCTATTTGAGACAAAAGTCGTATTTCTGTATAGACTTCAACTATACACATTTTCTATTTCGAACTGAGTTTAACTCGCTTATCTATTTCTCGAAATATATGTTGGTAAGCTTTAGCTTTAGCCAAGTTCATCTTTACTCGTGACGAAAGTCATGTTGATTATTTCAATAACTTGAAAATTGCTTTGATGCTAATACTTTGTGAATAACAACTATTTTAACATCCTCTAAGAAAGTTTCAATGATTGAAATGAGAGTTTAGAACAAGTAACCATGTTTGGATATAAACATAGTGTATTCTCACATTTGTGTAAAAGTCCGAAACCGAGAACCTAAAGTATACGTACCCGTACGCGTACCGGCGGTTGTTGGAAATCCGGGTAAGTATGCATACCCGTACGCATACTGGCGGAAGTTTCACGTCCGTGAATTTTTCTGGAGTTTGAAAGTAAAAAACAAACTCAATCCGGCTACTTAAGTATGCGTACCCGTTTGCATACTTAAGGAGGTTACTTTCTAAAATCGGTTTGTTCATGAACTAAAACATTTATATAATAAGGAATACAATCTTTGCAAACCATGACTATAATGTTCATGAATTGATTCGAGTGAATCAAAATCGATTTTGCTTCAATTATGTCTTGTATGCTTCAATGAGATCTAAGCAATTTAACAACTCTATAACTAGTTTCATTTGAGTCATTTGAACTAGTTATGGTAAAGATGAATAAGGTTGATATGAAAGTGCTCATATGGCTAACCATTGGTTAACTATTGTTTAACCGACTATGTGTACATGTTTAGGTACGGTTACTCAAACCTAAATGAAAGTATATTTCATTTGTATATAACAAGCTAAGTTCGATCTAAAGGTTTAAAAATATTAGCTTGAATCTAATCAGGTTTTCATCTAACGGTGAATATTGAATGCTTTGTTACCAAGGTAACTTAGATTAAAAACCCTGATTTGAAATCTATATAAAGGAGAACTCTAGCAACCGGAAACCTAATCCCCACACCTCCTGTATGATACGAGTTGTATAAGCTAGAGTCGATTCTCCTTTAACCTTAGGTTTTTCACGAAACTCTGTAGGTTAACGACTTAAAGACTTCATTGGGATTGTGAAGCCAGTCCCAACTATTTTCTCTGTAGTTGCGTGATCTAATCTTGCTGCTTTCTATCGTGATTGAGTACAATCGTAAGATTGGCTTGATATTTATATCTCCGATAGGCAAGATTGAAAAGTAGTCACAAACACCTTCGTCTCATCGTTTGTGATTCCACAATATCTTGTTTCGTTAATCGATTAAGATTATTGTGAGGTGATTGATAATACTAGGCTATTCTTCGGGAATATAAGTCAGGGTTATCAATTGGTTCCTGTTCACCTTGATTTATCAAAAGACAGAACAAAAACTCGTAGGTATATCCGTGGGAGAAAGATTTATCTATTCAGTAGACTTTTCTGTGTGATACAGATTTGTTTATCAAGTCATCGACTTTGGGTCGTAGCAACTCTTAGTTGTGGGTGAGATCAGCTAAGGGAATCAAATGCGCAGAATCAGGCGTGGTTCAAGAGGCGTAAGGAACGTGACTGTACCTTGATCCGTGTGATATTGGTTAGGGCTCAACTACATTCCAGACCGAAGTTAACTTTGTAGTAGGCTAGTGTCTGTAGCGGCTTAATACAGTGTGGTGTTAAAATCTGGACTAGGTCCTGTGGTTTTTCTGCATTTGCGGTTTCCTCGTTAACAAAACTTCTGGTGTTTGTGTTATTTTTTTACGCATTATATTTTGTTATACAATTGAAATATCACAGGTTGTGTGTTGAATCGATCAATTGGTAGATCCAACCTTTGGTTGTTGATTGATCCTTGAACATTGGTCTTTGGTACCGTTCAAGTTATTTCTATTATATTCAATCAGGCTCGCAAATTCTTATTTGTTTGATTGCGGATTGAATTGAGAAATTGAGATATAACTCTTTGATATACTTTTTTATTAAGACTGAGTCTGACCGTCTAGTTGATTCTCTTGAAAGTATATTGGAGTTAGTGCATACAGATTACTAAGCAAAATATTGGGTGAGGTTGTTAGACCCCCGCTTTTTCAATTGGTATCAAAGCAGACAAACACGTTTAAGACCTCATAAGTCTGTGTTTGGAGCGATCTGACTCTATGGACAGAAGTGCTATCTCTGATAACGCAACACCAGTTCAGATTTACTATGATTTGGTTCAAAATCTTGAGACATCTGAGAAATCTCCATTATCTTCTCCTTTGACTGAATCTTCATTCAACTGGGAAAAATGTCCAGTTGGATAATCTTTAAGATTTACTCTGATTTGGTTCAAAATCTTGAGACATTTGAGAAATCTCCCTTATCTTCTCCTTTGACTGAATCTCATTCAACTGGGAAAAATGTCTATATGAATAGTTGGATAATCTTTCAGATGAAAGTGATTCAGAAGAAGGACAAATTATTTATGAGGAAGTCTCTCAATATATCAATCTCTTTGACCATGTATTAAAAGGAAAGAAGTCAACAGCTTGTTTGGCTGAATATCCGGCACCTCTCTGTCAAGAAAATAAAAAACTAAGAAAACTCTTTAAAGGTTATGATTGTGGCTACAAACTCTTACAATCTACCGTTAAAGATCGAGAAGAAGATGTACGCTCAAAAAGGTCTGAATGTGATAATATTCTTCGGAATCTCTTTGTGTTGAAAGAAATACTTGTAGAATCTGAAGCAAGATATGACTCTCAACAAAAATGTTTTAATGACAGAGAAATCAGTCTTCTAGCCAAAGAAAAACTATTGGAGACTGATCTAGCTACTGCTCTTGATAAGGTAAATTCACTGGAAGAGAATCTGAAAAGATTCAATTATAGCTCTACAAAATTATCTTCGATCCTGGGAGCATGTAAAGAACATCGTGATACACGTGGTCTGGGCTATAAAGGAATAGACGCTCCAAGTACTAGTAAGATCAATTTTGTCTAATGACAAGCCTCTATGTGAAAAACCTTCTTCAGCAGCTGATGTTCATAGGAACAAGGATTGTCCACCTTCGAAATCAACTCACATGAGAACAGTCAAGAACAAATCTGTCAATTGTTATTATTCCGGAAACAAAGGACACCTTGAAAGGAGATGTCGTTTCCGGATGAGGAATGAAAAACTTCATAACATTCTTGTATGGATGTCTACAGAAGTAATTAAACCTGTTTCTCATTTAGCTGGAGTAAAAGGGACTGTCTTCAATCAAGATAAATGTTGTGATGAGCCAATTCTTGATTATGATTATGACACAAAAACCGCCTACAATTGTAGAAGAAAGAATGTCAGATGGACAACTGACTCTTTAAATCACTCTAAGAAGAGAAAAAATCATAGGAGGAAGAAAAAATGTTCAAACTCTTTTTCTCTCTCTGAAGAAAGTCTTGAATCCAAGATGTCTGCTCCAGACTTCGTTCATATCGATAATCGAGTCTCAGAGCTCAAACCAAGTACAAACAGACTCAAACGGAGTATTAAGAAGGCGAGGAAGGCAACAGTTTCATGTATCCCTTGTTCTCCTCTTTTTAAATCTCTTTCGACTAACCCTATTAATTTTTCTGAAAATCTTCATGAAGGGAAGAGAGGAGAAGTCAATATTCGTGATGACAAAAATGCTTATCAAAATACAACTTGACTGCTCAGTGTAGCATCCTCCTTGTAACTGTGGGAGGATGCTCATGATTCTCAAGAAGACCTTTTGTCTTGAGAAATTAGTCGTTGTTATATTATTCTTTATCTTTTTCCTTTTACGTAATGATGATCAGAATATTGTTGAGCCTTGCTCCAGTATATTACATGGCAATAATATTTTTGATCATTAACTCTTGAGAATATTTTCTTTGTTGCTTTCCTTGAAGGATTCCTGTTTTTCTTCCCATTGACAAATTAGTTATTGTTCATCAACAATTGTCTTATGTTCTTTTGAACTAAGGCTGTCGTCAATTTTTTTAGAATGTGTCTTTGATTTTTATCAAAAATACTTCTAAATTTGGCTCCATTACTCTCTTGGTCTTGTACCAAGTTTGTAACCATAAGTGCACGTACACCTGACCCGCACAGACATATACAAGTAACCCTAGGGTTTTCCTATGAAGCACTCATATATATATATATATGTATCATTCTCTTTTTGATACATACACGTTCCATAATATCAAAAAGTTCCCCTGAACTTTTTTTGTGTGTGCACAATGGATGGATGCAACAAGGAAGATGAAGTTGAGAAGGGCAAGGCTATCGAGTTTCACGAGACCTGTTTTCATAACCTGCTATCATGTTGTTGATCATGAAAAAAACTACCAGTTCAGATGTCATCACAAATAGTAGGAAATCTTATTCGAAATTTTGATGTCGTACGTGAACAACTTGGAATTGCAACAAGGAATCTTGAATTTCTGATAAACGAACTGAAGAAAGCAACTGATGAACTCGTTTATGTTCGATCTCTGGTTGCTGGCCATGTCTGATGTTTTTCGAATTATGTTCTCTAAGAGTTGTTTTTTATGTCTAGGAAACTTCTTATGAGAATTTATTTTTATGTTTTAAGAAGGATAACTAGGGTTTGGAATAACAATTATTGTGAGTACACAGCTATTTCCAACGATTTTCATCTTGCAATGTTTTTAGATTTATTTATTTAATTTTAAAGTTTATTTGGAAGATGATTTTGCAGTATTAATCTTTATGGTTTTATATATTGCAACTTGTTATGGATATGTGTGTTTGCGTCCGTGAACTAATTGTCCCATACGTGTTCAAAAGTTAACTCTATTATATGTCAGCATGAAAGTATTGATAAAAGATAGAATGAACTTTTGACAAACAAAAGTTAAGCCTATTATGTCATTATGCAAATATTGATGGAAGATAGGATGAAATTTTATTTACAAAGATTAAGTCTATTATATGTCATTGTGCAAATAGTGATGAAAAATAGAATGAATCTTTGTTTATTCCGCAGTATTGATCTTCCCTAATCCATATCTTTATACTGTTCGGGTCCATAAGTTCTCTTATGTGAGCATTTCCGATTAAATTAGTCATGGGTTCTCTTGCGGTTAATTTAATTGAGTATTTTGGATACGAATTCATGTTTCATGTGATTTTATATTGTCCAAAGAAATCCTTGTTTTCTTGTGAAAGTAAGGTCGCTCTTGTTGTTCTTTGGGGAATGACATTTTATGGCGGAGAGTTCTTAATTGAACTTGTGCTTAATTCCCAAATCTTTGTGGGGAGTGCGGCAGTGGAATATTATAGGGGTTATCTTGTATCTTTATAAACTCCTTGATGAATGCATTTAGTTCCGACTATTTGATTGCATCTAAAAAAAATTTGATATGTGCTTTTCTTTTGGTCATGAAGTATCTCTATGGAAATTTCATTAGGATTCCACTAATTTTCGTACCTTTGCCAATTTTATTGACAAAAAGAGGGAGAATTAATGTGTAGACACTACAAATACATATGGTTTCCGGATCATTATGTAATGGGAAGTGGTTTTCATGTGAGATGAAGTATTGACTAAGGGGGAGTGATACATATCACCGTAGTATTGTTGTCTAAGTTGTGATACAATTGAACTTTGATGTTGTGTAATAATACTATGACACTGTATAACAATGATTGAGAGCTATTGTTTTCTCTTTGTTATAGCTACGGATCTTCAACAACGATGATGCTGAGTTGAACACATTTAGAATCATTTGAGTACTTGGAAGTGATGAAAATTTGGGTAATGTTGAAAATCAAGGAGATCAAGCATTTGGATGAGAAGTTACAAAGTTTATTTATTTTGTATTCCATATGTATTGATAGTTTTGTCACTAAAGTTGACAAAGGGGGAGATTTTTATAGCATTTCTCGGTCGAACTCGCACGCATTGCTATCTCAATCAAGTTTGTTAAGTTTAGTTGCCAAAACTATAAGTCTTGATTTCTAGTCTACTTATATCTAAGTCTCGGATTAGGATAGTAAGTGTACTTGAGCTTTAGACTCCACGGCGTTCATCAAATGAAGACGAAGAACTACTCAAGGGAACTTGTGGAACTTCATAAATAAAAGGTATGTGGAGACTTGAACTTATATATCACTCAAAAGTCTATCTACTCTATCTCCTATTTGAGACAAAAGTCGCATTGCTATATAGACTTCAATTATACACATTTGCTATTTCGAGCTGAGTTTAACTCACTTATCTATTTCTCGAAATATATGTTGGTAAGCTTTCGCTTTAGCCAAGTTCATCTTTACTCGTGACGAAAGTCATGTTGATTATTTCAATAACTTGAAAATCGCTTTGATGCTAATAGTTTGTGAATAACAACTATGAAAAAGTGGGGGTAAAACAACCACACCCAATCTTTCGCTTAGCAATCTGTATGGAAAAACTCCAATATACTTTCTAGAGAATCAACTAGACAGTCAGACTCAATCTAGATAAAAAGTATATCCAAGAGTTTATATCTCAATCTCTCGATTTGATATATACTCAAGCAAATAGAAATCTTCGAGTCTTTATCAAATTACTAGAGAGATAACTTAGATGGTACCAAAGACCAATATCCAAGTGTCAATCAATTTAAATCAACAACCAAAAGGTCGGATATTCTAATTGATTGAACAACGCACAACCTCTGATATTTCAATTATATAACAAAATATAATGCGGAAAAGAAATAACACAGACACCAGAATTTTGTTAATGAGGAAACACAAATGCAGAAAAACCCCGGGACCTAGTCCAGATTGAACACACACTGTATTAAGCATATACAGACACTAGCCTACTCCAAATTAACTTCGGTCTGGACTGTAATTGAACCCCAATCAATCTCACTCTGGTCCAAGGTACATTTATGCTCCTACACCTCTGATCCCAGCAGGATGCTACGTACTTGATTCCCTTAGCTGATCTCACCCACAACCAAGAGTTGTTACGACCCAAAGTCGAAGACTTTAATAAACAAATCTGTATCACACATAAAAGTATACGGTAATAGATAAATTCTTCTCCCACGAATATACCTACGAGTTTTGTTCCATCTTTTGATAAATCAAGGTGAACAGGAACCAATCAATAAACCGGTCTTATATTCCCGAAGAACAACCTAGTATTATTGATCACCTCACAATAATCTTAATCGACGTTGCGAAAAAAGATATTTTGGAATCACAAACGATGAGACGAAGTGTTTGTGATTACTTTTCTATCTTTCCTATCGGAGATATAAAATCTCAAGCCAATTATTTTAATTGTACTCGTATGATAGAAACAACAAGATCAGATCACACAACTACAAGAAATTTAGTATCGGTCTGGCTTCACAATCCCAATAAAGTCCTTAAGTCGTTAACCTGGTTTTAGAATAAGAAACCAAAGGTTAAAGGAGAATCGACTCTATCTATGCAACTAGTATCACACATAAGGTGTGGGGATTAGGTTTCCCAGTTGCTAGAGTTCTCCCTTATATAGTTTTCAAATCAGGGTTTGCAATCAATGTTATTTTGGTAACAAAGCATTCAATATTCACTGTTAGATGAAAACCTGATTAGATTCAAGCTAATATTTTTCAACCGTTGGATCGAAAACTTAGCTTGTTACACACAAATGAAATGTCCAATTTTGGGTTTACGAACCGTTCCCAAACATTAACATTTGTTGGTTCAACAATAGTTAACCAAATGGTTAGCCATATGATTACTTTCATTTCAACCATATTATTCTTCACCATAACTAGTTCAAATGACTCAAATGAACTAGTTAGAGAGTTGTTCAATTGCTTAGATCTTATGTAACTACACAAGACACAATTGAAGCACAAACAGTTTGATTCACTCGAATCGGTTCATGAACTTTATAGCCACGGTTTGCAAAAGCATTCCTTAGTTTAAATGAACATGAGTTCAAGAACAACCGGTTTTAGATATAACCTGCTCAAGTTCGCGGACTGGGTTCGCGGACTTAACCTCATGGAAGGAGTTCACAAACTCCAGCAGAAATTCTCGGATCGAGAACTTCCGCCAGTTCGTGGACTGAGTTCGCGGACTTAGTTCGTGGACTGAGTTCGCGGACTTAGTTCGCGGACTTAGTTCGCGGACTTGACTCACGCCACTTCCATTTCTCTTGACCAACAAAGTTCGCAAACTTTGGTTCAAGGAATAAGGACTTATACATATATGTGTTTCCACAACAATGCTTATATCCTACCAATGGTTATGTAATCTAAACTCTCATTTAAATTATTGAAACATTCTCAGAGGACGGATATAGCCGTTATTCACAGACCATTTTTCGTCAGAGCAATTTTCAAAGTGATTGAAACATAACATGACTTTCGTCACTAGGTAAATATGAATTCCGCTAAAGCGAAAGCTTACCAACACATATTTCGAGAAATAGATAGGAGAGATAAACTCGGCTCGAAATAGCAAATGTGCATAATGAAAGTTTATATATCAAAACGACTTTTTTTTCAAGAGTAGGAGATAGAATATATAGACTTTTGAGTGACAGATAAGTTCAAGTCTCCACATACCTTTTAGTCGATGAAGATCCACCAGTTCCTTGAGTAGTCCTTCGTCTTGTATGATGATTCCCATGGATTCTTGAGCTCAACTACGCTTTCTATCCTAGTCCGAGACCTTTAGCTATGTAGGCTAGAAATCAAGACTTATAGTTTTGATCACTAACATTGACAAACATGCTTGAGATAGCAACGCATGCGAGTTCGACCGAGCAATGCTCTAACAATATCCCCCTTTGTCAATTTTAGTGACAAAACTATTAATACATATGGAATACAAAAAATAAATAAATTAACTTTTGTACCTCTTAATACACATGCCTAATCTTCAACATTACTCGAAATCTTCGTCATTTCTAAGTACTCCAATGATCCCAAAGGTTGTAAGTTTAGTATCATCGTTGTTGAAAATCCGTAGCTATAACAACAAGAAAACAATAGTTCTCAATCATTGTTATACAGTGTCATAGTATCATTACACAGCGTCAAAGTTCAATTGTATCACAATTTCAACAACAATACTATGGTGATATGTATCACTCCCCCTTAGTCAATACTCCATCTCACATGGAAACCACTCCCCCTTACATAATGATCCGAAAACCATATGTATTTGTAGTGTGAACTACATATTAATTCTCCCCCTTTTGTCAATAAAATTGGCAAAGGTACAAGAACGGGATCCTAATGAAATTTCTGAAAGAGACATTTCTTGACCAAAAGAAAGCAAAAATATCAACTTGTTCTTTAGATGCAATCATAAAGCCGAGGCTAAATGCATTCATCAAGGAGTTTATAAAGATACAAGATAACCCCTATAATATTCCACATCCGCACTCCCCACAAAGATATGGAAATTAAGCGCAAGTTCAAAAGAATTCTCCCCTAATAAATGTCATTCCCGAGCGAACAACAAGAGCGACCTTAATTTCGAAGGAAAAGAAGGATTTCGTTGGACATAACAAATCTCATACAAGTATGATTTTGAATCAAAAATATTCAATTAAACTAACCACAAGAGAACCCATGATTAATTTAATCGACAAATGCTCAACATAAGTGAACTTATGGAGACTCAAAATATACAATTAGATTAATCACAAGAGAACCCATAATTAATCTAATAGAAATACACAACCAAATTAATCACAAAAGTAATCAATTTAATTGGTCATGCTCGTCATAAGAAAACTTACAGAGCAATAACTAAATAACCAAACAAGATGATTAATTTAGTTGAATATGCTCGACATAAATTACCTCCAAAACAACAACTAAGCTAATCATAAAAATAATCAACTTGGCCATTTAGTGCTCAACATACACTTTACGGAGCCTCACAGTAATACATAAAAATATGGATTAGGGAAGATCAATACTGCGGAATACACAAGGATTCATTCTATTTTCCATCATTATTCGCATAACGACATTCAATAGACATAATCCTTGCAAACAAAAGATTTTAACCTATCTTCCATCAATAATTGACATAATAGGCTTAACTTTTGTAATTGTCGAAAGTCTATTCATTCTTTTATCAATACATGCATATCGACATGCGAAAGACTTTACTTTTGACAAGGTATGGGACAATCATAGTTCACGGACGCAAACACACATATCCCATAACAATATAGCAATATATAAACCATAAAGATTAATACTGCAATAATCATCTTCCAAACAAAACATGAAGATGAAAACGTTGGAAATAGCTATGTGTAAATACAATAATTGTTATTTCAAACTCTAGTAATCCTTCTCAAAAACAAGAATAAATTCTCATAAGAAGTTTACTAGGCATCAAGACAAATTCGTAATGCACATATTAAATGATTTGTCCTTAGAGGGTAATCAATCTTTTCCTCCCGGATTTACACCAAGAATAGCTACCAAAGGCGTATAAAAAGATTTTCTTAACAAAGAAGAACATACAAAGTCATTAACGACCATGCACCATAGTTCACATAAAATGATTGGGAACATTCAAGAATCCCATAGTAATGCGTGTTAGTGCCCATTCTTGAACTTCCTTCTTTGTGATTCACCAACAACATTCTTGTAAAATCTACAATGATCTTATAAGGGTAGTACTCCAAGAATACAAGTGCCCAAGTTCAAGAGAAGTGGAACAAGTGCAACGAAACGGAGCAAAACACTCAAAAACAAGAGACAGGACAAATACCAATCTTAACTCATCCAAATTCAGAAATTCTCATCTCCATTTTGAATAGAAATCAAAGAGGAAGAGAATGCAAAAATAATGAGGTCATTTCGAGTTCGGACGAAGAAATTACGTCCAAAACAAGTTTACCGAATATCGTCGTCAAGTATGTATACGGGTTTGCAAACGAATTTTCGTATCCTGGAGCAGTATGCACATGGGGTTTGCGAACTTAAACCACTGGATTTTGGTTTTAAATGATGTTATGCATACTTGGTATGTGTACCATGAAGTCCAAACATCCCGAACTAATGTTTTCAAACCTAAACATTTAAGAACCTTAAACACAAATCAAGTTAGGTAGAAATGAACGATAAGCAAGGTACATGGATCATTATAAGTACTCAAACAAGTAAAAAACATAAAACTTGCTCAAGTTTATAGACATACCTTTTTAGAAAAGTCCAATTGAATTCTATAGCCTTACCGAACATAATCTGTGTTCCCCAATTCTCGTGCTTCCCTCACCGTATACATAACATGGCATTCCTTGGTGAGGATGCACTTACAACGCAATCAAGTTGCGTTCGGGTGAACAATTTCTTGATCACCACAAGTGACCTTTGAATTATTATGAAAGAGATCGCTTTTATAACCTTTCACATCCAATCCATTTTTCCAAAAAACTTGTTAAGTTCCAACATCATGGATACTGCCTTCTCCATAGTCATGGATTTTTCTGTAAGATCATTCCTTTTCACACTCAAAGCATCATTGGATTTGTTTGGTACCCACTTCTGAGTGCGTTTAGGAACAACTGGAACCTTCTTCCCATTACTCCCTTCAAGATTTCTCAGAAGAGAATTGGATTGACTATTCTTTTGCAAGTTAGCCTTTCTCCAATTGGGAGCATCAGATATTATCTTCGTATTTACAAAGTTATTCTTTTGATAATCATTATAATTGTGAAAAGAGTATGACGTTTATAGGCAAATATTAGGATTATCACAGCACTGATTCTTTTGCCAAAAGGTTGGACGTTTACAACCCGTAATGTCAAGAGTGTTAGCCTTAACATATGATCTCGGTTTAATAACTTCTTTTGACACCCAAACAAGAATATCATGAAGTTTTTCATTCCTTAAACGAAAACGACATCTCCTTTCTAGGTGACCTTTGTTTCCACAATAATGACAAATATAAGGAGCGTTCTTACGTGGATTCATGTGTGCTGGTTTTGGAGGTTGATATACTTTGCTCTTTTTAACCTTAACTGCCGGTGAAGGTATTTCACTTTTTCCATCAGTGGAAAACTTTTGTTGAGAAGAATCACTAGCCTTGACAAATTTTACCTCTTTGCTAATACTTGGAGCATCTATTCCCTTATAGCCCAATCCTCGTGTACCACACTGATATTTACTTGCTCCTAGCATAGTGGTTAATTTGCTTGAACTAGTATTGAACTTTTTTAAGTCATCTTCCAACATCTTGATTTTATCAAGAGCAGCAGCTAAATCAGCCTCAAGGTGTTTTTCTCGAGCGAGATAAGCGCTTTCTCTATCATCAAAACTTGTTTGCTGAGACTTAAACCTTGCTTCAGATTCTGCAAGTTTCTCTTCCAACAAAAAGTACTTTTGATAAAGATTATCACATTCAAGTGACTTCATACGTAGGTTTTCCTCATAATCCTTGAGGATCGATTCGTTAGAACGATTCGAAACATAACACCCGCATAACATCTTCTCAATTTCTTGTTTTCACGACAGAGAGGAGTCAGAAGAGGAGTGACATGAGAAGTTGTCATCTTCTTATTTTCTAGTGAATTCAAAACCTTCACATACCCAGAGACTTCCTCATCAACATCTCTATCAATATCTGAATCACCTTCATCAGAAAGTTCATCCAACTATTCTTCTAGGTGTGTTTCCCAGACTTCAATAGGTTTTACATTAAGAGAATGTTTAGATACTGATCTAGATGTGACAGTCCTCTCCGGTGAATCCAAGCTTTGAAAATTAGCTGGTAATTTATGAACAGGTACGTTATTAGAGATAGACTCGTCCATAATTAGATCGCTACAAACACAGACTTATGAGGTCTTAAACGTGTTTGCCTGCTCTGATACCAATTGAAAAAGTAGGGGTACAACAACCACACCCCATATTTCGCTTAGCAATCTGTATGTACAAACTCCAGTATACCTTCTAGAGAATCAATTAGAAAGTCAGACTTAATGTAGATAAAAGTATATCCAAGAGTTTATATCTCAATCTCTCGATTTGATATATACTCAAGCAAATAGAAATCTTCGAGTCTTTATCAAATTACTAGAGAGATAACTTAGATGGTACCAAAGACCAATATCCAAGTGTCAATCAATTTAAATCAACAACCAAAAGGTCGGATATTCTAATTGATTGAACAACGCACAACCTGTGATATTTCAATTATATAACAAAATATAATGCGGAAAAGAAATAACACAGACACCGGAATTTTGTTAACGAGGAAACCGCAAATGCAGAAAAACCCCGGGATCTAGTTCAGATTGAACACACACTGTATTAAGTCGCTACAGACACTAGCCTACTCCAAATTAACTTCGGTGTGGACTGTAGTTGAACCCCAATCAATCTCACACTAATCCAAGGTAAAATTATGCTCATACGCCTTTGATACCAGCAGGATGCTACATACTTGATTCCCTTAGCTGATCTCACCCACAACCAAGAGTTGCTACGACCCAAAGTCAAAGACTTTAATAAACAAATTTGTATCACACAGAAAAATCTACGGTAATAGATAAATTCGTCTCCCACGAATATACCTACGAGTTTTGTTCCGTCTTTTGATAAATCAAGGTGAATAAGAACCAATCAATAAAACGGTCTTATATTCCCGAAGAACAGCCTAGTATTATTGATCACCTCACAATAATCCTAATCGACGCAGCGAAAAAAGATATTGTAGAATCACAAACAATGAGATTACGTGTTTGTGATTACTTTTCTATCTTGCCTATCGGAGATATAAAATCTCAAGACAATTATTTCAATTGTACTCGTACGATAGAAACAACAAGATCGGATCACACAACTACCAGAAAAGTAGTATCGGTCTGGCTTCACAATCCCAATTAAGTCCTTAAGTCGTTAACCTGGTTTTAGAAGAAGAAACCAAAGTTAAAGGAGAATCGACTCTATCTATGCAACTAGTATCACACATAAGGTGTGGGGATTAGGTTTCCCAGTTGCTAGAGTTCTCCCTTATATAGTTTTCAAATCAGGGTTTGCAATCAATGTTAGCTTGGTAACAAAGTATTCAATATTCACCGTTAGATGAAAACCTGATTAGATTCAAGCTAATATTTCTCAACCGTTGGATCGAAAATTTAGCTTGTTACACACAAATGAAATGTCCAATTTTGGGTTTACGAACCGTTCCCAAACATTAACATCTATTGGTTCAACAATAGTTAACCAAATGGTTATCCATATGATTACTTTCATATCAAACATATTCTTCTTCACCATAACTAGTTCAAATGACTCAAATGAACTAGTTAGAGAGTTGTTCAATTGATTAGATCTTATGTAACTACACAAGACACAATCGAAGCAAAAACAGTTTGATTCACTCGAATCGGTTCATGAACTTTATAGCCACGGTTTGCAAAAGCATTCCTTAGTTTAAATAAACATGAGTTCAAGAACAACCGGTTTTAGACATAACCTGCTCAAGTTCACGGACTGGGTTCGCGAACTTAAGCTCATGGAAGGAGTTCACAAACTCCAGCAGAAATTCTCGGCTCGAGAATTTCCGCCAGTTCGCGGACTGAGTTAGCGGACTTAGTTCTCGGACTTGGCTCACGCCACTTCCATTTCTCTTGATCAACAAAGTTCGCATACTTTGGTTCAAGGAATAAGGACTTATACATATATGTGTTTCCACAACAATGCTTATATCCTACCAATGGTTATGTAATCTAAACTCTCATTTAAATCATTGAAACATTCTCAGAGGACGGATATAGCCGTTATTCACAGATCATTTTCGTCAGAGCAATTTTCAAAGTGATTGAAACATAACATGACTTTCGTCACTAGGTAAAGATGAATTCGGCTAAAGCGAAAGCTTACCAACACATATTTCGAGAAATAGATAGGTGAGATAAACTCAAATCGATATAGCAAATGTGCATAATGAAAGTCTATATATCAAAACGACTTTTGTCTCAAGAGTAGGAGATAGAATAGATAGACTTTTGAGTGACAGATAAGTTCAAGTCTCCTAGTCGATGAAGATCCACCAGTTCCTTGAGTAGTCCTTTGTCTTGTATGATGATTTCCATGGAGTCTTGATCTCAACTACACTTTCTATCCTAGTCCGAGACCTTTAGCTATATAGGCTAAAAATAAAGACTTATAGTTTTGATCACTAACATTTAGAAATATGCTTGAGATAGCAACGCATGCGAGTTCGACCGAGCAATGCTCTAACAAACTAATTTAACATCCTCTAAGAAAGTTTCAATGATTGAAATGAGAGTTTAGAACAAGTAACCATGTTTGGATATAAATATAGTGTGTTCTCACATTTGTGTGAAAGTCCAAAACCGGGAACCTAAAGTATGCGTACCCGTATGCGCACCGGCGGTTGTTGGAAATCCGGGTAAGTATGCGTACCCGTACGCATAATGGCGGAAGTTTCACGTCCGTGAATTTATGCTGGAGTTTGAAAGTAAAAAACAAACTTAATCTTGCTACTTAAGTATGCGTACCCGTTTGCATACTTAAGGAGGTTACTTTCTAAAATCGGTTTATTCATGAACTAAAACATTTATATAATAAGGAATGTAATCTTTGCAAACCGTGGCTATAATGTTCATGAATTGATTTGAGTGAATCAAAATCTATTTTGCTTCAATCGTGTCTTGTATACTTCTATGAGATCTAAGCAATTGAACAACTCTCTAACTAGTTTCATTTGAGTCATTTGAGCTAGTTATGGTAAAGATGAATAAGGCTGATATGAAAGTGCTCATACGGCTAACCATTGGTTAACTATTGTTGAACCGACTAAGTGTACATGTTTAGGTACGGTTACTCAAACCTAAATGAAAGTACATTTCATTTGTATATAACAAGCTAAGTTCGATCTAACGGTTGAAAGATATTAGCTTGAATCTAATCAGCTTTTCATCTAACGGTGAATATTGAATTCTTTGTTACCAAGGTAACTTAGATTGCAAACCCTGGTTTGAAATCTCAATAAAATCGACCGTTGATTCCCTTGTATATGCCAGCTGAGTTGATCTAGAACTAGGATTATCGATCATTGTTTCCCGTGTATATGCTATTAGAGCATTGCTCGGTCAAACTCGCAAGCGTTGCTATAGCTAAGTCTCGGATTATGATAGTAAGTGTAGTTGAGCTTTAGAATCCACGACGTTCATCGAATGAAGACGAAGAACTACTCAAGGGAACTTGTGGAACTTCATAAACAAAAGGTATGTGGAGACTTGAACTTATCTATCACTCAAAAGTATATATACTCTATCTCCTATTTGAGACAAAAGGCGTATTGCTATATAGACTTCAATTATACACATTTTCTGTTTCAAGCTGAGTTTATCTCGCTTATCTATTTCTCGAAATATGTGTTGGTAAGATTTCGCTTTGGCCATGTTCATCTTTACTCGTGACGAAAGTCATATTATTTCAATAACTTGAAAATCGCTTTGATGCTAATAATTTGTGAATAACAACTATTTTAACATCCTTTAAGAAAGTTTCAATGATTGAAATGGGAGTTTAGAACAAGTAACCATGTTTGGATATAAACATAGTGTTCTCACATTTGTTAAAACTCCAAAACCGGGAACCTAAAGTATGTGTACCCGTACGCGTACCGGCGGTTGTTGGAAACTCGCGCAAGTATGCGTACCCTTACGCATACTGGAGGAAGTTTCACGTCTGTGAATTTCTGCTGGAGTTTGGAAGTGTGAAGTGGTATGCGTATCCGTACGCGTACAGGAGAAACCAAACTCGGTCCGGCTACTTAGATATGCGTACCCATTTGCATACTTAAGTAGGTTACTTTCTAGAATCGGTTTGTTCATGAACTAAAACATTTATATAATAAGGAATGCAATCTTTTCAAACCGTGGCTATAATGTTCATGAATTGATTCGAGTGAATCAAAATTGATTTTTCTTCGGTTGTGTCTTGTATACTTCTGTGAGATCTAAGCAATTGAACAACTCTCAAACTAGTTCATTTGAGTCATTTGAACTTGTTATGGTAAAGATGAATAAGGTTGATATGAAAGTGCTCATATGGCTAACCATTGGTTAACTATTGTTGAACCAACTAAGTGTACACGTTTAGGTATGGTTACTCAAACCTAAATGAAGGTACATTTCATTTGTGTATAACAAGCAAAGTTCGATCTAGTAGTTGAAAGATATTAGCTTGAATCTAATCAGGTTTCCATCTAACGGTGAATATTGAATGCTTTGTTACCAAGGTAACTTAGATTGCAAACCCTGATTTGAAATTTATATCAAGGAGAACTCTAGCAACTGGGAAACCTAATCCCCACACTTTCTATTACTAGAGCATTGCTCAGTGGATCTCGCAAGCGTTGCTACCTAAAGCTTGTTTGTCAAGTTTAGTTGATCAAAACTATATACTTGATTTTTAATCTACTTATAGCTATGTCTCGGATTAGGATAGAAGTGTGTAATTGAGCATTAGACTTCACGGCGTTCACCAATTGAAGAAGAAAATCTACTGAAGAGCGTGGAGGAACTTCATCAACAAAAGGTATGTGAGACTAAAACTTATCTATCACCTAGAAGTCCATTTTATTGTATCTTTTAATGAGACTAAGTCGTATAGCTCTATATAGACTTGGATTTGCTAATGTCCAAAGAAATCCTTCTTTTCTCATAAAATTAAGGTCGCTCATGTTGTTCTCTTGGGAATGACATCAAATGGGGGAGAGTTATTAAATGAACTTGTGCTTAATTGCCGTATCTTTGTGGGGAGAGCGGTTGTGGAGTTTGAAGGGGTTAACTTGTACCTTAATAAACTCCTTGATGAATACACTAAGTTTCCACTATATGAAATCATCGAAAAAAGTTGATATGTTTCTTTTTAGTCATGAATTATCTTTTGAGAATTCATTATGATCCCATAGTTTTGGTACCTTTGCCAATTTATATTGACAAAAAGGGGGAGAATTATTTAGTAGTTCACACTACATACATATGGTTTACAGATCATTAGGTAAGGGGGAGTGGATTTCAATCTAAGATGGAAGTATTGGCTAAGGGGGAGTGATACATATCACCGTAGTATTATTTCAAAGTTGTGATGCAATTGGACTTTGATTCTATATAATAATATTATGACACTGAATAACAATGATCGAGAACTTCCGTTTTCATATTGTTATAGCTACGGTCTTCAATAACAATGATGTTGAGTTGAACACATTCAAAATCGATGGACAACTTGAAGTAACGAAGAATTCAAGGAAGTTGAATTGATAGTTTATTTATTTATGATGGTGTTTGTGGATGAAAACTGTTTCTGCTGATTTCGGTAATTTCATTTGTGGAGGTGAGAAACGAGTCTAAACCCTAAACAATGTACTGCACGGGAGTACTTTTGATTCGAGAGATCAATCTGTACAATCCTGGTCTAAACCAAGAAATGGTCGTTCCAGGCTTGCTTCGGTCACAAAGTGGAGGAGAAGGGATGGTCTTTGGGAGGGAAGCGAAGAAAGTGTTGAGACCAGAGTAGTTGATTCTGGAAGTGTGGGTGTTTCGTGACTTGTATCAGAAAGTTGAACTGGCTAGCTGAATGAAAAGCTATCAGATGATTTCTGGATGTTGTATTGTTCTCCTGACCAAAACTTGTTGTCTGGTGGAAATAGGTGAGACCTATTTATACAAGTCGCAATAAAACGTACCCTGGTCTCGTAGGAAGTGGAAAAGATTGAGTGGTGGAAGAGTAACGTGTAACGTTGGGAATTATGTTTCCATAATGAGGGAGGTGGATCCGCTAACGCCATTACTCCTTGCCATTACTAACCGCCCCACTTTATGACACTTTCTTGTAACGGGCACATTGCACGCCGCACGTTGTAAACCGCCAGACCAATACCCTGATGAGCATCCCCCAGTTTGTGACATGTTTGATGTCTCGAGTGTTTTCGTGGAAAACATGTAGCATTTTGCTACGTGTGGCAAGTTAAAATTGAGAGTCCTGTCGTAGGAAAATAGCATGTGATGCTATTAGGCTTGTCTTGGATAATCGCCTGAAACTTTCCATGAATCTGCCAGCTCGGTGGCGAACTTGGATGGCTGAGATTACATCTCAGGAGGAAGGGTAGCCGTTGATTATAGCTATCTTCTGTCGGCGCCTGGCAACTTTGTCTAAATTAGGGTTTGGCATGCTGAAACCCTAATTAGCGCCCCTTACTAAAATCATTATAGAATTCTCGTACGAACTCGGATTTTGACGGTCTGCCCCTCCATTATGATCAGAAAAGAATTTCCTATCTCCCACGAGGGAATATTTAGGTTTTGAGCTCGTTTAAGAGGTGAAAACATCCCGACAGTAAAACTCAGGAAGAATTTAGGAGGGATGTTGCGGGCATAGTTCGTGCCACGATTAAAAATTAGGGTTTTTTTTCCACCGCCACTAGAGCATGGCAGCGCCTAGGGTTCAGGATAGCCAAATTGAAGTCCGTTGTGAAGCTGGTCACGCACGGAAAGTGGGCTGGAAAGTTTTGGTATGCTGTCGCAGTAAGTGGCGCGTTTGGCATGTGCGCCTGGCATGCGTGTTTTGGCATGTTTGGCATGTGCGCAGCATGTGCACCTGGCATGCGCGTTTTTGGCATGTTCGGCATGCGCGTTTAGCATGTGCGGCTGACATGCGCGTTTTTGGCATGTTTGGCATGCACGTTTGTTATGTGCGCCTGGCATGCGTGTTTTGGCATGTTTGGCATGCCGTTAGTATGTGGGCACAGTTTTGGGAAGCCAACTCAGTATGGCAACCTTTTGACACAATTTCCACCTCTTTTAAGGCTGTGACAGGTTTAGAGTAACCTGATTGGTCAATGAAATTAGGGAGCCGACCAAGCATGGGCATGGCTATCCCTTTCTGGTGCGCGTGGCAGGTTTAATGTGACCTGATTGGTCGATAGGGAATAAGGCCGACAAGTATGGGCCCAGCCGCAACTCATGGAAGTGTGGCAGGTTTAAGGCGACCTAATTGGTCGACAAAGGAGTAGGGTCGGTTAGGTAACATGGGGGCGTGGCCAAGTGGCGCCAGCTGGCCTGTGGTGTGGCCACGCTTCCTCTTATTGTTGATCCTTCTCCGCGGCTCCGCTACTCTTTGTTTTCTGATTTTGGGTAGAACTCTGCACCTATTAATCCGCGGTGGATCAATTGCTTGGTTGTTCAAGCGTAATTTCGACCAATGGGGTCTAATATACTGCGCAGGGGTAAAACCCTAATTTTGCAAATTAGTGAGGTTTCATGAGTTTTTTGTGAGTTATCACAATTATTGATTGGATTTTGTGTGCTGCCACAAAATTCCTTATTTACAGAGTGCAGTGTGCTTTCTGTCTGAGCGATTCGTGCAATGGCCTTAACTTTGGTACTTGGAGGTCCATGCTACTCTGCTTCGAGTGAACACAAATCCGTCATGCCATACCGATATTAAGGGTTCTGCCAGGGAACATAGCACAGGAAAAGTACTCAGTGAGTCTCATATAGGCGAGGTGCCGAAATTTACAGGTCATCTGGGATGGTTGCTACATGCGCCAGTCTGGATAAATTTCATGTAAATATATTGAACTGGTTCAATAAGTATGCCAGTGGAGAGGTTGACACTCATGGATTTGTTTCCTTACAGAGTGACGTCACATCAGATGTAAGGTTTACAATTTTAACCCTAAGCAAAAAATCACCATCAACATTAAGTCCCCTGCTTAGCTCGGAACAGTGGCATTGTTGCTGGGTAAGCATAAGATGGTGACAGACAATGATAAAATCGAAACGGAAAGTCATGAAGAGATTGTCAGGAAGATTTGGCTAACCTTTGTCGGGAGGCCTGAAGAATCTGTGACCCTTGCATTGGTGGATTTGCATAAATTCGGATCTGCCATAGTGGGTTGGCGTCAGTGCTGCAACTTTGGATACTGATCGGTAGAGGTAGCACTGAAACTTGGTCCGCGAGACGGGTGCTGGCCGTATACAGAAAGGTAGATGGTGCTGCTTTGGATGACTAGGTCAATGGCGCTGCTGGCTATGGAAAGGTAAATGGCGCTGTCTAGGACGCGGACTGTTGGCGTCGGCTGTGGAGCGGACTGTTGGCGCTGGCTATGGAACGGAGAAGATGGCATTGTTGGCTGGCTATGAAGCGGAGAATATGGCACTGCTTTGAACGACTAAGATGAGTTTTGAGTTGGTGGAGCCGTCAGCACTATAATGTATTGAGGAAGTATGCCTGACAACAGAGTAGTGAGTGTTAAGGATTTTACACGTCTCAATACTAAGAGGATGGATGTGTTAAGGCAGTGTGCCTTGCAACACAGTAGTTAGTGTTAAGGAGTTTACACGTCTCAACACTAAGAGAAAGGATGTGTTGAGGCAGCATGCCTGGCAACACAATAGTGGTGTTGAGGAATTTGCACGTCTCAACACCAAGAGGAGTGTCTGTTAGGGCAGCATGCCTGGCAACACAGTAGTGGTGTTGAGGAATTTGCACGTCTCAACACCAAGAGGAAAATGTGTTGAGGAAGCTTTCCTAGCCACACAGTAGTGGTGTTGAGGAATTTGCACGTCTCAACACCAATAGGAAGAATGTGTTGAGGAAGCATGCCTAGAAACACAGTGATGAGTATTGAGGAATTTAGACGTCTCAACACTAAGAGGGAGGATGTGTTGAGGAAGCATGCCTAACAACACAGTATGGTGTTGAGGAATTTGCACGTCTCAACACCAAGAGGAAAATGTGTTGAGGAAGCTTGCCTAGGAACACAGTAGCGGTGTTGAGGAATATGCACGTCTCAACACCAAGAGAAAGAATGTGTTGAGGAGGCATGCCTAGCAACACAGTAGCGGTGTTGAGGAATTTGCGCGTCTGAACACCAAGAGGAAAATGTGTTGAGGAAGCTTGCCTAGCAACACAGTAGTGGTGTTGAGGAATTTGCACATCTCAACACCAAGAGGAATGTGTTGAGAAAGCATGCCTAGCAACACAGTAGTGGTGTTAAGAAATTTGCACGTCTCAACACCAAGAGGAAAATGTGTTGAGGAGGCTTGCATAGCAACACAATAGTGGTGTTGAGGAATTTGCACGTCTCAACACCAAGAGGAAGAATGTGTTGAGGAAGCATGCCTAACAACACAGTAATGAGTGTTGAGGAATTTAGACGTCTCAACACTAAGAGAAAGGATGTGTTGAGGAAGCATGCCTTGCAACACAGTAGCGGTGTTTAGGAATTTGCACGTCTCAACACCAAGATGAAAATGTGTTGAGGAAGCTTGCCTAGCAACACAGTAGTGGTGTTGAGGAATTTGCACGTCTCAACACCAAGAGGAAGAATGTGTTGAGGAAGCATGCCTAGAAACACAGTAGCGGTGTTGAGGAATTTGCACGTCTCAACACCAAGAGGAAAACGTGTTGAGGAAGCTTGCCTAGCAACACAGTAGTGGTGTTGAGGAATTTGCACGTCTCAACACCAAGAGGAAGAATGTGTTGAGGAAGCATGCCTAGCAACACAATTGTGGTGTTGAGGAATTTGCACGTCTCAACACCAAGAGGAAAAATGTGTTGAGGAAGCATGCCTAGCAATACAATAGTGGTGTTGAGGAATTTGCACGTCTCAACACCAAGAGGAAAATGTGTTGAGGAAGCATGCCTAGCAACACAGTAATGGTGTTGAGGAATTTGCACGTCTCAAAACCAAGAGGAAGAATGTGTTGAGGAAGCATGCCTAGCAACACAGTAGTGGTGTTGAGGAATTTGCACGTCTCAACACCAAGAGTAAAATGTGTTGAGGAAGCTTTCCTAGCAACACAGTAGTGGTGTTGAGGAATTTGCACTTCTCAACACCAAGAGGAAGAATGTTTTGAGGAAGCATGCCTAGCAACACAGTAGTGAGTGTTGAGGAATTTAGACGTCTCAACACTAGGGTATTTTAAAATTTATTGTATATGCCTCATAGATATAAAACATTTAGTTTAAGGATAGTTACTTAGCTATGTCTCCGCTAGGCATGTCCTTCGCGCATGATTGGTCTTTGGGTATTTTAGGCTCCCCCATGAGTAAGCAGCATCAGGCGTTAATGATGACATCAGGACGATGACGGGTTGACAGACAGACAAAAATCCCCAGGTCTTTGATGGGATGAAACAAAAGTGGCCATAACTATGAACCTTGGCTGGATGCGATCACGATCCTTAACAGGGACGCGTGTGGCGGCTACGGGAACGAACCTTGGAAGGGTGGAGTGGCGGCTACGGCATGATCCTTGGAAGGAAGGAGGCGTGAAGCGGCTTCGGCTCTTGGAGAGGACGTTGAAGCTTATGGAGTAAAACGCTGAAGCTTCGGCTTCGGATCCTGGAGCAGCTTATGGAGAGAATGATGAAACGGAGCGGCTGCTGGAGCGAACGTTGAAGCGAAGCCGCTGCTAGAGAATGTTGAAGCGGAGCGACTTCTGAAGAGAACGTTGAAGTGGCTCCTGGAGAGAAACATCGAAGCGGCTCCTGGAGAAAACTCCAGTCAGGGAGCTATTAAGCATTGACTTCGAAAAACGACTTGATACAATATGCATATGGGAAGACGACACAAATAGTGCTGGTCGATAAGTCGTGTTTTTCTCTCATGTTAAAGAATACGCTTTTTGTGTTTGATTTTCCCTTGCAACTCTCAGAGCCTTGACGGTTACAATGTTGAAGTCGGAGGCCGCGTCAGTCAGCATGCTGTCAAACTCGACATACTTCAAGTGAACAGTGGTTAGGAGTCCCCAGTTCCATATATCAATCGTGCTTTCCAGGAGAGGTTGGGGTTCGGGAACGTCTTCCCTGGCTGGAAACAGCTGCTTTCCATATGAAGTGCGGTTGAGGGATGCAAATATGTCTTGACGCTGCGCCTTGGAGAAATATAGAATCTCACATAAATGTTTCATCATAGACTGCACGATTTTGTGGGAGAAGTCCGCAGAAATCATGCAGCTCCTGACGGGAAGAGGGTCTCTGTGAACTCAGGAGGGTTGATGATTTTCTTTGCCTCGATTTTGGAGAAGTCGTTCATGATCTTCACGTGTGATGAAATTGGATTGCTGATTCCCTTCTACTGGGCGTTCAAGAGCAACGCGAGCCTCTTCATCTATAAACGCGGGTCCTGCTGAAGTGCCTGCGCCGGATGTTAAAAGTATTCCTTGTCAGCTCCATCCGGGGTTGACATGACTCTTGTGGTGGCCGCTCTATTAGTGTGTTGAGTAAAATAGGTATCTCTTTCAGAGTTGTAGCCATGTATTTTTGATCCTCATGAGAACCTTTTGTCTTTCCATCAAATCAACAATGGTTAGAGGAGATCGGCTTCTTCTGGCTCCTCCAGTCTCTCGTCCTGATGGTGGAGTACCAGCGGCTCTGGTGACGGTTGGAGCTGTCACACTTGAAGAAACGTTGGGAGTGGCGGCAACGGCTCTGGCTCTGGTGATCGGCGGTGTAATACCTGAAGGAACATTTTCCGCGCCGCTGGTGTTGGCAGGTGGCGTATTAGTGCCACTGGAATGAGCGTTAGTACCAGGGATGATTTCAGCGCTAGTGTTCTCAGGGTTTGTTGCTGATCCGGACCTGAGTTCTACCATCTTGAGATCGGGTTGAAGATGAAATCGGGAATTGGAAATTGATATTGTAACCGAGAGATTAATCTCCCACTATGGTCGCCAATTGTTTGTGGATGAAAACTGTTTCTGCTGATTTCGGTAATTTCATGTGTGTAGGTGAGAAACGAGTCTAAACCCTAAACAATGTACTGCACGTGAGTACTTTTGATTCGAGAGATTAATCTGTACAATCCTGGCCTAAACCAAGAAATTGTCGTTCCAGGCTTGCTTCGGTCACAAAGTGGAGGAGAAGGGCTGGTCTTTGGGAGGGAAGCGAAGAAAGTGTTGAGACCAGAATAGTTGATTCTGGAAGTGTGGGTGTTTCGTGACTTGTATCATAAAGTTGAACTGGTCAGCTGAATGAAAAGCTATCAAATGATTTCTGGATGTTGTATTGTTCTCATGACCAAAACTTGTTGTCTGGTGGAAATAGGTGAGACCTATTTATAAAAGTCCCAATAAAACGTACCCTGGTCTCGTAGGAAGTGGAAACGATTGAGTGGTGGAAGAGTAACGTGTAACGTTGGGATTTATGTTTTCATAATGAGGGAGGTGGATCCGCTCATTCCATTACTCCTTGCCATTACTAATCGCCCCACTTTATGACACTTTCTTGTAAAGGGCGTAAGGCACGCCGCACGCTGTAAACCGCCAGACCAATACCCTGATGAGCATCCCCCAGTTTGTGACATGTTTGATGTCTCGAGTGTTTTCGTGGAAAACATGTAGCATTTTTCTACGTGTGGCAAGTTAAAATCGAGAGGCCTGTCGTAGGAAAATAGCATGTGATGGGCTTGTCTTGGATAATCGCCTGAAACTTGCCATGAATCTGCCATCTCGGTGGCGAACTTGGATGGCTGAGATTGCATCTCAGGAGGAAGGGTAGACGTTGATTATGTCTATCTTCTGTCGGCGCCTGACAACTTTGTCTAAATTAGGGTTTGGCATGCCGAAACCCTAATTAGCGCCCCTTACTAAAAGTGAAAAATACTAGAACCCCCTACTATATGGGTTCAATATATACAAGCCCCACTAAATGGATCCTCCACTATCAACTCCACACTTTCAATTTTTAATATTTTTAGGCCCAGAACTTTAATTTTTGGGGCCAGATTTTGAATTCTCCCGGATTGCTGATGTCAGCACCTTTTTTAATAAATCTGAAAATACCATAATTAACCTCCAGTATTTATAGCTGTTTTATACGGTAACAGAAACAGAAAATCAAATCAATTAGTTTTTCAGCTCTCTATTCTCTCTGCTCTCGTTGATTTTTTCTTCAGAAACAGAATTAGGTTTTTTCTTCACACGAAATCGTTGCATTGAAGAATAAGAATTCGTTAGTTTGTTGATGTGCTGAAGACGAGAGGAAGAACAAGGATTCATTATTTTTTTCTCAATTTGTTGATGTTATTCACTGAATTTCAGATCTGACGAGATTGAGACAATGCATTGAAGAACAACAAATAGGTTTGATTCATCTTTTCTCTTTGTATCAAATAGGTTTGATTCATTAGTTTTTCTGATCGATTTATTTGATTTCTATGTTCTACTGATTTTTGATTTTTGTTCTGTTTCGATTTTGTTTAGTCTGAGAAAAGGAAGAAGACAGTTGGGAATAGAGAAATCAACATAGGTACAAATTGTATTTTGGATCTGGTTTTCAATTCAATTGATTTTCGATTGTTGCGATTTGGATCTAGTTTTTTAATTTTTCTTATTTGTTTTTGATACTGAGTATGTTTTTGTTGATGCTTACACATGTTTGTTTGATACTGAGAAGAGGAATAGAAGAAACATTGTTTCAGAAGAAATAAAACAACAAATCTAGGTAAGAATTTTATTTTGTTTTGATTTCAGATCTGTTTTCAATTTATTTTTTTTGAATTATTTGTTGTTCTTGCATGTTCGATATGTTAATTTGTTGTTTACTTTTTGTTGGCAATGAGAGGAGTATGAAGAAACAACTTTGTTTCAAAAGAACAACTTCAAATTGATTTTAGACATGTTTTTTTTTGTTACAGTATGTGTAATATCCTGTTGTATTTTAAGCATGTGTAAGGAAGATGCAGATGTTTTTTAGTTACAACATGTGTAATTTTAGTTTACACATGTATATCATGTTGTATTTTTAAGCATGTGTAAGTTGAAGTTACATATATATGTCCTGTAACATGTTTATTTGTAAACATTTGTATCATTTGTATCTTTTACTCATATTTAGCTTGCCGCATAGAATATACTTCTCACGAGGGGGCAACGCCCCCGAATGAATTGTGTTCGTTTTAAAATTTTGATATTATTATTGTATGTTTGATATTTTTCAGGTTGTCATGGATGTTGTTAGTTGCACTGCTGTTAGTTTCATTGTTGTTGTTCGCTACTTTTCAAATTTCATTACCATGCGTGTTAATACTGATATCAAACTTAATGAGTTTAAGGAACAAGTTTGCAAGGAATGGAAGCAGTTTACTCCACTTGGTATTTCTTTCTTCTTCCGAGAAAGTGGGAAAGAATTTCCGCTTGACTGTGATTATTCGTCGCAATCTCTTATATCCATCACAAATAATAAACAGAAGACCAGTGTTGATATTTTCTTTCAAAATGTTACTCATGTGGCCTCTTCCTCTAGCTCTAGGGAAGATTCTTCTATTTCTAATGGTTGTAGTACGTCTTCATCGAGAAACAATCTTACTGTTGCAATGTATTTGGAAGATAAAAGCAAGCCTGCAAAACCTTTGTTATCGGATGGTTGGCCTAAGGTTTTTGGTGAGATTGGTCATGTGTTTGTTGAAGGAGTTAAGAAAGTCAGGGTTGCTTACACCAAGTATCATCTTTGCACTGGTTACAACATGATTGTAACTCACAATGAGCGTTCTAGGTTCACGGCTAAGTGTGCAGATGAAAAATGTGACTGGAAATTTCATGCAGCTTCTATTGATGAAAGGAACGAAATGTTTCAGGTAGCTTTTCCGTGTTCTGTCATCTTATGCTTAGCATATGTTATGTTTTGTTAGAGTATGTGTAACTTTGGGTTACACATGATTTTTTTTGCACCATATTGTTTTTTGTTGATTTGTTTATATTTTGTATGAACCTCTTTAGGTCAGATATTATAACCCTTAGCACATTTGTGGTGCTGGTGGGCGCAACTTGAATCAAAAATACTCCACCAGCTTCACGTCTAGTTTGATTGAGGAAGAAGTTCGGAAAAATCCTCACAAGAATCCTAAGCAGATTGCAGCTGATTTCCATACCATCTATGGGATTACCATGGAGTACTATCAGACCTATAATGGTAGGGAAAAGGTTTATAAGACGATTTATGGCGACGATGTGAAGTCCTACTCGCACTTGGTATGGTATATTGATGCTATAAGGGACACCAACCCTGGTAGTGTGATAAAGTTTGAATTTGTTCATGCCCAGAAACAGTTCCAACGGATTTTCATCGCATTTGCTGCATGCATCAAAGGGTACCGGTTTTGTCGGCCAATGGTATACTTGGATGCTACTTTCCTTACTGGTGGATTCAGAGGTTGCTTGATGGCAGCTACTGGGATCAATGGTGGTAAAGGTACGTTTTTTTTATGTGTTTTTCTTTAGAACAACTTCAGTTGACAAATAACTGAGAGTTTACACATTACTTTACTCAGTGTATAACTAAGAAAATAGCATCTGTAACCTTAAGTTACACATTTGTTTTAGCATGTGTAACTTGTATTTACACATTGTTTTCTGTTTTCGTGAAACTTACTATTTTTTCAATTTTGCACAATTTTTTTTTGTAGGGTTTTTCCCACTTGTTGTGGCACTAGTTGATTCTGAGACTATCATCAACTGGGAGTGGTTTTTAAGGAATTTGACTGAAGTTGTTGGTGATGGGAGGCCAATCACCTTCCTTTCGGATCGCCATGAAGGACTCTTGCAGGGTGTTCCACTTGTCTATCCAGATTCGTTCCACAGCTTCTGCTACTATCATTTGATGCAGAATCTGCCCATCACTGGATCAGATCCTAGGTACTTCCTTGTAATGGACCTTTTCCAAGAGGCGACACCGCACTCTCACCTGAAAACCATGCGAAGGCCATACAGAAGATTAGAGACTTGAACTGCGATTGGGTGGCTGATTACATCGAGACCATCCCACCTGAAGCGTATGCGAATGCCTATTTCAAAGGTTGTCGGTATGGACGAACATCTAGTACTCTAGCAGAATCACTCAATAGCTGGGTTCTTGTTCACAAGAAGATGCTTGCATCTGCTCTTCTTGATTAGGTTAATTGAGTGTGTGTTTTTTTTGTTGTTGTTGTTGTCTTTTATTTATTATTTTGTCACTTTATGTATTCATAAGTTTTTGTTCATTTTCAGATTAGGAGGAAAATAATGTGCTTGATGGCAGAGCGTCGTGAAATTGGCGCTAATATGACTTCCTGAGTATGAGGAAAAGCTTGTGGATCTTCAAGATGAAGGTTTGTCTTGGGAAGTATTGGTTGCTAGTCCTACCGTGTTTGAAGTTTTTAGCGAAAGGTCTCACATAGTGGACCTTGAACACCAGACTTGCACCTGTCAAAGGTTTGGTTTCTTATGCTTTTTCTTCTCTCTATATGTTTATTTTTTTAGAATGTGTATCTTCCAGTTACATTAGATATATGCATGTCTAAATAGTATTTACACGTCTATTTTGCAAGTGTAACTTAAAGATACACATCCTGTATATGCACCTGTAACTAGCTATTTTTGAATGTTTTATGATTTGTATGTGCAACTAACTGATTTTTTGATTTTTTTTAAAGGTGGTGCGTATATGGCTTCCCTTGTGCTCATGCTCTTGCAGCCATACTGAAGATTAAATGTGAGGTTATTGATTTCATTTCACCGTATTTTACAAGCGACTATTTTAGGAAGACTTATATGCATGACATCCAGCCGATTCCCAACTACAACAGGCCTCTTGAAATTCATCCAGACGACACCATCAACCCTCCTATCGTAAAGAAGCAACCAGGTAGACCCCCAAGAAAAAGGATTCTAAGTAAAAGTGAGAAGAAGGTAAAGAGGAAAGTTCATTGCAGCAATTGCAAGGAAGCAGGTCACAACAGGGAAAGTTTCAAGAATCCTCCGAAGTGCACACCCCCTAGCTTGAGTCTACCAAAGTTCATTTCTGCAAGTAATGATTTTATGTGTGGATTCTTATTTGTTTTGGATTATTTGTTTTTTAGTTTTCTTCATTTCGGTTCGCATGGACCAAACGTTTTTAGTTTTCTGCAACGTTGATTATGTGCAAGGATCATTCATTCAGATTTTATATTTTGTGAGTTCACAGTTGAAATGCATTTGTACTCCAAAACGTTATTTTGTACGTCTGATCAGTGGTCAAATGCTTTTGTAACTTCAGTTTACACTCTAAAATATGGATGTGTAACCAGAAATTACACTATTTTGAACGCATGTGTAACATTAGTTTACACATTATAAATGCATGTGTAAACTCAGGTTACACCTTCAATAACTTTCCCTTTCCTTAACTTCTGAGCAGTGGTCAAATGTTTGTGTAACTTCAGTTTACACTCAAAAATATGCATGTGTAACTTCAGTTTACACTCAAAAATATGCATGTATAACATTAGTTTACACCTTATAAATGCATGTGTAAACTCAGGTTACACCTTAAGTAACTTTTCCTTTTGCAATCATGTAGCTTTAGTTTTAAGAATACATTGTAACAACTATTATTAAATTTTTCCAACAGCAAAAGATAGATAACTTTCTATTTAATTAAAGAACTACTATCTGTCAAAGTATAAAAGTTTTAACTTGTTTTGCAAACATAATAGTATCAAAGTTTTTCAATCCAACAAACTATTTTTACAATAATGTTTAATCAGCTCTACCGTCTTCATCTGAAATAATCTTGAAAAGCATGCTTGCTCTCATGCGACCCACCTTTCGAACCGTTTCGTTATGCAGGTGTGTGCCTACGCGAGATTCTTGTTGTTCAAATGATGTATTCTTCATTCCACACTTCATGTAATAGCATACAAATAACATACAATCAGGATATGAATCTTGTTTAGGCGAGTGGGCAGTTTTGGCCTTCAGACTCAAATCAAGAAGAATCCGATAGTTCGGTGCTTGACTTATTTCAGCTGCATCAATCTTACTTTGATCAAAGTGAAGTTTCCTGACATGCACATCGCTTAACGAGTTCCTGTGGGACCAACCTGCATCGCTAGTAAGTTCATACTCCAGTAGTGAAAAATGGGTCTTATTGTTACTCATGATTGCGAATATTTTGACTGGTTGGATATCACGATACTCTTTAGCAAGCTTTGGAATCCAGAATCTGTTGAATTCATTCCTATCACTCAGAAAAGATTCCTGCATAAACAGAAAGAAAAAAAATGAACGTTATAAATGCATATTGTATAGCATGTGTAACTCTCAGTTACTTAAACCTTTTTTGAATCTACATACAACAAGATTTTAAATTTAACCTTTTTTGAATCTACATACAAGAAGCTTTAAATTTTCCGAAGTACTTACAAATGCTTTTGTGGAGAGGAATATCGCTTTTTGATACTTTGGCTTTGAGTTCATCTTTTTCCTCAACCTGCTAGTATAAAACTCAATGAATTCTGATTCCAAGTAGGCCTCTTTGTTGGTTAGTTGAAGCATAAGTTCTCCACTTATACCGAACATCGGGGTACTATCATCTTTCAATTCCATCCAAGCAATGTCTCTGCATTAAAAATAAGAAACATTTAAACCACATAACAAAATCCAAGTAGTAAGAAACAACGTTTAACATAACAATCTTAACTTAAAAACCATAACAGAATCAATAAGTTACATCTACTTACGCTTTGCGATGTGTACTGAAGTATTCAAGCACTCTCTTCTTTTGATCTCCTTTCAGGGTTTCAATAATCTGAGAAACTTTTACATCCTTGCGCATTGTCCCATCATCCTCTTCAGCATCTGCGACTACAGTTTCTTCTACCTCTGCGACTGCATCCATTGTTTCTTCAATAACAACACGTTTACTCTTCTTTGGCTGTCTTTCATACTTTTGGAGATCTTGTTTCTCAGCTTTTTTTCTCCTCATCCAGCGTTGTTGTATGATTAGAGGTTGGCTTTGTTCATTCAAAACTCCCTTGACTAGTTCTCCGACAGGTAATGGAGTATTGTCTAGGCCAAGGCTAAAAGTAGTTGGATTACTACTCAGTTGAGTTTGAGCTGTGCAACAACAAAAATAGGGATAATCATTAAAAAACTGTCATGATTGTGTAAACTAAAGTTACACTTGCATAGGTGTTACTAAGATACTAAAAGTGCAAAAAATAGTCTAATATCAAAGTTTGTAATGTGTATAACCTTAAGTTACACATGCATATACAATGTGTATATTGAATCTACACATGCTTTTTATAATGTGTAACTAGAAATTACACATTCATTATAAACAACAACGGAAAAAAATTTATAAGAAGTTTCAAAAGGAAGATGGTTTACCAATGGATGTAGGTTCTGCATTCTCCATCTCTGCAGGTCCTTGTTCATAAATTCCTTCAGCTTGATTAATGTTGCTGACAACTGCATCTATCATTTCAGTTACATCCATCGTATCACCTTGGTCAGGTTGTGTTTGCTGAGTTGTAGCAGTTATCACCAAGGAATCATCAAACTGTGTTGAAGCAAAACTGTCATCAAAAGTTGAAGGTGTTTCCAGAGTTGGAGAAGTCATAACCGAACTGTCATCAACAGTTGAAGGTGTCTCTTCAATGACATTTGCATCATCACCTGTAGCTTTCTCCTGCGGCTCAACCACTACACTTCCTTCTGCATATTTCTTTTGCGCCTCATCAGGAATATGTATCTCTTCATCAGCTTTCTTCTGCGCCTCATCAGCAGCATGTGTCTCTTCATCAACTTTCTTCTGCGCCTTATCAGCAACATGTGTCTCTTCATCAGCTTTCTTCTGCGCCACATCGACAACATCTGCAGGATTGGGCTTTTTCTTACCAGTGGGCTTCTTCTTTGGAGGAGCCTTGCATGTTGTCACACTCTTCATACTCGAACTGTATGTCCTAAGTGTTGTTTTGCGCCCCTCTGCAGCAGTTTGAGCTTGCAGAATTTTTGGCGTATTTCCAGCTGCTAGACTGATACATGGAACTGCACAAGTATTGAAATGAGAAACTTTATTTATTTAGGAAACTGATGATGATGTTAATTTTTTTTTAAAAAACTTCAAGATGAATATATCATGTGTAATCGACAGATACACATGCATATGACTTGGATACCTAGCATGTGTAATATATGACTTGGATACCTAGCATGTGTAACTAGGGATTACACATCCATATGATCTGTGTACTCAACAATTACTAAGTCTAATTTTGTACCTTAGTGTCAACTAATTTGGTACCTCTACACATGTCAACTAATATATCATTATCACTATCAAGTTAAAGAAGCATATTAAAAATGAACAACTACTTACATTCTTCATGGAAGGAAGTTTCCATGTCATCTTTCTCTTTCTCTTGCTCAGTCTCTTTCTCTTGCTCAGTCTCTTCATGCTCAGTATCTCCATGCTCAGTACCTCCATGTCCTTGATGCATAAACTCTTCTTGATTCTCAGTACCTCCATGTCCTTGTCCACCATCTCCTCTTTGCATATACTCTTCCTGGGTCACATCGTAAGGTTGAATTCCCATTGCTAGCATAATTTTGCAAGCTAAAATGTGCTTGTCGGTGACGTTCTCATCTTTTATCCCTGCTCTGGAAAGTTTATGCACTGCATCGAACACTTTTTTCTTTTCTTGCAGTTTCTCTTTTAGTTGTCCATTCTTAATGGTTTGCTCTTTCAGCCACCTTTGCAGGTCGTCCTTACTTGGTACCACAGTTGATATACCAAGCTTCTTTTCAATCTGTGAAAACTCAGCCACAAAGCTAGCAGTTGGCTGCAATTAACAGATGGAGATGTTAACTTAAGAGATAGCAAAAACAGTTGAACATTCTAAATGCACAAATTTTCAGTTGTATGTGTAACTTAAAGTTACATAAGCACATTTTATATGTGTAAGCTATAATTACACATATAAATTGAATTCACTGGTGTTATCTTTGCATGTGTAACTATAAGTTACACAAGCACATTAAAATGTGTAACTTATAGCTACTCATCACAATTTTGATTACATCCAACTTATATCTATATTATATAACCATAAATTTACAAAACATAAACCAACTAACATATAACACTTACCGAAAACTCTGTCATGTCTGTTCTAGAAATGTAATCAGAAATCTAGTATAGATCTCACCTCCCAACCCTTGGGATATCTTCTTCGTGGTTTGCAACTTTCGGGATTGAGTCTTCTGGTGCGTTCTCAGCAAACAATAACTGCAGCATATAAATTTTAATTAGTCGATTAAACCAAAATATCCTGAACGTAACACTAAAACTGCTGGAATAGAAATTACATACAAGCTTTACCAGTAGGTAGTGCACACAAGCCCTCACATTTGCCAAGCAATTAATATTATCATGAATCTCTTCAAACAAGTGCTCGTGTATTAAATCAGGCCACAACACCTTGAGCACCGTCTCATATGTTTCAACGATACTAAGATATTTTACTTTCACTCCATTAGCATTTACGTCGTCAAAAAACAATACACAACAAAGATAAAAACCTATCAAACAAACTAGATCCTTCTCATCAACTTTCTTTCTTTTCCCAGGTTTGGTCATAAGTTGTGTTATCTTCTCTAAAATGTTCTTCTTAGTCACTGTCGTCTGATGTTTTGTAGCCTTGATATCAGTGAAGAACTTGATGTACAAAACATTGTCAATCAAATCACGATGAGCAAATAACTTTAACAACTTTTGACCCTTTCTACTTCCAATCCTTTGCATGCAAAATATACCAGCCAACTTTTCCGGTGTAGACTCTATGAACTTATCATCACCAAACTTGAACGAACACGGTGTCTCACAATCCAAATCAAAGCAGTTCAAAAGCTTCAAGACGTCGTGTTTGTTGGTAGTGATTTGTCTTGTTGTACTTGGTTGGGCTTCATTATATTCATCGTAATACATCATTACGAGTTCACCGTAAGCAACTCTCCTAAGATATCTTTGAGCCATATCAGTCAGTCCTATAGGTTTTATCACCTTTACCAAATCCTTAACAACATTCAATGATTGCCTTAATTTTCCTGTACACATCACACACAAAAATAGTATGAGTCGGTATGTTGTTTACTTATCAAATACACTCCTTTTTAACTGCAAAATCAAAATCATGTTACAAACTATGTGTATTTGCCAAGTACACAAACTGAATCATTCTATTATGTGTTGTGTAACCTTAAACTTACACATGCATATGAAGGTTTACAGACGTCATTTTTTGATGTGCAACTATTATTTAAACACAATACCGTCATAGGTGATATTTTGCATGTGTCAGTAGTGAGGTTTTGCATGTGTAACTTCTAGTTACACAGTCAATTGGCAAGTTAGTGGTGAGATTTTCAATGTGTAACTTATAGTTACACATGCACATTTTTGTGAAGTTACACATTCACAGGCATTACATATGATCAAAACATGAGATTCTAAATGTGTAAATTATAGTTACACGGCCCCTTGGCAAGTCAGTGGTGACATCTTGAATGTGTAACTTACAGTTATATAGGGTCATTTGTATGTATAACTCCAATTTACACACTTAATATACAAACCACAATACAGTCTGTGGTTAGATTTTGAATGTGTAACTTTAAGTTACACAGGCCCTTGTTTGTATAGTTAAACATTCAAAAGCATTTACACTAGATCATCACAACCAAATCACATCTACTAGAATGATATCATACCAACACATACTCAAATAATTTCACATCTTAATACCTGTTATTGCAAGATCTGCTTCAAGTGGATTCTTTTTTCCTTGCGCCATTTTAGTTCACAAAATGTAAATTGAATCTGAATCTGCAGTTTAAACAGTAAGAAAATATCAATTTGCAGTAGTCCTAAACTCCTAAACATGAGATTGAGATGATATATCAATAGAAAACATCAAGTAAACATAACCCCTAAAACCAGAGAGGAAAACAGAGAAGATCGAAAACAGATGCAAACCTCTGTTCGTCTTCTTCTTATTTCTTCGTCTTCTTCTTTGATCAAAAAACTAATGAATCAAACAACGAATGAATCAAAAAACAGTTCGAAAACAGTTCAAATATACTGAGATTAAACAGATCGAAAACAGATCGAAAATATTAAACACGAAGAAGAAGAAAAGATTAAACATAAAGAAGAAGATTTGATCGAAAATCTACCTGTTTTTGGTTTTCGTTTCTTCGATCTGCAAAAAAAATTCTCTGAAATTTCAGTTTTCGCTTCTCATGTGAGATCCGGTTTCTCTCTCCTAAAAATGAAAATGAAGGTGTCTGTTTGAGAGAGGTTAGATAGTTATATAGTGAAGGTTATTCTGGTCATTTCGACCTCTATTAAAATTTATTTTAAATTCGGGGACTGGTTCTAAAACCCTTTTAACTAGGGCCCTCATATTATGGGTTATCCATGGGTTGGGCCTTAGACTAATTTTCCCTTACTAAAATAGTTGTAGAATTCTCGTACGAACTCGAATTTTGACGGTCCGCCCCTCTATTATGATCGGAAAAGAATTTCATATCTCTCTACGAGGGAATATTTAGGTTTTGAGCTCGTTTAAGAGCTGAAAAACTGCCCGACAGTAAAACTCAGGAAGAATTTAGGAGGGATGTTGCGGGCATAGTTCGTGCCACGATTAGAAATTAGGGTTTTGTCCACCGCCACTAGAGCATGGCCGCGCATAGGGTTAAGGATAGCCAAATTGAAGTCCGTTGTGAAGTTGGTCACGCACAGAGAGTGGGCTGGCAAGTTTTGGCATGTTGTCGCGGTAAGTGGCGCGTTTGGCATGCGCGTTTGTCATGCGCGTTTGGCATGTGCGTCTGGCATGCGTGTTTTGGCATGTTTGGCATGTGCGCCCGGTATGCACGTTTTTGGCATGTTTGGCATGCGCGTTTGGCATGTGCGCCTGGCATGCGCGTTTTTGGCATGTTTGGCATGCGCGTTTGTTATGTGCTCCTGGCATGCGTGTTTTGGCATGTTTGGCATGCCGTTAGCATGTGGGCACAATTTTGGGAAGCCAACTCAGTATGGCAACCTTTTGACACAATTTCCACCTCTTTTAAGGCTGTGGCAGGTTTAGAGTAACCTGATTGGTCAATGAAAGTAGGGAGCCGGCCAAGCATGGGCGTGGATACCATTTTTTGGTGCGCGTGGCAGGTTTAATGTGACCTGATTGGTCGATAGGGAATAAGGCCGGCAAGTATGGGCCCACCCACAAATCATGGAAGTGTGGCAGGTTTAAGGCGACCTAATTGGTCGACAAAGAAGTAGGGTCGGTTAGGTAACATGGGGGCGTGGCCAAGTGGCGCCAGCTGGCCTGTGGAGTGGCCACGCTTCTTCTTATTGTTGCTCCTTCTCCGCGGCTCCGCTACTCTTTGTTTTCTGATTTTGGGCAGAACTCTGCACCTATTAATTTGTGGTGGATCAATTGCTTGGTTGTTCAAGCGTAATTTCGACCAATGGGGTCTAATATACTGCGCAGGGCGCAAAACCTTAATTTTGCAAATTAGTGAGGTTTCATGAGTTTTTTGTGAGTTATCACAATTATTGATTGGATTTTGTGTGCTGCCATAAAATTCCTTATTTACAAAGTGCAGTGTGCTTTCTGTCTGAGCGATTCGTGCAATGGCCTTAACTTTGGTACTTGGAGGTCCTTGCTACTCTGCTGCGAGTGAACACAAATCCGTCATGCTATACCGATATTAAGGGTTCTGCCGGGGAACATAGCACATGAAAATTACTCAGTGAGTCTCATATATGCGAGGTGCCGAAATTTACAGGTCATTTGGGATGGTTGCTACATGCGCCAGTCTGGATAAATTTCATGTAAATATATTGAACCGGTTCAATAAGTATGTTAGTGGAGAGGTTGACACTCATGGCTCCGTTTCCTTACATAGTGATGTCACATCAGATGTAAGATTTACAATTTTAACCCTAAGCTAAAAACCGCCATCAACAGATGGATCAGAATCTAGAAAGTTTATTTATTTTGTAATCCATAGTATTGATAGTTTTGTCACTAAATTGACAAAAGGGGAGATTGTTAAAGGATTTCCCGGTCGATCTCCCAGGCATTTCTATCTCAAGCTTATTTGTCAAGTTTAATTGATCAAAACTATATACTTGATTTCTAGTCTACTTATAGCTATGTCTCGGATTAGGATAGAAGTGTGTAGTTGAGCTTTAGAATTCACGACGTTCACCAATTGAAGAATAAGATCTACTGAAGAGTTTGGAGGAACTTCATCAACAAAAGGTATCTGGAGACTAAAACTCTTTTATCACTCAGAAGTCCATTCTATTCTATCTTCTAAAGATACTAAGTCGTATAGTTATATAGACTTTGCATTATACACATTTGAAATTTCGAGCCGAGTTTACCTCGTTTATATATTTCTCGAAATATGTGTTGGAAGCTTTTTAGCTTTAGCTAAACTCCGTCATCTACTTGACGAGTTTAGTTATAGACAAATTTATTTGTTGGAAACTAAATATTAAGTCAAGAAGATCATGTGAAAATTACCTTGAATATCCTACATGGTTTATGTTAACTTGGGAAGATTCATATTAATCGATTAGTCACTTGAAAATTACTTGAAGCTAGTGGTATGTGTAAGATTACCATTGTTGTCTTCTAAGGATGTTTCAATGATGTAATGAGAGTTTTAGAACTAAAAAAGCGGGGGTATAACAACCACACCCAATATTTCGTTTGGCAATCTGAATAGACAAACTCCAATATACTTTAAAGAGAATCAACTAGACAGTTAGACTCAACCTAGAGAAAAGTATATCAAATAGTTTTATATCTCTATCTCTCGTTCAATATGCAATCAACAAATAGAAATTTGCGAGCCCGATTGAATATAAGAGAAATAACTTGAACAGTACCAAAGACCAATGTTCAAGGATCAATCAATTTCAATCAACAACCAAAAGTTGGATTTACCAATTGATCGATTCAACGCACAACATGTGATGTTTCAATTATATAACAAAATATAATGCGGAAAAGATATAACACAGACACCAGAATTTTGTTAATGAGGAAACCGAAAATGCAGAAAAACCCTGGGACCTAGTCCAGATTTGAACACCACGCTGTATTAAGCCGCTACAGACACTAGCCTACTACCAATGAACTTCGGAATGGACTGTAGTTGAACCCTAATCAATCTCACACTGATTCAAGGTACAATTGCGCTCCTTACATTTCTGATCCCAGCAAGATACTACGCACTTGATTCCCTTAGCTGAGCTTACCCACAACCAAGAGTTGCTACGACCCAAAGTCGAAGACTTGATAAACAAATCTGTCTCACACAGAAAAGTCTATAGGAATAGATAAATCTGTCTCCCACAGAAATACCTACGAGTTTTGTTCCGTCTTTTGATAAATCAAGGTGAACATGAACAATTGATATATCGGACTTATATTCCCGAAGAACAACCTAGAAATATCAATCACCTCACAATAATCTTAATCGTATGGTAGAGAAACAAAATATTGTGGAATCACAAACGATGAGACGAAGATGTTTGTGACTACTTTTTATTTTGCCTATCAGAGATTAAATATCGAACCAATCTTAGAGAAGATAGTACTCAAATACGATAGAAATAGCAAGATCAGATCACGCAACTACAGAGAAAATAGTTGGGTCTGGCTTCACAATCCCAATGAAGTCTTTAAGTCGTTAACCTACAAGGTTTCGTGAAAAACCTAAGGTTAAAGGAGAATCGACTCTAGCTTATACAACTAGTATCACACAGGAGGTGTGGGAATTAGTTTTTCCAGTTGCTAGAGTTCTCCTTTATATAGATTTCAAATCAGGGTTTGCAATCTAAGTTACCTTGGTAACAAAGCATTCAATATTCACCGTTAGATGAAAACCTTATTAGATTCAATCTAATATCTTTCAACCGTTAGTTCGAACTTAGCTTGTTATACACAAATAAAATGTACCCTCATTTAGGTTTAGTAATAGTACCTAAGTAATTTTCAAGTTATTGAAATAATCATAACGAATCATTCCAAGTATACACCAAATGATTGTATCACACAAACCATGTAAGATGTTACTCGGCGATTTTCACATGATCATCTTTTGACTTTCGTCAAGAATATAAGATGAACTTGGTTGAAGCGAAAGCTTACAAACACATATTCCGAGAAATATGTAAGCGAGTTAAACTCAGCTCGAAATCTCAAATATGTATAATCGACAACTATATAGTAATACGACTTTTTTCTCAATATAGGAGATTGAGTAGAAATAGACTTTCCAAGTGATAGATGAGTTTTAGTCTCCACATACCTTTTGTTGATGAAGTTCCACAAGATCTCCTTAGTAGTTCTTCGTCTTCAATTGATGAACGCCGTGAAGTCTAATGCTCAACTACACAATCTATCCTAGTCCGAGACATTACTGTTAGTAGACTAGAAATCTAAACTTATAGTTTTGATCACTAACATTGACAAACAAGCTTGAGATATCAAAGCTTGCGATTTCGACCGAGTAGTGCTCTAACAATCTCCCCCTTTGTTAATTTTAGTGGAAAATAAATAAACTTTGTAGCTTCTCATCCAAATGCTTGATCTCCTTGGTTCTTCAACATTACTCGAAATCTTTGTCACTTTCAAGTACTCCAATGATTCCAAATGTGTTCAACTGAGCATCATAGTTGTTGAAGATCCATAGCTATAACAATGAGAAAAAAGTTGCTCTGAATCATTGTTATACAGTGTCATAGTATCATTACACAACATCAAAGTTCAATTGTATCACAACTTTGACAACAATACTATGGTGATATGTATCACTCCCCCTTAGTAAATACTTCATCTCACAATGAAAACAACTCCCCCTTACATAATGATCCGTAAACCATATGTATTTGTAGTGTGAACACATTAATTTTCCCCCCTTTTTGTCAATATAAATTGGCAAAGGTACGAAAACTAGTGGGATCCTCATGAAATTTTCATAGAGATACTTCATGACCAAAAGAGAACAACATACCAACTTGTTTTGATGATTTCACATAGTCGAAACTTAGTGTGTTCATCAAGGAGTTTATAAAGATACAAGATAACTCCTACAATATTCCACAGCCGCACTCCCCACAAATATTTGGCAATTAAGCACAAGTTCAATAAAGAACTCTCCCCCCATAAAATGTTATTCCCGAAAGAATAACAAGAGCGACCTTGCTTTTACAAGAAAAGAAGGATTTCTTTGGACATTAACAAATCACATAAGAATATGAATTTGTATCCAAAAATCTCAATTGAATTAACCACAAGAAAAATGATCAATTCAATTGGTCTTGCTCAACATAAGAGAACTAATGGAGCAACACAGTATGTACACAAAGATGTGGATCAGGAAAAGACCAATACTGCAGAATAATCAAAGATTTATTATATTTTTCATCAATATTTGCACAATGGCATATAATAGACTTAATCTTTGTAAACAAAAGTTCATTCTTTCTTCCATCAATATTTGCATACTGACATAAAAGGCTTAACTTTTGTAGTCAAAAGTTCATTCTATCTTTTATCAATACTTTCATACCGACATATAATAGAGCTAACTTTTGAACAAGTATGGGACAATCAAGGTTCACGGACGTAAACAACATATCCCATAACAAATTGCAATATGTAAAACCATAAAGATTAATACTGCAAAAATCATCTTCCAAATAAACTTTAGAATTTAAAAAAATAAATCTAAAAACATTGCAAGATGAAAACGTTGGCAATAGTTATGTGTACTCACAATAATGGCTATTCCAAACCCTAGTTATCCTTCTTAAAAACACAAGAATAAATTCTTATAAGAAGTTTCCTAGACATTGAGACCTCTGAATCTTTTTTTATCGTCCCCGAACTCCTTGTTATCAACAGCCATGGGAACATAATGAAAAAAGCGGGGGTCTAACAACACCACCCAGTATTTCGCTTAGCAATCTGTATGGACTAACTTCGAAATACTTTGCTAGAGAATCAACTAGACAGTCATACTCAATCTAGATAAAAGTATCTCAAGGAGTTAATATCTCTCTCTTGATTTGATTTTTACTCAAGCTAAAATCAATAGCGAGTCTTTATCAAATACAAGGAATAACTTGGACGGTACCAAAGACCAATGTCCAAGGATCAATCAATAGCAATCAAAAACCAAAGGTTGGATTTACAATTGATGATCACCGACGCACAACCTGTATTATTTCAATTATATAAAATATAATGCGGAAAAGAAATAACACAGACACCAGAAGTTTTGTTAACGAGGAAACCGCAAATGCAGAAAAACCCTGGGACCTAGTCCAGATTGAATACACATTGTATTAAGCCGCTACAGACACTAGCCTACTCCAAGCTAACTTCGGACTGGACTATAGTTGAACCCCAATCAGTCTCCCACCGATTCAAGGTACAATTGTACTCCTATGCCTCTAATCCCAGCAGGATACTGCGCACTTGATTCCCTTAGCTGATCTCAACCACAACCAAGACTTGCTGCAACCTAAAATCGCAGACTTGATAATAAACAAATCTGTCTCACACAGAAAAGTCTATCAAAGGATAAATTTGTCTCCCAAAAATAAACCCTAGGTTTTGTTCCGTCTTAAGATATAAAATCAAGGTGAACAGGAACAAATTGATAATCCGGTCTTATATTTCCGAAAAACAACCTAGATTAATCAATCACCTCTCTACAATCCTTCCTGACTACACAGGAGGTTTGTCGAGGAATCATAAACAGTAAGACGAAGATGTTTGTGACTTCTTTATCTTGCCTATCGGAGAACTCTCACGATCTCAAGCCAATCAAAGATTGTACTCGTACGATAGAAGATGCAAGATCAGATCACACAACTACGATAAAAGTTGTATCGGTCTGGGTTCATAATCCCAATGAAGTCTTTAAGTCGTTAACCTGGTTTTAGAGAAGAAAACCAAAGTTTAAAGGAGAATCGACTCTAGCGAGCGCAATAGTATCACACAGACGTGTGGGGATTAGTTTTGCACATGCTAGATGTCTCCTTTATATAGTCTTGAAATCAGGGTTTTGCCTAAGTTACAAAGCAATCTATATTCACCGTTAGATGAAAACCTGATTTAGATTCAAGCTAATATTTCTCAACCGTTAGATCGAAAACTTAGCTTTTCACACACACTTGGGTAGACGTTTACTGGGTTTGTGAAAACCATGCCCAAACGTGTACGTGTATGTTGGTTCAACATAGTAACCCAAAAGGTTAACCATATGAGCATTTCATATTAACCTTGTTTTCTTCACCATAACTAGTTCAATTGACTCAAATGAACTAGTTAAAGAGTTTTTCAATTGCTATGAGATCTTATGTAACTACACAAGACACAATTAAAACAAAGATGATTCGATTCGATTGAATCGACTCAAGAACTTTATAGCCACGGTTTGCATAAAGCATTCCTTAGTAATTTGAGTTTCATGTTAAGAGCACATCTTTAGATCATAACCTCTTAAGCTCACAAACAAGTTCGCGGAATTAAGACAACCGGTGGAGTTCTCCAAACTCAGCAGAAAATCTCGGCAAAGAGACTTTCGCCAGTTCGCGGACTGAGTTCTCGGACTTACACACAAACGAGTTTTTGGAAAATCCCAGCAGAAATTCTCGATACAAGAACTTCCGTCAGTTCGCGGACTGAGTTCGCGGATTGGGTTCGCGGACTTGGCAAAGCCAATTCCTCCGATTTCTCTCTATCAACAAAGTTCGAAAACTTCGGATTAAGGAATACATGGTTATGTAATATAAACTCTCATTCCAATCATTGAGACATTCTCAGAGGACGTTATATAGCCGTTATTCACAGACCGTTCCGCGTCAGAACAATTCTCAAAGTAATTGAAACTTTTCATGACTTTCATCACTAGGTGAAGATAAACTTGATCAAAGCGAAACGCTTTACCAACACATGATTTCGAGATATAGATAGGCGAGATATACTCGGCTCGAAATATCAAATGTGTATGATCCAGTCTATATAGCATACGACTTTTATCTCATAAGAAGTAGGAGATATAAGAGATAGACTTTTGAGTGATAGATAAGTTCAAGTCTCCACATACCTTTTTGTTGATGAAGTTCCACAGTTCCTTGAGTAGATCTTCGTCGTTGTATGATGAATCGCCATGAAGTCCTTGAGCTCAACTACACTTTTCTATCCTAGTCCGAGACTTAGCTATGTAGGCTAGAAATCAAGACTCATAGTTTTGATCACTAACATTGAAAAACATGCTTGAGATAGCAACGTATGCGAGGTCGACCAAGCTATGCTCTAACAAACTCCCCCTTTGTCAATTTTAGTGACAAAACTATTAATACATATGGAATACAAAAAATATAAACTTTAGTGGCTCCTATTCCATAGTCTAATCTTCAACGTTCCCTGAAATCTTCTTCCTTCCAAGTACTCCAATGATCCCAAAGGTTGTAAGTTTAGCATCACCGTTGTTGAAGATCCGTAGATATAACAATGAGAGAAATCGAGATTCTCGATCATTATTATACAGTGTCATAGTATTATTATGTAACATCAAAGTCCAATTGTATCACGACTTTAACAATAATATTATGGTGATATGTATCACTCCCCCTTAGTCAATACTCCATCTCGATCATGGAAACCACTCCCCCTTACACAATGATCCAAAAACCATATGTATTTGTAGTGTGAACTACAATATTTCTCCCCCTTTTTTTCAATAAAATTCGCAAAGGTACAAGAACGGGATCATAATGAAATTTTCACAAGAGACATTTCATAGACTAAAAGAAAAATACATACCAACTTAATTTATAGGCAGTCATAAAGCCGAAGCTAAATGCATTCATCAAGGAGTTTTAAGATACAAGATAACCCCTATAAAATTCCACAGCCGCACACCCCGCAAGATATTACCATTAAGCACAAGTTCAAAATAACTCTCCCCCATTTGATGTCATTCCCGAAAAAACAACAAGAGCGACCTTAATTTCGAAAGAAAAGAAGGATTTTTAAATTGGACACCAAAAAACCATAGAAATGATTTTCTATATCCAAAACTCAACCAAATTAATCACAAGAAAACCCATGATTAATTTAATTGGAATACGCAACTAAATCGAACCACAAAAGTGATCAATTTAATTGAAGGTGCTCAACATAAGTAAACTTACGGAGCTACGACTGAGGTAATCATACGGATATGACTAACTTAATCGTTCACATACTCAACATAAGGAAAAACCTTACGGAATATACGACTACATGAACCAATAGAACATGATTAGTATAGCCGTTCATATACTCAACACAAGAACTTGTGGAATATATGAAAACTCAATTAGACTAATTACAAGAGAACTTATAATTAATCTAATTGGAATACAAACAACTAAACTAATCACAAAAGTAATCACTTTAATTGTCAAAGGATTTGCTCGACAAAAGGAGACTTCCGGAGAAAATAACTAAATAACCAACCAAGATGACTAATTTAGTTCATAATGCTCAACATATATCATCTTATGGAATAACCAACAAAGCCAATAAGAAAAATTGACTTAGTTGTATCGTGGTCAACATAAGACACACAATGGAGCCTTCACGGTAAAACATAACAAAATGGATCAATGAAGATCAATACCGTGGATAACATACAAGAATCTATTCTATTTTCCATCATAACGACATAATAAACTTTATCCTTGTCAAACAAAATATTTTATCCTATTTTCCATCAAATACATGACTACATAGGCATAACTTTTGTAATTGTCAAAAGTCCATTCGTCCTTTCATTAATACGAATACCAATTCATGAACGACTTTACTTTTGACAGCATATGGGACCTTCAAGTTCACGGACGCAAACAATACATATCCCATAATCAAATTGCAATATCACAAAATCATGACGATCAATACTTCAATAACATCATCCTCCAAATATTTTTTGAATTTAAAAACCAATAAACCTAAAAAATAACATAAGAAGATGAAAACAAAAATAGTTATGTGTAGTCACAATCATCGCTATTCAAGGCACTAGTTATTCTTCCAACTAATCCAAAAAGAAGACATACTAGGTATAAAAAACTTAGTTTTCCTTGATGATTTCATACCTCTGAAATGGTCCATCAAAGTAGGAGTCACTGATATCCTTAACCCTGTTGACCGTAGAGACACCATGTTCAAAAGTTAGAACGTTGACTTTCCGATCAATGGTGCGAGCATAATGACGAGCCTTTGCACAGTCAAGGATAACTTTCTTATGATTTCTGATCAAGATATTCTGAGTACCAAAGATTTTCGCCTGTCCATCAATAAGCTGGTTTATCTGCAATTGAAGGTTAGACAGTTCAATCTTAACTTCATTCTGAGTACGAATCAGATCCTTGACAGATTCACCAATCCAAGTGTTATACTCTTTTCTTTCAAGCATCTTCTTCCGTATAAACTCTTGACCAGAATCACATCCTTTGAGATCATCCTCAACCATAGGGTTAACTTCATATTTGGGAACATATTCCATGGATTTCATTTCAGAAGAATAAAGAACCACATATAAGACTTATATATGTTCGTGAGTACCCTAGTTGGAAACCCTAAAGTTTCTTGAGGAGACATGGACGTTCGTGGGCCAGCCAAAGAACAAATGGCCCAAAATAGGAAAACTGCATACCATGTTGCTTTTAAAGATTCTCTATCTCCAAACGATCATAGTGACAAAAGAAAGAAGTACTAACAACAAAACATCATAAGATATACAAACTGGAGAAAAACAACACAATACTTGAGCATCTCACAAATCCTCATTCTTGTATCTCTCAAGTTAGACACAAGAATAGACATTCTGCTATTAGGTAGCAGAGGGAGACATAGTCTCACCATAGGTTCTGAGAGAATAACGGTTGTTTCCTCCAGGAATTTAGCATTTCTTGTCCTTCCTTGGCAGTTTCCAGAGACGAGAAAACGTCTCACAGTCCTTCTGGGAATCACAGGTGAGGAAAATTTCTGATAACAAAGTCTAGGACCTCTAGAAATAGGTTCTAGGGGATTTTCCGAAATTCGACTCCATACACTAGACTTAGATTTATCAGATTTTTTCTTATAAGCACATGACATACTTTCATTGGTAGCACGAGAATTTATAAATGTCATGTAATGATTTCTAGGAAAGAGATTATTTTTATAAGATGCCTGGTTTCCTGTGAAAGGGACCTTCACTGTAGCAGTCGTCCGACTATTTACTCCATTGACAGTAGAAAGAAGCAATTTGTGAAGTTCAGAAACACGTTTCTTTCTGGCAAAAAAATGGATAGCATAGTGATTTCCTTTTCCACAGAAGGTACAGATTCGTGGAGGAGAAGCAACAACTGGTACTTGTTTAAACTTCATAGCCATCGGAGAAGATTGTAAGTTATGAAAACTTTTCTTGACACAACCTTCATCTGGAGAAAATTTCATTATGTACAGTAACTCATGAAAATTAGTTTGTGCAGAAGAATTTCTTCTGAAGGAAGAGTTTTCCTTTTTCAAGGATTTACACTGTCCATGGGCTAGAGCAAGTGATGCTTCAAGTTTCTCTTTCTCAACACAAAGTCTGTCTAGATCAGATGAATGCGTCTTGATCAAACAATTTTCTCTAATTGAGCCTTCTTTAACCAGCTTTTCAAGATCACAAATCTTTTCACGCTATAGATTGTTTTCTTGAAGAAGTTTCTCAATTTCCTTAGAGAATGACCCTATAATGTTGTAGAGTACTTGTTCACGATCAATAGACTTCTCGAATGAATTAATAAGTTGTACATGATCCTTGAGATCAACAAACTCTGTAGAATTTTTTGTAATTCTGGTGAGCTCCAATTCAGCTTTAGGAGGCTTTTTGGTATGCGTATGAGATTCTGTCCACAGACTCAGATTGCCACAAACACAGACTTATAAGGTCTTTAACGTGTTTGCATGCTCTGATAACAATTGAAAAAGCGTGGGTCTAACAACAACACCCAATATTTCGCTTAGCAATCTGTATGGACTAACTCCGAAATACTTTGCTAGAGAATCAACTAGACAGTCAGACTCAATCTAAATAAAAGTATCTCAAGGAGTTAATATCTCTCTCTTGATTTGATTTTTACTCAAGCTAAAATCAATAGCGAGTCTTTATCAAATACAAGGAATAACTTGGACGATACCAAAAACCAATGTCCAAGGATCAATCAATATCAATCAACAACCAAAGGTTGGATTTCCAATTGATGATCACGAACGCACAACCTGTATTATTTCAATTATATAAAATATAATGCGGAAAAGAAATAACACAGACACCAGAAGTTTTGTTAACGAGGAAACCGCAAATGCAGAAAACCCCCGAGACCTAGTCCAGATTGAATACACACTGTATTAAGCCGCTACAGACACTAGCCTACTCCAATCTAACTTCGGACTGGACTATATTTGAACCCCAATCAGTCTCCCACCGATTAAAGGTACAATTGTACTCCTATGCCTCTGATCCCAGCAGGGTACTGCGCACTTGATTCCCTTAGCTGATCTCACCCACAACCAAGAGTTGCTGCAACCCAAAATCGCAGACTTGATAATAAACAAATCTGTCTCACACAGAAAAGTCTATCAAAGGATAAATCTGTCTCCCACAAATAAACCCTAGGTTTTGTTCCGTCTTAAGATATAAAATCAAGGTGAACAGGAACCAATTGATAACCCGGTCTTATATTCTCGAAGAACAACCTAGATTAATCAATCACCTCTCTACAATCCTTCCTGACTACACAGGCGGTTTGTCGAGGAATCATAAACAGTAAGACGAAGATATTTGTGACTTCTTTATCTTGCCTATTGGAGAACTCTTACGATATCAAGCCAATCAAAGATTGTACTCGTACGATAGAAGATGCAAGATCAGATCACACAACTACGATAAAAGTAGTATCGGTCTGGGTTCACAATCTCAATGAAGTCTTTAAGTCGTTAACCTGGTTTTAGAGAAGAAAACCAAAGGTTAAAGGAGAATCGACTCTAGCGAGCGCAATAGTATCACACAGACGTGTGGGGATTAGTTTTGCACAATGCTAGATGTCTCCTTTATATAGTCTTCAAATCAGGGTTTTGCCTTAGTTATAAAGCAATCCATATTCACCGTTAGATGAAAACCTGATTTAGATTCAAGCTAATATTTGTCAACCGTTAGATCGAAAACTTAGCTTGTCACACACATTTGGGTAGACGTTTACTGGGTTTGTGAAAACCATGCCCAAACGTGTACGTGTATGTTGGTTCAACATAGTAACCCAAAAGGTTAACCATATGAGCATTTCATATTAACCTTGTTCTTCTTCACCATAACTAGTTCAATTGACTCAAATGAACTAGTTAAAGAGTTGTTCAATTGCTATGAGATCTTATGTAACTACACAAGACACAATTAAAACAAAGATGATTCGATTCGATTGAATCGGCTCATGAACTTTATAGCCACGGTTTGCATAAAGCATTCCTTAGTAATCTAAGTTTCATGTTCAGAGCACATCTTTAGATCATAACCTCTTAAGATCACAAACAAGTTTGCGGACTTAAGACAACCGGTGGAGTTTTCCAAACTCAGCAGAAAATCTCGGCAAAGAGACTTTCGCCAGTTTGCGGACTTACACGCAAACGAGTTTTTGGAAAATCCCAGCAGAAATTCTCGGTACAAGAACTTCCGTCAGTTCGCGGACTGAGTTCGCGGACTTGGAAAAGCCAATTCCTTCGGTTTCTCTCAATCGACAAAGTTCGAAAACTTCGGATTAAGGAATACATGATTATGTAATCTAAACTCTCATTCCAATCATTAAGAAATTCTCAGAGGACGTTATATAGCCGTTATTCACAGACCGTTTCGCGTCAGAACAATTCTCAAAGTAATTGAAACTTTCATGACTTTCGTCATTAGGTGAAGATAAACTTGATCAAAGCGAAACGCTTTACCAACACATGATTTCGAGATATAGATAGGTGAGATATACTCGGCTCGAAATATCAAATATGTATGATCCAGTCTATATAGCATACGACGTTTGTCTCATAAGAAGTAGGAGATAGAAGAGATAGACTTTTGAGTGATAAATAAGTTCAAGTCTCCACATACCTTTTTGTTGATGAAGTTCCACGGTTCCTTGAGTAGATCTTCGTCGTTGTATGATAAATCTCCATGAAGTCCTTGAGCTCAACTACACTTTTCTATCCTAGTCCGAGACTTAGCTATGTAGGCTAGAAATCAAGACTCATACTTTTGATCACTAACATTGACAAACATGCTTGAGATAGCAACGCATGCGAGGTCGACCGAGCTATGCTCTAACAATAAGGTTCATGAAGAAAGAATTCAATTCCAACAAACCTTTTGAACTGATGCCGAACCAGGGCCTTCTGAATTTCAAGAGTTCTCAAAGCAATAGTCTTTATTTCCTAAATCTCCTTCCTTGTTTCCTTCAACTCTTCAAGAACACCAGAAAACTTCTGAGAATTTGAAGGAACAACTCTTAGCTTTCTCACATTCCTTTTTTTTTTTTTAAAGTTGGAGGTAACGGAGATTTATCTTTTTGCTTCATGATTTATGACTTAACAATCATATTAACATCTTTTCCATCATACGACATTATGCTTGGAGTATCCATATGACCGGAATTGTGAGAGGAAATCACAAGATAATCTCAACAAGCAGTCTTATGATAAAAAGAGTTTCAAGTGAAGGAAAAAATAAATGTAGGGTTACGGAACTTTTAAACACATAAGTTCATGCACGCACAACTCTCAACCCTAAAGAGGGTAGAATTGTCGAGAATAACCCTCTTTTTATTGAATAAACAAGGAATTCCTTTCCAACATCAATTAGATATGAAAAAAGCACGAATTCCAGACTTACAATGCTTAGCAGAGCAAAAACAAGAAAAGAAAAAAAAATCTAAAAAATCTAAAAGAATTTTCTTTTCCTAATGCCTGAGGTGTGCTTAATCTTGTCTCTTTTAATCAGGCACATGAGACAAGATGCACTAACCAACACAATTTATGTTGTGCTGGGGTGAACAATAATCTGTCCACCATATACTTTTCAAAAGGAATTCATAGAGCCTTGTTTCTCATAGTGTTTATACCATGAATTTCTCTCTAATGATCTAGTATTTTCTTTGGAAACTAACTTCTTTGAAGAAGAGATGCGTTTACATACCTTTGATGATTTTTGAACAAGTTTGAGCTTTTTTGCTAATCGATTCGCTCTTCGTTGAAGTTTGTTGACATATCTCATTTTGTGTTTGTACTTGAAACACTTTGAAAGTTCATGACCTTTGAGAAAACAATAAGAGTATGTCAACCTGGAAGATGATTCAGACGCCCGAGATGTATATGTGGCTAGACACATAGTGGAATTTGAAAAATCAGAAAAAGAGTTTCCAATAGAAACAGATAGATCCATTTTTTTCCTTCAGACTGGTTGGGATTTCTTCTGAAAGAATATCAAGATTGATGTATGTATTGCTACAATTATCAAAATCAATATTTTCACAAAGAAGTGCAACACTTGATTTTTCGTCTTCATTAGAATCATAGTTGTCAGACATTTCATCAAGAGTTGCAGCTAGACCTTTGTTCCCAGTGTATTTTTTTACGATTTGAACACTTATTTGCAAAATGGCCAAAACCTTTACACTTAAAGTACTGAGGCATATCCTCGTCATTATTTTCATCATTATTCCTGTTTTCAGGAGGAACACGAATATGAGGTTTAACTGATGACCTGGGTTTATCTCTGGAGAACCGTTTACTTCTCTTCAAAATAAGATCCCTAAACTGTCTTGTGATCAAGGAGACTGACTTGTCAAGATCTTCATCTGATGAATCAGCCTCAGAAAGATCATCTTCAGAGATGCAAACACTTTTACTTTTGTCAAGTAATTTAGTGTTCTTTTGTGCTTTGAAAGCACATACTTTTCGGATTTGGATGTATGCTCATGATCAAAGATCTTTAACTTCCCAAACAGAGTGTTTCTGGAAAGAGTTGCAAGGTTATTACCTTCAACGATGGCATGCTTCTTAGAGTCGTATCTGGACGGCAGCGATCTGAGAATTTTCATCACAATGTCCTTTTCAGGAATAGCCTTACCCAATGAAAAAGACGCATTAACAATTTTAGACACTTTGTGATTAAACTCATCAAATGAATCTTCATCTGCCATACGAAGGTTTTCCCAATCAGAATTTAGGTTTTGCATCCTAGCTTTCTTTTCACAGGTATTCTCTTCAAATACGGTTTCTAAGATATCCCAAGCATCTTTAGAACGAGTGCACGTAATCACATGGTGTTGAAGATATGGGGTAATGGAATGAATAATAGCATTTTAACTCGTCAGAATTTTGCTTTGCAGCGAGAATCTCGGCAGGTTCGTATGCACCAATATCCTTTGGAATAGTTGCATCGCCTTCTGCAACAACAGGAGGATTATATCAATTAACTACATAAACCCATGATTGAAAATCACGCGCTTGAAGAAAGGCACGCATAACAATTTTCCACCATAAGTAATATGGGAATCGAAGACTGGTAGTACGTTTATGGAGATAGTACTTCTGTCCATATTCATATCGCTACAAACACACACTTATAAGGTCATTAATGTGTTTGCCTGCTCTGATACCAATTGAAAAAGCGTGGGTATAACAACTACACCCAATATTTCGTTTGGAAATCTGAATAGACAAACTCCAATATACTTTCAAGAGAATCAACTAGACAGTTAGACTCAATATAGATAAAAGTATATCAAAGAGTTTTATATCTCTATCTCTCAATTCAATCTGCAATCAATAAAAAGGAATTTGCGAGCCCGATTGAATATAGGAGAAATAACTTGAACGGCACCAAAGACCAATGTTCAAGGATCAATCAATTTCAATTTCAATTAACAACCAAAGGTTGGATTTACCAGTTGATCGATTCAACGCACAACCTGTGATATTTCAATTATATAACAAAATATAATGCGGAAAAGAAATAACACAGACACCAGAATTTTGTTAACGAGGAAACCGCAAATGCAGAAAAACCCCGAGACCTAGTCCAGATTTGAACACTACATTGTATTAAGCCGCGACAAACACTAGCCTACTACTAATGAACTTCAGACTGGACTGTAGTTGAACCCTAATCAATCTCATACTGATTCAAGGTACAGTTGCGCTCCTTACGACTCTGATCCCAGCAGGATACTACGCATTTGATTTCTTTAGCTGATCTCACCCACAACCAAGAGTTGCTACGACCCAAAGTCGAAGACTTGATAAACAAATCTGTCTCACACAGAAAAGTCTATAGGAATAGATATATCTGTCTCCCACAGAAATACCTACGAGTTTTGTTCCGTCTTTTGATAAATCAAGGTGAACAAGAACCAATTGATATACCAGACTTGTATCCGAATAACAACCTAGAAATATCAATCACCTCACAATAATCTTAATCGTATGGCAGCGAAACAAGATATTGTGGAATCACAAACGATGAGACGAAGATATTTGTGACTACTTTTTATCTTGCCTATCGGAGATTAAATCTCGAGCCAATCTTAGAGAAGATCGTACTCAAATACGATAGAAACAGCAAGATCAGATCACGCTACTACAGAGAAAATAGTTGGGTCTGGCTTCACAATCCCAATGAAGTATGTAAGTCGTTAACCTACAGAGTTTCGTGAAAACCTAAGGTTAAAGGAGAATCGACTCTAGATTATAAAACTAGTATCACACAGGAGGTGTGAGGTTTATCTTTCCCAGTTGCTAGAGTTCTCCTTTATATAATTTTCAAATCAGGGTTTGCAATCTAAGTTACCTTGGTAACAAAGCATTCAATATTCACCGTTAGATGAAAACCTGATTAGATTCAAGCTAATATCTTTCAACCGATAGATCGAACTTAGTTGGTTATACACAAATGAAATGTACCCTCATTTAGGTTTAGTAACCGTACCTAAATGTGTACACCATGTTGGCTCAACCGTAGTTAACCGAGGTTAGCTATATGAACACTCTCATATCAACCTTATTCATCTTAACCATAACTAGTTCAAATGACTCAAATGAAAATAGTTAAAGAGATGTTCAATTTCCATATTCTCATAGAAGTGTAAAAGAACACAATTGAAGCAAAATCGGTTTGATTCACTCGAATCAATTCATGAACATTATAGCCACGGTTTGCAAAGAATGCATTCCTTAATATATAAATGTATTAGTTCATGAGCCAACCGATTTTAGAACTTTAACCACTAATGTATGCAAATGAGTACGCATACTTAAGTAGCCGGTCTGAGTTTGGGTTCGCCAGTATGCAAACATGTACGCATACTTAGTACACTTCCAAAACCCAACAGAAATTCCCGGACCTATACCTTACACAAGTATGCGTACCGGTATGTGTACTTGGTATACGGAATTTTACAACTACAAGTACGCATAAAGGTATGCATACTTTAGTTCTGGTCATGGATCACATACATGCAAGAATGCACACTATGTTAATAATCCAATGATGGTTAACTATTCTAAACTCCTATTTCAATCATTAAAACTTTCTTAGAGGATGACAATAGCCGTTTTCACACATTATTAACATCAAAGCAATTTTCAAGTTATTGAAATAATCATAACGAAACATTCCAAGTCTACACCAAATGATTGTATCACACAAACCATGTAAGATGTTACTCGACGATTTTCACATGATCATCTTTTGACTTTCGTCAAGAATATAAGATGAACTTGGTTGAAGAGAAAGCTTACCAACACATATTCCGAGAAATATGTAAGCGAGTTAAACTCAACTCGAAATCTCAAATGTGTATAATCGACAACTATATAGTAATACGACTTTTGTCTCAACATAGGAGATAAAGTAGAAATAGACTTTCCAAGTGATAGATGAGTTTTATTCTCCACATACCTTTTGTTGATGAAGTTCCACAAGCTCTCCTTAGTAGTTCTTCGTCTTCAATTGATGAACGCCATGAAGTCTAACGCTCAACTACACAATCTATCCTAGTCTGAGACATTATTATAAGTGGACTAGAAATCAAGACTTATAGTTTTGATCACTAACATTGACAAACAAGCTTGAGATAGAAACGCTTGCGAGTTCGACCGAGCACTGCTCTAACAAGAACTAATATCATTGTCTGGATATAACACAATATGCGTACCTTGTCTGTGAACTGTGAAGTACTAATTCAGGTCCGGAACTCTTGTTTGCGAACTGTGTTCTTGTTTGCGAATGGGTTTAACTGTCAAAAGTCCGGAACTATTTTTTGCGAACGTCTAGGCTAGGCGAGGTCCAAAACTGTAGTTCGCTTACTCAGTTTGCGAAAACAGTGGTCAGGTTCTAAAATCGGTAAGTATGACAATTCATACTCATGAACTTAGGTTCGTTTTCGAACTCAGTTTACGAACTAAATTCCCTAGAACTTTAATGAAATAAGGTATGCAAACTTGTTTTGCAAACCGTGGCATTATGTTCATGAATTATTTCTTGTATAAGTACTTTGTACAACTACAAACCGAACTGAATGTGTTTCAAATTGTTCATGGATATTTCTATGAGATAGTGAACATTCGAACAACTGACTTAAAGAATATTTAGATTCATTTGATTATTTATCATGATTGATTGATCATCATATTTGATATAGAATTGTAAGATGAATATGATTAACTAAAAGTGTTCATATGGCTAAATTTGGTTAACTGTTATTGAGCTAACTGGTTATACACGTTTTAGTACGTTTCGGTATGAAAAAGTGGGGGTCTAACAACCACACCCAATATTTCGCTTAGCAATCTCTATGGACAAACTTTAATATACATTCTAGATAATCAACTAGACAGTCAGACTCAATCTAGATAAAAGTATATCAAAGAATTTATATCTCAATCTCTCGATTTGATCTTTACTCCAGCAAATAGAAATCTGCGAGTCTTTATCAAAGAGAGATAACTTGGATGGTACCTAAGACCAATATCCAAGTGTCAATCAATTTAAATCAATAACCTAAAGGTCAAATATTCTAATTGATTGAACAACGCACAACCTGTATTATTTCAATTATATAAACAAATATAACGCGGAATAGAAATAATACAGACACCAGAATTTTATTAACGAGGAAACCGCAAATGCAGAAAAACCCTGGTACCTAGTCCAGATTGAACACACACTGTATTAAGCCGCTACAGACACTAGATTACTCCAAACTAACTTCGGTCTGGACTGTAGTTGAACCCAAATCAATCTCACACTGATCCAAGGTACAATTATGCTCCTACACCTCTGATCCCATCAGGATACTGTGCACTTGATTCCTTTAGCTGATCTCACCCACAACTAAGAGTTTCCACGACCCAAAGTCGAAGACTTTAATAAACAAATTTGTATCACACAGAAAAGTCTATGATAATACATAAATCCGTCTCCCACGAATATACCTACGAGTTTTGTTCCGTCTTTTGATAAATCAAGGTTAACAGGAACCAATCAATAAACTGATCTTATATTCCCGAAGAACAACCTAGTATTATTGATCACCTCACAATAATCTGAATCGACGTAGCGAAAAAGATATTGTGGAATCACAAATGATGAGACGAAGTGTTTGTGATTACTTTTCTATCTTGCCTATCGGAGATATAAATCTCGAGCCAATTATTACAATTGTACTCATAACAATAGAAAAACAAGATCAGATCACACAACTCCGATAAAAGTAGTATCGGTCTGGCTTCACAATCCCAATGAATTCTTTAAGTCGTTAACCTGGTTTAGAAGAAGAAACCTAAGGTTAAAGGAGAATCGACTCTAGCTTAGCACAACTAGTATCACACAGAATGTGTGGGGATTAGGTTTCCTAGTTGCTAGAGTTCTCCCTTATATACACTTTCAAATCAGGGTTTGCAATCAATGTTAGCTTAGTAACAAAGCATTTAATATTCACCGTTAGATGAAAACCTGATTAGATTCAAGCTAATATTTCTCAACCGTTAGATCGAAAACTTAGCTTGTCACACACAAATAAAATGTCCAATTTTGGGTTTATGAACCGTACCCAAACATTAACATTTGTTGGTTCAAGAAGTCAACCAAATGGTTAGCCATATGATTACTCTCATATCAACCTTATTCTTCTTCTCCATAACTAGTTCAAATGACTCAAATGAACTAGTTAAAGAGTTGCTCAATTACAAGGAAATCTTATGTAACTACAAAAGACACAATTGAAACAAAATCGGTTTGATTCACTCGAATCGGTTCATGAACTTTATAGCCACGGTTTGCAAAAGCATTCCTTAGTTTAGTTAAACATTAGTTCAAGAACAACCGGTTTTAGATATAACCTGCTCAAGTTCGCGGAATGGGTTCGCGGACTTAAGTTCATGGAAGGAGTTCACAAACTCCAGCAGAAAATCTCGGGCCGAGAAGTTCCGCAAGTTCGCGGACTTGGCTCACGCCACTTCCATTTCTATTGATCAACAAAGTTCGCAAACTTTGGTTCAAGGAATAAGGACTTATACATATATGTGTTTCCAAAACAATGCTTATATCCACCAATGGTTATGTAATCTAAACTCTCATTTCAATCATTGAAACATTCTCAGAGAACGTTATATAGCCGTTATTCACAGACCATTTTTCGTCAGAGCAATTTTCAAAGTGATTGAAACATAACATGACTTTCGTCACTTGGTAAAGATGAATTCGGCTAAAGCGAAAGCTTAAGTATTTGTAGTTGTGAACTACATATTAATTCTCCCCCTTTTTGTCAATAAAATTGGCAAAGGTACAAGAACGGGATCCTAATGAAATTTCCGAAAGAGACATTTCATGACCAAAAGAAATAACACACATCATCTTATTTAGATTCAATCATAAAGCCGAAGCTAAATGCATTCATCAAGGAGTTTAAAGATACAAGATAACCCCTATAATATTCCACATCCGCACTCCCCACAAAGATTTGGCAATTAAGCGCAAGTTCAAAAAGAACTCTCCCCCATAATATGTCATTCTCGAAAGAACAACAAGAGCGACCTTAATTTAGAAAGAAAAGAAGGATTTCTTTGGACATAACAAATCACATACAAGTATGAATTTGAATCCAAAATATTCAATCAAATTAACCACAAGAGAACCCATGATTAATTCAATCGAAATACACAACCAAACTAATCACAAAAAGTAATCAATTTAATTGGCCATACTCGCATAAGAGAATCTATGGAGTGACTAAGTTAATCATGAAATAATCAACCCAGTCAAGAACGCTCAAACATAAGAAAAACTTATGGAGTCATAACTAAATAACCAAACAAGATGATTAATTTAGTTTAAAAATACTCGAAATAAAGTACCTTACAGAACAATAACAAATCTAATCACAAAATAATCAACTTGGTTGTTATAATGCTCAACATAAGACACATTACAGAGTTTTACAGTAATACATAAAATATGGATCAGGGAAGATCAATTACTGCGGAATACACAAGGATTCATTCTATTTTCCATCGCAATTTGCACAATGACAACCAATAGACATAATCCTTGAAAACAAAAGATTTTAACCTATCTTCCATCAATAATTGACAATATAGGCTTAACTTTTGTATTTGTCAAAATTCCATTCATTCCTTTATCAATATAAGAATATCGACTTACGAAAGACTTTACTTTTGACAAGTTATGGGAAAATCATAGTTCACGGACGCAAACACACATATCCCATAAACAATTTGCAATATATAAAACTATAAAGATTAATACTGCAAAAAATCATCTTCCAAACAAGTTTAGAATTTAAACCAATAAATCTAAAAACACGAAGATGAAAACGTTGGACATAGATATGTGTAATCACAATAATGTCTATTCCAAACTCTAGTTATTCTTCTAAACAAAACAAGAAAAAATAAGATTTACTAGGCAAACTGAAGTCATATAGACGGTTCTGGATCCTCATGAGTCTTGAGATCGTTGAACTTGTGATCGACAACATCTACTGTATCTTTAGAAAAAAAAAATATCTTCTTTGAAAAGATCCTTAATTTGTGCTTTCATGAGACCAAGGTCAGATGTAACCTTTTCCAACTCAGTTCTTAACACATCAGGACTTTTCAAGGTATCAACAAGCTGTAGTTTTTCTTCCTTGTAATATTTAAGAAAGTCATGAACCACTTCAGCAGAGATCATCTCCTCATTCTCAACATCCTCATGTGTATAGGCAAAGTAACATGAGGCATTGGGATGATCATCGTTAACAAGAGTTCTTTTCTTCTTCCCTTTGGACTCAAAACCAAGACTATTAGCAAGAAAGCCTCTAGCAAAACCACACGTTCATGAAGAGGAAGACATTCTTGACAAGTCACACAAACCCAGAGTATGACTCACGGGTTTGATATTTAAAGGTTTCTTAGGGAGAAGATTTTAGGGTTTTCAAACTGTTGACTCGTGATGGTAACAAGTGTACACATACGACTACAACATGACCCACAAGGAATAAACCAGAGAAAACTTTTTTGCTACATGAGACTTTTTAAATAACTCAACAAATTTCTTAAACAAGAGAAGAAATTTAGAGCATATGTGTAGCAGACCTCCTAATTGCAATAAGACATGCATTTAAAAAGAGAGAAACGAAAAGGACTCTACAAATACCATTTTAGGCAATATTTTCTGCAGACACTAGTTTAGATATAAATGATAAGAAGATAGCTCAACTAAGCAGAACACAAAAAAAAATCACAGTATACCTGACTCTTACACATCTTGCTCAACAAGATTTTTTTTTTTTTTTTTGAGAAAGTTCTTAATCCTTGTGATTAATTAGCACAAGTATGAGCTCTGAGCTCATTGAAAGAACCGTGTTTATGATCGAGTCTGTTGTTCCTTCTGAATCTCCAATACGTGCTTTAAACATTATTTGCATTTCCACAAAACGAACAAATCAGGGATCCTTTGTCTTGTTGAAGTGTCTTCTGTTTATCACAACTGTCAACCTTTGTTTTTACATGAATAGAGGCAACGTGGTTGACAATACTTGCAGTCTTGCTTTTAAATCCTAAACCATTTGTGTTTCCAAAGGATTTCTGACCAAATAACATTGCTGAGATTTTGTCAGAACTACCAAACAATCTTTGTAGATCATCTTTGAGAGTATTAGTCTCTTTCTCCTTTAGAGCAATGGTCATGGTGAGTTTATCATTAAGACAGTCTATTTCAAGATCTTTCACCTGGATTAATGATTAATCGAATATTTTCTTGAAGAACCTCCCTTTTCAAGAATTCAAAAATATCTGTGTCAGACTCAATTTCTGAATCAAACTTTGAGTATGTAGATGTTTCTGCTGCAAGAGCTGCGGGTTTATCACATTCATCAAAAGTATTCAAAATGTTGACACTTAAGGATTTTTCTTTCACAGAATCATTAGCAGCAAGAGCTGACAAAAAATCTTTGATCCTTTCTGTTATCAATGGTTTATCGAACCAGTAACCATATGAACAACTTTCATCAGCCCAAGACAAGTTAGAGGATTCACTTATCTCGGAAATAGCATTGAATGCAAAGGTCTGAACAAAATTTGGATCAAGAATTTTTACCTTTTCAAGAGAGGTATTTTTGAAAAGGGTGTTGAGGTTATTTCCTCCATCGATGACGTGCTTCTTATAAACGTATCTATTGTCTTCAAATACAATTTCTAAGATATCCCAGGCATCTTTAGACTTAGTGCAGGTAGACACATAGTGCTGAAGATTTGGGGTAATAACTTGTCTGATAACTTTTAATCCGTCAGAGTTTTGCATTGCAGCAAGAGATTCTTCAGGACTATAACTACCGACATCCTTAGGTATAGATACATCGCCTTTTGTATTAACCGGAGGAACATAGCCGTTAACTACGCCTACCCAGGTTTGAAAATCACGCGCTTGAAGATAAACACACATAGCAACTTTACACCCTGGGTAGTTTGAGCCATCGAAGACTGGTGGTACGTTAATTGAGATAGGACCTCTGTCCATAGAGTCAGATCACTACAAACACAGACTTATAAGGTCTTAAACGTGTTTTCCTGCTCTGATACCAATTGAAAAAGTGGGGGCCTAACAACCACACCCAATATTTCGCTAAGAAATCTGTATGGACAAACTCTAATATACTTTCTATAGAATCAACTAGACAGTCAGACTCAATCTAGATAAAAGTATATCAAAGAGTTTATATCTCAATCTCTCGATTTGATCTTTACTCAAGCAAATAGAAATCTGCGAGTCTTTATCAAAGAGAGATAACTTGGATGGTACCAAAGACCAATATCCAAGTGTAAATCAATTTAAATCAACAACCTAAAGGTCAGATATTCTAATTGATTGAACAACGCACAACCTGTATTATTTCAATTATATAAACAAATATAATGCGGAATAGAAATAACACAGACACCAGAATTTTGTTAACGAGGAAACCAAAAATGCAGACTAACTCCGGGACCTAGTCTAGATTGAAAACACATTGTATTTAGCCGCTACAAACACTAGCCTACTCCAAACTAACTTCGGTCTGGACTGTAGTTGAACCCCAATCAATCTCACACTGATCTAAGGTACAATTATGCTCCTACACCTCTGATCCCAACAGGATACTGCGCACTTGATTCCCTTAGCTGATCTCACCCACAACTAAGAGTTGCTACGACCCAAAGTCGAAGACTTTAATAAATAAATCTGTATCACACTGAAAAGTCTACGATAATAGATAAATCCGTCTCCCACGAATATACCTACGAGTTTTGTTCCATCTTTTGATAAATCAAGGTGAACAGGAACCAATCAATAAACTGGTCTTATATTCCCGAAGAACATCCTAGTATTATTGATCACCTCACAATAATCTTAATCGACGCAGCGAAAAAATATATTGTGGAATCACAAACGATGAGACGAAGTGTTTGTGATTACTTTTCTATCTTGCCTATCGGAGATATAAATCTCGAGCCAATTATTAAAATTTCACTCGTAACGATAGAAACAACAAGATCAGATCACACAACTACGATAAAAGTAGTATCGGTCTGGATTCACAATCCCAATGAATTCTTTAAGTCGTTAACCTGGTTTAGAAGAAGAAACCTAAGGTTAAAGGAGAATCGACTCTAGCTTAGCACAACTAGTATCACACAGAATGTGTGGGGATTAGGCTTCCCAGTTGCTAGAGTTCTCCCTTATATACACTTTCAAATCAGGGTTTGCAATCAATGTTAGCTTAGTAACAAAACATTCAATATTCACCGTTAGATGAAAACCTGATTAGATTCAAGCTAATATTTCTCAACCGTTAGATCGAAAACTTAGCTTGTCACACACAAGTGAAATGTCCAATTTTGGGTTTATGAACCATACCCAAACATTAACATTTGTTGGTTCAACAAGTCAACCACCTTACTCTTCTTCACCATAACTAGTTCAAATGACTCAAATGAACTAGATCTTATGTAACTACACAAGACACAATTGAAGCAAAATCGATTTGATTCACTCGAATCGGTTCATGAACTTTATAGCCACGGTTTGCAAAAGCATTCCTTAGTTTATTTAAACATTAGTTCAAGAACAACCGGTTTTAGATATAACCTGCTCAAGTTCGCGGACTGGGTTCGCGGATTTAAGTTCATTGAAGGAGTTCACAAACTCCAGTAGAAAATCTCGGGCCGAGAAGTTCCGCAAGTTCGCGGACTTATTTCGCGGACTTGGCTCACGCCACTTCCATTTCTCTTGATCAACAAAGTTCGCAAACTTGGTTCAAGGAATAAGGACTTATACATATATGTGTTTCCACAACAATGCTTATATCCACCAATGGTTATGTAATCTAAACTCTCATTTCAATCATTGAAACATTCTCAGAGAACGTTATATAGACGTTATTCACAGACCACTTTTCTTCAGAGCAATTTTCAAAGTGATTGAAACATAACATGACTTTCGTCACTTGGTAAAGATTAATTCGGCTAAAGCAAAAGCTTACCAACACACATTTCGAGAAATAGATAGGCGAGATAAACTCGGCTCGAAATAGCAAATGTGTATAATGAAAGTCTATATATCAAAACGACTTTTGTCTCAAGAGTAGGAGATAGAGTAAATATACTTTTGAGTGACGGATAAGTTCAAGTCTCCACATACCTTTTAGTCGATGAAGATCCACCAGTTCCTTGAGTAGTCCTTCGTCTTGTATGATGATTGCCATGGAGTCTTGAGCTCAACTACACTTTCTATCCTAATCTAATACCTTAGCTCTAATAGGCTAGTAATCAAGACTTATAGTTTTGATCACTAATATTGAAAAACATGCTTGAGATAGCAACGCATGCGAGTTCGACTGAGCAATGCTCTAACAATCTCCCCCTTTTTCAATTTTAGTGGCAAAACTATAAATACATATGGAATACAAAAAATAAATAAATTAACTTTTGTAGCTCCTATTCCACATGCCTAATCTTCAACATTACTCGAAATCTTCGTCACTTCCAAGTACTCCAATGATCCCAAAGGTTGTGAGTTTAGCATCATCGTTGTTGAAAATCCGTAGTTATAACAACAAGAAAACAATAGTTCTCAATCATGGTTATACAGTGTCATAGTATCATTATACAGCGTCAAAGTTCAATTGTATCACAACTTCAATAATAATACTATGGTGATATGTATCACTCCCCCTTAGTCAATACTCCATCTCACATGGAAATCACTCCCCCTTACATAATGATTTGAAAACCATATGTATTTGTAGTTGTGAACTACATATTAATTCTCCCCCTTTTTTTCAATAAAATTGGCAAAGGTACAAGAACGGGATCCTAATGAAATTTCCTAAAGAGACATTTCATGACCAAAAGAAAGAACACACATCATCTTAATTAGAAGCAATCATAAAGCCGAAGCTAAATGCATTCATCAAGGAGTTTAAAGATACAAGATAACCCCTATAATATTCCACATCCGCACTCCCCACAAAGATTTGGCAATTAAGCGCAAGTTCAAAAAGAACTCTCCCCCACAATATGTCATTCTCGAAAGAACAAGAGCGACCTTAATTTAGAAAGAAAAGAAGGATTTCTTTGGACATAACAAATCACATACAAGTATGAATTTGAATCCAAAATATTCAATCAAATTAACCACAAGAGAACCCATGATTAATTCAATCGAAATACACAACCAAACTAATCACAAAAAGTAATCAATTTAATTGGCCATACTCGCATAAGAGAATCTATGGAGTGACTAAGTTAATCATGAAATAATCAACCCAGTCAAGAACGCTCAAACATAAGAAAAACTTATGGAGTCATAACTAAATAACCAAACAAGATGATTAATTTAGTTTAAAAATACTCGAAATAAAGTACCTTACAGAACAATAACAAATCTAATCACAAAATAATCAACTTGGTTGTTATAATGCTCAACATAAGACACATTACAGAGTTTTACAGTAATACATAAAATATGGATCAGGGAAGATCAATTACTGCGGAATACACAAGGATTCATTCTATTTTCCATCGCAATTTGCACAATGACAACCAATAGACATAATCCTTGAAAACAAAAGATTTTAACCTATCTTCCATCAATAATTGACAATATAGGCTTAACTTTTGTATTTGTTAAAAGTCCATTCATTCCTTTATCAATATAAGAATATCGACTTACGAAAGACTTTACTTTTGACAAGTTATGGGACAATCATAGTTCACGGACGCAAACATACATATCCCATAAACAATTTGCAATATAAAAAACCATAAAGATTAATACTGCAAAAAATCATCTTCCAAACAAGTTTAGAATTTAAACCAATAAATCTAAAAACATGAAGATGAAAACGTTGGACATAACTATGTGTAATCACAATAATGGCTATTCCAAACTCTAGTTATTCTTCTAAAAAAACAAGAAAAAAGAAGATCTACTAGGAAAACTTAAAGCAAAAAAAAAGACTTTAATGCCAATGTTGAACACGAACTGAAGTCATATAGACGGATTTGTATCCTCATGAGTCTTGAGATCGTTGAACTTGTGATCGACAACATCTACTGCATCTTTAGAAAAAATATCTTCTTTGAAAAGATCCTTAATTTGTGCTTTCATGAGACCAAGGTCAGATATAACCTTTTCCAACTCAGTTCTTAACACATCAAGACTTTTCAAGGTATCAACAAGCTGCAGTTTTTCTTCCTTGTAATATTTAAGAAAGTCATGAACCACTTCAGCAGAGATCATCTCCTCATTCTCAACATCCTCATGTGTATAGGCAAAGTAACATGAGGCATTGTGATGATCATCGTTAACAAGAGTTCTTTTCTTCTTCCCTTTGGACTCAAAACCAAGACTATTAGCAAGAAAGCCTCTAGCAAAACCACACGTTCATGAAGAGGAAGACATTATTGACAAGTCACACAAACCCAGAGTATGACTCACGGTTTTGATATTTAAAGGTTTCTTAGGGAGAAGATTTTAGGGTTTTCAAACTGTTGACTCGTGATGGTAACAAGTGTACACATACGACTACAACATGACCCACAAGGAATAAACCAGAGAAAACTTTTTTGCTACATGAGACTTTTTAAATAACTCAACAAATTTCTTAAACAAGAGAAGAAATTTAGAGCATATGTGTAGCAGACCTCCTAATTGCAATAAGACATGCATTTAAAAAGATAGAAACGAAAAGGACTCTACAAATACCATTTTAGGCAATATTTTCTGCAGACATTAGTTTAGCTATAAATGATAAGAAGATAGCTCAACTAAGCAGAACACAAAAAAAAATCACAGTATACCTGACTCTTACACATCTTTCTCAACAAGATTTTTTTTTTTTTGAGAAAGTTCTTAATCCTTGTGATTAATTAGCACAAGTATGAGCTCTGAGCTCATTGAAAGAACCGTGTTTATGATCGAGTCTGTTGTTCCTTCTGAATCTCCAACACGTGCTTTGAACATGATTTGCATTTCCACAAAACGAAAAAATCAGGGATCCTTTGTCTTGTTGAAGTGCCTTCTGTTTATCACAACTGTCAACCTTTGTTTTTACATGAATGGAGGCAACGTGGTTGACAATACTTGCAGTCTTGCTTTTAAATCCTAAAAAATTTGTGTTTCCAAAGGATTTATGACCAAATAACATTGCTGAGATTTTGTCAGAACTACCAGACAATCTCTGTAGATCATCTTTGAGAGTATTAGTCTCTTTCTCCTTTAGAGCAATGGTCCTGGTGAGTTTATAATTAAGACAGTATATCTCAAGATCTTTCACCTGGATTAATGATTCTAGTTTCTTCAATGAAGCCTTTAATCGAAGACCTGGACCGAGCAATGCTCTAACACGATATATTTCATTTGTGTGCATCAAGCTAATACCATCCTATGGTGGAGATTAATTACTTATTTTCTAAGAAGACTTAGCTTGAATCTTAAATCAGGAGTTCATCTAACAGCAAATATCAATTGTTTTATTACTAAGCTATCTTAGCTTTGGTTGTAAGCAATCCTGATTTGAAAGGCTATATAAGGAGAACTCTAGCATATAGGAAACCTAATCTCGACTCTCTCGTGTGTCCTAGTTGCAAACTAGAGTCAATTCTCCATTAACCAAGGGTTTTCCTAAACCATTATTAGGTTAACGACTTGAAGACTTCATTGGGATTCGTGAAGCCATATCCAACTATTTTCTCTGTAGTTGTATATTTTGATATTACTTTTTCTATCGTGTTGAGTTTAATATTCTCTAAGATTTTCTCGAGATTTATATCCGATAGGTAAGATATAAAAAGTAATCACAAGAGTTCTTCGTCTCAGAGTCTTGTGATTCCGCAATAACTTCTTATGTTAATCAGTTAGGTTATTGTGAGGTGACTAATATTTCTAGGATGCTCTTTGGGAGTATAAGACTGGATTATTAGTTGAGTTTCATGTACACCTTTATTAAAGCACTACTCGGTCGAACTCGCAAGCTTTGTTATCTCAAGATTGTTTGTCAAGTTTAGTTGCCAAAACTATAAGTTTTGATTTCTAGTCTACTTATAGCTAAGTCTCAGACTAGGATAGAAAGTGTAGTTGAGCTCTAGACTCTACGGCGTTCATCATGCAAAGACGAAAAAATACTCAAGGAACTGGTGGATCTTCATCGACAAAAAGGTATGTGGAGACTTAAACTTATCTATCACTCAAAAGTCTATCTACTCTATCTCCTATCTTGAGACAAAAGTCGTATTGCTATATAGACTTCGATTATACACATTTGCTATTTCGAGCAGAGTTTATCTCACTTATCTATTTCTCGAAATATGTGGTGGTAAGCTTTCGCTTTGGCCAAGTTCATCTTTACTCGTGACGATAGTCATGTTAGTTATTTCAATCTCTTGAAATCGCTTTGATGAAAAATAATGTGTGAATAACCACTATATAACATCCTCTAAGAATGTTTCAATGATTGAAATGATAGTTTATAATATATAACCATGTTTGGATATAAACATTTTATGTGAACTCATACTTGTGTAAGTCCAAAACCCTTGAACCAAAGTATCGTACTTTGCTTGTTCAGGATGACCGGAGCTAAGTCCGCGTACCCGTACGCGTACTGTCGGAAGTTCACATCCCGTGAATTTCTGCCGGAGTTTCTGAACTGAAAACAAGCTCAGTCCGGGTACTTAAGTATGCGTACTTAAGTGGGTTATTTTCTAAAAACATTTTAATTCGTGAACTAAGACATTTATAAATTAAGCAATGTAATCTTTGCAAACCGTGGCTATAATGTTCATGAATCGATTCGAGTGAATCAAAACTGTTTTTGCTTCTATTGTGCCTTGTATACTTCTATGAGACTAAGCAATTGAACAACTCTCTAACTAGTTCATTTGAGTCATTTGAACTAGTTATGGTGAAGATGAATAAGGTTGATATGAAAGTGCTCATATGGCTAACCATTGGTTAACTATTGTTGAACCAACTAGGTGTACACGTTTAGGTACGGTTACTCAAACCTAAATGAAGTTAAATTTAATTTGTGTATAACAATCTAAGTTCGATCTAACGGTTGAAAGATATCATCTTGAATCTAATCGGGTTTTCATCTAACGGTGAATATTGAATGCTTTGTTACCAAGGTAACTTAGATTGCAAACCCTGATTTGGAGACTATATAAAGGAGAACTCTAGCAACTGGGAAACCTAATCCCCACACCTCCTGTATGATACTAGTTGTATAAGATAGAGTCGATTCTCCTTTAACCTTAGGTTTCTATCGAGACCCTGTAGGTTAACGACTTGAAGACTTCATTGGGATTGTGAAGCCAGACCCAACTATTTTCTCTGTAGTTGCGTGATATGATCTTTCTGTTTCTATCGTGATTGAGTACAATCATAAGATTGGCTTGAGATTAATTTCCCTTATAGGCAAGATATAAAAGTAGTCACAAACATCTTCGTCTTATCGTTTGTGATTCCAGAATATCTTGTTTCGCGAGTCGATTAAGATTATTGTGAGGTGACTGATATTTCTAGGTTGTTCTTCGGGAATATAAGTCTGGTATATCAATTGGTTCATGTTCACCTTGATTTATCAAAAGATGGAACAAAACTCGTAGGTATTTCTGTGGGAGACAGATTTATCTATTACTGTAGACTTTTCTGTGTGATACAAATTTCTTTATTAAAGTCTTCGACTTTGGGTCGTGGCAACTATTAGTTGTGGGTGAGATCAATTAAGGGAATCAAGTACGTAGTATCCTGCTGGGATCACAGACGTAAGGAGTGAAATTGTACCTTGGATTAGTGTGAGATTGATTGGGGTTCAACTACAGTCCAGACCGAAGTTAGTATGTAGTAGGCTAGTGTCTGTAGCGGCTTAATACAGTGTGTGTTCAATCTGGACTAGGTCCCGAGGTTTTTCTGCATTTGTGGTTTCCTCGTTAACAAAACTTCTGGTGTCTGTGTTATTCTTTTCCGCATTATATTTTGTTATATAATTGAAATATCACAGGTGGTGCGTTGAATCGATCAATTGTAAATCCAACCTTTGATTGTTGATTGAAATTGATTGATCCTTGAACATTGGTCTTTGGTACCGTTCAAGTGATTTCTCTTGTATTCAACCAGACTCGCGGATTTCTATTTGCTTGAGTTGGGGTTGAATCGAGAAATTGAGATATAACTCTTTGATATACTTTTTATTAAGATTGAGTCTGTCTGTCTAATTGATTCTCTTACAAAATATACTGGAGTTAGTCCATACAAATTGCTAAGAGAAATATTGGGTGAGGTTGTTAGACCCCCACTTTTTCAACCTTGATCTTTATCTTAAGGCGAAAACAAAAACCAGAATAGACTTATCTGTGGGAGACATATTTCCTTATAAGTCTTTGACTTTGGGTCGTGGCAACTCTTAGTTGTGGGATTAAAGAGGCGTAAGGAACGCGACTGTACCTTAATCAGTGTGAGACTTGGTTAGGGCTCAACTACATTCCAGTCTGAAGTTAACTTGTAGTAGGTTAGAGTCTGTAGCGGCTTAATACAGTGTGATATTCAAATCTGGACTAGGTACTGGGGTTTTTTGCATTCGCGGTTTTCTCGTTAAAATTTTTTCTGGTGTCTGTATTATTTATTTTCCGCATTATATTTTGTTTATATAATTGAAATATCACAGGTTGTGCGCAGTTCAATCATAGTTGATAAATCCGACCTTATTTGTTGGATATGACTTGATTGACACTCAGACATCGGTCTATGGTACCATCCGAGTTATTCTCTTAACAATCAGGTTCACAGATTTCTATCCGTTTGATTTACTGATTGTGTTAAGAAAGAGATAAAGCTCTTTAGTATTTATTCTGATTGAGACTCAGTAACTTGGTGCTCTCAGATTTATATTGGAGTTTAGTCCATACAGATTGCCGAACAACGCGTTTTCAATTGCTCGCTGGGATTTTTTTTGTTAGAGCGTAGCTCGGTCGACCTCGCATACGTTGCTATCTCAAACATGTTTGTCAATGTTAGTGATCAAAACTATGAGTCTTAATTTCTAGCCTACATAGCTAAGTCTCAGACTATGATAGAAAAGTGTAGTTGAGCTCAAGGACTTCATAGCGATTCATCATACAACGACGAATATCTATACAAGGAACCGTGGAACTTCATCAACAAAAATGTATGTGGAGACTTGAACTTATCTATCACTCAAAAGTCTATCTATTCTATCTCCTACTTCTTATGAGACAAAAGACGTATGCTATATAGACTAGATCATACACATTTGACATTTCGAGCTGAGCATTCATTGCTTATCTTTTATATCTAAATTGTGTGTTGGTAAAGCGTTTCGCTTTGATCAAGTTTATCTTCACCTAGTGACAAAAGTCATGAAAAGTTTCAATCACTTTGAGAATTGCTCTGACGTGAATCGGTCTGTGAATAACGGCTACATAACGTCCTCTAAGAATGTCTCAATGATTGAAGTTTTCAAACTTTGTTGATCAAGAGAAATCGGGAGGATTGTGGAATTGGCTTGCCAAGTCCGCGAACCCAGTCCGCAGACTCAGTCCGCGAACTGTCGGAAGTTCTCAACCGAGAATTTCTGCTGGATTTTACAAAACTCGTTTGTGTGCTAAGTCCGCAAACTTAGACTGCGGACCCAGTACACGAACTGGCGGAAGTCTTTCCGATAATTTCTGCTGAGTTTGGAAAACTCAACCGATTAACTTAAGTCCGCGAACTTGTTTGTGAACTTAAGAGGTTATGATCTAAAGATGTGCTCTGAACATGAAACATTAAATTACTAAGGAATGCTTTATGCAAACCGTGGCTATAATGTTCATGAGCCGATTCAATCGAATCGAATCATCTTTGTTTCAATTGTGTCTTGTGTAGTTACATAAGATCTCATAGAAATTGAACAACTCTTTAACTAGTTCATTTGAGTCAATTGAACTAGTTATGGTGAAGAAGAACAAGGTTAATATGAAATGCTCATATGGTTAACCTTTTGGGTTACTATGTTGAACCAACATACACGTACACATTTGGGCATGGTTTTCACGAACCCAGTAAACGTTTACCAAAATGTGTGTGACAAGCTAAGTTTTCGATCTAACGGTTGAGAAATATTAGCTTGAATCTAAATCAGGTTTTCATCTAACGGTGAATAATGATTGATTTGTAACTAAGGCAAAACCCTGATTTGAAGGCTATATAAAGGAGACATCTAGCATTGTGCAAAACTAATCCCCACACGTCTGTGTGCTACTAGTGCGGCCGCTAGAGTCGATCTCCATTAACCTTTGATTTCTTCTCTAAAATCAGGTTAACGACTTAAAGACTTCATTGGGATTATGAATCCAGACCGATACTACTTTTATCGTAGTTGTGTGATCTGATCTTGCATCTTCTATCGTACGAGTACAATCGATTGATTGACTTGAGATCGTGAGAGTTCTCCTATAGGCAAGATAAAGAAGCCACAAACATCTTCGTCTCACTGTTTGTGATTCCTCGACAAACCGCCTGTGTAGTCAGGAAGGATTGTAGAGAGGTGATTGATTAATCTAGGCTGTTCTTCGGGAATATAAGACCAGATTATCAATTTGTTCCTGTTCACCTTGATTTTATATCTTAAGACGGAACAAAACCTAGGGTTTATCTATGGGAGACAGATTTATCCTTTGATAGACTTTTCTGTGTGAGACAGATCTGTTTATTATCAAGTCTGTGATTTTGGGTTGCAGCAACTCTTGGTTGTGGGTGAGATCAGCTAAGGGAATCAAGTGCGTAGTATCCTGCTGGGATCACAGACGTAAGGAGTGCAATTGTACCTTGGATTAGTGTGAGATTGATTGGGGTTCAACTACAGTCCAGACCTAAGTTAGCTTGGAGTAGGCTAGTGTCTGTAGCGGTTAATACAATGTGTATTCAATCTGGACTAGGTCCCGGGGTTTTTCTGCATTTGCGGTTTCCTCGTTAACAAAATTTCTGGTGTCTGTGTTATTTCTTTTCCGCATTATATTTTATATAATTGAAATAATACAGGTTGTGTGTTAAGATCATCAACTTCTCTAATCCAACTTTTGGTTGTTGATTATAGTTGATTGATTCTTGGATATTGGTCTTTGGTACCGTCCAAGTTATCTCTCTTTGATAAAGACTCGCAGATTTTTATTTGCTTGAGTAAAGATCAAATCGAGAGATTGAGATATAAACTCTTTGATATATTTTTTTATTGATTGAGTCTGACTGTCTAGTTGATTCTCATAAAAAGTATATTGGAGTTTGTCCATACAGATTGCTAAGCAAAATATTGGGTGGTGTTGTTAGACCCCCGCTTTTTCATTTTTCACTCCCTTTTCATTTTTATTTCTTAGGTTTTGAGACTTTTATTTTTCAGTTTTTCTTCCATCTAAAGGGCAGTCCTTACCCGCATGGAAATGGAATTTGGAATATTCAAAATAGCTAGTCTATTGCACTAGCTATTAATTGTGTCTTTTCTTCAAAACTTATAGAATGAATGAGTGCCATAAAGACCCAATATATTACTGTAAAAACTCCGGAATGGTAACTGATTTCCCTTTGCCTATGGGGATGAGCATTTGGACTGAAATTCGCGCATCCGATCCGTCCCGTCCCAACTACATACTTGCGGGAGGGTACCCAAACAGATCACTAATAGACTAAATGCGGACGTAATTTTTGAGATCCAACGGATTTTGGATTGGTGTGAGTGCATTCTTAAAATCCTGTTAGAAATCTGCACCCGTTAGATAAGGATGTTTATGTGATTTTTATAAAACATGGGGCCGGTATTTTTAATAGTCCATTATATAGTCAATTTATCTCAATTTCATTTTCTTCCATCAAGCTTTCAGGACATGAGCTTGAGAGGCAAATTCAAGTCATTCTTGTTAGTTTTGTTTATCTATTTAAAGATTTAATTATAAAGAAATCCATCGGATCATCCACATATAATCTATCCATCCATTGGATATTGGTTTGGATGCGAACGCCAAACCAAAATCTGCCATGCATCGGATTGGATGCATATGCGTAAAAGACAAATTGTCACATGAATAGTAATAGACGTTCACTACTGTTAAAAGGCGAACGAAGAACTACCCGCTCATTTTTAACACAACGGCTAGTGTAGTTACTTCACTTACCTCCCTAAAGCTGGCTCCATTATTTTACTCCCTCCGTCCCACTCCTAAGTGACCTATTTGAAATTTGCACAATTTTTAAGGCAAGCAAGGAAAATAGTGTTTTTAATCATTTTTTACAATTATACCCTTATGAATAATAACTAGTGAAATTTAAAAATGGTTTATCTCTCAAAATACTCCACGGATGTTCGCAAATTTCATACAATTGAAAAGCATTTTAAAACACTTACGTAACGAATATAAACATGCCTATCAAATTATACATATTTCATATATTATTTATAATTAACTAAAAGGATAATTCCGAAATATCTCATTGTTTAGTGATATAGGTCACTTATCATTGGGACAAAATCTAAAATCAAATAGGTCACTTAGGAGTGGGACGGAGGGAGTATATGATAAGAACCGTGACTTCAAAGTTGAAACAGTACAAAAGTAATTTTTTGACCTCACTTTTGGATGGGCATTCAAAAATAATTTTTTGAATTCTAGAAGTAAAAATGTAAAAGGTCAATTTGGATAGCAAAATAATTATTTTTGATTTCTGTTTTTGGTATCTAAACGTGCTATTAAACGGAGTATCTAGCAGTCGGAGGGTGTTGATCACCTACTTCAAAAACAGTTGTTGGTCGCTAATTTCTTGTCCTTTTCTTCCCTCCACATCTCATTATCAAAACCTCATCCGCTTTCTTTTCACTTCTCAAATTTCATTCCCCAATCTGTAATGGCACTCTCTTCAGCTTCTCCCCTCTCCATCAAAACCCTACAAATCCCTTATTCCTCTTCTTCCTCTTCATTTTCTAGGGTTCGAATTCCATATGCAAAACCCCACTCCTGGAGACCCAGTATTGTCTGCAATTTCGGTGAGTTCCTCTTTTCTCTCTCTCCTTCTCTTTAATCATCAAAAATTCGTGTTAATGTAACCCTAAACCCTACACAGAAATCTGAAATTTCTTCAGGTAAAGAAAATGAAAGTACTAAAGAATGTAAGAATTGGAATGTTCTTATTTCAACGACATTAGCTACTGCTGTTATTAGTTTGAGTTGTATAGGAGGAGGAACAATGCCTGCTCTTGCTGATCTTAATAAATTCGAAGCTGATACTCGAGGGGAATTCGGAATTGGTTCCGCTGCTCAATTCGGTTCAGCCGATCTTAAGTTTGTTCATTTATCCATTCTTATTGAATTCAAGTTTACCTTTTATAATACCATTCTAATTCCAAATTGATGTTTGTTTTGATTTTCCTGTTTTCATGATTATATAGAAAGACGGTGCACGTGAATGAAAATTTCAGGTAATTCTTTTGGTTTTGGTGCATTTGGTTATTTTGAGCTTAAAACATGTTGCATTTCCCGAATTGAGAACATATAACTGTAGACCGTAGACAATTATGATCCCAAATTAGCTTTCAAATTCAAAGGTTGAGATCTGTGACCAGCTCTTGTCTATCGTATGTTGCAATAAGCTTGTTCTCAATTCTTTATTATGAACAATAATAACTTAGTAAGTTTTAGTTATGCATAATATGCTCTGGCTGATTAAGTGTTTGTGTGTTTCTAATTGCAGACGGGCCAACTTTACATCTGCAGATATGAGAGAATCTAATTTCAGCGGCTCTACATTCAATGGCGCATATCTTGAGAAGGCTGTCGCTTATAAGGCAAACTTTTCAGGTTTTCCACTTTACTTTCCTGTTTAAATTTAAATTATTTAGCAATTTTCTTAAGATTTTTTTATTATGTGAGTGTTCTATGTACCACCTTTCTTCGGAAGAGTGCTTTATGTACAATGTATAAAAATTTGATCAGTACTTTTGCTTACTAATCCCAAATTACAGAACCCTGCATGTGCTTACCTTTGTACGTCTGACATCAAAATCAAGCTTCATATGCTTGTGTATGTTGAAAAGTAATCACATTGAATCTCTCTTTTTTGTTGGTGTAACTGGTCCGATGAGAAAAATCCAGTTTTATGTTGGAAGGGTGTATCCAGGCGTCTCAAACCACAATGATCTTTGGAATACACACTGGTCCAATAATGCAACCAGTAACATGCTAACAGAGTTTTTGAGGTCTTGAAATTGCTACGATGGCTCATATTAGTATATTACAACTTGCAGTTCAAATACCTTCGTTTTTTCCAAGTTAAGAAACTCTTTACTTGATATCAGAAGTGAAAAGGCAATGAGGTCTATTTTGTATTAGGGATAGTCGAAGTACTGCCTGTAGCATATGACTTCGCCATTTCACATTCTTTTTTAGGTCTATTGCCTCCAAGAAACAGGGATCTAACTGCATTTACTATTTTTCAGTCTCTCCAGTTGTATTTTCCTTTTGACCAAGTCCTTAAAGTGTGTAATTCTGGTTTCCTCCACTAGGTGCGGATTTGAGCGACACACTGATGGATCGCATGGTAAATCTTATCCTACTATTGTATTGATCTCCATCCTTTATATATAAATCATTTCAAAAGATATTTGTTGTAATGTTATTAGCATCATGGTACTATTATGACGTCCGAACTCCTGAAGCATAGGTTATATTATGATGTCCAAATTTCAAAATCTAAGATACCATCACGGGTACTATTTTGATTCAAATTCACAGAATTTTGTTAAAGTGAGAATATAGAAATTAGAAGTTTCTAAGAATGTTTAATAAGTCTACCATTGGGGCAAACATAAAACCAGTTAAAGTAAATTTTCGGTTATGGCTGTGGAGAACGTCTGTTACAATGTTAGCTTTTTGTATATTAACTATTAAGTATTTACAGCTATGTAGGAAAGTTTTTTAAAAACATAAGTGGTCCTGTGGCTGTAATGAGAAGAATTTTAACTTTTTGTTTATTCAGGCTCTCATCTTGTCATTGTTTCTTTTCAGGTTCTTAATGAAGCTAATCTTACGAATGCCGTGCTTTCTAGATCAGTCCTCACTCGCAGTGATCTTGCTGGTGCTGTCATTGAAGGTGCAGACTTCAGCGATGCTGTTTTGGACCTTCCCCAGAAGCAGGTAATTCTTTGAAACAAAATTATTGTTTCATGTTGCAGGTAATTGATAGCTTGGGGTACCGATGCCATAACTATTTTACTGGTTCTCCAACTTACAAACTTCTTATTCTTTTAAATTTACTATATAACATCATTTAGCGATGCTGATAATCGGTTTTGGATACTAAGTACAAGGTGTCAGTCAGTTAAAAAAGGCAAAATGCAGATGGCTGTGCACTTATATATTACGTTGATGTAAGTGTGTCTTCCATGGCGCCCTAAGGCTTTTCTCAACTCAAATGGATTTTGAAGGATAGAAAATTTAGGTCACATAATGGGCAAATCTAGAGTGAAATGCAACTTTTAGAACAAAGTCTAGATAATTATACATTTGTAAATAGATACTTATGGATAATGAAAATACGTAGGAATATGTAGACTTGGTAATTGGTACATAAATTTCAAGTTAATTGAAAATTTTGGAGATTATCTAGTCTGTCAGCTACTTTTTGTGTCCAATGTACGTTAAAATTCCCATAAAAAGAGATTAGGCAGAGGAGATTATGACATTTGTGCTGTGCAACTTGAACAAGCCTAAGAGCTCTCCTAAAGTTTATGCTGTGTTACATCATAACCTTGTAAAACTTAAAACAAGTCTCGTAAATAAAAAACCTAATTCATACAAACCTTGTGTTAAGACTACTATCTGGCATTTCCAGTTCCACCACAGTTACGTATCCCTCAAAAGATGAGCCTAAAACTAAGAGATCCACGGCTAAGGCTCAAGACAAAGCCTCGTGTTAGGGGACCTGTTGGGAATTGTCTCACATAGACATCGAGAGGCTACCAAAACCTTGAATATATCTGGCATTTCCAGTTCCACCACACTTACACATCCCTCAAGAGATGAGCCTAAAACTAAGAGATCCACGGCTAAGTCTCAAGACAAAGCCTCGTGTTAGGGGACCTGTTGGGAATTGTCTCACATAGACATCGAGAGGCCACCAAAACCTTGAATATACAGATCCCATCCCATCCTTTCACTGACTATTGTTTGAGTCAGATGCCTTCAACCTTGGTATGCCGTTTGCTTGTCCATGTAATCATGTGCTATATTTTTCTTGCTATAGTTTGTTCCTTCAAATCTTTTTGCACAATTGTAACACCATATTGTGCACCTATCTACTGAAGTGTGAGATGTGCTGCTTGTTTGGACGAGAAAACCCCAACAAAATATAGTGTCCTTTTTTTTTTTTTTTATAGATAGATATGATATGATTCTACCGTAAAATCAACCTTAGGACGGAACAGAACAGGACAAGTGGCTCTGATTATAGGATTTCCTGGATTTGATAGTATCTCTCAGTGTTGGCATAAAGTCATGTCGAAACAAATTTTATGTTAAAGAGCCGATTACATTAAATTGAAGAAACAAAAACTGTAAGGTCCTCTTTGCTTACTGTCGTGTTTTATAGTTGTCTTTCATGCCCAATCTTGAGTCAATTTGTACTTGTGAATCTGTCTGCCCGGAGTTCCTCTTAGATGAGTGTTTAGGACTTGAATGCTTGTATGGATTATTATAACTAGGAGATTGTTTTATCTAGAGCATCTTAACTTGGCTTCAGTTGCAAATTCTTCTGGTTGTTTTCTTGTATGGATAATACAATTAGTGTTAGAAACTGAAATTAGTTGGTGTAGTAGTCCAGCTACTTCATTGTGATAAGATTCGAAAGGACTCACAAGGTTCTGTAGCATCTAACAACTTATCTTAATATTTGTAAATATGGAACCGACAAATGAGTTTTTGTACTTCGAATTTGTAGTTTCACACTTCCTTTCTTTTCCTTACTGGAACTTTTGTTTGGATTTGCTTTTGTTTAATTGTGGCTCAGATGTCATTGCCTTCATTATGTGTCCAGGCATTATGTAAATATGCAAGTGGGACAAATCCAGTAACAGGAGTGAGCACAAGAGCAAGTCTAGGTTGTGGAAACAGCCGAAGAAATGCCTACGGGAGCCCATCTTCGCCTCTGTTAAGTGCTCCACCACAACAACTGCTTGACCGTGATGGATTTTGTGATCCTGCTTCTGGTCTCTGCGATGTAAAATAGTTACATATATATCTTTCACCCAAGGTCCTCCTACATCTTATATTCAATTACCTGCAAGTAAATTTATATTTTCTACAAATTAGCTTCAAAGGCATTTAAAACAGGAAGCTTAATAGGCATTCTGAATTTTCTACAAATTTGTATACCGACTTAAATGTCCTTAAAATCACGTTTCTACAATGAAAACAAGTTGGTAGAAATAAAACAAAGATGTCAGTTTCATTGCTTTACCTAGTGGGAATGTATCATATCAGATAAAGGCAGAGGAGAAATATAGTTTACAATACAAAACAAGCCTTTAAAGTGGAACTTTTTCAATAAGTTCTTTTTGTTTCTCCTATTTGAGATGATAATCTTCCAACATAGTATAATAATATTAATATCTCTTCTTTTTTGTTGCTGAAAGTTTAATATTTCTCCAGGTTGCAGTTAAAACAAGGCTTCAGGTGGGATACTTAATTTATTAATTTTGAATCAAGCTTTTAGATTTACTTTCGGGTCCAATTAAGGGATAATCTCTATTTGAGTTTATATTGAAAAAGAACAAAGGAGTGGAAAGTAGTGAAAACAAAGAAAAGCAATCAAATTTATGTTTCAAAGTTTTAGTAATCAAAGTAATGAATGATGTCTTGTTTGCTAAATACACAGCATTTGGGTAACCTAATTATCCATCCACATGACCATCTTTGTACTATCTTAAGAGCACAGTTACATTACTCCCTACCATCCTTCGACTCCTCGCGGTCCATGTGGCAAACATTCTGCAATTTTTTTTACTTTAATCAGTAAAAGAGATTAAAAATGAAAGAACCTTAATGATATGAGGAGTTGCACGTCAAACATAGTAATCAGTGAAGAAGCACTTCCATTTTGATGTCTTTCTTTTCTCTAGGAATCCGTCCTCTTTTGTGAATCCTAAAGACAGTTTCATTTTATGTTTCTCTCTTATGTTCCTGATGATGATGAGTTACAAGCTCATAAAAGACCACGCCCAATTATGAGACTACAATGTTTTTCTGCAAATTTACATCATCATAAAGGCCTTCTTCAACATATATCCAAACAATTTATATGCCGCTAATAGAAGCTTGAACATTTATGTTCTCTTGATCCCAAAATAAAGTACATAAAACAATTTTTTCTACTAGCTACCTTCGTTTTTGTTCTCCTCTACACTTGGGATTCCGGTTCAAAGGTCTCGGAGTAGGCGAGCTTTTTTTTACGGCAAATTAATCACCGAACAAAATGACTGTTTATCTAACTAGCTGGGAAGCAAGCAACTACCTAGGTAGTATGTCAAGGTAAGTAATGGTGCTTCTTAACTGTTTCATCGAAAGCTAGTTCTGATACCTAGCTAGTTGGTTTTTCTTTTACCACTAATGTGTATAGAATAGAGCTCTTTCTAAATACGACGGCGAGGTGGTTCCTTACTATATCGAGCTAGTTTTTGTCATGACTTTTTGTTTCGTTCTTTCTTTCTCTCTTTAATTTGTTGATTACAAGAAGAAGATGCAAGTATTTTTTTTCCGAAACAGCAAAATTCATTCAAGTGCGCTGAGAAAGCACAAGTAATACAAGAAGAAGATATAAAGTTAGAATTTACTCATTCTCTATAGTCTAGATTATCTATATCTGGTCTCTCATTTAGCTGCAACCGAAATGAAAACTATGAGAAGCTAATGTTTGTTCTGCTGCTTATTAGTTACACATTTACAGTAGTACTTCTCACAGAGTTTCTAGTTCCAAAGGCATGACCAATGTTGGCGATGAAATTTGAAGTCCATGCATGAAAGGAAAACCAGGTATGTCACTGTTTCCTTTCTTTGACTAGCTAGTTAAATCTTCATAGAAAAGTTATTTCCTTTTTATATATATTGATAACTGATCTCGTACACTACTTTGTCAAAGTTATGATTGTCGACACCAAGAAAAGAAATTACAACCCCATTTAGATGGCATGCTCTAAAAGATATGACTTTGCTTATTAGCTACTCCTTATTAAGGAAAAATTGGTGCTTTTCATTTACCTCCTTACATAATCTGTTGTAATTGTTGCACATGATTGATTTAGTTTAGGGGTAATTAATTAGATGTTACCCCTAGGTGGAAGTAGCACTGAGGTGTTTCTTTTAGCTACTGTAAGATGTGTTGTCTAGCTAGATGCTATCCATACTTGCACTTTTTCCATCCGAATCCTGTTCTGCTGCTGCGAATTACACTCTCACACTATACGTAGATAAACTTTTTTTGCTGCATTCCCTATGACAGTCTGTCTTATGTTAAGCATTTAGCAATTCGTCCATTTCGTCCATTATAAGTTGATTTTCACGGAGAATTTTGGTCCAAGGGCTTTTTCATGTTATTGGAGTAGGTGTTCAAGGATAGATCGAGCTTTGCTTGGCCTAAGATGAATGTGTGGCGAGTGAGTCCTTCCTATCAAGGATCACCATTTTATTGTACAAAGAAAGACGACTTCATGCACATTTTATTTTACTTGAAAACTCATTAAAGATTTTTGCTAAATATGGAATTTAATGCCATGTAGGCAAGCACATTTTTCATTCAGATGGTTTCTTCAAACTTACATGGTACTTGGGTACAATTTTCGAACTTACCTCTCAGCTTTTGCCTTTTAGAAACAGAAAAGCAAAAACTTTATACAATTCTAACTTAAAAGACTTCCAGAAGAAAAAAAAAACATCGAAATACGTTGATGTTCAAGTTCAAGACTACGAAAACAGACGCTTTGAGGCTTTATCAGAATAATTCGATGATCTAAAGAAATAATAGTAAGTAATACAGAGAAGTAAGATTATGCATTTAGAAACATAAATGCTATTATGCACTTAATACCATAGTTTGTACTTATTATGGTAATAATCATGAACATTCCAAAGGGTATATAACAACCCAATCAAAGGATAGGTGTTCTGTACTATATACTTCATGTACATATATTATAAAAGCTCATAAGTTTTCAAAATACAACAGTAGATTGCTCACAATTTCTTACTTCCATGGATCGATCAGACCACTGGAAGTGGACGTGGAAGCACATTGATCTGGTGCGTACACTTCTTCCTTATTTGATTGTTCGACGAGAATGTTAACATGATCGGAAGTTGCATTGAGCATATCCATTGATGAATTTGAGTAGTTTCTTTCTCTAGAAATAACATCTTGTTGGCTTAGTAATTGAGATGCAACAAACTTGTCGAGAACCCTCCAATTAGTTACCTGATCCATTGCTACTTGCTCCCTGTTAATATTGCCACGATCATAAACTGATGAACTCGAGTACTCATGCATATATTCTTGTGTAAGTTGGTTCATATCAAGACCATATGCTGCATTAGGGTTTCCAGCACTAAGACTGTTTGTTGCTAAGTATGAAACTTTTTGGCTCTCTAACAATTGAGGAAGTTGATGGAAATTTGGATCATGTGGAATATTGTGGTAAGACTGTGAGTCAATCTCTTTCTTGCAAAAATAAGGATTATGGTTGAGAAATTGAGTTTCCATTTGAGCATATGTCTTAGGGCTCTCATCAATATTGTCTGCTGGCATGAATGTAACGTTTTCATCGTACCAATAAGAAGGTGAGTCATGTTCATTCTCCATTCTTGTCATTGCTATTTTCTTCTTAAACACCTTACATACCACCCAACCCTCTTCCTGCATGATCAACAATTTAGAAAGATATTTAGAAGAAAATTATCAAGTTAGTTAGATCAATAAGTTGTTGAGCACTTGAGTACTAAAATGAAGATAAATGTATGTATAAAATTAATATGTACAGTACTTGCCTGGGGAGTCCAATTTTCGTTCGTCTCAAGTCGATACTCATGCATAATGTAATCGGATTTTTGTCCATTTGGAGCTCTTCCTTTATAAAAGACTAATGTCTTTCTCATTCCAACCAGCAAACTGTTCTTTGAGTAAATGGCTTTGTCTCTTCCGGTTGCTTTCCAAAACCCTGCTGTTGTCGCTCTATTAGTTCGAGTTCCAGTTGGATATTTCTTATCTTTATGGCTAAAAAAATACCATTCGCTCTGCTCTTTCGTCCCTATGTTGCACTTTTCTGATCAGTTACGTTTAGTGATACACAATTAGAGACATTTTTTTTTAATAACTTATAAATCAAAAATGTAATGGCTAAAAATGTATATATATACCTTGAAGATCCCATGGTTCAATTTTATAAAGGTCCACATCTTTAATGACATTTAAGTCAATCCTTCTTGATGAAATTTTGTTTCGCAGATAATAATCAACAAGTTCTTCTTCAGTTGGATGGAAGCGAAAACCTGGTGGAACATTTGTTGAAGCATCCATGTGTATAACCTCTAATGATATCTGAAGAAGGAAATCCTACATTTCATGTAAAATATACACAAACTAAATATATTAGTGTTTTTCTCTTTGAATGTGTTACTACTAAGCATAGGGTGAGTAAAAGTATCACTTATATCTTGTCTCGCTGATAAGTGAATAATTACTTTTTTTTTCTGATTCAATAATGTGAATTCACAAATATACCTACATTTATATGTATGTGCTATTGAATCAAAATGACGTAACCTATCAATCTATGTTGTTTCATGGGATAAAGAAAAATGGTTTATCAAGAGAATTCAAAAGTGACAACCCTCTTAAGAGGAAAAGAATTAAAGGAGGATAAAAGAATCCAGTCGGGAGTGTGACATGTCCTAGATTGATTGTTCTAAACTGCTTCTTTGTTCTTGGAAACAAGTCAGAAGGTTCTTCATTACTAAGATCTTATATTATATTAAGTTATAGAATTATTCTAGGGTAACGGACTAGCTATATCTAGTTTTGACACTGTATATTTTGATCAAGCTGGGAGAACAACTGGTTCAAATCCACACGAGAATATTAGACTTGTAGAATATCAAGACAACATTTATTTGAGCACGATTCACGACCATATACAACAAGCAATTACTAACGTCCAAAACATATAGATGTATATATTATGGATCTTCATGGAATAAAACCCTAGCTAGCTATAACTACAATTTGATTTAAAACACACATAAAACGTAAAACACAGAAATATAAAAACAAAAGCTCTTACCAACGGAGTCTCAGATGACCTTATCTGTTGAAGCAGTACGTACGTCTAGATGTTTCTGTACTTGTGAAGTGCTGCTGCAATAGATAACACCTTAAGATTGATAGATAAAGAGCGAGCGAGAGAGAGAGAGAGAGAGAGAATTCAAACAGTTAGATGTCTGAATTTCTCTCTCGGTGCAGTTTGCAAACGTCACCAGACAATTCCTCAAATGATAGTTCCAAATATGTACCGAAGTTTGAGTAGAACACAAAACAAAGCCGAGGAGAAAGAATTTCACAAGGAGAAGAGAAGGAAGGAGGGAGAGAGGGAGGGAGGAAGAGAGAAGAAAGATGATATGATTAAATAAGAAGCAAAGATGAGCTCACACGCACGCTCAAATTAAAACCCTAAAATTATCTATCATCATATCAACCTCCCTCTGTGTCTCTCTCTCATTATACCTCTCAATTTTTATGGAAGTCAGTGGAAGCTTGATTACTGGAAAAGCTTTGATGAGCAACAAAGAAAGAAAGAAATAAAGAAAATATTAAAAAAAAACAACAATGAAAATGATGAGAAAGAGAGAGATAGAGAGAGTGAAGGCAAATTGGCGGGGTTCTTTTAATAATCAGACACAGCGTAACCGCAACCGCTATATCCACCCGCAACTGAAAATGACACCAAAATCTTTTCAAGACAAGAAGAAAACATCACTTTATTATTAGGGTTTCCTTAATTTTTGTACTCACACTACTCAAATTTGAGAGGGTCCTGCTAAGATTTTCTGATCTTTTTAGCATGAGTTGCTCAACACTCGACAGACCAATGAGAAGTGATAAATAATCAACTCCCGTCCTTTGGATTTTGTAAGAGTTTATATCCGTGTAGCTACTAAATTTGTTTGAGTTAGAATTTTGCCTTTTCCCTTCTTTCCTTTAAGGTAAGGTGATAAACTGATTATGGATATATGAAAATCCTATTTTACGTATACTGGGACGTTAGGTCAGATTGTAATGGATCAAGCGTTTTTCTCCTTGTTCAGGAAGTTGCTTCCAAGACGGCCGCGAAATACTTAAGTAGATCCGTCTTTATATTGGATCTGCGGCATCTACCTGAGCAATATGAAGCACTAAGGATCTGCGGCATCTACCTGAGCAATGAAGCACTAATAGTTGAAAAATTAACGTATAGAGAGATGGGAAACTAAACCTTGTGCTTCTAATATTACTTTCAAAAGAGGCGCAAGCTGGGAAAACATGTCACACGACTGTAATATCGTGTTTTGACGGGTCTGACGTTGCTCAAAGGAAAATACGTTTAAGCGTAAGTAATAAGTAAGAAGATGAGAGGAGCGGCTTGGTAAGAAATTTTAAATAACGGGTATTATAACGGCCAGGGTGGAGCTAACTTAGAGCTGCACGCCCAGCTCAGCTAGCCTATTTTTTGGTCATGAATTTGGCTTCCAACGTATTTTGCACCCTCTATCATGGCTAGACAAATTCTTTTCACTCCCTTTCCTTCAACCCTCGCTCTGCCCTTGATAACGGCTAATTAAAACAGAAGAAGAATTATGATTTGGGATTTCTATTGGACTACTATAATGGGCGTGGAAACGGTCCTATATGATGCCCTTATCACGTTCTTTTTTCTTTCACAATACAAGTTTAAGGCATTCAATGGAACAATTTTTCTTTTAAATTTAGACCTTATTTTTCTAATTTTTATGTTTCTTTGTCTTAAGAACTCACATTTCAGGATACCTCCATAAATTAGGAGACACACAAAAAAGCAAAAAATAGACAATATGAAGTAATTTCGAAAACCTCTTATCCAAATGATTTTGGTAATGGCTAAATTACCCTTGATTGATTAGTTTGTTAAAATTAATTAGTTAATAGATTAGTGTGTTAAGATTAATTTTAAGATTTTGAGTTATTTTGATTTTATTTTTAAAATGTTAGTCATATAACAGAAAGAAAAAATAAATAAGAAGAATGATTTTGGGAGATTTGAGGGAAATGAGAGATTGATTATCAATTATACGTCCAAACATTCATCAAACAGGCTTTCACCAGCTTAGGCTTCCCCTCCAACTTTGTGGATTATATTATGCTATGCATATCTACGGCAACCTACTCAATCAATATCAACGGCACACCGCATGGATACATCACTCCAACCAGGGGGAATACGACAGAGAGACCCTCTCTCTTCTTATATCTTTATTATTTGTGCGGAAATACTGTCCACCAATTTGGGAATACTTGAAGCACAAAATAAGATAGAGGGGCTCCACATTTCTCAAAAAGCTCCACCAAAACTGCATCCTATGTATGCGGATGATCTCTTGATAACATATAAAGCAACTCCATAAGGCACCAATCACCTCAAACTACTGCTACAGGCTTACGACACCTCGGCGAGTCAACACATCAACGACTCTAAATCCACACTGATACATCACCCGAAGCTAGAACAACCCCAGATAGATAATTTAACCCAAGATCTCAACATGCCAACAACATCGAACCCCCTACCTATTTAGGACTTGTTTATGAGTGAAAACTATTTCTGCCGGTTTTGGTAATTTGGGGTTTGTGGATGAGAAATGAATCTAAACCCTAAACAAATGAACTGCACGGGAGTGCTTGTGATTCGAGAAATCAATCTGTACAACTCTGGCCTAAACCAAGAAATGGCCGTTCTAGATTTGCTTCGGTCACAAAGTGAAGGAGATGGGGTTGATCTTAGGGAGGGAAGCGAAGAAGGTGTTGAGATTGTGGAGGTGTTGGCTGTGTATGACTTGTATCAGAAGGCTGAACTGGCTTGCAGAATGTAAGCTATCAGTTCTGGTGTTTAGATACGATTGTATCAACACTTGGTTTCTGTTGTCTTGTCTTGGAAATAGGGAGGAGAACCTATTTATATAAGTCATTGAGCCTTACCCACGTCTCTCATGGGAAGTGGAGGAAGTGGAGTGATGGAATAGTGGAGTTGTGTGCGTTAGTGTCACACGACTAGTCTTGCCCACTTCTCCCATCATCACTAACCGTCCATGTCTTCCTGACACGTTCTTGTGATGGCGCGTTGTGCACTGCACGCTGTAAACCGCCAGACCAATACCCCAGTTTGTGACATGATTAATGTCTCGAGTGTGTGGATCGTGGGACCCACAGAAAGTAGCATGTGATGCTAGATTAAATAACTAAGTTATTTAGGAAGTCGATATTTGTGAAATATCATGTGCATTCTATGTATGTAATGCATCGAATATATTCATCGTGTATGAAGCATCGCTGTTTTAAGGCTTAACGGAGTAAGTCGCGGAAAATAACATCACGTCCATCCATCTTCGAGTGATCGTTTGGAGGTTGTATAGGTAAGCCCTGACTGGGCCGATCACTCTGTGTGGAAGAGTGGTGGACGGTGATCGTGGTGATACCTCACTGGTCGCCTAACTCCTGTCTTAGGTTGTCCGTCCAGGCTGGTGAAGTTGGACGGACGATATGGCTTGCGACTCACATCTACGACCTTCGGATTAGGGTTTAGGAGGTTCTCGAACACCACCCTTTAGCTTGGTTGAATCCAAGCATGGGACACGTTTTTGGCAGGGACGATTGGGCATGTGTGTAGACGGCATGCTGGTGTAGGTGTCTGTACCTCACTATCCCATGGAGATGCAATCTAAGCCACTCAATTTGTCTAGCAAAGAGGAGTGATTGAGATCAATTTGCGACAGAAATCCCGTGCCGCAAAGGAATTGAAGACCGCACGTCGTGCCTACTTCGGGCGCGCGTTTCGAGACGATCAACCATGGTCGGTCTTGGACGATCAGTCAGGCGTGCAGTCGGCAGGCCAGTGTCCACGTCCCTACCTCACTGTCCCGTGAAGATGTGATCTAAGCCACTCAATTTTTCCGGCAAAGTTGAGTGGTCGAGATCGATTTTCTATTGAAAACGCGCGGCCATGCCTAGTTTGGGCGCACAAATCGAGATGACCAACCATAGTTGATCTTGACCGATTAGTCATGTATGTAGGCGGCCCCACAGTGATTATGTTGACATGCTCTGGGCCCTTTGAATCTACATCTACACCCTCCGTCTATACCTGCGAAGATGGATGGTTGAGACTGATTTGCGACACATGTGATGTGCCGCAAACCCTAATTAGGGTTTCACGTCCACGCTGCTTTGGATGGACGAATTGGCAAGCCACGCTTCTCCTTTGGGGAGGCCGACCATGTGGGGCCCACGTTGGGCTGGTGAACGCGCCAATACCTTCCCGTTGGCTATGGGTTCGATCTAAGCCATCCAATCATGCCGGTGAAATTGGATGGCCGTGATCAATTTGGGACCTTTAGTGGAATTTCCTGCGACCCTCAATTCTTCACGCTGACATAACTTCGGACAATCGCATATTGCAATCTGGTCAGGTTAAGGAAGAGTCGGTCATGCAGGTAGGAATAAGGTCCGCCGGTGTACATCACGGCGCTTGTTCGACCGGCTTTGGGCTGATCCACGCCGTCCAACCACGTCGTTGAAGTTGGACGGACGTGATGAACTTGAGACTTCCATAGGCGGCCTTTTTTTGTACGATTCCTCCAAGCTGCTCCATACCAGTCTGGACATCCAACTTCAGGCTGGTGTTCGGTGGTAGTTTGGGAGGCATGGTAGGTATTCGACCGACCAAGGCATAAGTGGGCCCGCTGGTGGTCATTAATGTAGTAGCCTGCTCCTGCTGAGGATCGTCTAGGCTGGTTAAATCGTGCGGCCAACTTGTGTGGTCATGATTGTTTCTGAGACTGATATGGACAGTTCATATTCAAATATGCTCAATCGGGTTAGTATAACACACCGAGATATGTAGCCTGTACGCGTATTTCGTGCATGCCTCACTATTAATACTTGGAGATTTGTGTTACTCTGTTGAGAGTAACACTCAGTCGTCATGTCGCACTAATAATGAGAGTTCTGCGGGAACAACACAGGAAATATAAGGCTGGTCATGCATTAATTGATAATGCTACAAATTCATAGGGTATATGGGATTTGTTGCTACATTCTCCATTCTAGGTAAATTAGCGAAGTGAAGAAGTATTCATCATTTTATCAGTGGCTTTATCCTTTGCAGGATATCAACGCATAAATTTGGTTTCACAATTTTAGCCCTGAACTAAAATCCACCATTAACAGGACTACAATTTAAACATGGTAGATCCTCTAGACACATATTTGCCCCTCTGCTTCAACGGCTGGCACGCAAGGTAATAGGATGGATGACCAAATTCCTCAACCAATCGGGAATATTCGAGCTCATAAAATCACCACTAGCCCCTACTGCCAACCACCTCATGCAAACCCAAATCCTTTCTTCTCATATCCACCAAAAAATGGATCGTATCACGACAAACTTCTTATGGGGTCATGATTCTTCAATCAGAAAACTCCATCCACTGGGAAAAGACAAGCTCCACAAAGCCAAATCATAAGGAGGGCTCGGTATCCGAAGTAGTAAGGAACACAACAAAGCACTACTCATGAAACAAGTATGGAACATTCACCAAAACCTAACTCTATCTTAGGCAAACTATATAATGCAAAATACCTTGATCAGGCCCCCATTTTCGAAAGCATCCCACCACTCCCGTCTTCTCTTAGCCCTCAGTGGAGGAAAATGGCCTCGCTCATACCATTTTTAAAACAACATCTCTTCCACCAAATAGGAGATGGATCACACATCCCCATACAAGCAAATTGGATACCACAATTTGAAAATACCATCAACCCAGCTTCTTGTTATCCAATACAATCAGTAGCAGACATCATCGACCCATCAACCAGGAATTGGAATCATGAAAGATTAATCCTACTACCCCACCCCATAATTCAACGAATCATCAACATCCACATCCCACAGAGCAATCAACCCGATATGATCATATGGCCTTTTACAAAAAGCGGACAATATACTACTGCTTCAGGATACAACTGCCTCATTAGCGCTTCTGCGCAAACTCACCAAAACCCCCTTCCACCATCCAACTTCCTTTGGACACTCCCATGTCCCCCGAAAGTACAACTTTTCTTGTGGAAAGAAATTAATGAGAGTTTACCAACCCTCAACATTCTTCATCGCATGATTCGCATCCATTTCACCAACTCCAACCTATGCCCTCAATGCAGTTCTAATCCCGAAACATCCAGTCACATTCTGCTACATTGTCAGACAACTATAGATTCTTGAAACCTCTTATTAAACCACCTCAGAAACCTTCACGTCGCCTCACAAGGCATACCCATTTCACTACCTCACCAAACAACCATTTCCGAACTTCTTCAAACAAAAGTACTTGTACCGATAACAACAACCTTCTGCTTCATTTTTTGGTCCTTATGGTTAACCAGGAACGGTGTGATGTATCGCCAACAACAACAAAATACGATAAATGTAATGCAAATGGCCATCAAGCTCCAGCAGGATTATTCTTGGGCCCAGACACACCTCCCACCGGTGCTCCCTGGGATGCATCCATATCCAAACCCAGCACAAAGAACAATAACAACTTCAACCATCTTTTTAGGATGACTCAAGACTCAATCAGATTGGATCAAAATCAACACGGACGGCGCAACAAGAGGAAACCCCGGAATAGCGGGAGCAGGTATTATTTGTAGAAATGAGGAAACCAACACTATCCTTGCAATAGCACAACCTCTAGGCATCACCACAACACTTGCAGCGGAGACCTGGGCCATGCACGTAGCCTCTAAAACGGCAACAGAACAAGGATGGTCAAAAGTCCAATTTGAAACGGATTCGGAAAATTTAATGATATTTATAACCTCAGATACAAACCCCCCTTGGTATATATCTGACCTGGTTGCATAGATCAATCAAAGGCTCACCCAAATCCAACAATATACCGTTATCCACGTCTACAGAGAAGCAAATCAAGCAACAGATGGTTTAGAAAACCGAGCAGCGGATGATTGCTCCATAGAGAGACTCACGACAGCATTATGAGAACATACAATTCCGAAATCTATCAGTTCTATTGTAATAACAGACTCTATGGGTATTACGTACCCCCGTATAATTTCAATTTAATCTAATAAATTTCATGCTTCAAAAAAAAAAGGTCCAAACGCAGTTAAATATGAAACTTTTGCTTTCATTCGCATGGTATATAAGTGAAACATACCACAGGCGGCATTGCTGAATGATGAATGATATTCCAATTGCAAAGAATCGACAGAGTATTCATCATCTGGATATACCGATTGTAGGTATTCCCCGGTATCAGGAAACAATCAGTATAGTCGATGAAATACCAACAATGCTGACTGTGTTAATATGAAGTCGGTATAGCTAAAATTTGGCTCGACTATGCAGAAACACCACAATTTCACACCATAGGATTCGTGCCTCCGTCGGCATAACATTCTAAAATAATTTAGTGTCGGCATAGCATTCAACCTAAATTTTATACCGACATAACAGTGGGCATTGCATTCATCGTATGATCAATACCGGCTGAGACCGTATAACTGAATTCAAATTGAGGAACTGGTGGAAGAGAATAAGAGGAGAAGGGAAGGAAGAGTCGACACCATGGAGAAGAATAGAAAACGGGGGATGATTGCTTTTTGATTTTAGGTTTACAAATTTATTAGAAAGGATAACGGGCAATATGGTCTTTTCGTCACTGCAGACTGCCCCCTTAGCTAAAATCTAGCCCCACATAATCGCTAGTGTCCCCCAAATTGTTAAAGTATCCCTGAAATGTTGTTTTTCTTTAAAAAAAATATTAATTTTTAATTTATTTTTTTAATTTTCCCGATATACAGTGGGAGTGAAAATAAGCCGTGTGTCAACACCAATAAAATTTGACTATGTAAACACACGCATTTATAGGGTCTGCTCGTTGTTTTCCTTTTTATTTTTTCTGCTACATAATAAGATGATATAGGAGTACAAGATCATACTCTTGTCCATGTAATTTTAGTATCGATCAAAATGTCCTTTAAAATTGACTAAGGTTCGCAGGGATTCAAACTAGTCGATTGCATGAAAACCAAAATCAAAATTTTAAAACCCATATCATTGGCAAAGTATAAGATGTCCATCCTAGTCGATTGTAAAACGTTCATCAAAAATGAAGAACAAGGTTTCAAATCGATTAAGTTCAACATTCACAACTTAGCCGATTTCAGCGCATTCTTCAAAACTGAAGACGAGATTCAAAATTGGTTACGGATACAATTCATAGTCTAACTATTGTAATGTGAACAAGATTCACGTTCGGCATCCTCAAGCCATAACCTGAACGATTGTGATGTAAAATGAAGAACAAATTCACAAGCGGTGAGGCCAAACCTAATCGTCTTAGTTGATTTTGATTGTGTCCTTCAACAAATATGCACCGTTTTGGACCAGTACGCCACCCTTAAACCACCGTGACTTCACATGTCAAGTCGATTATAGCCCAGGAACAACTGACACTCCCTACAAGACCTTCATTCTGCTAGATAACAAAATGCGAGAAATAAATTAGATTTCATATAATGGAATGGCTAATTATTAGTAAAGTAATTTTTAAAAGGTAAGAATAAATTATTCATTTCACATGCATTGGGACATCCATAATCCTATTATCCTAGATGGAAATATCCAAGTAACCCCAAAAATTTAACATAAATAATGTAATAAGAAATCAAGATACTCATTTCAAAAGCTAAATTGAGAATTTTATGTCATATATTCCATACGAAATAAAGAATAAAGATACGCAATTCGTAAAATAAAGCAGATTATGGTAATGTGGAAAGTGTTGTGTCATCAGGTAGATAATTCTAAAGGAATTTTTTTAAATTTTTTTTATCTAATACCATAACTTTTCATAATGAAATATGACGGTAGTTTTAATTTGAAAAAGTTTTCCATTCATTATATGTTTGTGCAAGTTACCATATGCATAATGACATATATAGTGTCATAATAATAGGTTTTGGAATACCCGGTAGTTTGTGGAACCATGAGACAAATTTTACCAGTGCCTTATATAATGTCATAATAATAGATTTTGGATTACCCTACAGCTTTTGGAGCCATGACACAAATTTTACATTTAATTGGCATATAGATAATGAGACAAATTTTGTGTCTCGACCAATTGTAGTTTTTGATCACATAATATATTTTGAGAAAGGGACGAATTTTAGGTAACAATTTTCATCGCTTAAGTATTTATTTTTGAAAACATTCTATCTCATTATTGATTATGTAAAACGGTAGAGCTTATACTAGTAAGATTCTTTTTTTCCGCATATTTACTTAGCGTGTTGGACGACAGCTCAGGTAGAGCTATTAGGATGGGGATATAATTCGTGACTGATAGTCATGTATGCTAACCAGAATACGCTTAATTTGAGTTATTTAAATCAAACCAACTCATGAAGAAACAAGCATACTCGGACCATGCTAATGGCGTCAAGAATGGTGACAAAAGCAATACCCAAAAATACAATCCGAAACGGACTCGGAAATCCTACTTTAATTTATAGTCTCTGATACTAAACCACCATGGTATAAAGCTAGAGTCATTATCAAAATCAAGTAAAAAATACTCCAAATTCCAAAATGTACTATCCAACACATGTTATACGGTAGGAAACCAAGTAACGGTTGGTCGGGCGAATCATGCGGAAGATGGAAGGGAGTTTGGAAATCCTTCTATAACAATGTGGAACCATAAGATCCGGTCTTTATAAATCAAATTGTATTATTATATGACTCGATGGGTATGCATACCCTCGTGTAAGTCTAATTCACGCTTCAGGGGAAAAAAAAGGAAAAATTGAGTGATTTTCTTCTTTTCAGGATAATTACGGTAATACCCGATATTCGACAGTGGTTGGCCGAATGAAATATAAATGATGATTTGTCCTTTCCTAACACCGGGGCCTTTTCAGCACAATTGGCTCCAGCTAGCAGGTAACTCTACAGTTAAGCGTGCTCGGGTGGGAGCAATCCTGAGATAGGTGATCTCCCGGGAAATTACTGCTGGATTACCGCAGTGATGCCCATTGAAAACCTCACAATACCGGATGACCATAGTGGCTAGGTTGGTCAATATTGATAGAGGGTCGGGTCATTACAAATGGTAACAGAGCCGACGACGGGTCACCTGTCAAGGGTGAAAGAGTATATTGGACGGGATATGTCAGATACTGGTCTCATATGGGATAGTTAATGTCGGAGATCTCGGCTTGTATATATATATATATATATATATATATATATATTCCGGAGCCGAGGACGACACCAATTTAAAGTGGTGGTATTGTAATACCCCGATATTCGACAGTGATTGTCCGAATGAAATATAAATAATGGTTTATCCTTTCCTAACACCATGGCCTTTTCAACACAATTGGCTCCAGTTGGAAGATAACTCTGCAGTTAAGCGTGTTCGGACGGGAGCAATTCAGGGATAGGTGACCTCTCGGGAAATTACTGTTGGATTACCGCAGTGATGCCCATTGAAAACCCCACATTGCCGGATGACTGCAGTGGCTAAGTGGGGACAATATCGATAGAGGGTCGGGGAATTACAAATATGTAATACCCCGATATTCGGCAGTGGTTGGTCGAATAGAATATAAGTAATCGTTTTTCCTTTCCTAACACCGAGACCTTTTTATCACAATTGGCTCCAATTGGCAGAAAACTCTGCAGTTAAGCGTGCTCGGACGGGAGCAATCCAGGGATGGGTGACCTCCCAAGAAAATACTGTAGGATTACCGCAGTGATGCCCATTGAAAATCTCACACTGCCGGATGACCGCAGTGGCTAAGTGGGGACAATATCGGTAAAGGGTCAGGTCATTACAGATGGTATCAGAGCCAATGACGGGTCACCTATCGAGGGTGAACGAGTATGCTAAACGAGATATGTCAGGTTATGGTCTCATGAGGAACAAGTAACGTCGGAGATCTAGGCTTGTATATATATTCCGGAACCAAGAATGACACAATTTAAGGTGGTGATATTGTAATACCCTAATATTCGACAGTGGTTGATCGAATGGAATATAAATAATGTTTTGTCATTTCCTAACACCGAGGCCTTTTCAACACAATTGGCTCTAGTTGGCAAAAAACTCTGCAGTTAAGCATGATCGGGCGGGAGCAGTCCAGGGATGGGTGACCTCCCGGGAAGCTGTTTTTGGATGACCGAAATGGTGCCCGTTAAAAACCCCACACTGGCGGACTGTCGCTGTGACTAAGTGGGGACAGTGTGACCTCCCGGAAAGCTTCTGTAGGATGTCCACAGTGGTGCCCGTTACAAATCACACACTGCCGGATAACAACATTGGCTAAATAGGGACAATATCGGTGGAGGGACATGTCATTACAAATGGTATCAGAGCCAACAACGGTTCACCTACCGAGGGTGGGAAGGTACGCTGGACGAGGTTTCTCCAGGTGCTAATCTCATGAAGGGTAGGGAGCGTCGGAGATCTGGGCTTGAATATATTCAGGAGCCGAGGATATCTTCAATTTAAGGTGGTGGTATTGTAAAAAGTATCCGACATTGTTGGCCAAATAAAATATAAGTAACGGTTTGTCCTTTCCTAACACCGAGGTCTTTTCAGCATAATGGGCTCCAGTTGGCAGAAAACTATGAGTTAAGCGTGTTTGGGAGGGAGCAATCAAGGGTGGTGACCTCCCGGGAAATTACTGCTGAATTAAAGCAGTGATGCCCATTGAAAAACCTACATTGCCGGATGACCGTAGTGGCTAAGTGGAGACAGTTTGCCTATTGAAAACCTCACATTGTCGGGTGACCGCAGTGGCTAAGTGGGAAAAATATCAATAGTGGCTCGGGTCATTACAGTTATCCTCCTCACTTGGGTTTATTTATTTTTTTGATCAGTAAAGAATTTGGTGCTGGCGAGTTTCGAATCCTCACTTGGATTTGAAATATAAAATTATAGAAATCATTGTAAAGGGATGGGTCTTCACCTTGTATAACTTTCCTTAGTGTTTAATATATCAACGTTTTGTATACTAATGTATGTATTTCCTTAGATTTACTAGAAGAAGAAAAAAAAAAGAATCAAACTACCCGGTCTACCTCTTAACAAATTAATATGGTACCATCTTTTTTTTTTTTTGAAGGAAAAAAGGCGATGCCTGATGATTTCATTGATATGAAATTTTGGTTATGATCAATTACATCATAAATAAATGGAAAGAAACAGCTAGTACTTACATTACTGATTTCAAATCTTAACAGAAAAAACTGAAATTGTACTATTCTCCATTCCATCGATAAGATTGATATCTTTCTAATGGTTATGATTTTGAATCGTTTTGATTCCTGATCTTTAGAATCTTGATCTTCAGATTCTTGATCATCAACATCATATATGTTATATGCTTTCACAGTAGAGAAGTAATAATCCCAACTTGACATCATCACGATCAATATCGATATTAATTTCCGAAGTAGATCGTCGTCTTTCATAATGTATTTGATAACAATAGAGCAGCACCACCGAAAAAAGCCATTATGGCTATCATATAAGAAATTTTAATGGTATTGAAACACCATTAGATTTATAAGAATAAAGAAAAAATCCCTGAAATTGTTAAAACAACAATTTTTTATTGATTTTTGTTAAGGGGGAGCAAAAATCGTACTTAACTCAGTAACTAGGATCGATTCAATGTGTTAATATGAGTTGGAAAAAGTTACCCTTACTTGACATTGTTCACCCAGTCGACGTCAGAAATGAAATCTACCCTCTCGACATCGCCACTCATGTCCAAACCCTGACTAAAAACTATCCTTTCCGCCATTAAAAAGTTCATGGGTTTTTTTTTTTTGAAGCATCTTCACAAGATCATGGGTTCTTATTAATCAATATCATCTTTACTTTGATCACCAACTCATGAATAAAAAGTTCATGGGTTCTTATTGATCTTGTTTTCTGAAATAATGATTTTTGTGGAGGATGATTTATTGTTTTTCCTTTTCTCTAAAGACCTTTCAATTCAGTTTAACCATTTATTGATTAATATTACTGTAGTTTTTATTTCCCGACAGATTTGGCTCCATTTTGGGATACATGAGAATTTTATTTAACCATTAATCTAATATTCATCAACCGTTACCTGGCGTTTCACTTTCTCTGTGTTAGAAATTACTTTGTCAAATCCCAGCAACCGTGATATCTATCTCCACCTTATGTATTACCAAGGGTTCCCTCCAATAGTTAGTCAATTTGTACAGACAAACAAAGATCAAAATTGGACAAATCATCTTTAGTCTATGTTTCCGCAATCCATTTTTAGATCGATGTAAATGACGAAAGCGTCGAAAGGATAAAACTCGTCCCCGTTAATGGAAGATCCAGTTTTAATGTATCTGGTATGGCGCAAGCGAAAACATTGTACGGCTAGTAAGGCTAATCTGGTCCGATTTTGACAAATATGTAAACTCAGTCCTTGTTAGTGAGTTGAATACGATTTTTGTACTCCTCGGATCCTATTTTTCTCTCCCTTTAATAAAAATCTTTTTATTAGATATTTACATAAACCTAAGAGAAATAACCCTGATTTGTCCACAAGATTCGAAAAATCTAATCAAATCCGGAAAAATCAAGGAGATTCTACTTTTTTCTTCTTTTCTGGGAGTTATGAGAGAGAAGAGAGAGAAAGAGAAAGGTTCTCTGAGAATGTCTCATTTCAATACACCAAAAAAACAGTTTCTTTACAGGGATAACTCGTTTTAAAAATAAATGCCAAACAAGTATTCTTATAAAAATGATATTTGTAGTAAGAGTTTCTTCCGTAGAAATGCCACCTGTTACGGGAGAGAATCAAGGGATTTATACCATTACTCACATCACCGGGGCCCACTTCTGCCCTTTCATTATCACGAGGGCGGATAATTTTCCATCATAAGTCTGATATTTCCTCAGGGATAAAATCTGGTAGTTATAGGATCATTCTTTCTTGTGTGATTTCTTTCGTGTAAGAAGGAGGTGGGACCCAAATTATCCATTCCTAATCCCAATATTAGAACAACTATCCTAATCACTATAATCCTCTCGCGGGACTTTTTTCGATCATTTTGGGCATCAACATAGAATCGCTGATTTTCTTAACAACCAGCAACCAGAAAGTCAGCACCAATCACCAGGTATCACTATGAGTTAAACCATAGCACTTGTGCTAAGGGTGCAACTATTTAAAATTTCGCTATATTACAGTGTTTAATCGAAAATTGTTTGTTTCTTGTTCATATTTATATAATTAAGATGGACTTTATCTCTAATTTTCTCGTACCCCTGAAAAGTTCTGGAATAATTTTGCTGGGTTGTTCTTTTATTGAGTATATACATTTACACACATAATATGCAGTATATTGTATCTTATATTATATCATAAAATAAATGAATTGCAGATAATATCTCTAGATACTTGTTATTACACGGAAACGATCTACACATCTATTTTTTAAGCTAACACTTAAATATGAAATGTTTTGATATATTAGTACAATCGTTCCTGCGGTGGCAGGGCCGACCGGGGAAGAATCTGAAGATGGGGTTTGTCTGCGATTACTTTCGCCCCGTTTCAGAAAAAGTGATACTTTCGCCTTGTTTCAAAAAAAAATGATACTTTGTCTGAAACGGGCGAAAGTATCACTTTTTCTGAAACAGGTGAAGTATCACTTTTTCTGAAACGGGACGAAAGTATCACTTTTCCTGAAACGGAATGTGAAAGTATCGCTTTTCCAGAAACGAAAAATTAGTCGATCCATAAACCAAAATATGGTTACATGATGTGTTATGCATCCTTTGTGATGGTTTGCATAATAGTTACGCATTCAATTTTCGAGAATTGTGCATAAGGTGAAAGTATTACTTTTCTTGAAGGAGTACATCGTTTTATTAGTTGCAACGGAAAATTAGTTGATGCATAAACCAAAATATAGATACATAAAGTATTATGTATCCTTTGTGGTGGTTTGCATAATGGATATACATCAAATTTTCTAAAATTGTACATAAAATAATATGTACCTTCGAAATTTTCGTAAAAACTCTAAATTTGATATTATTGTTTGTACTCATTCTGTAGATTTTTTTTATTACCTTTCCAACGAGATAAACTTTGTAAAATTCCAAGACTTTTACTAAAGGGAGAAAAAAATATAATTCGGGGAGAACGAAAATTGGAGTTGACTCGTTAATTAGGCTGATTTGTACAATGAGTCAATTTTTGAGTTTTTTAACCCCAAATGTCCTTTGTCCTAACTGCGGTTATTAACCTAACCTATGTAACTTAACGAAGATATAGTTATGGAAACTGTTCGTTTAGATGAAGATTAATGAATAAGATTTTATTGATGGAAAGATTTACTTTTGCGTGAACTTTATATTTTGTGGGTTGATTTATTTATGAGAAATTTTTACTTTGCATCAGTTCTTGTGAAATAAGACATTAACCTCAATGAGAAAAAGGTCCTGCAACTATTACCACTTTACATGTCAGTTTGCTTGTTGAATATTTATGCGTTTGCTCGCCAGCAGAAAATTTAACTAGAGATTATTTGAGAACAGAAATACTTAAATATTCCCTTCGTCCCAAATTAGATGAGCTAGTTGTAATTTGCACAATTCTTAAGGCAAAGAGGAAAGGGGGTATGTTTAAGTATTTTTACAATTATATCCTTATGAATAATAACTAGTAAAACTTAGAAATGATTTATCTCTGAAACTATATCACGATTTTTCATAAATTTTATACCGTTGAAAAACTTTTTAAAACACATACTTAACGAATATAAACATGCCTATTAAATTATACATATTTCTTATAATAACAATAATCAATCAAAAGGGTAGTTTTAGAAATATCCCCTTGATTAGTGAAATAACTCATTTATTTATGGGACAAAATTTGAAATCAACTAGCTCGTCTAATTTGGGATGGAGGGAGTAGTTCAAAACATTAACAAGTTCTCTTTGCCTTATTCCTTTTCCTTTTTGGTATAATTATGATCTTTTGTGAATGAACACAGCATGTATGACCAACTAAGCTATTAGTCACAATCTTGTCAGAACTTAAATGGTATCTTCACTTTCCGCTCTCTATGTATCTATCTATCAGAAGCCTAGTTAGTAAGTTCGGGAATAATTCGCGAATCATTCACAAATTTTTACGAATCACGAATTTTACCGTCTTATTCGCGAATGTTTGCAACTCCGAACCCAAGTCGAGTATTACGTGGCATTCCCGGATTGTTCACGAATTTTATGTATCCCGAATGATACGTCCGCTTAATTTGTCATAAATTCTTTAGCTTTTACGTTTTCAAAGACCCTACTTTTTGGGCTTTACTGCCTCCCGATCATACACGACCCAATATTAGACGTGTTGTAATTTTTATGAAACAAAAATGACTGAAGAGATTTGAAGGTGAAGGTGAGAGAGATCTCAAACTCACTAACCAAACATCTAAACCACCATATGACGTCCTCTTGGATGACTGATGTTGTATATATAATTAATATCATCATATTAAGTTTATTTTTTCTTTAAATAACTCACACATATGCATAAAATTGGTCTATGACCTTATAAATACAAATTATTTGTTATATATAGATACCGAATTTTCAGAGCCGAACTCACATTTATAAATCGAATTATACACGTACGTATGCCGTTCCGAATTACTGACGAATCACGTCCCATTGACCGAATTTTGGACCGAATCTGGATTTTAAAAAACCGTATAATACTCGTACGTTTGCCGTGCCGTACGTTTGTCGAATCCCGAATTGCTAACTAGGATCAGAAGACGGTCTTTGACAGAATCTCTTTTGTTTCAAACAATCTTAAACAACATTGGACACAGATCTTCAAGGGGTTTTTCACCAACCCAAGATCCAATTTCCTTGAGCTGGGACTAGCCATTGCTTGCTTTAGAGCTTGATTTTTCTCTTTTTTAGGGCTTGAACGTGGAAGAAAAAAAAGGAAGTACAACAAGGAAGAAGCAGTTCGACTAGATACTGTTCTTTGTGGATACTCTATCTAAAAGTGGTGAGTTAAACTGGGTTCGGTAAAGAGCGCGTGGGGATTAAACGTGTGAAGGATATTTTAGTCGAAGTAAAAATTTAGTTTCCGAATCAGCCTAGTTAGCGAGTCGACTATAATTTTCGCTCTCCTCGGGTCACTAAATCAATTCCACGACACAGATTTTTAGATTTGTTATATTAAAGTTTGGTTGTCAATTATATCCTAAAAAATAGGATACATAAGAGTTATAAAACAATTTGACACTTATATTTATTTTCCCTTCCTCTTTGATTTATTTACGAAAATGTCTAATACATATTGCCCTTCCTCTTCCGTTTATTTACGAAAATGTCTAAAGGAAAAAAAATGATTTAGAGGGTCATTTTTGGTTTTTCGGCACAGACCATTTCTAATATTTTTGTGTCAATTGATCGATTAGATTTTACAAAAAAAAATAGACATATAAGGTCCTCCATCGTTTCGTTCGGTCGGCCCAATTACTAAATTATTAATTTATTGACAATTAATATGTCGCTAAATTACTAGATTTTAACCGTTCCTAGATTATTAATTTATTGAAATTTTAGTGTATCAAACAAAACATTGTTGGGTGCAATAATCAAAATAAAGAAAAAATCAAATAAGCAAAAGTTATTGATACTTAGCTCCTTTATAATGGAAGTGATAGATTGACGAAACGAACGAGCTTCTCGTATCTCCACAACAGCAACAAGGCAAAACTTTGGAAAAACAGAGTGAGTCACGTGTTCAACACGTTTCCCTTAAGACATTAGCGCCCGGATACACTCAAGAGTGATGCTATAGCTCTCACAGGACGGATATCTCCAGGATAAAACACCCTACTACACCTACTACTAGCATATGTAGTAGATGCTCAACTTGAGCTTGGCAACTCCGAAAAAACTGTTAAGGAAAATCGCGAACTCTTAAGAAACGCTATAAAATATTTTCCCTTAGGGGTCCCTCTAAAATATAGCGCAACCCCTTTCCCATAGATTTTACAAAAGTAGTGAATTTCTTTATATAATGAAATAAAACAATTTAAGAAGTGGAAACTCCACAATGTGGGACTAATAAGTTTTTCATTCACAAAAGAAAATAATAAATTATTATTTTTATTAAAATCATTAAAAATCATTTTTTATTAATCGTTTTCCAACAATCCCCCACATGAATGAAAACTCAATAAAACACAAAAACACAGATAGATCTTGGTAAATCAACAACCCAATCTCACGAACCGAACTGAGTGAACAGACAGACAGATCGTGCATGTTAAAGTCATACTAACCATTCCAGCGCCATCTCCCAAACACAACAGTGTGTTGACCTGAGGGTCATACTATGGATCGCAAAAATCATATAGTATAGAGAGCTTTCATCTTTACCTCCTCACAAGTGAGACTAAAGGTTCCTTTCACCAAAGTGAAAAAGCATGAACTAGTTAACCCTTAGTGACCTTTAGATCCTAAGCTCCAGTAATACCAAAACCATCAAAACGAAAATCACATAAAAAGCGAAGGAAATACCATTTTAGGCAGAGGTGTCCATGAGGTCTTGAACCTTTGCTTAGTGAGATATTACCGGAATTACTTGCTAGAGACAGTGAACTATGTCTTGAACTGCTAGCATTTGATGTAAATCGCGATAACAACCACGGATGATATCTCCAAGGGTGCTGCCAAACTCGTGCCGTTTTGTCCAATTTGGCCCTGGACATATCCTGTTTCTCAGAATGCTCTAGAGAATCAAAGCTCATATTCTCATAGGAAGCGGCCCACTTCCTCATTCAGATATGTGAGTTTCTATAAAGAGTGTTACTGCTACACCCCACTTCAATCTTAAATTGAAACTATAGAACTCATTAAGACTTCTTAAAAGTCATCCTTCACATGCAGTCACATTATCACGTCTACACCATAAGGAAGGGACAAAGAATGAAATTCTCTGATAGTGTTTACCTTTACCCGCCACAAATTAGTTGTCTCATTCGAAACCTTGATCTTGGGATCTCCAGTCAGCAAGGTTGAGTAATATTCATGGTAAGTTTAATTTATGAGCTTAAGCCCCATCCCCTTCGATGTGTTTCTAACAATCTCTTTGGATGAACCTTTCGTCAAAGGTTGCGCAATATTCTCCTTGTACTTTATCCAATCAATGGAAATAACGCCAATTGAGATTAGTTATTTTTAGCTTTAGCTATTATAGCTTGGCTAACACAGTATATAGATATAGCTGGAACATGCCTATTCCAGAGAGGAATGTCTTCTAAAAAGCATCTTAGGCACTCAGCCCCCTCTCGTGCTTTATCTATCGCAATACTCTCAGATTCCATAATGAATTGAGCAATATATGTATGTTTGGAAATCTTCCAAAAACAAACCTTCCTGCTTGAGTGAAAACATATCCACTCGTAGACTTAAGACTCCTCTGAGTCAACTATCCAGTTTGCATCACAAAGTCCCTCAAGGACAGCAAGATACCTTTCATAAACCAAACAAAAGGTAATAGAGTATTTTAGGTACCGTAATACTCTACTAAGTGCATCCCAATTCTCTTGCTCTGGACAACAAGTATATCTACTTAACTTACTCACACTATAGGAAATGTCTGGACACTTACAGTTCATTAAATTCATCAGACATCCTATAACTCTTGAGTATTCAAGTTAAGATACTCCACTATCCTTAATTTTCTTGAGTCTACAAGAATAATCGTACGGAGTACAAGCAGGCTTACAATCACACTGATTGTATCTCTTAAGCACAAAATTCAACATAATGAGAACGACTAAGACTATAAATGCTAGATTATCTTCTAATCCTCATCCCCAAGATTACATCAAAAGGGCCTAAGTCTTTCAAGTCAACGTTCTCATTCAGTGCATGTTTTTAGTTGAATTAATCACATCTATGTTTGTATCAAGTATAAGCATATCATCAACATACAAGCATACAATCACACAGGCATCCTCTTAACAAGTTACTTGTAAATATACTTGTCAGATTCATTAAATTAAATCCACTACACATTATCACATGATCAAATTTTCCATGTCACTGTTTACGTGCTTATTTTATAAACCATACAAAGATTTGTTCAACTTACAAACTTTGTCTTCATAACCTTTCACTACAAAGTCCTCAGGTTGGTCTATGTAAATTTCTTTATCTAATTCACGGTTTTAGAAAAACTGTCTTAACACCATCTGATGTATTTCTAAGTTCTTTATGGCAGCAATAGCAATTAGCCTCTCAACGGAAGTAATTCTCGTCACAAGTGAATAAGAATCAAGCAAATTTACACTTTCTTTTAGTTTATAGCCTTTAGCTATCCACCTAGACTCATAATTTTCCACAGTTCCATCTACCCTACGTTTCCTCTTAAAGACTCATTTACATCTTATGGTCTTACTCCCTGGAGGTAAACTAGCAAGCTCCCAAGTCTGGTTTTGACGGACTGAGTCCATTTCACTAAATGAAGCTTCTTACCAGAATGGAGTTTCCGTAAATGTTATGGCTTATTAACGAGTCTGGAACTCATACTAAGATAGGCATATTATGAAATCAAGTCCATAAGAAGTTTCAGTTCTAATCCTTTTACTTCTCCTAGGATCAACTCTACTCCATCTTCCTTTGAAGGTAAATTTGACTAGTTGAAAATAAATCTAGGGGAGCAACAACACATATCTAATGAGGTACAGGTTTAAGAATAAACATGTTCAAATAACTCAGCATCCCTAGATTATGTAATAATATTCACAACAAAGTCAGAAAAATCACACCAAAGTCTGAAAAATCAGAACACCCAACCAAAAATCTATACGTAGAAGTATACTCAGCATGCCCTATATGAACACACAATCAACATTTTTGGTTTCTATCTAGTTATTTTAGGAAGAGGAATGACAATCTTAGTCAAACACCCCTACACTTTGACGTATGCATAAGAAGGTTGTATATCTTTCCATAAATCATATTGAGTTTCGTCTGATCCTTAAAAGGGTACTCTATTCAGGATATACTAGTTAAGAGGACTCCCTCCCCCCACAAGGCCGCAGAAAATCCTGAACTAATCAACATGGCAATTATCATCTTCTTAAGGATACAGTTGTTATGTTGAAGGCTTCTAATCGGTTTTCAACTTCAAGTTTATACATCTTAAGGCTTCTAAGGCATCATCCTTATCCCTAAAAAAGTATACAAGATAGTACCTCGTACAATCATCCACGAAAGTTATAAACCATATTTTACCATAGTGCTTTTGGTTGAACTCATGTCAACTAGGCCTAACTGAATTAATTCTAAGGACTTAGAATTACTCTGAACATTTGTGCTAAAAGATTTTATAGCATATTGATTTCACTTTTGTGTTCAACATCCAAACTAAATTTGGGTATGTAGCCTATGCTAGGCAGTTTATGCATTGACTTATAATTTTAATATTCCAAGTCTACCATGCAAAAATTCAAATACACATAAAAGAAAGCACAAGAATCAACTATGTTCACTTCATCAGATTTTCCTTTAAGCTTATATAGACCCTAAGTCTTATAAATGTTTCCTAAAAAATCACTGCCCTTAGTTATAACAAGCTTTCCACATTTAATTAAGATCTTCAATCTTTTACCATCTTCAAGAGAACAAGATACAAGATTCTTGCATATGCTCGGAACATGAAAACTTCATTCAGTGTGAGAATATTACAGATATGAGCTTATGCTCGAACTTTCCCTTTTATGCAACCTCTGTCGCAGATGAGTTACTCATATCGAGTTTCTCGACATCCCTTATCCTCTGATAAGAGGTGAAATGTCTCTGTTTCAACAAACATACTTAGTGGCTCCAGAGTCCACCCACCAGTCTCTCACATTGGTTATTAAAATAACTTCCGACATCATGACAATGAAATCGTTTTAATTTGTTTCAACTAAATTAGCATTAACTTTCAACTTATTAAGGTTTTACGTTTTCTACACTTTACTGTCGTATGGCCAGGAATTTTACAAACATAACAATCACCCTTAATTAAAGTAATGCCGGATTCAGTTTTACGAAACATACCTTTCCTATGAAAACTACGCTTAAGTTGTATTTGATGTTCTCGCCTTTGTCAGCTTTGGAAGACTTGTGTTCATCCACATGCGCCTGGTATCCATGTTCCTTTTCAATTTCATGTCACAATCCTCGTTTATACTCTAACCACAGACACGGTAATTTACCAATCACTTAATACACCACATCTCAGAAACCTTAGTTCCGAATCGGAAAATAATATATGAGTTTTGAAGATAACATCTAGATCTACAAACTTCGTTTGAATCACCATTTCAAAAAAAAACTCATGGTTACCCCATAAAAACTACTTTAGTTAACAACAAATTTCTGCCCGTCAGAATTATTCAGGAACGTTTCTCTGCTTTGTAAAATATCAAAAAAATACTTTTACAACTCCAAAAATTCTGAAATTTTACGTGGGTAACTATCAGGATGTCTACTACGTTGTGTCAAAAGGGTTCATCGAAATTCCTTCTAGGTAGAGAGATAAATTTGAAACTCTACAACTGACCAAGAATTCGTTTTAGTTTTTCACTCCATGATTAACATCCATGATTATTACAAACTCTAATATCTTAAGATTGTTGGGTGCAATAATCAAAATAAAGAAAAAATCAAATAAGCAAAAGTTATTGATACTTAGCTCCTTTATAATGGAAGTGATCGATTGAAGAAACGAACGAGCTTCTCATATCTCCACAACAGCAACAAGGCAAAACTTTGGAAAAACAGAGTGAGTACGTGTTCAACACGTTGCCCTTAAGACATTAGCACCCGGCTATACTCAAGAGTGATGCTATAGCCCTCACAGGACGGATATCTCCAGGATAAAACACCCTACTACACCTACTACTAGCATATGTAGTAGATGCTCAACTTGAGCTTCGCAACTCCGAAAAAACCGTTAAGGAAAATCGCGAACTCTTAAGAAACGCTATAAAATATTTTCCCTTAGGGGTCCCTCTAAAATATAGCGTAACCCCTTTCCCATAGATTTTACAAAAAGTAGTGAATTTCTTTATATAATGAAATAAAACAATTTAAAAAGTGGAAACTTCACAATGTGGGACTAATAAATTTTTCATTCACAAAAAAAAATAATAAATTATTATTTTTATTAAAACCATTAAAAATCAATTTTTATTAACCAATTTCCAACAAACATCACAACAAACTGGATTAAAATTGTCCCGGTGAAAAGAAAGTATAAAAAAGCATAAGTTACCCATCCAATCCAATCCAATCCAATCCATCATTCTTAATCGAATGTGTTTCTATAAATTATGACAACTACTTTTATCCAAATTCTCTAAAAAGAAAACGTCAAGTTTAGCATAACTCTCATGAATATGGTGGGCTCAATACTATGTGAAAGAAAGAAAATCTAACCGAGTGATTAGTTGAACAAAATAATGGTTGACCTTCTTTGACTATATATAAGATATTATTATTTTATCTTAATATACAATTCATCTATTTTACACCTCCTATATACTCGATTGCTGATACCAATCCAAAAAAAAAGAAAACAATAAAAAAAGTCAATCTTCACCTAATTGAAAATCGGTAGTTGGTGTTCAGATGATATGCACACCAAAATTCAAACATAAGATGGGCACTTCAAGATTAAAATGAAATTTCTAGACTTCAAGTTAAGTGTGAGTAGAGATGTAAAATGGACTCTACCAGAACGCTTATGCCACAACACAAATATGTTAGAGAATTGCTCCATTGAACTCACCAAGAGTTAATATGTCAAGGTTAGTTTTAAAATTTCGAGTTGCTTGAGTGAATTACTAAACTTCATATGTGTGAAACTTTAATATCTTATCGTTCAAGTATATTCCTTTATACTCAAGATAAGATCTTATTTTTCAATATCATTTTTGTATCGAATTATATGCTTACCAAATCCCAGAGATTTACATATCCCGAGCAGCTATAATAGTCAAGTACATGGATGTATGCTAACTGATCTTAATTTCCATACTATGAGTGTAATCGATTATTTTTTTTAATAAAACATATAGTGTAATCGGTTATGAGTTGGAATACAATTGAGATTTTCTTGGAAATATACATTTAGTGCATATCTTATATATTTTCGAAATTGGTAAATCTTATTCTCAAACAATCCCTTGGTCATAATTCTATAAATAGGGAGTCTTGTATCCTTAAAAACTCATCCCTTGAACACACTTCTGTCGTGTGGGAAAGACAACTTGAAAAAGATAAGAGTAATCTAATTAGGTGAAACATCTTGCATTGTCTTTCTTTTAAAATCTTCTCTGGAATCAAGAAGCCTTTAAACTTACCGTTGGTGGAAGACAAGTGATCAAGCTTACTAATTGTTATGAACTAACATTGTAATTATCTTCAATTGATCAAGCTTCTTTGTTATGGTCCTTCTCTTCTGATATAAAGTCACTCAAGTATGTTTGAATATTTAAATATATATCGCAGATGTAAGTGATTGTAGATTTGTGAGATAAAATTGTTGATCTATCAACATTAACAAACTTCGTTCTGTGTGTTTGGTTAATAGTGGAATCAAGAGTTACTTTGAAGATTACAATTAAAGGTTGGAAACTTGAAGACCTTTCCTTTTTGTTTCTGATCTTTGTATTACTTCTTGCTAACTTGATTCTCTGGGATCTACAAGTTGTTTAACTTGTTATACATTAGACTTGTAAAAGATCAAACGAAATGTCTAGTTGCATTAATTTGCTTGGAGAGATTTTGTTTATCATGATTGGTTATTTCGATAACCATTGTCTTAGTTTGACCTTTAGACCAAAGAAGTTTATTGATATAAACTAAATATTTTTTACTTTTCTCTATCACTTAAAGATTAATTTGGGTGATTGATAAGTGAGTTAGTTACTGGAACATATTTGGTCCTTTGTTTTTTCAGGTGTTCCAAAGGAATATGCAAAATCTTCATAGCAGTGAAACAACTCAAGATATTGGACTCTGTCTTCGGATTCACATGAATTAGTCATATTGGTTGTGAGCGCAGGGATATTGAGGGAACTGAGTGTCGAATGAATGTTTACGTGGTCTCCACTATACAAATTTATTGCAGTCAATTTTTGAGAGGCTTAATTCTGAGAGTATTCGAAACTAAACTAGGTCCCAAGATTTTTCTGCTAGACAGTTTTCCTCATTAACAAAATCTAGTGTATCCGTTTTATTTAATTTACTTCCACGTTATATTGTTAAGCTTTATAGTTACAATAAATACACTTGTGCGTTAATCATCTTGGTAACGGTCCCAAAGTTAGTTCAATTCGCACTTTGACTATTACAAAGAACACCTTGTTGAAACAATCTTTTGGTCGTTATTGTTTCGATAAGAACTATACAAGGTGTGTCTGAGTAGGTTGTTATAAAAAAATACTGTAATGTACTTGGTACCCTTGTCATTCACAAGCAGTTTATCTCGGTAAACTTAAGACTTATGTAAGATCGAACAAACTATCCAACAACATTTATTTGCTTGGATAGATCTTGTTCATCAATATTGTTATTTCTATAATCATTGCCTTGGTTTGATCTTTTAACTAAAGAAGTTTATTGATATAAACGAAAAATCCTTTGCCTGTTTCATCACTGATTAAACGGTTGATATGGGTGATTGATAAGTGAGTTGAGTTGGTAACTGGATTAGATTTAGTCGTTCGTTGTTTCGGTTAACGATCCAAAGGAGTTGAGTGCAGAAGTCTTCACAGCGGTGAAGCAACTCGAGAGACTTTGTCTTAAGATTCATGTGTGTGAGCCATATTGGTTGTAGGCACGGGGATACTGAGAATGCTGGAAAAATATGGGAATTTTACTTGGTCTTAATTATACGAAGTTGCGTCAACCAATTTTTATCATGACTTAATTTGAGATTATTCAAATTGGACTAGGTCTCGGGGCTTTACTGCCATAAAGTTTCCCTCGTTAACAAAATCATGCGTGTTTGTGCTATTTACTTTACTTACACATTTTATTGTTTAGATTTAAATACACTTGTACGTTAATCACATCTTTGTAAAGATCTCATAGTTAGTTCGATAAGATCACCTGATTGAAATAAACTTGAGGTCATTATTGTTACAAGATTATATAAGGTGAGTCCGCATAGGTTGATATCGAAAATATTATGGTGTACTTGGTATCCTCGTTCTGACGGACTAGAAAAAATTCGTTTCCAAACGAGTCGGGAATCGACAGGCTTAGCAAGCTCCGAATTTCCAGTACGCCACTCGTGAAACCATTATACCAACTTCACAAAAGCCAATAAATTCAACGCGTAGTTCTTATCGTATGGCTGTGAGTACAGAACTATAATACCAGGACAGTCGGATGCAAGCCCCTAACGGATTTCCTGGAAAACTCACGGTGCTCTATCAAGCTCAACCGACTTTCTTTCTCATATGACATGAATCTCCTCAAAATGCGACAAATCATTTTTAAATAGTTAGTATGAACTGTTATGCAGCAACCGACCTTTTCGAGTAAATGAATAACCTCCACAATATGTGCTGGACCGCAAAGCGGCTGCCTACGTACCCTCCCTGTTATTTGAATGTATCAAGCACGACCTAAGTTCGTCATCCTTTGTATTTAAATAGTATGAGCCCTCTTTGTTGATACCTACCGTAGTCTTTCATCCTTTGTGAAATGACGAGGGTACCTAAATACACCACGTTTTTCTATTACAACCTATAAGTTCGATACCAAGTATGATCGTCTATGGGCAAAGTCGACACAATACAACAACTTGTATTCACTTGACAATAGTTACAATACAAGACAGGTTGACTATAGGATCAATGTCAAATGATTAGTATTAAACGTACTAGAGTATTTACTTTATTATAATAAAACATTTATAATACGAAAGTAAAGTACATGACACAAAAATATTTTGTTAACGAGGAAACCGCAAAGGCAGAAAAACGTCGGGACCTAGTACAGTTTTGAATAATCTCAGAATTAACCCGCTATACAAAGAACAAAGCCAACTTCGTATAGTTGAGACCAAGTAATTTACCCCTAGTTACGTAGTTCTCTCAATATCCCTGTGTCTACGACCGTATGGCCATGCACGTGAATCCCAAGACAAAAAATCACTATCTTGAGTTGCTTTACCAATGAAAACTCTTAAGCACTCAAATCTTTATGATCGTCTTCCACACAGTAAAGGAACAAAGCTGTTTGGTAACTACTCCAATAATATTTAAGAAAAATATTTGTTGGCAAAGGATCTTCCGTCTAAACTAGTTAAGTCCTTTGTCGGGTAAGATCAATCCAAATCAATAACTTAGATTTGGGTTCAACTATCAGATTCGGATATTGAAGAATACCACCAAATGATAGTTGCGGATCTAACGACTTTATGATCAAATCTATCAAATGATAAACCGAATCTAATTTGGATCCCTCCGATCAAGATGTGTGTACAAATCACGAGATACGAAAACCAATACTAATAATATATTCTTGTCTTCAAATTTTCAATTGCCTTTTTATGTACCTCCACACCACAAACTTGAATCCACTTATGATCGATCACACACAGAACCGAGTCAGTTAACAATGGATGATCACAAGTTGTCTTTAGATCTAAAAACAGTTATAAAGATCCTGTCAATACTTTGATGTAGTTTGAGTGACTCTTATGTCAGAAGAGAATGCTCTCAAGAATAATCAAACTAGGTGCAATAAAAGTTTCAACAACATTTAGTCAATCAAATCAATAATCAAAAACTAAAATAACAATGTAATTCTGTAGTCTCCCACCAATGGTACTCGTAAAGCTTTTTGATCTCACAGAAATCTTTAAACGAGCGGTCGTAAGAGATTTCGCCTAATCAGGGTACTTTCCTCTCTGGATAGACGGCTCCAATAGAAACAACACGAATGTTGTTTGTAAGAAATGAAAACTCAACTGTTTATAGACCAAGGTTGTTTGGACAACAAGAAAATTCCAAAACTGAAAATGTTCTCAAGATATGAAATAAGTACCTAATTTCGGTTGTAATTCCGAAATCTCTCATTAGAGAATATCTAGTATTAGTCTAGCACTTAACTAATATAACTTTCCAAGAGAGATGTTTTGATTTGCTGGAAAATCAAAAGCATATAATCAAAAATCTTAATTAAAAGATTCTCAATATTTCGGATCGGGATCACCTTGAGTATCGAATATCTTTGAACAATCAAAGATAAGAATTATATTCATGTCTAAAATATGTCGACATCTAGAACTTTCCTGTTTAGCAAATCCTAATTCCATACTCACACAAAACTTTAAAGTAATATGTGATTATACAAATTGGTTTTTCTTAAGGGAATCGGTTTTACCTTATAAAGATGGATAGGTAGGGACTGGTTCTACCTTACTTCTCGAAATAGGTTGGGATTGGGTCTACCATACAAATGTAATCAGGTAGGAACCACTACTACCATATAAAAATAATTAGGTAGGGTCTGTCGTGAAAAAGCGGGCGTCTAACAACCACACCCAATATTTCGTTTAGGCAATCTATATGGACTAACTCCAATATATTTCCAAGAGAATCAACTAGACAGTCAGACTCAATCAAGGAAAATACATCCAAGACTTATATCTCTGTTTCTCAATGTAATCAAGAAATCAAACAGATAGAAATCCGCGATCCTGATTATTATGAGAAACAACTTGAACGGTACCAAAGACCAATGTTCAAGTGTCAATCAATTTATATCAACAACCACAGGTTGGATTATCTAATTGATGGAACTACGCACAATCTGTGATATTTCAATTATATAAACAAATATAATGCGCAAAAGAAATAACACAGACACCAGAAATTTTGCTAACGAGGAAACGGAAAATACAGAAAAACTCCGGGACCTAGTCCAGATTTGAACACCACACTGTATTAAGCCGCTATAGACTCTAGCCTACTACAAGTTAACTTCAGACTGGAATGTAATTGAGACCTAACCAATCTCACACCGATTAAGGTACAGTCGCGCTCCTTACGCCTCTGAATCCCAGCAGGACTTTACGCACTTGATTCCCTTAGCTGATCTCACCCACAACTAAGAGTTTCTACGACCCAAAGTCGAAGACTTGATAAAAAAATCTTTCTCACACAGAAAAGTCTATTGAATAGATAAATATGTCTCCCACAGAAATACCTACGAGTTTTTGTTCCGTCTTTTGATAAATCAAGGTGAACATGAACCAATTGATACACCGAACTTATATTCCCGAAGAACAACTTAGTAATATCAATCACCTCACAATGATCTTATCCGTAGCCATAACAATAATTTCACAAGACGGTTTTCTTATTGTTATACAGTGTCATAGTATTATTACACAACATCAAAGTTCAATTAAATCACAACTTTGACTATAATATTATGGTGATATGTATCACTCCCCCTTAGTCAATAATTCATCTCACAATCAAAACCATCCCCCCTTACATAATGATCCGTAAGCCATATGTATTTGTAGTGTGAACTAGACAATAATTCTCCCCCTTTTTGTCAATATAAATTGGCAAAGGTACGAAAACTAGCGGGATCATAATGAAATTCTCATAGAGATACTTCATGAATAAAAGAGAACATACCAACTTTGTTTCGATGATTTCACATAGTCGAAACTTAGTGTATTCATCAAGGAGCTTATAAAGATACAAGAAAACTCTTACAATATTCCACAGCCGCACTCCTCACATAGATTTGGCAATTAAGCACAAGTTCAGTTAAGAACTCTCCCCCATGTCATTCCCAAAAGAACAACAAGCACGACCTTACTTTTAAAAAAAAATATGTATTTCTTTGTACATTAAAATATTAAATGAAACATGAATTTTTATCCAAAAAACTCAATTAAATTAACCACAAGAGAACCCATGATTAATTTAATCGTAAATGCTCAACATAAGAGAACTTACGGAGCCGTACAATACTTTCACATAAAAGTGGATTAGGAAAAAATCAATACTGCGGAATATTCAAAGATTCATTCTATTTTTCATCAATATTTGCATAATGATACCATAGACTTCATCTTTGTCATCAAAAGTTCATTATATTCTCCATCAATATTTGCATAATAGACTTAACTTTTGACTTATATGAGACAATCATAGTTCACGGACGCAAACACACATATCGCATAACATTATTTGAAATATATAAAACCAATAAAGATTAATACTGCAAAATCATCTTCCAAATAAACTTTAGAATTTAAACACATAAATCTATAAACATTGAAAGATGAAAATCGTTGGCTAGGCTATTCTAAACTCTAGTTATCCTTCTTAAAAACACAAGAATAAATTCTCATAATAAGTTTCCTAGACAAAACAAAAACCAACAAGCCAAAAAAAAAGAAGAAAAAAGACTCCTAAACCATCAAAACCGATCATGAACTGAAATCAAAGAGTTTTTCCGGAACCCTCACGAGTCTTGAGACCTTTGAGCTTGTGATTGACATCATCCACTGCTTCTTCAGAGAAGATATCCTCATTGAGAAGATCTTTGACATGTGTTTTCATGAGCACAAGGTCAGAGTTAACCTTTTTCAACTCAGTTCTTAACACATCGACACCCTTCATAGTATCAACGAGCTGTGGTTGTGCTTCCTCAAAGTATTTAAAAAAATCATGAACCACTTCGGCCGAAACCATCTCATCATTCTCAACATCTTGATGAGTATAGGAATAGTAGCATGAGGCATTAGGATTTTGACCATCAACTTCTACTAGGGTTCTTTTCTTCCTCCTTTTGGACTCGAAACTAATACCTTTATCAAGAAAACCTCTTGGAAAATCACAAGTGCGAGAAGGTGAAGACATTCTTGACAAAAAGAAAATAACCTAGAGTACGCGTACACGACTCAATAGGTTTGGTATTTAAATTGTTTCTTAGGGACGGTAAATTCTAGAGTTTCTAAAGATAGTTTGTGACAAGTAAATGGGTACCCGTACGAACACAACCCGAACCCCAAAGAGAAACAAAACTAAAATCATAATGTACCCTTTTACAAGGTAAACGAAGATAGCAAAATTTTGCTACGTGAAGATTTTCTTTCACAATTTTTGGCTCAATAAATTTTATATTTCCACAGAGGGAAAAATTTAGAGCACAAGAGTAGCAGGCAACTTAGTTGCAACAAAAACCTTTTCAAGAAATAAAAAGCTCAACTAAGCAGAAAGCATTTTACCAATAAGTATACCCGATTATTAGTAAATCTTACTCAACAAGATTTTTGTGAGTAAGAATTCAATCCTTGTGATTTATTAACACAAGTATGATCTTTACGCTCTCAAATGAATATTGTCCATGATTGATCCTCTTTTTCCTTCTAATTTTTGGAGGAAACTCTTTGTGATGTGAGAAAGTATCATAAAACTTACTATCATCAAAGTATGAGACTAAGTTTGAACCCGTACCAGAAGAAGTTTGTATAAAGGATTTTGACAGCCTGTAGATAAGATCTTTGTATCCTTCAATTATCAGATTAAGGTTGTCCTTCATATCTCCATTGTTACTTCCACTTACTGGTGCCTTTTTCACATCTTGAACATCATTCTTAACATTAGGTTGAGAAGAACCTTTCTGAAATCTCCTTGAACGATTTGTATTAGTGCTACAATTGGTTCGAACATTCGATGAGCATATTGAACTGACTTTCCTGGAAGAATTCACAGGGAGGGTACTAAAACCAATAGGTTTAGACATCTGAATGTCAGTTACACCTTTGAGTATTAAATCTAAGGTATGCTGAAATCGACCAAAGTAATTGTCATTCAGCTTCAGTTTTCTCTTCCGTTGAACATGTCCTTTTGAATCATAAAAAAGACATACTTTCTGATCACCGGAGTGATTAGAGTGTGTAGCATTAGAAACATCGTTAGAAAACTTCTTCCTTCCATGAGACGTGGTAAATCCATGATCATTGGAAGAACCAAGCACTTCTTTATCAATAGGAAGGGTTTGCAGTTTAGCATCTGAAGTTATTTTCATTTGAGAAACATGATTAAAATTAGTCACGTTTTCTAATATCACAACAAAGTCAGAAGCATTTGATATGGCAGACTCCCTGATAGGTGTCTAAAACACCTTGATATTTATCTATTGTTTATGCTTTCTTTGCTATTTTTCGGGTGAATTATGTATCTTATGTTTGCTTTTGAGTTATTAGGTGCAATGGAGTCATTATGAGCAAAAGAAGGAGAAATCACCCATTTTGTGCAAGAAGGAGATTAATTAGGCTGTCGGTTATCTGGAACTGACCGGCCATACAATTTCAGGTGGCCCTTATCCAGGAACTAAGAGTGTCAATAACCATCACATGTTATTACAGCCGGCCAAACCCCAAAATTGAGAGAAATTGAATTCTCTCTTTCATTTGTTCGAACTCAGAGGAGATGACTGCACTACTGCTACTGCTGGATCGAGAAATTGGAGGGAGAGTTGGAACGGATCGAGAACAGCGAGAGATGAAATTGAACAACTGTTGCAGAGAAGCAGATGAGTTCGATTGTGGCGGTCGATTTAGGGTTTGTATGTTCTTGCTGTTGATGGTTCGATTTGTGATGGGTTCTGTTGATTTGTTGAAGATGAACTCGAGAATGAATCTGTGATGGGAATTATGATTTAGGGTTCTGAACTGAGTTGATGTTGGAGCTGTTGGTTGAGTTGCTGTGATGAGTGAGACTCAGATGCAAGATTGGAAGGATAATTGCATAGATGGGTTCAATGGATTTTAGGGTTTGAGATGATGCTGCTGTGAAATTCATAGAAGATTGTGGTAATTGAGATGAAATTCGAGATCTCAGCATGAGCTCGATTTGAGAAGATGAGCATTTGAACTATGCAAGAAATACGAAGCTGTCACTAATTGCTGTTTCGATGGAGTTGGCAAGGATGGGTTGCACTTGGATTTGAATCTGGTAGTGGCTGTAACCAGATTGAGAGAAGATGGTGTTGAACTGATTCATAAGACCCAGTCGGTGTTGGTTGATGTTCAAGGAATAGTTGGTGATATCTGAAGCTGCAGTTGGGGTTTTGAGATTGGAAAGGATGGGTCGCTGCTGTTGTTATTGATGCTGGGAAGCTAGAATGAGGCTCAAATGAAGTGCAGTGGAGGTTATGTGTGCAGATGTAGAATGGTGGTGACAATGAATTGCAATTAGGGTGTGCAGGATAGAAGGCAAATATGAACCTAGTAGCTACTGTGTGGGTGCTGAGGTTCATGGTTTGTATACAAGTGATGCAGGTGCAGTGATGGGGGTTTATTTCAGTTGGCAATTGGCAGCAGAACAAAAGAAGAATTTGAGCAAAGATGAGAACAAGTCGATATAAATCAAGAATTTGAAGGGCTTGTGGTTTGTAAACTGAACAGAAGGGCTTGTGGTTTGTAAACTGCTTAATTAGATGAATGCTAGGCTTGATATGAATTGCAGAGACGGCAGTGGGTGGCTGAGGTTGCAGTTGAGAAGAACACAGAAGATTGCTTTTATAATTATGTTGTTGATGGTCTAAATGGTAATGCAGTCAAAAGGGAATGTGATGTGAGTGTGTTGAAGGCGAGCAAATGCAAGGCTGAATGGATTGAGACTAGCAGGAGGTTGTTGAAGCAAGGAAATGTTGCAGGTGAATGAAGTTTGAGTTGTTATTGCCATGAAGCTATTCCTGCAATAAGTTCGTGGTTATGCTCGAGTCAGTGTGGAGTTTGAAGAGTTTCTGACGAGATGAATAACAGAATGGAGCTTGAGGTAGAAGTAGTGGCTGTGTTAAGCTACAAAAAGCACTGGTGCAGAGAAGTACAATGAAACTGGAGGTGTTGAATCTATGCATTACAGAGAATGGACTGAAATGGCAGGTTCTGGTGTAGTTGCTGGTGCAGAATGGATGTGACACGCTGAGTTGAGTTGGTGCTGCTATTGTGATGGCTTGATTGTGCACCAATTGGTTGCAGACAATGTGCCGACAAAACAAGCTAAGCCAAGGATTGTGGAGCTGAAGAAATGGTTGTACCTGTGTTGTGAATAGGCTAGCAAGACATGGAAATGGTGGTACACAAGCAGGGAATGGAAGTGTTGAATAGATGAATGTTTAGGTTGAATGAATGAGATGGAATTGTTCAGGGAAATGAGCCTGAGACAGGCCGGAAATCATCAAGAAAACGAAGAGAACTCTGCTGGAATTTCATTCTGCCGAGTTCACTCAGTGATCCGATCCGACTCATCTGACCCGGTTCGACTCGGATGGACTCGGACCTGCTTTGATTGGGCTTCACTTGTGGACTGTTTTAGGAGCCGGCTTTTGGCAGAGGATGGTGCGACCTAAGTTAAGAAATCAAAGAAGGGAAACGATAAAAGGGAGATATATCTCTCAACAAAAGAGAAGAAAATCTTCTTTATCTTCTCTTCTATTTTTGCCTAGGTTTAGAAACATGATAGATTTTCTTTTCCTTCTTGTTATGAATTCCACTCACTGGTTTAGATAATTCTTTTTTGATTAACGAATAAGTTGGAGTTCCAACCATGATATTTATGCAATGAATTAGTTTTGTCTTCATATTTTGTTGCTTATGATTCACTTTTAATATTGTTATATGATTTGAATGCATGTTTAGTCGAGTCGCGAATCGATTGAATTAATTTTCATCTCTATTGCTAGATTAGGGTTATTATATGCAAAAGTAATAATTCCTGATCGCAAGTAGCATAATTGTGAGTATTGCTTGTAGTGATACATCCTAGTAGTCACAAGTGGATCATAATCTTTGTTAAAACGGATTAGTGCTTTTACACGTTCATTTGCATTGATTAGTCTTATTTCATAGAACTTAGTGCTCTTAGGAAGTTAAACTTAATTGTGCTTTTACACTTTAGGTTGCTTTCTAGGTAGAATTCACATTCGCATCTTTTAATGTGTTTGTTGATGACAAGAGGAAATTAGCGGGATATTCTTGCGATCAAGGTATCCTAGGACTTTTAATAAATTGAGATTAAATATCAATTCTAGTTATTGTTTCAAATACATGTTTGTGAATGAAAACCAATCCTTGACCAATATTATAATCTTATTGATTTTGCTTTATTTATTTGTTTTGCTATTATTTTATTTTAGTATATAAAAATCAGAAAATTCCCCTGGCTTTACATAAGAAACCGAAACATATTGGCAACCTAAGACCTCTCTGTGGGAACGATCCTTTCTTGCCCTTGCTTCATAATATATTTTGAGTAGTAAGAAAGTGTAATTATTTTTGACGCCTACGACAACGATCACTCCCCAGAATGACTTTTATCTTGAATAGAGAGATTACTCAAGAGTCGTTCAATTTCACAGGCATCTTCCTTGAGTTTAGCCTCGAGTAAGGTTCGGGATGTAAAAACTACATAATTTTCCTCACGAAGAACCCTTAGTTGGGAATCAGTATCTTTTACCATACCAACCATTTTATTGACCTTGTGTTTCAGCCTACTGATTTCAACTTCCTGGATTCTAACAAGTTTTAGAATCGCTGCACTCTCTCGGGCTGATTCCCTTTTTACTTCAGAATCAATTCGTCAGTAAGAAAATCAGGGTAACACATATCAATACTTGTATGTTTCTTAGGAACAGAATGCTCATCTATAGGTGAGATCGACAAGTCTTTCTCTTTAATAGATTTCATAGAAACAGAACTTTTGTCTCTGGTGATGCGTTTTCCAGAGATAGCATTACTATCCATAGAGTCATATTGCTACAAATACAGACTTATGAGGTCTTAAACGTGTTTGCCTGCTCTGATACCAATTGAAAAAGCGGGGGTCTAACAACCACACCCAATATTTCGTTTAGGCAATCTGTATGGACTAACTCCAATATATTTCCAAGAGAATCAACTAGACAGTCAGACTCAATCAAGGAAAATACATCCAAGATTTATATCTTTGTTTCTCAATGTAATCAGGAAATCAAACAGATAGAAATCCGCGAGCTTGATTATTATGACAAACAACTTGAACGGTACCAAAGACCAATGTTCAAGTGTCAATCAATTTATATCAACAACCAAAGGTGGGATTATCTAATTGATTGAACTACGCACAACCTGTGATATTTCAATTATATAAACAAATATAATGCGGAAAAGAAATAACACAGACACCAGAAAATTTGTTAACGAGGAAACCGCAAATGCAGAAAAACCCCGGGCCCTAGTCCAGATTTGAACACCACGCGGTATTAAGCCGCTACAGACTCTAGCATACTACAAGTTAACTTCGGAATAGAATGTAGTTGAGCCCTAACCAATCTCATACTGATTAAGGTACAGTCGTGTTCCGTACACCTCTGAATCCCAGCAGGACTCTACAAACTTGATTCCCTTAGCTGATCTCACCCACAACTAAGATTTACTATGACCCAAAGTCGAAGACTTGATAAACAAATACATCTCACACAGTAAAGTCTATTGAATAGATAAATCTGTCTCCCACAGAAATACCTACGAGATTTTGTTCCGCCTTTTGATAGATCAAGGTGAACAAGAACCAATTAATACACTTGACTTTATTCCCGAAGAACATCCTAGTAATATCAATCACCTCACTATGATCTTAACTATATGGATGCAGAACAAGATATTGTGGAATCACAAACGATGAGATGAAGATGTTTGTGACTACTTTTTATCTTACCTATCGGAGATTGAATCTCGAGCAAATCTTAGAGAAGATAGTACTCAATACGATAGAACGAAGTAAGATAAGAACACGCAACTACAGAGAAAATAGTTGGGTCTGTCTTCAGAATCCCAATCTAGTCTTTAATTCGTTAACCTATAATGGTTTTGGAAAAACCTAGGTTAAAGGAGAATCGACTCTAGTCGCAACTAGTATCACACATGAGGTGTGGGGATTGGGTTTCCCAGTTTCTAGACTTCTCCCTTATATAGTCTTCAAATCAGGTTTGCAATCAATGTTACCTTGGTAACAAAGGATTCAATATTCACCGTTAGATGAAAACCTTATTAGATTCAAGCTAATATCATTCAACCTTTAGATTGACGTAGCTTGTTACACATAAATGAAATGTACCTATATTTAGATATGGGTAACCGTACCTAAACGTGCACACTTAGTTGACTCAACAATAGTTAATCGAAGTTAGCCATATAAACACTTTCATATCAACCTTGTTCATCTTAATCACAACTAGTTCAAATGACTCAAATGAAACTAGTTGTAGAGTTGTTCAATTGTTTATATTCTTATAGAAGTATACAAGACACAATTGAAGAAAAATCGATTTTGATTCAATCGAATCAATTCATGAACATTATAGCCACGGTTTGCAAAGATTGTATTCCTTATTATGTAAATGTATTTGTTCACGAATAAACCGATTTTAAGACTTAACCTACTCAAGTATGCAAACGGGTACGCATACTTAGAGTCCCGGACTTGGTATGTCTGCCAGTATGCGAACGGGTCGGCATACTGTCGTTCACGACCGACCTCAGTTGAATTAGTATGCAAACGGGTACGCATACTAAATTCCCGGACTTGAACTATTACGCCAGTACACATACGAGTATGCATACTAAGTTCCCGGACTTCAACTGTTAAACTAGTACGCATACAGGTATGCATACTATGGTTCCCGGACTTGGAGTAACTTGCAACAGTTAGCATACAAGCACGCATACTGTGCTATATCCAATCAATGGTTAATCATTCTAAACTCCATTTTAATCATTGAAACATTCTTAGAAGACATGAATAGCTGTCCCACACAAACTATTAGCTTCAAAGCAATTTTCAAGTGATCAATAGATCAATACGAAACATTCCGAGTCTACATCAAATGACTGTCTCACACAAATCATGTAAGATGTTACCAGACGATTTTCACATGATCATCTTTTGACTTTCGTCAAGAATAAAAGATGAACTTGGTTAAAGCGAAAGCTTACCAACACATATTTCGAGAAATATGTGAGCGAGTTAAACTCAGCTCGAAATATCAAATGGGTATAAAGTAAAGTCTATATAGCTATATGACTTTTGTCTCAATAGGAGATAAAATAGAAATATACTTATGAGTGATAGATGAGTTCAAGTCTCCACATACCTTTTGTTTATGAAGTTCCACAAGCTCCCCTTAGTAGTTCTTCGTATTCAATCGATGAACGTCGTGAAGTCTAAAGCTCAACTACACATTCTATCCTAATCCGAGGCATAGCTATAAGTACACTAGAGATCAAGACTTATAGTTTTGGCAACTAAACTTGAAAAACAAGCTTGATATAACAATGCTTGCGAGTTCGACCGAGCAGTGCTCTAACATGTCACACCTTGACTCCCGATATGGGTAGGGATTGGTTCTACCTTAACTACCAACATAAGTTAGGATCGGTTCTACCTCATATCCCAAACTAGGTAAAGATTGGTTCTACTATAGCTATCAACATAAATCAAGACCGGTTCTACCAAAGATATTACCTAGGTTTAAATTGGTCATATAATAGATCTTCAATGATAACCGGACCAAAACGCTTATGGATTTCCTTTTTATTACGAAACAAGTTTCTTATATATATTTCCTTTAAATATATGTAATTAAACATAGTTTCCTAGGATGAAATCACACCGATATCCAATACATAATCAAGTAACAGGTTACATGGGTTATGTCGATGTCACATTTACGAAGTTCAAAAGATAAACGTTATATTTCGTAACCAAATATTCTTCGTTGACACTTTGATCATAATAAAATGACCAAGTCTACTGCTAGAGAATTAAATATAACCTCGCATGTTATGTTTTCAATGTTAAACGACTTGAAAGCAGTGATAGGAGTGGAAACAAGTCAAGTCAGTTCACAATACCTCAAGAGGAAGGATGATGTCTTCGTTGTAGTCGATACACCTTCACAATCTTCAGGTATTCAAGCTAATACTTGTATGTCTCAACATTCCTAAACTTTCTAGTCTAACCTAAACAAAGTTGTCTCTAGTACATTTAATCAAGCGACTCTTCTTGAGTTTTGATACTAAAATATAACAACCAAACTTGACGTACCAACGCTTGGTGGGTTCAACCGAGCAATGCTCTAACACTTTGTGTTTAAATAGTATAAACCTTCTCCGCCACTTGAAAGAATAAAACATGACCGTAGTTCATCATCCTTTGTGTTTACATAGTATGAACTATCCACAATGGTAATAATTATCTCTTTTAGAATGATATTTTTTTTTCCGCATTCAGATAGTAATCATCTCTTGCATTGGATAGTAAGAATTGCGTAGCAATAATCCCCGATTCTTTCTTCGTTTACTTAAAGTTAAAAGATGTTGAAAAAGAGGGGGTCTAACAACCATACCCAATATTTCGTTCGGCAATATGAATAGACAAACTCCAATATACTTTCAAGAGAATCAACTAGACAGTCAGACTCAATCTATAAAAAATTATATTAAAGAGTTATATCTCAATTTCTCAATTCAATCTGCAATCAAACAAATAGGAATTTGCGAGCCCGATTGAATAAGATAAATAACTTGGACGGTATCACAAACCAATATCCAAGTGTCAATCAATTCAATCAACGACCCAAAGGTCGGATTCAAGAACTGATTGAACTTAACGAAAACCTGTGATATTTCTATTATATAACAAAATATAATGCGGAAAATAAATAACACAGAAACCATAAATTTTGTTAACGAGGAAACCGCAAATACAGAAAAACCCCGGGACCTAGTCCAGCTTTGAACACCACACTTTATTAAGCCGCTACAGACACTAGCCTACTACCAATGAACTTCAGACTGGAATGTAGTTCATCCCTAATAAATCTCACACTGATCAAGGTACAGTTGTGCTCCTTACGTCTCTGAACCCCAACAGGATTCTACACATTTGATTCCCTTAGCTGATCTCACCCACAACCAAGAGTTTCTACGACCCAAAGTCCAAGATTTGATAAACAAATCCGTCTCACACAGTAAAGTCTACAGGAATAGATAAATCTGTCTCCCACAGAAATACCTATGAGTTTTGTTTTGTCTTTTAATAAATCAAGGTGCACATGAACCAATTGATAAATCAGACTTATATTACCGAAGAACAGCCTAATATTATCAATCACCTGAAAATAATCTTAATCGTATGGAAGCGAAACAAGATATTGTGGAATCACAGAAGATGAGACGAAGATGTTTGTGACTACTTTTAATCTTACCTATCGAAGATAAATCTCAAGCAAATCTTAGCAAAGATAATACTAAATCACGATAGTAAAAGTAAAATCAGGACATGCGACTACAGAGAAAATAATTGGGTCTGGCTTCACAATCCCAATGAATTCTTCAAGTCGTTAACCTACAGGGTTTCTTGAAAAACCTAAGGTTAAGGACAATCGACTCTAGTCGCAACTAGTATCACACAGGAGGTGTTGGGATTAGGTTTCCCAGTTGCTAGAGTTCTCCCTTATATAGTTTTCAAATCAGGATTTGCAATCTAGGTTACCTTGGTAACAAAGCATTATTCACCGTTAGATGAAAACTTGATTAGATTCAAGATAATATCTTTCAACCGTTAGATCGAACTTAGCTTGTTATACACAAATGAAATGTACCTTCATTTAGGTTTGAGTAACCGTACCTAAACGTGTAGACTAGGTTGGCTCAACAGTATTTAATCGAAGTTAGCTATATGAACACTCTCATATCAACCTTATTCATCTTAACCACAACTAGTTCAAACGACTCAAATGAAACTAGTTATAGAGTTATTTAATTTATATATTCTCATAGAAGTATACAAGAACACAATTGAGGCAAAGTCGGTTTGATTCACTCGAATCAATTCATGAACATTATAGCCACGGTTTGCATAGAATGCATTCCTTACTATTTAAATGTATTAGTTTATGAACAAACCGATTTTATAACTTTAACCACTCAAGTATGCAAACGGGTACGCAAACTTAAAGTATCCGGAATGAATTTGGGTTCGCCAGTATGCAAACGGGTACGCATACTTCCAAACACAGCAGAAATTCCCGAACCTAAACCCTTCGCCAGTACGTGTACGGGTATGTGTACTTAGTGAAAAGACGAGGTTACCCAAAAATACCTCAATCTAAAACTTTTCCACCTATAAGTCCTTTTCCGAAAGTGATTTTATATGGACTTAGTCGAGACAATACAACTAATCGGTTCATACTTCGTGTGATCGTCTATGGAAACAAGATCGAGACAATACAACAACGAAGTATGTTTACTTGATAATAGGTCCGGACTTAACCAAACTCTAGGGATCATCTATCAAGTAAAATAAGAATTAACATTTGTCTGATTTACTTTAAATTATAATAAACACAATTATAATTGCGGAAAATAAAATTAAATGACACGGCAAGATTTTGTTAACGAGGAAACGGCAAATGCAGAAAAACCCCGGGACCTAGTCCAGAATCGAATACTCTCAGAATTAATCCGCTATGCAAAATAAAACCAACTTCGTATAATTGAGACCAAAAAACTAAACCTATAGTTCACCTAGTTCCCTCAATATCCCTGTGCCTCCAACTTGTTAATAAGTCACACACTTGGAACAATTCCTTTGGTTCGTATTCCAAACAGTAAAGGAACAACAAATCTGTTCGATAACAAATCTTTTCAAACAACGTGATATGAGTTTGACAAAGGCTCTTCCGTTTTCAAACAATGCACATTACTAATTATTATTTTCTAAAGATATGCATTTAATTGCTGGAAATTAAACAACATATAAAAACTAAGAAACCTTAATTAAAAGACTCTCAATTTATTTCGATCCTCGGATTCTCCTTTAGCTACTAAGGAATATCTTTGAACAATTAATGATAAGAGTTACTGCACATGTTCAAAGTATGTCGACATCTTTACTTTGCAAGTCCTTTTTCATACTTACAATCTTGGAAACGATTTGCCACACTTCCAAACAAGTGTAGAATTGGTTCATCTGAATTTCAATAACTATGTGATTGATTATCCTATTAAACCACCAATTATAGGTTTCACGGTTCTACTAAAACAAGTTCGGTTCTACCTCCATGTGAGTACTGTGCATAGTCACACTAGTTACCAAAATTCGGTTGACTAGGTACTAGGATCGGTTCCTCATAACTTATGGTAACTACCTGTATTCGGTTGCACATGTCCATAGGTTCGGTTCCCCCAAAACTACAAACTTGTTGCACATGTTCATAGGATCGGTTCCCCCATTTACTAAAAATGTGTTGTACCTCTTACAAGGATCGATTCCCTCTTGTAAATTTATTGCACCTCTTACTAGGATCGGTTCCACAATGGCTAGATAAAAGTTGCTATTACAAGGCATCGATCATACCATCTTGAGTGATTACTTAAGATCGGTTCCACTAATAAAAGTCATACCAATACATAAGTCAGGCCTTATGAATAGTTTTACCAAGATACATAAACAAGTTTATGAGAGGTTATACTAAACACACATATTGGTAATTCAAAATAGATTTGCAATGAATAACAATACCAATAAGCCTAGCGATTTCCCTTTCGATACACAAAACGAGTTTATGATTTACTTCCTTTAAACGAATGTAAAACATTGTTCCTAGGATGAAATCTTCAGTCATACCCATACATAATCACAATAGCATTCATATGATCATGTCGACGTCTTATATACAAAGTTTAATGGTTAGGAAATAAACCTCGTATTGTATTTCTTAATACTATGTCTAACTAGAGTATCATACACAGCTTCACAGTTATGTTTTCAATATGCACGACTTGAAATATACGTTAAGGAATGAAATAGTTCAAGTCAAATATTACTAACCTCAAGAGGAAGGATGATGTTGTCGTTGTAGCTCCATACTTCTTCACATTCTTCAAGTCTTCATGTAATACTTGTAAGTCTCATATACTAACACTTTCAATCTAACCTATATGAAGTTGACTATAGTATATAATCAAGCGACTCTTTAATGAGTTTTGATTCACTAAAATATGATAACCAAACTTGACATACCAACGCTTGGTGGGTTCAACCGAGCTATGCTCTAACAATCTCCCCCTTTGTCAATTTTAGTGACAAAACTTTTACATCATATGGATAAACAAATTACAAAAATTCATTATACATTTCAAGTCCAACAACACAAAACCTGGATTAAATTCAATCCTTAAATGTCGTTGCTGACATTATAATAACAAAGCTAATACTCCCCCTAAAGGTAAGATAGGTAGATTTTCAATCCACACGTCTTTGTTATTTCCATGTAGTTCCTCATAACTACATGTCATATGGTATGTGACTCCCCCTTAGTCTATGATTTCACTCTTTTCGTTAGAATAAACGTTTTAGCACAAATGTACTTTCCCTTAGTGATACCAACTCACAACAAGTCAATATCACTTGTTTACTCCATATACTTCTCCCCCTTTTTGTCACAAAATGACAAAAAAACGAAATAATAAAGGACAACCCGAAAGGATCTTATAAATCTCACAAAGAGAACTTGCAAACCTATAAGAGTTGAGCATGAGGGTTTTACACACCATTTTAGATAACCAATATCAAAACCGAAACTACAAGTAATTTGGTTTTAACATGTTATCTAGGAAACAATTGCCCGAAGCAATTTTCCCTAATAGTTTAGCACATCAAAAATTTACTAAACACCTTAGTTCTTTTGCTAAACCGATTGTACAATCGCTTGTTCGATAAGACCAAAATAAAGATCAAAATTAACTTTATTTTTCTTATCAGGCTCTAATTATTCTCAAAAATAACTTAGACCTTTCACTTTTAAACAAGACAAATACTAAGTTAGTAAAGTAATTCTTGTCAAGGCATTCGGTTAGACTTGAATAACTGAAACCTTCACATTTGATAAGTCTAACTAAGATCCGAAAAACTTAGTTTCTCTTATCCGGAAATCACTTGGGCTAAATAAATGATCCCGAAACACTTTTGTTAAGCCATAAACAATCCATACAAACCAAATAAATCAACTTGCATAATCATTTATCTTAACCGGAAGCAATTGAAAAAAATATAGACATTATAACACCGCAATTGCACCGAATTTTGTAATCCTAAACAATTGATACCAAACAATAACGAAAGATAACAATAGTTTTTCTTAACCGGAAACAATTGAGTCACAATCAAACATCCATACACAAATAATGGAATCAACATCAATTGTACCGAAATTTTGTTAAGCAAAAGCAATAAGCATATGAAATAAAATCATGCTTTTCTTAAACAGGAAAACAATTAACTAACAAGATTGTTACCTCAAATTCCGCATCCTCTTCTCCCCTTAAGATATGTCATTAATCGCAAGTTCACTTAGAACTCTCCCCCATTAAAGTTGTCATCCTCCCTCCAAAACAAAAGAACAACAACAAAGAGATACCTTTACCAAATAAAGGTTGAAAACCGGTTTTAACTATGCGATGCAAAAGTTGAAACCTCGAAACACATATGCTTTTATGCTAAACCAGAAGATTCAACGTATTGTGACTTTTACATATATTGTTTCTACAGGAACCCCTCATGATCCTTTGATAAGCCTACCAACATGGGCTAGAACTTAATCCCTCTAAATTAAAAAGTCACCCAAACCATAAGGGTTCACACCATATGAGATCGAATATTAAGGTTATGAAGACCAAAAACATACATCTCATAAATCAATTTGCAATACACCATAAATATTAAACATGAAATAAAGTATTGTAATTACCTCAATCTTGTAGGAAATTGAATTACGAAACCGACACAAAAAGAATGAGGTCATTCCGAGTTCGGACGAAGAAGTTATAGGCAAAACAGTTTTACACTCCTTCGTATTGCACCTCTCACTAGGATGGGTACCCATGTGTTGTACCTCTCACTAGGATAGGTACCTGTAAACACGGAAATTTAGCCAGATCCAAGGACACCAAATATGGGGCTTCGGGTGTGGACCGAAGTCACTATTTGTAAAGCCGGGGTGACTCTTTGTAAAGACGGGGTCACTCGTGCCGACAATGGGATGTAAATGGGATGTCTCAAGGACCGGGGTGCCCCAAAAGAAATAACTAGTGGGTGCCTAGATAACCCCAGCTGTAATAGTACATGTGTACGGCTAGTAATAAAAGTCTTACTAGAAAAGATATTAGGGTACACGTGTACGGTACTGACATGCCACGCGTTGCCTATAAAAGCATGAAATTCTTCCAGAGAGAGATAGAGTTCTCCAGATAATTATATTGCGTATTGGGATTAGTCTCATCATCACCCTATGATAATTTAAGGGTGTTTACATTTGGCGACTTCACTAGGGACTAATCTTCAATTCCACCCATCACTACCCCGGAAAATATCTGGCCACTCCTACCTTATATCGGCAAATCTTCAATACCAATATCGGCTCCTACCCTATATCGAAAAATACGTCCGACACTTCTATTTCATCTCTTTCCCTACCTAAATGCCCGAGATCAGCTAAATAACTCAAACTTGTTTCTACCTCCGTCTACACTTTATCCGCTAGCGCAATTAAAGCTCTGGATCCCGAAGACATGATAACATCACAGATTCACAAAACTCTCAATCAAATAGCACCATCGTCACCTTTCCTCTTCCTACTCGATAACATCGTGTATGCTTTTCCAACTTTTCACCAACACCATTTTCTCACCTGAAGTCTCCATCTTTCACAGCTTACCTATGTTGTGAATTGCCAACACGATCTGATCACAAAAACAATCTTACCTACTTCTCTCCCATATCCGGATCCTCAATTTAATGTCGGGGTCATCAATTAAAATGCTTAACCCTTTCCCGGAGACTTCATTCTTCACGGCCCCATCACCTATATCGGGAATCATCGGCAATTCCCACATGTAGTGAACTCCAAAAGCATAACTTAGCGTCGAAGCAAAGAAAAAGAAGAAATTAATGGGAACCATTGCCAGCAAAATCATCCTACGAATTTCGTCAACAGAACAACTATAAAGATAAGTTTTACCCTTCAATCTCTCAATCAAATCATAGCTATTGATTTACTGTTTTAAAATTAGATTTCAAAATAAAAATCTATTTATGGTTCTTAATTTCCATCGATTATTCATTCTGATTTCAAACCATCGCTCATGTAATCTTCAAATCATTCCTTTGATGCAGAATAACATTACCTGGTTGCGTACATTAAATTGCCCGAATAAACAATTTCTCCTTGTTTACTGCCAAGAAGATGTATTGCTGCTGATACGGAGCAGTGAGGAACTGCCAATTACATCTCAATTGTTGAACAACCGCGGACAGTTATGACAACCCCGATTGTAAGAACCTCGGACAGTTGGTACAACCCCGAAGACAGGACCCTCTCTCAATCCAGCCAGCTCCTCCATGTAGCATCATCAAATGCCAGTGCTATGGAAATTTGGAACTACAATTATTGATGAAGGAGGTGTTAACTTACTAGGAATAAGAACTAAACTATCTGAAGGCATTACGTCATCTCGTAAACATCCATGAGCATCGATTAAGTCGTTGTGCACAAATAAAAGCTGGGGTGCGAATAGCAATTTGGGTGGAAATAGTAATTTTGGGTGGAAATAGTAATTTTCTGGGTTCCTCCGGGACATTTCTGGGACGCTTCCGATGCATTTCCGGGGTGCCTTTAGTAATTTTCTCTGGGGTGTAAAACACTGCTTTTTGAGCCCATTTCGCCGCAAGGGCTTATTTCTCTAAAATTTCCTACTAGAACACAAAATAACACAATAAGTACTTAATCGAGTCTAACAATACAGAAAATTGAGAACAAAATAGACACATAAATGCGTCTATCAAATACCCCCAAACTTATTATTTGCTAGTCCTCGAGCAAATTTATTCTAGAAAGGAAAATCATTTGAACCCCTAGGTGTCCCTAGTGGCGGAGTGTTGTCTCCGGAGGGTTTACCAGAGGTGTACCCGCAAAACCTTTACTCCAGACCCTAGCTATCTACACAGAACCTTGGAAGGCACTAAAGAACCTCATTGGTTGTCATACTTATTGCTTATGGGAGGAAGAACCCTGATGCGAAATTCCAATTGCTGTACACGAGTTTGCACTCAAGCATAATAAAATTCATATAAAATGACAGAGCTCTACTCAGATAGTTGCACTATGGACATCATATTCGGAGTCAAACTAATCAGATGGAAAGATTAAGAGATGGATATAGAAAAACATAGATGGTTTTGATGTTGACCAAATGATCGATGTTTCACATATCTGTCTGAAGGCCACTGCTAAAATGAACCTATCCTAATGGACTGAGATACCGGTCTGACTAATATCAACACTTCTGGCATATACAAGGGAACCAGCGGCCGATAACCTAAATCTAGATCAACAAACTGGCATATACAAGGGAACCAGTGGTTGACTACATAGAATAATAACCTTTTTTCTCGAATTTTTCTCTTTTTTTTTTGACGGCATGAATAGATCTTTTGGATCCAAGTGCATGCTTCTTGTCAGCATATTACACGATAGTTCCCACGGGTCCTGCATTCCACGCTTGTTTAGGCGACGGAGACAGGGAGAACACACACATGTTGCTATCCAAGTGTTAATACTTATTCCGATTGGTCTAACTGGTCCGGTCTTTTTTTTTTTTTTGTAGTAACTCAGTCACTCTAATTCACCCTAGCAGTGGTAACAACTTGAATCGTGTGCCCCACCTAATCACTTAGAGAAACATAGTTTAAAATGAAAAAAAAAATGAAAAAAATAAAAAAAAAATGAAAAGGACTCAACGAGATATGGTGCAACTATGATGTTATTTCTAACACCTGAGCTCTGTGCTTTTATTAATAGACTCTTTCGATGTTTCCATCTAATCAGATTGGTTCCTCAACTCCTATAACCAAGATGTTCCCATCCACTTAGATTGGTTAGTGCAAACCTTAATAGGCATAAATTTCTAGGTTCTGGAGTTTAATAATTGCAACTAAAAAGTTTCTCCCATGCCCCCAAACTTAAATCTAGCATTGTCCTCAATGTTCTAAAGATGAAACTAAAAGCATGAACAAGGAGAAATTGTTACCATTTGAAGCGAAAGAGTTAAGGAAAGATATTACCGTGTTGCATGAGCATGGGATACCTCCCAAGAAGTGCTAAGTTTAAAGTCTTCAGCCAGACTTAGGAAAGGATTAGTCAACTCGAACCATAAAGTAACAGTCGAAATAACTGTGGGTCTTCAAAACTAAATAGAGCTGACCAAAGGAAACTGCAATGAACCAAGAAAGTGAACAAGACTAGCATGCCCTTACTTAGTTTCCTGATTAAGAAATTTATATCTAATTGTGGTTCATGTTCAGGTTCTATGAAAGGGTCTAAATAGAAAATTTTCATTGGCTGCGTTTCTTCATAGGTGGGATCCGAATCATTAGGTCCTAGAGTCTGGAAAAACTCAAATATGATCTTAGAAGCGCACAATAATAACCTAAATAACTGAGGATCCTCTAAGTCAATAAGATTTGACTTACATAATTGACCACAATGAGAGTAGTGGTCATTCTTAAGCAAATGTGTCGATTCTAATTTCCTAAAGCATTTAGGTTTAGTCTCACAACTTAATATTCGACACATTTGGAATATAAACGTTCCCACAGTTGGAAGAAAACTTTTGGGTGGGAAAACAAAGTCAATCTGGTATCATAGCCTGGAACCACATCAACCAGAGGATGGGTTTCTAACACTGAACTCTCCTGACATCAAGGTTCGGGAAAAAGTATGAAAATCTTGTAAATGGCGAGGCACAAATTCAAGTCCACTGAGGGATTTTGTAAGAGCTAAAGGTATGGCACAAGGGAATGATAATCACCCCCAAACTTAGATTTTTGGTATCTCTAGATAGACTCTACAATTTCCTAATTTCTAGATCTTTGGAATCTGAAAATGTCAATTGCTTCTTCTAGGTTATACTCAGTGACGCATCCTCACTCATTTATAGCTCTACGAGTTCATTTCTTCGTCTAAGACTATTGTTTCTAAATCGCTAGACTCTAAAACATATTCTCAAATAAACTCGTTCCTCTAAACATTATCGGCTTTGTAAACAGGAAATACTACATCGTCTAAAGAGGGTATCTCTAGTCAAATCCTCGTCCTTTTGAATAGGTGAATAATTTAAAATTATTTGGATTTGAACGAAAATATAATCATAAAGTTCATTTAGAGTAACATTCCTGATCACTATTCCTACAAATTTCATTCTTCATCAACACTATCCATCATAATAACATGAAAAAGATCGAACCTCATAAAACAAGTAGTGCTACCAATTCTAACCTTGTTATCTTGATTATGAAATAACTATCTCATTTCAAGGGTATTATTGGATACACTATATTGGAATTCAAGTAATTTCGAGCAATTCTTCGTTCGTCTCAGCTATCCGCTTGAGGGGTCTCTAAGAAGTTCACTCATTATTGTAGTTCTTTCGTCTAATTATATTCATCTCAGCTAACTTACGCGTCGACTCAGCTAACTCCTGAGGGACTCTTCTAAAGGAGGAATAGGAACAGAGGGATCATAAAAAGGACTACTTTTCAATAGTTTGATTCTATCCTCTAGAGACGAAGAACTAGTACTATAATCTTCTTGCTCGTAAGACTGATGCATGTGTGGATAGTAATTGGGCTCACCAGGGTATGACCCATATCCTTCCAAAGGATGGAGTTCCCAACCACTATTCCCAACATGGTCATAAAAAGGATGATGTCCATATTCAAATTCAGGTCGATAATCATTGTATTGGCTTCTATCATACCAGTTCGACATTCTTAATTTCAAGGGAATTCTACACAATCACAAACAAGGCTGACTCGACCAAATCAAACCTATACAATCTAGCAAACAACAAGCATGATGGCTCCACTTAGATTGTTTCTAGACCAGCTTCTAATCCTTCGAAAGGGAATTCGTTACAATTTAAGCAAACCCCTCTGGAATCAATCCGAGTCAAAGTAAGTTGAATTGAGGCGAGGGAAGCTCAGTGGAGCTTTGATACCCAAGGCCTCAGAGCTATCACAAGGCAGCGCAGTCACGCATTCAACTCACAGAAACCATCAAGAACTTTGAAATATGCTTAAAAGAGTAACCAATATTTTTCGAAAGATTTTCCTACCAAGCTCGTTACCCTATCGGTCTCGTTCTAATCAAATTTTAAGCTTGGGTTCGCGTTAGGTTTCGTTTTCCTAAGGCGGGCAAGAAGAGAACGGTGATGAAATCCGAACCCTTATCTTGTATTGGCCAGGCCTTGCCCTTTACTAGGAATTTAAAAACAGTCCAAATTCGTCCTCAATCAATGAATCACCTTAAGGAATACAGTAACTCGCTTACAGGAGATTCGCGAGTGTTTCGATGGACTTACCTCCCGTACCAGACGAGGGATGAACCGTTGAAGTCGACTCGGGCCACGACTCCTATGTCATGTACGAACCCGAGGGGCCGAGACGATATTGTAATCGTCGTCCTTCCCTGCAAACAGTTTATATTATTTTATTTTTTTTATATAACCCTTCCGTATGATTTAAAATTAAAATAAATTGTCCAAAGTCCAGTCCAATGAAAAGAAATACAAAAAATAATAATAATAATTACAAAAAAAAAGGAAAGTCTCTTAAAAAAAAATCTCTCTCTTTTTTCTTTATATTTTTGCTTTGTCTTTTTTTCCTTCTCTTTTAGCTTTAAGTTTTGATTCCAAGGTCTTTAGTATCCAACTTCAAACCTGTAATACAAAGACACAACCAAAGAGACGTAAAAAGAACAAATGGAATAATAAAAAATAATAAAAACCTAAAAATTCTATCTAAGCACAAATCCGTGTCGGCGGCGCCAAAATGATTAATGTTTTTGAGAGTCGTTGTTGTAAATAGGATTCGTTTCAGACTTGTGAAGAAAATGAAATTTTTAGATTTAATAAAAAAGATAAATATATACAATAAAATATTAACAATGGTGAGAGGTACTGGGACTAATGATTCGGCCAATCTTCATAAAATAGGGCTCAATGAATTATTCTCGACAATAATCGCTCAAAACATAAGTTATATGGACTCTTATTTTGCCAAAGTAGATTCTCAAAAAATTGATTGTAAATGTTTAGCATGGAACATCAAATCACCTAAGCTAAGCATGACCCATCTAATCAAATAACAACCAATTTTATCAAATCATATTTCAATTAATTTTTAATGCAAAAGTCTTAAAAAGAATTAATAAAATTACCCATGTATGAAGCTCGGCCTCCTCCGTCGTCCCAGTGTTGGGTTTTATCTCATCATCGCAAACATACTCTCAAAATATTTAATTATGGCTCAAAAATGGTTTACAATGGTGAAAAATGGAGAAAATCGGGAAACTGCAACGTTTATAAGCGTTACAGACTCCACTATTACAGAACGATAAAAAGGAAGTGTTGGGAATAACTGCTGCAAATGAAGGCAAACTACGACAGTTATTAAACGACTGTCTTGGCAAGTCCGTTCTTCATGTTCTTCATCTTCATCACGAACAGCAGCAGCAGCAGCAGATAGAATTCGTGATTCTTCCTCTGCAGCTTCCTCTCTTCTCCTCCCAACTCTCGACCCCCCTTCCAATCAACCACAATAGACTATTTATACACAGCAGGACTTCGAATCTCCTCTAATAAATCCAAATATTTCCGTGATAAATGAAAAATATCTTCACGGGATTATTCCCTTCTTTTCTGATCACGCGTCTGCAGCATTCAAACCTTTCCTAAACTCTGTGGATGTGATATATATGATTACCCTGTGAATATATTCTTTCCATGTTCTCATAAGATACGTATTCTATGCTTTAACTTCAAAATTTTCCATTCCCTGTGTCACTTAGAATCGTATCATATCTTCCCTTTAATACGTGCATGAGTCAACTACCTTCCCTGTTTGAGTGAAACAGGCTGTTTGCAATCTAATCCCGTGAAAAAAATCACATAAAATCTTGTCCAATTCTGCTCCACAAAATGTTGCATACGATAACTAAATTTCCCGCCAATTCGAATTTTCAAATGATGAAGAAGGGTTGCCCCTTAACCAAAGCTGGGGTGCGAATATCAATTTGGGTGGAAATAGTAATTTTCTGGGTTCCTCCGGGACATTTCTGGGACGCTTCCGGTGCATTTCTGGGGTGCCTTTAGTAATTTTCTCTGGGGTGTAAACACTGCTTTTTGAGCCCATTTCGCCGCAAGGGCTTATTTCTCTAAAATTTCCTACAAGAACACAAAATAACACAATAAGTACTTAATCGAGTCTAACAATACAGAAAATTGAGAACAAAATAGATACATAAATGCGTCTATCACGCACCATACCCATAGGGATGACATCCATAACTACTCGATCACCAAATGAAACTACCATAGTAGACTCCATGCGTCTGCCTAAGCATTACCTTAGCAGAACCACAATGTTCATTTTTTGTCTCTAAACTCCATCCAATTCAATTGATTCTTTAAACAACTAATCACACACTTGCTCCTTTCCATGAGCATGTCCTCCAAAGCGAGTTAACGAGATACTTCAGGTTAGTTTACAAAAACCAGCCTCCATGTTAGCTTCCAAGAAATTAACCATCTTGTATGTACCAGAGCATATTGAGCATGACTCTAACTGCGCACCAAATACAACCAATCGATGGATCATTTCCACTGTATACCAATCTCGAGTTCATATCTTATGAATCTTGCTTTACGAGCCTATCTTCGATTGGATCATTCCTTCAGAAGTACGCTTTACTTTGCTTTGTTCCCAAAACTGATGAAATCAAATCCTACACATACTTGATAACATCAAACTATGCATCTTCGGAAGCTATAACATCAAATCCTCACATACTTGATGAAACCAAATCCTTTGTCTTCAAAATTTTCTGTCCATCCATAAAACCCAAAAACTTCTGTCTTCAAATCTTCTATCCAACCTAGAGCTCTGATACCAATTGTTGGGGCAATTGGTATCTAACCTAAAGCTCTGATACCAATTGTTGGGACAATTGGATCGCTCTGATACCAATTATTGGGGTTCAGAGCCATCTACATGCTAATACTGCAGAAACAAATTAGCTAACAAGAAACAGTTGATCTCTCGGATTGCTCCATGAACCTCACTACGATCTAGGATAAGAATAAGAGAAAGAGAACCACACAGATGTAAGCCATAAACAAAAGCAACAAGAAGTAAAGTACTCACAGATTTAACATGGTTCAAAAATATACACAATGTGTGAATATTGTCTATATCCAGCAAACGTCTATGACCTCTTTATTCATTATAGAATCACCACTGAGAATTACACAAATGACTGACTATATCAATCCATCGACTCACCACAACGTGACCGAACACAAGAACTCTCACAAGCACCCTATAAGATCCAAAGTAGCGTCTTCACCCATACGAGATAACGTTTACCACATTATCTACCACAACGAGATGATCTGCTATGCACACCCTGATATAGATTACCATGGACGCCTTTATATCATCACCAATAATCTAATCCAGCACCACCAAGATGATCTTCTCCTCAACAATATGTCTTACCAACATCTCCATGTGTATACTCCATAACGACATATCTTCCAACATCGATAAGTATCCCATAAGCACCATAATGGTGTACTCCTACCACCATTAGGTCTCTCATATGACCACCTCAATAGGTGGGATGAATCCCTCACATCTCTACGAGATTTACATTGAGGATTCCATGACTAAAACACTTAGCCTAGACCTCCTTATATAGGAGTCACAAACTTGGTTCCCAAGGAAACCATGGTCAATTAGGGAACCCATCTTATATATGGAAATTGTCCTAAGCCAGCTACGTTTCCCTAACGGAGCCTTTCCAGAACCGTCTAGAATTTAGCCGTCTTCTTTGACCTAAACTAGGAAACCACGTTTCCTTACAAAAGCTACTATCATTATCAGACGAGAATGAGGCGTTGTTGTTGTGCTGTGATGGCAGTTCGAGAACTTAATGGCAGTGATGATCATAACCGCGACGAGAAGACGATGCTGCTACCATTAACAACGAAGCTGAGAAATGCATGGCAGTGACGTTGTGGTTATGAGAGCTGTAAAAGGTATGGAAAATGAATGACGAGAAAGTTGGAGAAGATTTGTTGGACAGGGAGTTGCTGATGGATAACTTGAGATAATGGAGATGTAGTTCAGTTCTGGCAGCGAGAGTTCGAAGACAAAACTAGGATGGAAGAGAGGAAGTAATGCTGCTGCTTCCATTGCAGCGTATGGTGGCTTCGGATCACTCGGGTATGGTAGGGAGAATGAAAATCAGTTTAACGTAAGTTCTACGTATGGAATCCCATCCGTATTGATTCGCAGAAAAAGAATTTATGTTGGAGTATACAGTTCAAATTACGGCTGGGAAGTTTTAGCCACAAAACGGTGGAGAAAATAAGAGAAACATCCAGGAGAATATACGTATGGGAATTCCCAGCCGTTATGTAAAAGAAGAACATTGTGAAAAACTTACAGGAGAACAAACGGATGGGATATCCTGGCCGTAATAAGAGAAGGAGAATAGGCTGTCAGTTCCGCAAGACTGACAAGACAAATGAAGTTGAGAATTGATTTGGGTCGGATTATCTGTTGTTCATATCCGAGCCCATGAAGAGTGTTTGGACGTGGGTTGTGATTTCACACGAGTTTGGTGTTAGTCTGGCTAGTTTATGGCAACCAGTTTGCACGGAATTCGAGCACGGACACAACTACAATTGGGACACCTATAAAAGAGATGCTTCTACAACTTTTAAAGTTATCATATTTTAATCTTTTATCAATCCATTGGAGAGGAGAACTCAAGAGAAGAAAAGCTAGGGTTTGGAGCTATTTCCACCACCGTAACTATTTCTTTACCATTTTACATGTGAAACTCATGGGTTTTGTTAGTACCATGAGTAGCTAAACTTCTTAGTGATTGGGGATGAATTCTAAGTTCTAGACATGATTTTAGTTATTATATAAATCTATTTTGAAGTTCTTCACATGATTATTGATTGTTTATACTAATTAGAATACTTATGATTGATTGATAGATTGTTTAGGTGGTCAACTGAATTAATTTGTTGATTCAATCAAATGCTAGTATTGGGTTAGGAGATAAGTAATTGTCGAATAATTCATACAAAAGTAGAGAACACAAGACCTCGCAGAGGGATTCTGTGTATAAACAACACTAGAAAGTGGACCTTGAGCTAAGAGTCTAACTACTAGGATCAATCTATAATTCACAAAAGATAAAGCATTCGGAAAAATTACACCTTGAGTGAACTACTACTGGTTGGTTTAGATGAATAGAATCTGGTATTGGAGAGCTTCCGTACTCAGTGAATTAAGGAATTTAGGGGTAGCACTGAGCTAGCTGTTATTCCACGGTTGGTAATAATCTGTGGTTAATTGTATTAATGGATGAATATAATAACTTGATGACGGTTTAATAACGAAGAAGGATTCCCTGATCATATTTATCTCCATTGCTTGCAACTTTATTATTTTCAATTGCTTTATTTACTTTGTTTACAATCTAAAACAAAAACCCCCATTGTGACACTTTTGACAACTAAATCTCCCTGCTCTTCGTGGGAACGAACTTGACTTCCATTATATTATTTTTAATTGAGTGGAAATAAGATATTAATTTGATTGCACCTACAACACGCATCATCAATCTAGATAAGAGGTATATCAAAGATTTTATATCTCAATCTCTCGATTTGATATATAATCAAGCAAATAGAAATCTGCGAGTCTTTATCAAATACTAGAGAGATAACTTGGGTGGTACCAAAGACCAATATCCAGGTGTCAATCAATTTAAATCAACAACCAAAAGGTCGGATATTCTAATTGATTGAACAACGCACAACCTGTGATATTTCAATTATATAACAAAATATAATGCGGAAAAGAAATAACACAGACACCAGAATTTCGTTAACGAGGAAACCGCAAATGCAGAAAAACCCCGGTACCTAGTCCATATTGAACACACACTGTATTAAGCCTCTACAGACACTAGCCTACCCCAAATTAACTTCGGTCTGGACTGTAGTTGAACCCCAATCAATCTCATACTGCTCCAAGGTACAGTTTTGCTCCTACGTCTCTGATCCCATCAGGATGCTACGTACTTGATTCCCTTAGATGATCTCACCCACAACTAAGAGTTGCTACGACCCAAAGTCGAATACTTTAATAAACAAATCTGTATCACACAGAAAAGTCTACGGTAATAGATAAAACCCGTCTCCCACGAATATACCTACGAGTTTTTTTTCGTATTTTGATAAATCAAGGTGAACAGGAACCAATTGATAAACCGGACTTATATTCCCGAAGAACAGCCTAGTATTATCAATTACCTCACAACAATCTTAATCGACGCAGCGAAAAAAGATATTGCGGAATCACAAACGATGAGACGAAGTGTTTGTGATTTCTTTTAAATATTGCCTATCGGAGATATCAATCTCAAGCCAATTATTACAATTGTACTCGTACGATAGAAACAGCAAGATCAGATCACACAACTACGAGAAAATAGTATCGGTGTGGCTTCACAATCCCAATGAAGTCTTTAAGTCGTTAACCTGGTTTAGTAGAAGAAACCAAAGGTTAAAGGAGAATCGACTCTATCTTAGCACAACTAGTATCACACCGAAGGTGTGGGGATTAGGTTTCCCAGTTGCTAGAGTTCTCCCTTATATAGTCTTTCAAATCAGGGTTTGCAATCAATGTTAGCTTGGTAACAAAGCATTCAATATTCAACGTTAGATGAAAACCTGATTAGATTAAAGCTAATATCTTTCAACCGATAGATTGAAAACTAGCTTGTTATACACAAATGAAATGCACGTTTCTAGACTTGTGTAACCGTACCCAAACTTGTACATTTGTTGGTTCAACAATAGTCAACCAAATGGTTAGCCATGATCACTTTCATATCAACCATATTATTCTTCACCATAACTAGTTCAAGTGACTCAAATGAACTAGTTAGAGAGTTGTTCAATTGCAAGGAAATCTTATGTAACTACACAAGACACAGTCGAAGCAAAAACGATTTGATTCACTCGAATCGGTTCATGAACTATATAACCACGGTTTGTAATTTGCATTCCTTAGTTTATATAATAATAAGTTCACAAACATCGTTTTTAGATATAACCTACTCAAGTTCGCGGACTGGGTTCACGGACTTAAGTTCCCGGACGGAGTTCACAAACTCCAGCAGAATTTATCGGATTGAGAACTTCCGCCAGTTCGCGGACTTGGCTCACGCCACTATTCCGGTTCTCTTGATCAACAAATTTCGCAAACTTCGGTTCAAGGAATAAGGACTTATACATATATGTGTTTCCACAACAATGCTTATATCCTCCAATGGTTATATTATCTAAACTCTCATTTCAATCATTGAAGCATTCTTAGAGGACGTTGATATTCTATAGTTGTTATTCACAAACTATTTTTCGTCAAAGTAAGCAATTTTCAAAGTGATTGAAACTTGTCATGACTTTCGTCACTAGGTAAAGATGAACTTGGCTAAAGAGAAAGCTTACCAACACATATTTCGATAAATAGATAGGCGAGATAAACTCGGCTCGAAAAAATGTGTATAATCTAAGTCTATGTAGCAAAACGAATTTTGTCTCAAGATATGAGATAAATAGACTTTTGAGTAATAAATAAGTTCAAGTCTCCACATACCTTTTAGTCGATGAAGATCCACCGGTTCCTTGAGTAGTCCTTCGTCTTCTATGATGATTGTCATGGAGTTCTTGAGATCAACTATCCTTTCTATCCTAGTCCGATACCTTAGCTATATATAGTAGACTAGAAATCAAGACTTATAGTTTTGATCACTAACATTTACAAATATGCTTGAGATAGCAACGCATGCGAGTTCGACCGAGAAATGCTCTAACACCTCGTGTATCACGATGATTTCCACTTGCTTCTAACATTGAGGTTAAATTGTTGATCTAACATTGAACTTTTTAAGGTACAAAATTTATTCTTCCAATGTCTTGATTTTATCAAGAGCACCAGCTAGATCGGCCTTAAGATGTTTTTCTCGTGAGAGATATACACCTTCTTTCTCTTCAAAACTCTTTGGTTGAGATATACACCAGCTAGATTCAGCAAGTTTCTTTTTCGACAAAAAGAGATATCTTCGAAGATTTTCACATTCTAATTTCTTAGAATTTAACTCGTTTGTACGATCTTTAAGAAGAGAATCAATGATTTGGTAACCAATATAATATCCTTGAAAAACATTCTTCAATTTCTTGTTCTCACGACAAAGAGGAGTCATAAGACCAACGAAATCCGAAGAACTCAGTTTTTTATTTTTCAAAGGATTCAGTAGTTTAGAATATTCTGAGATATCCTCTTCTACTTCCCGTTCAAAATCTGAGTCATCATCATCGGAAATTTCATCCATCCTTTCTTCTAGACAAATTTTCCAGTTGTCATCGGCTTCTACATCATTAACAAGATTAACTTGTCTAGTAGAATCTCTAGTGATGATTTCTCAGATATTGAATCATAGATGCCATCATCAAGTGTTAATTCAAAACTCTTGATGTCTTGTTTTACATTAACTTAATCATCTATTAAATTCAATTCTTATAGGTTGGATCGCATCAAACACAGATTGTTAGACCTTTTCGTGTTTGCCTGCTCTGATACCAATTGAAAAGACGAGCGTACCCAAAAATACCTCAATCTAAAACTTTTCCACCTATAAGTCATTTTCCGAAAGTGATTGTCTATGGACTTAGTCGAGACAATACAACTAATCGGTTCACACTTCGTTTGATCGTCTATGGATACAAGATCGAGACAATACAACAACGAAGTATGTTTACTTGATAATAGGTTCGGACTTAACCAAAATCTAGGGATTATCTATCAAGTAAAATAGAAATTAACGTTTGTGCGATTTACTTTAAATTACAATGAACACAATTATAATTGCTGAAAATAAAAGTAATGACACACCAAGATTTTGTTAACGAGGAAACCTCAAATGCAGAAAAACCCCGGGACCTAGTCCAGAATTGAATACTCTCAGAATTAAGCCGCTATACAAAATCAAACCAACTTCGTATAGTTGAGACCAAGCAACTAGACCTATAGTTCACCTAGTTCCCTCAGTATCTCTGCGCCTCCAACTTGTTAATAAGTCACACACTTGGAACAATTCCTTTGGTTAGTATTCCAAACAGTAAAGGAACAACAAATCTGTTTGGTAACAACTCTTTTCAAACAACGTGATATGAGTTTGACAAAGGCTCTTCCTTTTAACCAATAAATTCCTTTGTCGGGTCCTTAGATCAATCTCTCAACAACTACCAAAGTAATTGTTAGACTATGCAATCAATACTATTAATCACAAAGAAGTGTATTGATGTCGATCTACTCAACTAATCAATCCAATCTATCACAAAGATAAACCGATTATATTTGGATTCCATTCCAGCCGAAACAAGTATTGTGCACACCAAAGATTATGAACCCAAAAAGTCTTCTTGTCTTCAAATCTTCTTTATTATTCAATCAGCACCTGCACACAATCAACTTGAATCTCTTGTGATCAATCACACACATAATGGAGTCTGTTAGCGTTGGATTATCACAAGACGTATTTAGATCTACAAACAGTCTAAAGATCCCCGTCGAAACTTCGATCTAGTTTGAGTGAATCTTATATCAGGAGAGAAGATTCTCAAGCATAAACAAACTAGGTGCAATCAAAGTTCAACAACCGTTAGTCAATCAAATCAATCCAAAATTAATAATAAACTGCAATTATCTAGTTTCCCACCAACGGTACTAATAAAGCTTCTCAATCCCAAAGAAGTCTTTAAACTGAGCGGTAGTAAGAGATTTCGCCTAATTAGGTTACTTTCCTCTCCGAATAGGTGGCTCCACCAGTAACAACACAACTAGGTAGTTTTGCTGGCTCTAAGGATTAGTTTTCTAGAAATGCAAACTTCAATATTTGTAGACAAGGAAGTTTGGACACCAAGGAATTTCCAAAACCGAATATTCTCAAAGATATGCAATAAACACAAAATCGGTTTTCATAACTCCTGGAAATGCACTGTCCAAATATTGACCGAAATCCCAATAGAAAAATCTATAATCAGTAAATGCACATTACTAATTATAATTTTCTAAAGATATGCATGTAATTGCTGGAAATTAAATAGCATATAAAAACTAAGAAACCTTAATTAAAAGATTCTCAATTTATTTCGATCCTGGGATTCTCCTTTAGCTATTAAGGAATATCTTTGAACAATTAATGATAAGAGTTACTGCACATGTACAAAGTATGTCGACATCTTTACTTTGCACGTCCTTTTTCATACTTACAATCTTGGAAACGATTTGCCACACTTCCAAACAAGTTTAGAATTGGTTCGTCTAAATTCCAAGAACTATGTGATTGATTATCCTATCGAATCGCCAATTACGGGTTTCACGTGTAGGATTAGAATCTCGCAGCAATAATATTTCAGCAAAATTATCAATACACAACACAACAGCGTCGCAGAATAATTTCAGAAATGATATAATATACGACATCAGCTAAAATCATGAGAAAGATGTGATGATCCTGCGAAAATTAGAGAGTTTGCGAGATTAACATTTGTAAGGTTGCGAGAATGTCGCAAGCTATATCCGAAAATAAAGGACAAATTAGCTGTCATCCACTATGTATTTCCCTATAAATAGTCGTTCAACTGAGAAGTAGAGGAGAGATCTTTTTGGAGAAAGAAATAAGTAAATAGGAGAGAGAAAATCTAGAGCAGAGGTTATTCTTGATTCTTTTATCTTTTATTGTAAGAATATTCAAAGATTCATCAATAAAATTAAGATTGAAAATCTAAAAATGAGTTGAGTATTAATGAAATCATATGAGGGGTGTAGTGTAGGATTTCCTGCAACTACATAATGGCGCTAGAAACAGGGACGTATTGAAGATTATTCTAGAAAAAATTGAAGATTAATATTGATATTTGTGAAGATTTAGAGTGATTGATTAGGAATTTTACATAATTTCTTGCAATTTATTAACATTGAAGAAATGGCTAGAAGAAGAAATACATCCGAACAACCGAATACTGTTAGAAGAAGCAAGAGAATTTCTGGGAGAGAAAGAAGTGAAATGGGAGAATCTACTAGAATGAGAAGTAATAGAGAAAATCAAATTCAACCACCAATTCAACAAACACTAGTACAAGGGAGGAACACAGATTATGATAGGGTGAGTGTACACACTTGGAAATCAAATTCAGCAGAAGAAGTAGAAGAAGAGCAACAAACCAGAAACCATAGACAGGTATAGAGAAATCAAGAAGCAGATGAAGGAATAATTCATGGAGATGAGGAAATTGGAGCGTTAGAAACGTTGAGACGAAGAATACATGAAGAAAGAAGAGCTGAGGCAAAAGAACGTGCAAATCAAACAAGGCAAAATCACGAATTGAGGATGGAAAATATAAGACTACAGAGTAGAAGATCGAGAAGTATTACAAAATCATATTCAAGATCGACTAGAAGGTAAATGAGGCGAAACTCACCCACAATTAATGCTGGAAACAATATTCAAGAATAAATATCAAATCCTAATGAAGAATATCTCGAAAATAGAGAAAGAGGTGATGATCACAGAATGAAACTTTTGATGATGGGAAAAATGGTGGTAATCAAGAGAACGGACAACATCGGGGACGAAATGACCAAGATGGCGAAGGAAATCGAGAGGAAGGAAGAAGAATTTTACATGAAAGAGAAACTCAAAGAAATCAACAGACGATTGAAGAAGAAATTGAAAGACATTATGATGAACAAGCACGTTTAATTTGCGAACGTGAAAGATTGAGAGCGGAAATGGAAGAACAAGAGCTTCAGGAGACAATTCGCCAGAACAATCACGACAATCGAGAAATAAGGCGTACACAGAGCCGAAATAACGGTAATATCAATGAAGAGTACGATAGAATAAAGAGGATGGCTGAAAGGCAGCGAATGGAATTAATAAGAAATGAACAAAATCATGAAGGGGAAATGAGAGACATAATCATTTGCGAATTCAAGATAGAGATGAAGAAGAAACTCGCAGAAGAAGACGAGATGAGGATAATCAAGAAGAAATGCAAAATTTCGCGAGCGAAGAAAGACATGAACGCAGAAGAAGAGGGGCGAAATTAAAAAGACCAATGGACAAAAATTCAGGTGTAAGTAAACAAATCTTGAAAGAATTAGAAGAAATGAGAGGAATGCTAAATAATAGAGGAGAAGTAGGCAGAAGACAATTGAATGAAGCTATAGAAGAAGCTGCAAAAACTCAATTTACAAGGGAAATACAATTAGGAGGAATACCACCGAAATGCAATTTACCCGCATTAACCAGCATTTCTGATGGAACAACTTGTGCAATTCAACACATTAAAGCCTACGTGAGGTGCATGTTCCAATGGGAAAATCATGATGCTGTATTATACAAATATTTCGCATCCAGGTTAACAGGGGAGGCGTTAAAATGGTTCGAAGGTCTACCAAAGAATACAATAACATCCTTCAATCATTTGCAGACTACATTCCTAGGGGCATATATAAGTAATAATTCTTCGCGACCTGGTATAGAAGACATGTTTGGATTAAAACAGAGGATTGGCGAAAGTTTGAAGCACCTGACTAAAAGATGGAGAACTATGTGTAGCGAAATGGCTGGCCGTGTAGATGAGAGATATCTTATATTATCATTTATCAATGCTATGTTTGCAACAAACCTATTGTATGTCCAAATTTTCAGAGTCAAGAATACGATCACAATGACTGAATTGCGAGAACTTCAAGAAGAATACATTGCTCTAGAGGAAAGGAAAAATGAAATGGAATCATATCCAGTTGCGAACACCAGCTCACAAACAGCGAATGCAAGCTTATTACCCAAGCTAATAAACACAGTAGCGAATACTTCGCAAGTACAACAAGAAAAGTGACGGGTAACAATCAACAGAAACTAGTGGCTATGGGAAGTCGAGATCAAGAGGAGTATGAAAGAGAAAGAAATTTCTACAATCGTGGTGGAAATAACAAGATTCAAAGACTCGATCAACCACAAGAAACTTATGGAGGTCAAAGACAAAACTATAATAGAGGACAAGGAGGTCACAAGGTAGTATGGGAAGAAATCAAGATGCCACCTCTAAATGCAAGTGTGGAAAAAATATGGGAAGCTATAATTTTGATGGATAATATACCAACACCATGGAACATGGGAACGGAACCACCTCCAAACCACAGAAGCCATGAGTTTTGTTCTTATCATCATTTTCATGGAGATACAACAAATGATTGCAGAAATGTAAAATGAATTATTCTGAGAATGATAGATCAAGGAAAACTAAACCACTTTTTGGTAGAGCATCCACAATCTCAACCATTGCCACCACACCAGAGCATCACAAAGTAAACACGATGAAAAAGAAGGAAACATTCTTCATAGAAGTTGGTGCAAAAGCAAAGAATCTATTATGTCGCTCTATCGTACATTCATATAAGACAATCGAAGATTTTCATGACAATGTTTTGAGTAGAGTGTTCGCAAGAGATAACGATGGAAGAGAAATTATGAATATTGCGAAAATCTCGCCACTAGAGGAATGGCAGAAACAAATCATTTCTTTTACCGCAGAAGAAATTCCCGAAGTTGAAGAGGTGCATGATAATCCATTGGTAGTAAAATTAGAAATTAATCCAAAACCGAAAGAAGATGAGGATGATGAAGCTGAAGATTCATGGGCAATTAATAGAATTCTAATCGATACTGGAAGCTCTGTGAACATCTTATTTTATCATACTTATAAAACTATGGGAGGAAGAGATGATGATCTTATACCATCAACATATAAGATATATGGTTTTAATGGTACTGCTAACAAGCCTAAAGGGGAGGTTACTATGCGAATTCCATTGAAGGGAATATCTTCTGAAATCTTATTCTGTGTCGTTGATGTAGAATCACCCTACAATGCATTAATTGGTCGACCTTGGCTACATGGGATTCTAGGTGTAGCTTCAACTTTCCACCAGTGCATCAAATTCCCTCACCCCAGCGGTGTAGGAATCATAAAGGGAGATTGGGTTGAAGGAAAGAGGTGTTACGAAACTGAGATAGAATCTTGCGAAGGAAGAGCAAACAAGAAGGAAAATTGGCGACACAAAATCAAAGATACACAAAGAAGTGAGAGGTTGATGGTGGATGCAATCGAAAGAAAAGAAGAAGAGATGTTGCGAAACTAATGCTAGCTCAGAATAAAAATGATGAACATACCACTACCAAGGAAGCAGTAGCAGAAAATAATAAAGAAGCAGAGGATGGCAAAGGTAATAAAAACAAGAAATGTATGAATGATTAAGTTGTTGCGACACTCTCGCAATAAGTAAAATTCTCAAAATACATTTTATTGAATGACAAAATTGAGATTGCGAAATGCAAATACAATATGATGATGCGAGACTCTCGCAGAGATAATGAATTTTACAGAAGACAATCAGAGAAAAATGACAAAAGAGAAAGGGGCGAACCTTTATGGCGTACACCCTAGTTCGCGAATACAATTTCGCAAGAGGCAAATGTAAGACCTAAAGTACGTCATATAAGGGGGTACCTGTTGCATGGCTCAGGGAAAGGCTACACCGCCACCGGAACCTGAGTCATGGAGATTTGGGGTCAATAAAGCCCATCCGGGAGAGGCACCTTGGATTCTCAGCTTAAGCGTATGACTTAGGTTGGGCGACTAAGGTAATAAGGACTCTCCCAAGGAGTGCAGATCTGATCAAGGCGCCGAGGTACACGGTTGAGTCAAGAGTGCCAGGGACGTTTGAAGCGTACTTTGCCATTCTTGACAAGTCTTGGCTTATACTGCACTCGGCCTGAAGAAAACCCCACTTAGGGTGCAGTCTCGTAACCATAAGCCCTATAGGTAAAAGGGATAAGAGGCTGCGAAAACAACTGGTTGTTGTTAAGACTGGATGGGAGGATCTAACCTTGTATGGTAGAAGTACGCCTCCTTGAAGGGGCAACCAGGGGGGAGATAAGGGCGGCACCCTCCATTAGGGAGCTGAAAGACGCAAATGTCATGAGGCTTTTTATTCGCAAGGGTATTAAGGCTTGTCATATTTGTGCAACAATCCTGAAGAGGCAATAATACAAAAAAAAATATAAGACGAGATCAATGGGTTTTCGCATGAAAGTGCGAAGACGTCCTGCGATTTCGTCGCAAGACGGCAATGTCATGGGGCTTTATTTTCGCAAGAATATTTAGACCTGTCATATTGTCGCAACATTCCTGAAGAGGCCACAATACAAAAGAAAAAGTTAAGGCAAGATCAATGGGTTTTTGCATGAAAGTGCAAGGACGTCCTGCGATTTTGTCGCAATGACAAGAGGTGGCATAATAAGACCTTTAATTAGGAAGGAAAAATAAGACCACACAGGAATGAGATTTTGAAAAGAATCAAAATTCACTTCGCATAAGATTGCGAAATTATACATAATTAACTGCGAAATTGAGGCATAAAATAAGAAAAATTTATAAAATCTCTCATTTGGATACAAATAACAGAGGCAAGTATGGGAATGAATGAAATTAGAAAATGTTATTTGTCTCCATATGATAGATTTACAAAAAAATTCAAAAATTAATGATTATATTGATTAACTGTATTGCAAGGAAGAATTGTTTTAATGAATGCAGGTCAAAATGAAAGAAACACAAATATACAGAAAGAAGGAATAAATGTACAAGTATTACAGAGAATCAAAGAAAGAAACAAAGACTACTTCTTAGTTGATCCTTCATTATCTTCATCAGACTTGTTCCCTTCTTCGTCTGCGTCAGAATCTTCATCACCATTCATCATCGACCTTCATCACCATCAGATTCTTCATCATCAGCTTCGCTATCAGAAATAATCAGACTGGGAGTATTCTGTGGGATCTCTTCCAAGAGACAAGGATAATCAGAATGAGGGATATATGATCGTCACAAACCATTTGGATAGTTTGATTGCGAAAATGCATAGCATCATTCTTAAAATTCGCAACAGTGATCTTGATTTGATTCTTTAATCTAGAATACTTGTCGTTGCGAGAAGAAAGATTCTTTGCGAGTTCCTCCTTTTCAGCTTCGAGTTCCTCAATCTTTTCACGATATCTACTTTCAGAATCTGCGAGCAAAAGACAATCAATTATTAACTTGATGAAAATTCATAAGAAGCAAAAGATTAGTAAAGAAGAGCAGTTAGTAACCTTCTCTGTCAGAAATCATATCTCTAATCAAGGCTGTATGCTCAACTTGGAGACTAACATTTACACCTAAATCTTTTCTGCATCATCTAAGATTTTCGCAGCCCAAACAAATTCATCCTCATTACTTATAAGAAGACGAGAACGAATTTTTTTCCCTTTCGCAGAGTCGATGTTCTTGCGGTTAGCTTCATCTCGTTCAAGTTGAACTTCAAGAAGAGTCTCTTGGAATTTCGCCAAAGCCTTAGCACCTTGATCAGAGATGCGATCCTTATCATCTATAGACCGCTAATTTTGGTTCTCAACTCATTGATTTTCTCTTTAGAATTAAGAGGAGACGCTTAAATCGGTTGGCTAAGCCTAAACTAGATCTATGGTCAATTTCTAAGAGGCGAAATTTGGATCTAAGTTCACTAGAGAAAGGATGAAATTCTATCATTTGAGAAACTATTTAAAGAATATTAAGACGCTCACGAAGGGTATCATTATCCAAGGCATTAGGAAATGAACGAAGAAGGGTAGCTTCATCAGAAAGACCATAAATGTCTGCAAAAAGGATCATTTAAATAAGATAAAACAACAGGATGAATGAATGAAGGGAAAGGAAAAGTAACATACCGAAAGCTGATTATTAGCTTGCTGAAGAGAGATTTTGTTCTTATATGAAGAAGAATCAATTTCTAGTTGTCTATTTTTCTCGCGAAGACTTTACTTCAGCTTCCAATTCTTCATTCTTTGTGCGAAATTGAAGATTCTTCTTTTCAAGATTTTCGCGTCTCCTCTCTAGATCTGAGGCAACAGCGAAAGAAGCTTTTCCAGCCTGCGAGAAAATATAAAAATATTAATATAGAAAGAATTTTGAGTTACAACAATGAAGAAGTAAAAGGATGAAAGTATACCAGACTATTAAGAGAATGCAAGAAGTCGGGAGTCACTGATCTAGAAACTCCACGAAGAGAACTATCACCATCCAGTAAAGGGACATCGCAAATTGTAGCGAGAGCTTTGCAGGTATTAGCGAATTGGCTATCTCCCATTCCTTGCAAGAATCAGAAAAGAGGCCAGAGAGCTTAGCCATAGAAGATTCAGGTGGAAATCTTCACTTGCGGCAAGGTCATCATTATCCTCATCATCCTTGTCACTTTCGGAATTTTCATGAGAAGGAATATTTGAAGGAGAAGAAGAACGGACTTTTTTTTCTTTGAAGGAGGCAGTTGATTTTTCCCTGCGAAGAGCACCTTTGCCTTTATCACCAGTCTTCGCAACATCGGAGGTTCTTCTATTTCAGCAATAATCTTCACACACAGATAGAAATAAGAAATGGAAGCAACAATATACTGTTTAAAATCATAAGAGAAAATTTCTTACCTCATCTGTGTATGAGCGAAGAGCTAACAAGGTACTAGTCCCCGTCCTGTTATAACTATCTTTCAGTTTTTGGATCTGTAGAATATCGCAAGGGTCAGCGAACAAAAGAATAAAGACAAATAAAGAAATATAAAGTGAGCAAACTGGAAGAAACATACCTCTTTCTCCTTCTCGGGCCAAGAGAATACCCAAGGTTGATAGGTAGCGAGATTCTCAGGAAGAATATTTGATCCAGCAATATAAGGCCCTTTAGCATCAAGGGAAAAACACACCATTTATCATCTTTGGATTGGCGAGGAGTTGTGTTCTTACCAGAATGCCAATCAATATCTTGCATAAGTATTTTCGCTTCATCAATGTTATCTTTCCTTTTCAAACGAATACCCCAGCGAGTATTCTCTTTCTTCATGGAGATCAATTCATAATTTTCAAAGAAGCTCGCTACTGTATATTTCTCAGCAATTATTTCTAAGTCTGCGAATTTAGGATCCCTAAGTTCTTTGGAGTACAGAGATCCTTTACCAGCACCACGATTAGCGAACTCTAGCATCAGACGGATGCAATCCCCACTCAACTGGAAGATAGCTCGCGAAAATCCCGAATGAGCAAGAATTTCATAGAACAGAGGGATATCTGGGTCGTAAAGAGGAATGGGGAGACCTGCGAGAATTTGACCTAGCGAAATTATGATTGATTGATCATCACAATATTGATCAGAAAAAAGTTTGATAGAAAGAATTGATTTGGCACTTTCACCAGGAATGGTAGAAAGTGTGAAACCTTTCTCTGCAAGATCTTTTTGGACGTCTTTTAAGTTTTTCTCATGTTTATGGCCACTTGGAGGCATATTTGAATATAGAGTATGGGAATGAATAAAAAGTAAGAAGATTGAAGAAGGAAGAACTACAGTAGCGGAATTTACGGAAGAACAATAGAGTTGCAGAGATGAGAGAATTAAAAAGAAAGAGAAAGTAAAAGTGAAAAGAAGAGTAAGAAGAATATAAGATTTTTTACTCGAAGAAATAAACCATTAAGACGAAAAGACATGAGCGGTTGAAAAGCAGCGGTTACAGAAGACGTGTCAAGAAACGGATGGAAGAAAGAATACGTGTGATAAATGCAGAATATGAAGAGAGGAACAGCTGCGGCATTTCTCACATCATTCTCTACTTTGCAGAGAAGATATGAGAAGAGGCAAGATGTAGGATCAGAATCTCGCAGCAATAATATTTCACGAAATTATCAAACACAACACACAGCGTCGCAGAAAATTTCAGTATGATCATGTCGATATCTTATATACAAAGTTTAATGGTTAAGCAGTAAACCTCGTATTGTATTCCTTAATATTATGTCTAACTAGAGTATCATACACAACTTCGCATTTATGTTTCCAATATGCACGACTTGAAAGATACGTCAGGGAATGAAACAATTCAAGTCAAGTATTACTAACCTCAAGAGGAAGGATGATGTTGTCGTTGTATCTCCATACTCCTTCACATTCTTCAAGTCTTCATGTAATACTTGTAAGTCTCATATACTAACACTTTCAATCTAACCTATATGAAGTTGACTCTAGTACATAATCAAGCAACTCTTAACATGAGTTTTGATTCACTAAAATATGACAACCAAACTTGACATTCCAACGCTTGGTGGGTTCAACTGAGCTATGATCTAACACTTAGGCTCCCGGAATTTCACAACTAACAGTTATGCATACGGGTATGCATATTATTATAGTTCCGGTCATGGGTCACATATATGCAAGCACGCATACCATGTTCATAATCCAATGATGATTAAGTTTTATAAACTCTATTTCAATCATTGAAACATTCTTAGAGGATGACAATAGCTGTTTTCATGAACTATTAGCATCACATCAATTTTCAAGTTATTGAAATAATCATAACGAAACATTCCAAGTCTACACCAAATGATTGTATCACACAAACATGTAAGATGTTACTCGGCGATTTTCACATGATTATCTTTTGACTTTCGTCAAGAATATAAGATGAACTTGGTTGAAGCGAAAGATTACCAACACAGCGAATTAAACTCAGCTCGAAATCTCAAATGTGTATAATCGAATCCTATATAGTAATACAACTTTTATCTCAATATAGGAGATAGATTAGAAATAGACTTTCCAAGTGATATATGAGTTTTAGTCTCCACATACCTTTTGTTGATGAAGTTCCACAAGCTCTCCTTAGTAGTTCTTCGTCTTCTAATGATGAACGCCGTGAAGTATAATGCTCAACTATATAATCTATCCTAGTCTGAGACATCACTATAAGTAGACTAGAAATCAAGAATTATAATTTTGATCACTAACATTGACAAACAAGCTTGAGACAGCAATGCTTGCGAGTTTGACCGAGCAGTGCTCTAACATATGTAATTCCTTGCAAATAACTCTAAGATACACCGTTGTTGAGTGGTCTAAACTTATAAAATGAACAAAAATACCAACTCTAACAAGTGTACGTACACAACTAGAATGGTACATAAAATCATACAAAAATTTACTGCATGAATCAAGGAAGGTAATTGTAGTTAACATGGACTAATTTTAAAGTTCATGTTTTACGAGCTAGTGGTGAGCAGATTATACATCACATAATTTACACAACCAAATTTGGATAACTTTATAAACTAAATATCAAAGAGTTGCAACTAGATGAATTACGCAACAAAACTTGAACTTATTCTCTTGGGTTCAAGTAAGGACGAATTAACTGTGTAGGCACGACACTTGTAATTAAAACTCTTGAGTTCAAATAAGGACGAATAAACTGTGCAGGCGCGACACTAGTAATTAAAAACTAAAATCTCTATTATCAGTATAAATAGAACACAAATGTGTAAAAAGATATCAAGGTTATTCCTGAGAACCTCATTTACTAATCATTTTGATAATTTACAGTTTCATATGAATAAACCTAATGGAAAAGTAGATCATGTAAGGGATGGTATTTAAGAGTAAATAGAGAATATTGGTTTGAGAATCCACGTATATCTGAATCTAGTATTTCAATTAACCATCACACATAAGTCATCAATGCATCATCAATTGGATTACGCAGTACAGTAAACTTAATTCAAGTCGGTGTTCTTGACTACCTATATTCAACAATTCTTATAGATCTCGTCAAATTTCACATGAAAGCATAAACAAGATAAATAAGTCAAATGGTCGCTTAGACAGTCACAAACAAACGATGACAGAACCTGCCATTTCAGGATTTTCATCTTTGAATGCCCATATTAAAAATTCTCTATAGGCTTCATTATTTAATGAAAATAAGCAAATAATATTAGAGGTGTCCCTTTACAACTCCTTAGAATAGCATCTTTAATGCTTGGGGTAAAGATCATCCTATATGGAGGTCTTATAAACACCTTCTTTTAGTGGGTCATTGAAAAAATACAAAAATAAAAATAAATAGAGATAAAAAATTTCGCCTAAAGTTCATCTACAATCCCCAAAGTCTTATCTAACAAATTTTGTTTAAATATAGAAACAAATGATGATGTGTACTTAAGACCCAAGGTCATAGAGAAAGTCTAATTACCCGCAACTATGTCATCCTATTTTATGACCTTCACTTTTGTATTGGAGATGAAACTTTGGTGGAAAAGGTCTTAAGCCTTACGTGTCACAATTTTAAGACCTTGACCCCTTACATTGGAGACGCTCGAATCCCATGACTAATTCAGAGTGTAACTACTCCAAAACCTACCTATAAAACTCTGTCATGTGTTGTCTTTCATGGAAATCAGTCGCGACTGCCTATACATTTTTAGCAGTAACTTTTAGACTGCAAATCCAAGCGACATGCCTTTTGGCAGGTTATAGAGGACACCACAACAAACTTTTATTGAGGAGAAATTATTAGCTAAAACCCCACCAATACGCACCGAAAAATAGCCTCCAAAAAGGCTATTCGCGCAGTCGTTATAAATGTTCGTTGAGACATTCTATCAAACATGCTAGCTCCATGGAAAATTCAGAAGTTTCAATTAATAAGTCATTCATTTCTTCACCATCTATATATATACATAAGTGCAAGGCATATTTTTAAAACACATACAAACATATGCAAAATCATGGATCATAGTGAAAGGATTTAATACCACCATCAACAATTTCAATTATGGGAAAAAATGAATTCATGATGCATACTAAAACCCATTTCACCAAAACAAAATATGAGCTTGGAGAAAATCTTTGAATTTCTAATCATGAACCTTAATTTAATTTCATCATGTCAAGTAGATTTTAACTTGAAATTAAGAGATGCATTACACTAAATTAATTTATAACACAAAACCATTTCTCATCTTTACCAAAATTGTATAAAATACTAGATGACTGCTGCCACGGTGGGGAGGCCGACCGAAGAAAAAAAAAACATTGTTGCAATTGGACTGTAAAAGATAATTTGTGCCTAAAGTGAAAGTATCACTTTTCTTGAAACAGAGGGAGTACATCGTTTTATTAGTTTCAAAGGAAAATTAGTTGATACATAAACCAAAATATGGTTACATAAAGTTTATGTATCCTTTGTGGTAGTTTGCATAATGGATATACATTTATTTTCGAAAATTGTACCTAAAATGATAAATACCTCTGAATTTTTCGTAAAAACTCTAAATTCGATATTGTTGTTTGTACTCATTGCATAGATTTTTTTTAAAACCTTTCCAACGAGATAAAAATTGTAAAATTCCAAGACACGGATTTCTAAATATGTTATATTAAAGTTTGGTTACCAATTATACCCCTAAAAAATAGGATACATAAGGAATTGTAATATTTTTTGGCTCTTATATATATTTGCCCTTCCTCTTTGGTTTATTTACGAAAATGTCTAATACCCTATTGCCCTTTCTCTTTGGTTTATTTACGTAAATATCTAATAGCTATTTTTCCTTCTTTTTCGGTTTATTTACGAAAATGTCTAAAGGAAAAAAAGAAAATTTTGATTCAAAGGGTAGTGTCGTCCTTTCATCGTTGAACCAAATCCAATCTTTTTGTGTTAAAAATTGGAAAAAATGTTACTAAATTTGATTCAGAGGGGCAGTGTCGTCCTTAATTTAATTCCATCATGTCAAGTATATTTTAACTTGAAATTAAGAGATGCATTACACTAAATTAATTTATAACACAAAACAATTTCTCATCTTTGTCAAAATTGTATAAAATATAACATAGGAATAAGTTCATACTATCTTATGCTTATATTCATTTTCACTCCAAAAATACTAGAGTTTGGAAAGATTCATCAACTAAATTGATACAACATGAATTCAGCCTTATTTCCAGTAACCCATTTCTTTAATTTGCTAAAGAAGTTGAATAATAAAAAACGGGAGCGGATCCCCTAACTTAATTTTTTTGACTTAACTTTTAACTCACCTTTTTAGCCATTGATCTAATCTCATCGGACCGTTCAATAAATGTTAGAGCGTTGCTCGGTCGAACTCGCAAGCGTTGTTGTATCAAGATTGTTTGTCAAGTTTAGGTGATCAAAACTATAAGTCTGGATTTCTAGTCTACTTTGTAGTTGCAGGAAATCCTACAACACACCCCTTGTAATAATTTGTAGATCTAAACATAAAAATGATGATAAGAATGCTAAAATTGTAAAGAGACAAAAGGTTTACGTGGTTCGATCAATTTGATCTACATCCACGGGGTTAGTTTTACAATGATTATTTGTAATTACATCTTGATTACATGGAGACTCCATTAATGAGTATTTGGAGCTCTAGGTTCTTGAAGGAGGAAGAAGAAGGAGGTAATAATAATACAACCAATTCTACTTTCTGTCTCTACAGAATGTATCCTCTCCTAAAGTGTGTCTCTCTTTTTGATTCTCTCTCCTTTCTCTCTCTTGCCTTTCTCTTTATATAGGTGTTTACATAGTGCATGACAGCTAATGTACAGCTAACATTTCCCCTAATTTCGGATCTGGCTTGCGGTATTTTTGCAAGCTTACAAATGTAACATTCGCAACATTCCTAATTTTCGCAAGATCATCACATTTTTCTCATGTTTAAGTTGATGTCATCTGTTATGTCATTTCTGAAATCATCCTGCGATGTCTTCGCTATGTGTTGTTAATAATTTCGCAAGCATATTCTTCTGTGCGAGATTCTGATCCTACATCTTGCCCATTTTTTCTTGAATATTGCTTGAAAAGCGATCTTTAAGAAAAAATCCACCTTGTTTTAGTTGTTGGAGGAACGAGCGAAAGAATATCATACTTGAAAAGTACGTACTTGCCTCTATTCTTTTGTGAAGTTATGGAACGTTGCGAAGTAAATAAGAAGTATCAACCCTTGAAGTATGTGAAGTATGAAGTATCCTTGATGAAGTATAAAAAGTACTTAATCCTCGAAATATAAGAAGAACTTTGCGAAGTAAATAAGAAGTATATGTCCTTGAATAATAAGTATTGCCTCTATTCGTGCGAAATTATTACTCCATTTTTGGTGAGGATTCTTATTGTTCATTAGCGAACGTCCACTTTGGGAATGATTTTTGCCGAGGAGATAAAGAACATAAAATGTTTTCTTGGTAATCCATAGTTGCCTCTGTTCTTTATCTATGAGGGTAGAATCCTTGAGAAAATGTTGAATGTGCGAATTGTTTCCTTATTCTTATCTTTGCCTCTGTCTCATGTTTTGTGCTCATGCAATAGTATAATCTCTCCAAGTTGCTTATAATTATGTGAAATAATTGAGCGAGATAATCACATCATTCGGAAGAATCATATTCTGCGAAATTCTGTCACATTCTACGAAATTTTGAATCATTCTGCGAAATTATGAATCATTCTGTGAAGTTCTGAATAATCTTGCGAAATTCTTGAATAATCCTGTGAAGTTCTGAATAATCCTGAATAATTCTGCTAAATTCTGCGATATTATTGCGAAATTCTGCAATATTATTCCGTACAGTTTTGTAAAGTACTTATGCGAATATAATGCTTATGTGATGATTATGTTATCAAATGTGTATGCGATGTTTATGCCATGAAATGCTTATGCAATGCTTTTATGATGCAAGTATGATGCTTGTATGATGAGAATGGTTATCTATTGCAATGTATAATTAATGTTTGTGTTACTTAGCTCATTTTGCCGTCTAAAATTGATATAGCTCTAAATTGCTTCCATTCTTCATTTCTCTGCCTTTTTCTTTAGTGTATGCATTCTTCTTCGTGTAGTTATTGTTCTTCACAAGTTCTTACTTGTTCTTCATCTTTCCTCTTTCCTGCGCTATTAGTATCTCATAACAGTATGATCATAATATCAAGTCTGCGGCATTTTCACTGCCTCAGTTTCATTTCCATGTACATATTCGCAAGCTTGTTTGCTTACATATAATCATTCTCGCAAGCTTACTTGCTTACTCATTTTCTTATGTGGTCTTATTTTGCCTTCCTAGTTAAAAGTCTTATTTTGCCACCTCTTGTCATTGCGACAAAATTGCAGGACGTCTTTGCACTTTCATGCAAAAACCCATTGATCTTGCCTTAACTTTTTATTTTGTATTATTGCCTCTTCAGGATTTTTGCGACAATATGACATGCCTAAATATTCTTGCGAAAATAAAGCCCCATGACATTGCCGTCTTGCGACGAAATCGCAGGACGTCTTCACACTTTCACGTAATGACCCATTGATCTCGTCTTATCTTTTTCTCTAGTATTATTACCTCTTCAGGATTGTCGCACAAATATGACAAGTCTTAATACCCTTGCGAGTAAAAAGCCTCATGACATTTGCGTCTTAAGACACTTATCAGCTCCCTAATGGAGGGTGCCGCCCTTATCTTCCCCTGGTTGCCCCTTCAAGGAGGCGTACTTCTACCATACAAGGTTAGATCCTTCCATCCGGTCTTAAAAACAACCAGTTGTTTTCGCAGCCTCTTGGCCCTTTTACCTATAGGGCTTATGGTTACGAGACTGCACCCTAAGTGGGGGGTTTTTCGGGCCGAGTGCAGTATAAGCCAAGACTTGTCAAGAATGGCAAGGTACGCTCCAGACGCCCCTGAAACTCTTGACTCAACCGTGTACCTCGGCGCCTTGATCAGATTCTGCACTCCTTAGAAGAGACCACTAGTCGTCCAACCTAAAGCAAAAGCTTAGGTTGAAAATCCAAGGTACCTCTCCTGGATGGGCTTTATTGACCCCAAATCTCCATGACTCAGGTTCCAGGGGCGGTGTAACCTTTTCGCTGAGTCATGCAACAGGTACCCCCTTCTATGACTTACTTTAGGTCTTACATTTGCCTCTTGCGAAATTTTATTCGCGAACTAGGGTGTACGCCATAAAGGTTCGCCTCTATCTGCAAAATTTTATTCGCGTTTCTGCGAAATGTTCGCGTATCTTTGTTTCTGCGAAATGCTCGCGTTTCTTTATTCTCTCATTCATCTTTTCATTTCTGCCATCTCTTTCATTCATTCTTTCATTTCTGTCATCTCTTTCATTCATTCTTTCATTCTCATAATATTATATCATTTGAAGCAAAATAAATATTCAAGAGAAATTCTAATACATTGTAATTCTGAAATCTTTGTAGTTGTGAAATCTTTGTAATACATTTCTTTTATCAAAAATTTTCATTTAATTGCAAGTTCAAATCGTTTTTCTTTGTTTTGATTTCCTTTGTATAACTTGTTTCGTCTCATCCGATAAACATCTCTCATGGAAATGATCCTAATGAGGTCTTATGCAGCCTGTTGATGGAAGGTCTTACTAGCCTGTTGATGGAAGGTCTTATTTTTCCTCCTACTACTCTCCATGTTAGATATCATTCTCATTTGAAACAAAGCAAATTTTCAAGAGAAATATATAAATTGATTTGTGCGAGATTTTTCTCGGTTTCTTTTGTAATTGTGGAATCTTTGTAATTCTGAAATTTCTGTAATTCTGCGATTATACCGCCTTTTGTAAATCAAATCAAAAATCTTTTATTTTCTGTAAAAGAAATATTCTAGAAATATATATAAATCGATTTTTTTTTTTTTGTAATTTTGAAATCTTGAAATCTTAGTAATTTTTGTAATTTTTGAAATCTTGAATTTTTTGTTATCGTGCGATTGAATCTCTTTTTGTAAATAAAATCTAAAATCTTTTTATTCGTTCTTAGTATAAAGTAAAATGTTCAAGGAAGTGGTACTTATCTTTCATGTGAGTCGTTGTTGTTGTCAAAGAAGTGAATAAATGCCTTGAAACGTATGAATTTCGCGCAGCAAAAAGAAGTGTGAGAAGTGAGACTTGAACCCTTGACCTGCTTCTTAGATTTTCTCGCACCATACCGACTATGCTAAGCCTCTCTTGCGAAATAATCAAAGTTCTTGCCAAGTAATCAAATTCCAACTGCTGCTTGCATTCATGCCTCCTGACCAACTGTGCAAGCTTCTTCTTTGCGAAATATCATCAACTCTCTTCTGTGCGAAATAATCAAAGAAATATATGTGCGAAAAAATACGCATGTGTTGGGACTTGATCATACGACCATGAACTCATTAACTTCGCAGATGACCAATTGTGCTTCCTCTTGTTTGCGAAATAATGAAACAATATTGCAAAATTATTCATTTTTTCGCTCTCTGTAAAAAAGAAGAAAACTATGTCCGCAGGCGAATTCGAACTTGCGACCACGAACGCACATACTGATCTCTGGACCAATTGTGCAAGAACCTCTCCGCATAACTTTTTTCCTTATTCTTTTATTCTCCCATGCAAATGAGAAGAAAATGAAAAATATGTGTCTCTGCAAATTCGAACCCGTGACCTATTTATTGTTCGCTCAGCCTTGAACCATCTATGCGAATTTCTGTTTGTGATAGAAATTGCAGCGTCTGCCTCTTATCTTTTCTTCGTCCTTCCTTAACTTCTTTCACATTTGCCTTCATCTCCTGAACATGAAAATCTTCCACTGAAACTTCCATTTTTTCCTTAAATTTCACCACAACAACTAATTTTTTCTCTCTCACTCTTTTCATGTTTTTGAATTGTTGATGATGTTTACTCCCTAAAAGTGTGATTTCTTCCATAAAATTTCTATTTTTGAACCTAAAATTTGTAGATCTAGAAAAATATGAACAATAGCTAATCTTCATGGAAATTTCTTGAACCAACAAGCTACAGGAGGGATAAAATCCTTTATTCCTCCATGTTTCTAGCGCCAAAAATGTAGTTGCAGGAAATCCTATAACACACCCCTTGTAATAATTTGTAGATCTAAACATAAAAATGATGATAAGAATGCTAAAATTGTAAAGAGACACAAGGTTTACGTGGTTCGATCAATTTGATCTACATCCACGGGGTTAGGTTATACTATGATTATTTGTAATCACATCTTGATTACATGGAGACTCCATTAATGAGTAAATTTGATTCAAAGGGTAGTGTCATCCTTTCATCGTTGAACCAAATCCAATCTTTTTGTGTTAAATTGGAAAAAATGTTACTAAATTTGATTCAGAGGGCCAGTGTCGTCCTTAATTTAATTCCATCATGTCAAGTAGATTTTAACTTGAAATTAAGAGATGCATTACACTAAATTAATTTATAACACAAAACAATTTCTCATCTTTGTCAAAATTGTATAAAATATAACATAGGAAGAAGATCATACTATCTTATGCTTATATTCATTTTCACTCCAAAAATACTAGAGTTTGGAAAGATTCATCAATTGAATTGATACAACATGAATTCAGCCTTATTTCCAATACCCCATTTCTTTAATTTTCTAAAGAAGTTGAATAATAACAAACGGGAGCGGATCCCCTAACTTAATTTTTTTGACTTAACTTTTAACTCACCTTTTTAGCCATTGATCTAATCTCATCGGACCGTTCAATAAATGTTAGAGCGTTGCTCGGTTGAACTCGCAAGCGTTGTTGTCTCAAGATTGTTTGTCAAGTTTAGGTGATCAAAACTACAAGTCTGGATTTCTAGTCTACTTTGTAGTTGCAGGAAATCCTACAACACACCCCTTGTAATAATTTGTAGATCTAAACATAAAAATGATGATAAGAATGCTAAAATTGTAAAGAGACAAAAGGTTTACGTGGTTCGATCAATTTGATCTACATCCACGGGGTTAGGTTTTACTATGATTATTTGTAATTACATCTTGATTACATGGAGACTCCATTAATGAGTATTTGGAGCTCTAGGTTCTTGAAGGAGGAAGAAGAAGGAGATAATAATAATACAACCAATTCTACTTTCTGTCTCTACAGAATGTATCCTCTCCTAAAGTGTGTCTCTCTTTTTGATTCTCTCTCCTTTCTCTCTCTTGCCTTTCTCTTTATATAGGTGTTTACATAGTGCATGACAGCTAATGTACAGCTAACATTTCCCCTAATTTCGGATCTGGCTTGCGGTATTTTCGCAAGCTTACAAATGTAACATTCGCAACATTCCTAATTTTCGCAAGATCGTCACACTTTTCTCATGTTTAAGTTGATGTCATATGTTATGTCGTTTATGAAATCATCATGCGATGTCTTCGCGATGTGTTGTTAATAATTTCGTAAGCATATTCTTCTGTGCGATATTCTGATCCTACATACTTATAGTTATGTCTCGAATTAAGATAGAATGTGTAGTTTAGCTTTAAACTTCACGACGCTCATCGATTGAAGACGAAGATCTACTGAGGAGAGCTTGGAGGAACTTTATCAATAAAAGGTATGTGAAGACTAAAAATTATCTATCAATCAGAAGTCTATTTTATTATATCTCCTAATGAGACTAAGTCGTATATCTATATAGACTTTTATATTATACACATTTGATGTTTCGAGCTGAGTTTAACTCGGTTATCTATTTCTCGAAATATGTGTTGGAAGCTTTTTGCTTTAGCTACGTTCATCATATTCTTGACGAGTTTAGTTGGAAACGATTATTTTGTTGGAAACTAAATAATAAATCAAAAGATGATCATGTGAAAATAGCCTTGAAACATCTTACATGATTTGTGTGAGACAATCATTTGATCTCGACTCAGAAAGTTTCATATTGATCATTCAATCACTTGAAAATTACTTATAAGTTAATAGTTTGTGTGAGACAGCTATTGTCGTCTTCTAAGGATGTTTCAATGATTGAAATGGGAGTTTAAAAAAAATTAAGCTTTGTTTAGATACAACATAGTATGAATACCAGTATGCAAAATGATGTGGTATGATTCAGGTCCGGAAACCAAGTTTGCGTACCAGTATGCGAATGGTTCCACCTGAGTTAAGGTCTGTGATATCACTATGCATACTGGTTTGCAAACTGATGGACAATACCAAAGTCCGGAAGCTATAGTTCCGTTTGCAAACTTAGTGGTTAAAGTTCTAAAATCGGTTAAGTATGTTTTCATACTCATTGAAAAATACATTTATGAATTAAGGAATGCAATTTTTGCAAACCGTAGCTTAATTTTCATATATTGATTCTCATGAATCAATCCGATTTTGATTCAATTGATACATATATGTTTTTCTGAAATAGTGAAAAATTGAAAAACTGTATTTGAAACACAATTAGATTCATTTGATTATCTTTCATGTTTGATTGATCATCATATTTGATCTAGAAGTGTTAGATGAATGTGGTTAAGACAAAAGTGTTCATATGGCTAACTTCGGTTAACTATTATTGAGCCATCTCAATATACACGCTTAGGTACGGTTACCCATACCTAAATGAAGGTATATTTCATTTATGTGTAACAAGCTAAGACCATCTAACGGTGGAGAGATATTGCTTTGGTTTTAAGCATACTTAGCTTGAATCTTGAATTATGTTTTCATCTAACTGTGAATATTCAATGCTTTGTTACTACTATCTTAGCTTTCATGTGTCCTAGTTGTAAATAGAGGCGATTCTCCTTTAACCTAGGTTTTTCCAAAATCATTATAGGTTAACGACTTGAAGACTTCATTTGGAATTCGTGAAGCCAGACCCAACTATTTTCTCTGTAGTTGTGTGATCTGATCTTACTTGTTCCATCGTATTGAGTACTATCTTCTCTAAGATTAACTCGAGATTCATCTCCGATAGGTAAGATATAAAAAGTAATCACAAAGCTCTTCGTCACATTCTTTGTGATTCCACAATAACTTTTTCTACTACCATATAGTTAAGTTATTGTGAGGTGATTGATATTTCTAGGTTGTTCTTCGAGAATATAATACCGGATTATGAATTGTTTCTTGTTCACCTTGATTTATCAAAAGACAGAACAAAAACTTCATAGGTACTTCTGTGGGAGACGGATTTATCTATCAGAATAGACTTATCTGTGGGAGACAGATTTGTTTATAAGTCTTCGACTTTGGGTCGTAGCAACTCTTAGTTGTGGGTGAGATTAGCTAAGGGAATCAAGTGCGTAGAGTCCTACTGGGATTCAGAGGGGTAAGGAACGCGACTGTACCTTAGTCGGTGTGAGACTTGGTTAGGGCTCAACTACATTCCAGTCTGAAGTTAACTTGTAGTAGGCGAGTGTCTGCAACGGCTTAATATAGTATGGTGTTCAAATATGGACTAGGTCCTGGGGTTTTTCTGCATTTTCGGTTTCCTCGTTAACAAAACTTCTGGTGTTTGTGTTATTTCTTTTCTACATTATATTTTTTTATATAATTGAAATATCACAGGTTCTGTGTAGTTCAATCAATTGGTAAATCCAACCTTTGGTTGTTGATATAAATTGATTGACACTTGGGCATTGGTCTTTGGTACCGTCCAAGTTATTTCTCATATCAATCGGGCTCACATATTTCTATCTATTCGATTGCAGATTGTATTAAGAAATTGAGATATAACTCACTGGTATATTTCTTGATTGAGCTTGCTTTATAAGCTGGTGCTCTCAGAATTATATTGGAGTTAGTCCATACAGAGTTCCGAACGAATTATTGGGTGTGGTTGTCATAGCCCCGCTTTTTCAATAAATACGCCCTATTTTTCCAAATTTGTTGACATCGTTCGACTCAAGCCGGGCTGTGAATTGACTGTCTGCAACTCCTATTGGAAGTAATCATTGAGAATATCAGGATAGAGCTCATATAGCCGTGAGTGAAATTTAGAATCATCTAACTAAGAAATATACTTTCACAAACTCTTTGGATATGCTTTTGATTGGTACAGGCATGGATTATGTAAAGAAATCCTTAATATGAACCATGATCGGAATAAAGACAAACAAATTTTAGAATTTTAGAATAGAATTCGACGAAAGGAAGCAGCTGCCTTGTTTGATTTAGCAAGGCACTATCATCGACGACAACTATAGATTACCGGTTGGGTCTTAAAGGTAAAAGGGTTTAGGATCTTTTGAAAATTCATTAGTTATCTACAGTTTTAATATACTACAGGATATGTTGGAAAACATGGCTTTCATTATCTCTCCCGTATTGAGTTTTATTGGATCTATGATTCGGGTTAAGCCAATCCCTTAAATATGGTAGTTAACCTACGATTATGTATCAATAAACATTTTCTCTAGTATCTTGTTTCACATACAGCATGTCACCATCTATCAAATCCATGTTTCAGTATGATTTATTAATTTTTTCTTCTATTAGTTTATCATATAAACTTATGTTTTAATGTTTAACCTAGCAACATAATTTAAATTTGCATATCTATTGATATTATTTACGCACACGAAGCAGATTTTTACGGAGATACATGATAAGATTTGAGTTTCAGCTTGGCTTGAGCCGAACAATATCATCGAATCTTTTAAAATAAGGCTTACTTATTGAATGGTATAATGATATAGATCAATGGTTAGAAATTTAGGTATAAAATTAAGTCAAAAACCTTAAGTTAGGGGATCCTCTCCACAAAATCATCAAAAGTTTAGCAGAATACTAATATCTTTGTTTCATTCAACAAAAATACTTATAATCATTGCAACACCGTAATTTCCCCAAATTATAAACTTTTTAATTCTTAAAAACAAAATGCTAGAGTTTGAAGGAAAAGTAAAATATGGAGAGTAACGAGCAATCTTAACAAAATTCCCCCCCCCCCCCCCCCCCCCACAAAAAAAAAAAAAAACTCCCCTTTGGAGAAAAACAATTTTCTCCTCTTATAATTTTATTTTTCATCACAATGACCATGCTACCTTCGAAATCTCAATCTCCTAATATAGACACATGTTCCACGATGTGGTATGTTGAGGGGTGCATGTGGAGATATTTAGGCACCCATGCATTAGTTGCAAGTTGAGATAGTGTTAAAGACACTCAAGCATTGGATGTAATCTTAAACAAATGTAAAAAATCGAAAAACTGGGGAAATTCTTTTGGGGTATGACACTCTCATTTCGGAACATGCCGATAATTGAGCATATGACAGAACATCAAAGCATAGTAGGTTCATGTGTCGTGATGTGTTGTAAGGACGAGGCACAGTACATCACACTAAGAAAGATATACACTTGTTAAGTAATAAACTACTTTTACAAATATAAAATGGTAATTTCGATCCGTCATTTCTAAAAATAAAATTTTATAAAATTAAATGCAAATATTGATTCATTTTTTTAGTTTATTATAATTATCTTGAAAATAAACTAAATTACTTGTTATACAAATATCTGAAAAATATTATTTTTGAGAAAACATGAAATTAGTATAGAGGCACATCACGGCTATTTTTCAGGCATAGCCTGGCACTTCATCTCTAATCTTAGGCATATCATGATACACCGGATTACAATTTTTGGCACAACATAGCACGACATGCAAGCTTCTTCATACAGTGGGTTGTGTTGGGCCGACACGTTTTACACCTCTAGCTGTGAGTATCAAGATTTCATAGCAATTAAGAAGCGGTCAGGATCGTATGACAAAACCCTTTTGACAAATCTTTTAGACCATTGGATTAGAGATATCTGATGGCATGTATGATGATGTGACTTATAACTAATTTTTTTTATTCGGCTCAAAATTAGTCGAGCCTAACATAGTTTTGGACACTCACTGATTTAAGTTAATACATCTTCTCATATTATGCAACCTCAATCTTAGATATAATTGACACAGGCCGAACAATTTGTTACCTCACTTTAGTAGTATTCCAATGCATGAATCTCCTGGCAGAATATGTGTTCTCTTTAAAAGTTTCTTTTATGAATTTCTTAGAAAAACACATGTTCTCTTTAGGAGTTTCCCATGTGAACCTCATAGCAGAATGTTTGTTCTCATTTGGAGTTGAACCTCAATCCGTGAAGAGAACTATCGTTACCCTGCCTCAAAAAGACCACTAGATTATTTTATTACTATTATCAACTAATACAATTAGGATATACTGTATGATCACAAATCCCAATGTGGATTTCGAAAACGTAAAACTTCCAAAACAAGGTTCTTCCGTCATCAAGTGACTCATTGATTACCTAAACTGAAAGTATATGAGATAAACCATCAAAACGATTTGTAACAACTCGGCGAAGGTTTCACATATTAAAATATGTTAATCTAACCATGTGAGTTTTGTATCTTCAAAGGTCTCACAAATTGAAATTTGTTCACATGATTTATGAGAGTCTTATCCTCATGTTTCACCGGTTATGTAATAGTATCTGGATAATTTTTCTTAATAGTTTTTGAGTGTCCTTATAGAATAAGAGAAGAACTTTAAGAATAACTAAAATTATCAAAATAAAAGAAGCTGAAATCTAAATACGAAATATAGATAGTTTCAGACTTCTTGATTACCAAGAAGACTCAAAAAACACTTCTCAATCTGAAAGTTTGAAGGAGAATATGCAAAGCTTTTATGCAGCTTATCACACAACATGTAATGGGTAAGTTGTGATGTTGCAAAGAGTCCTTGTTTATAGTTTTCGACCAAGGTTGTTAGCTTGAGAATAAAGCTAATGTTTTTTTTGTGTTTAAGGCAAATATATCTCACAAATACACTTCTTTCGAGGATAAACTTCATGAATAACTTCTTTGCATTAATGACAAAAATATTATTTCAAATATGGTATTCCTAAAATATAATTAACACTGCTAAATGTTCAACATATCCACTAGATTTATTACCAATTATAGTTGCTTACACTTAATGCATTTCATTACATACATACACTAATAATTATGGCAAACCCCGAGTATAGAAAGCTCAAAAATGCTAATGATAAGTATAGCAGTAGCAATCAATCTTGAAATATTAGAATTTTCAAGTTAGTTGTGTAGACAAATCTTAAATATAGCTCTCGGACAACTAACTTACCTAGTTACATACTTATCTTAACAAGTTAATATATTTCTTAGGTAGAAGTGAGATCTTATTCTATCGTTCCTAACATAACCAAGATAACTTAGTAATACATATAGAATTTCTAGGATTGAGTCACGAAAGTTATTAGGTCAAACCAAGATACAAACGCATCGAGTCACGGTTTTGGCCTTAGAGATTTTGAAGTCAACTCTCTTGGGTTTTCGAAAACTACTTTAAAATTAATTCAGGTATCAGTTCTCGAAAGTAAGGTGTATATATGGATTTTCGGAAGCATGACATCTAGCACTAAAACAAGTTATATTGCCTAGTTTTCGAGAACCGAAGAGTCAGTTCTCCAAATCTTGGCAGCGAGCATATATTTTCACCATACTCAGCTATTTTCGAAAACTATACAGAGAATATGATTACAATTCATGTACTTCATTTCTGCGACATTTTAATCTAATCACCCATGATCAGGTCTTTTCATCTATAATCAAGATTTCGTTCTTCGCTAGATAGATATATTAATAAACAGGGAAGATAATCATATCAAGTAAAATTTGTGCTGAGTTACTAACTTTGTTTGAAGTATAATGTCTTAGTTTGTTTTTTTGTCTGGAATTTCTCAAGGTAACTTGAAGTATTTCGTCTCACACCACTATAACTTGTCTAAACTAATATGAAGTTGACTCGGTAAAACGATTTCAAGTATATGTAGTTTTGGCATCGAAGTTTGCAATTTAAGATTTGACTTAGTGACGTCTGTGGGTTCAAACAAGAAATGTTGTAACATATACTTTTAGTCATTGACTCTTGACGCCGAGCAAAGAGTTGCTTCTGCGTTTATGTTGTATACCCATGCAATTGATTTTTATGTGGAGCTAGGAAATTTCCCTATATACGCTCCTTGGTTGGCTTTTTGTTTTAATACTCCATTGTGTAAAAGTCTCAGCGACGCTTAACTTTATCAACATGAACATAGGCTTAATTTTGCAACTTTGTTTCATCTTTTAATATTTATTGGAATGAAGATGGGTGTCACTCCAGAAGACCTCCTATAGCAAAGACACGAGGATACGTGGATTCTCTGTTTCCAATCTTAATCACCTTCGATGGACCTAAACTTAGTTGTAGAGATGGAAACAAACTTTTCATTTATATATATATATATATATATATATATATATATATTGTTTTCAGGGATGATGTCACCAATTCTGGAAGACTAGTCAAGGATGCTAGTTTATTTCTCGATTTCGTAACCAATGGGATCGTAAGTTAGACCAAAGCTACCATTCAACCTATTTTTTGATGAATGCTTGTGGAGTGTACTATTCACGTACTTCATAACATGAAATTCGAGTATTCTCTTATTAACGAAAAGTGGAGGAATGGCAAAGTGGGTCAAGGCGTTTTCTCAAACACAGAGTTTAGAGTTTTGAGTCGCAGTCATTTCGTCTATTCGGTTGTTGTTGACAAAAATGAGCATGTTTCTGAGCCCTAGCTACCCCCGAAGAAAATACTTTTAACACATCATGATAATACTGATAAGACTATGTATTCAAGGGACAAAGCCGGGAATGAACCACACAAATCGCGGACAACTGTTTGTTTTAAGTTCTAATTGTCTATCAACTGGTGGTGGCAAACTAAAATTTCCAATCGATTATGCACTACACCAAATTCAGGGTTTAGCAACAGTATGTGGCAGTTGCAAAGTGGGGTTGCAACAGTTTTGCTCTGTTGCGAAAGTCGATGTTGCAATTTTTCGCAACGGCTACATTACCGTTGCGAATTTTTTTCGCAATAATTCCAAACTGTTGCAACGCTAAAATATCGCAATTGTTTGTAACAATTGCGAATTCGATGGTCGCAACAGCTGCAAACAGTTACGAACTGGAATATCGCAACAGGTTGGCTCAGTTGCGAAATTTTTATAACATCAAAAAAATAGTGGTTTCGACCAGTCAAAATCGGGTCAATATTAGAGTTCCCTGTAGCAAAATCAAGTTTCCCATGTTCATTTGAAACCAAATTGATCCAATAGCAGTATCAAGATAGGTTCTTAGATTTAATTCACCATGATTAACTCGTATACAAAATGTATGAAGCACGCCATAGAAATCATATGAAGGATTGTCATGTGGATAAATCTATGAACTCAATATCACACCAAGGTTCTTACAAAACGATTTAAAGAGAGCTCTCACATTCTTTGGAACTAAGGAAACCAGCTACCTAGGTGACCATTTCTGCTGCATGAGGCATGCCCAAAGGTTGAAGTTTAAGTTGCCACCATGGGTTGTGAGTCATTTCTACCAGAGGAACCAGCAAGAGCAATGTACTAGATAGATATGGCACGTCCACTTTCACTGAAGCTGCTAAAAAATCTACAATAAAACAATGAACCAATTTACTATTAATATTCAGTGTGCGAAATGAGAACACTATTGTTTTACTTGCCAGAAATGTGGATGCCTAACCCTAAACACCAAGCACCATGTCAGTAAGAACAACACAGAGATGATAACAAAGTGATATGAAGGCATGAAGCGTGAAGAACTAGGTGAAGTGCCATCTATGTTACTTTGCAGTTCCTGAATAGTGCATCCACTTTTGCACATGCAAATTTTTTCTTAGTCTTTAAAAGGCACCTAAAATAGAGTATAATGAAACTGAAATATATGTGCGGGTAAGAGAGGGTGGCATCAACTTTTGTGAAGCGACATAAAAAGATACTCTGAGAGAGAGAGCGATGCAGGAGGAGCATCTACTTACTTTTCTTTTTGCATAGCCTTCAAGGCAGCAGCTCCACTTCTTAACGCATCAACATCCTCTGTTGTAGCTTTTGCTCCTTCCAACATAATCATATAAATTTAAGGCAAGGGTAAAGCTAGATTATAATCTTCATAAGAAATGGGTTCCAAAAACCAGTATTTGATATTCGCTAATAGTGAACATATGTGTTAGAGCATTGATCGGTCGAACTCGCATGCGTTGCTATCTCAAGCATGTTTGTCAATATTAGTGATCAAAACTATAAGTCTTGATTTCTAGTCTACTATAGCTAAGGTCTCGGACTAGGATAGAAAGTGTAGTTGAGATCAAGAACTCCATGGAAATCATCATACAAGACGAAGGACTACTCAAGGAACCGGTGGATCTTCATCGACTAAAAGGTATGTGGAGACTTGAACTTATCTATCACTCAAAAGTCTATTTATCTCCTATCTTGAGACAAAAGTCGTTTTGCTATATAGAATTAGATTATACACATTTTCTATTTCGAGCCAAGTTTATCTCGCCTATCTATTTCTCAAAATATGTGTTGGTAAGCTTTCGCTTTAGCCAAGTTCATCTTTACCTAGTGAAGAAAGTCATGACAAGTTTCAGTCACTTTGAAAATTGATTACTTTGACGAAAAATAGTTTGTGAATAACAACTATAGAATATCAACGTCCTCTAAGAATGTTTCAATGATTGACATGAGAGTTTAGATTATATAACCATTGGAGGATATAAACATTGTTGTGGAAACACATATATGTATAAGTCCTCATTCCTTGAACCGAAGTTTGCGAACTTTGTTGATCAAGAGAACCGGAATGGTGGCGTGAGCCAAGTCCGCGAACTGGCGGAAGTTCTCGACCCGAGAAAATTCTGCTGGGGTTTGTGAACTCCGTCCGGGAACTTAAGTCCGCGAACCCAGTCCGCGAACTTGAGTAGGTTATATCTAAAAACGATCTTTGTGAACTTATTCTTATATAAACTAAGGAATGAAAATTGCAAACCGTGGCTATATAGTTCATGAACCGAATCGAGTGAATCAAATCGCTTTTGCTTCGATTTTGTCTTGTGTAGTTACATAAGATTTCCTTGCAATTGAACAACTCCCTAACTAGTTCATTTGAGTCACTGGAACTAGTTATGGTGAAGAAGAATATGGTTGATATGAAAGTGATCATATGGCTAACCATTTGGTTGACTATTGTTGAACCAACAAACGTACAAGTTTGGGTACGGTTACACAAGCCTAGAAACATGTATTTCATTTGTGTGTAACAAGCTAGTTTTCGATCTAACAGTTGAAAGATATTAGCTTGAATCTAATCAGGTTTTCATCTAACGGTGAATATTCAATGTTTTGTTACCAAGATAACATTGATTGCAAACCCTGATTTGAAAGACTATATAAGGGAGAACTCTAGCAACAGGGAACCCTAATCCCCACACCTTCTGTGTGATACTAGTTGTGCTAATCTAGATTCGATTCTCCTTTAACCTTTGGTTTCTTCTTCTAAACCAGGTTAACGACTTAAAGACTTCATTGGGATTGTGAAGCCAGACCAATACTACTTTCTTGTAGTTGTGTGATCTGATCTTGTTGTTTCTATCGTACGAGTATAATTGTAATAATTGGATTGAGATTGATATCTCCGATAGGAAACATATAAAAGAAATCACAAACACTTCGTCTCATCGTTTGTGATTCCGCAATATCTTTTTTTGCTGCGTCGATTAAGATTATTGTGAGGTGATTGATAATACTAGGTTGTTCTTCGGGAATATAAGTCTGGTTTATCAATTGGTTCTTGTTCACCTTGATTTATCAAAAGACGGAACAAAACTCGTAGGTATATTCGTGGGAGACGGATTTACCTATTACCGTAGACTTTTCTGTTTGATACAGATTTGTTTATTAAAGTCTTCGACTTTGGGTCGTAGCAACTCTTAGTTATGGGTGAGATCAGCTAAATGAATCAAGTACGTAGCATCCTACTGGGATCAGAGACGTATGAGCATAATTGTACCTTGGATCAGTGTGAGATTGATTGGGGTTCAACTACAGTCTAGATCGAAGTTAATTTGGAGTAGGCTAGTGTCTGTAGCGGCTTAATACAGTGTGTGTTCAAATTGGACTAGGTCTCGGGATTTTTCTGCATTTGCGGTTTCCTCGTTAACATAATTTTAGTGTCTGTGTTATTTCTTTTCCGCATTATATTTTGTTATATAATTGAAATATCACAGGTTGTGCGTTGTTCAATAAATTAGAATATCCGACCTTTTGGTTGTTGATTTAAATTGATTGACACTTGGATATTGGTCTTTGGTACCATCCAAGTTATTTCTTAGTGTTTGATAAAGACTCGCAGATTTCTATTTGCTTGAGTATATATCAAGTCGAGAGATTGAGATATAAACTCTTTGATATACTTTTTATCTAGATTGAGTCTGACTGTCTAGTTGATTCTCTAGAAAGTATATTGGAGTTTGTCCATACAGATTTCTAAGCAAAATATTGGGTGTGGTTGTTGTACCCCCACATTTTCAATTGTTATCAGAGCAGTCAAACACGTTTAAGACCTTATAAGTTTGTATTTGTAGCGATCTGACTCTATGGACAGAGGTGTTATCTTAACTAACGTACCACCAGTCTTCGATGGATCTAGTTATTTATGGTGGAAAATTGATATGCGAGATTTTCTTCAAGCACGTGATTTTCAATCATGGGTATATGTTGTTAGTGGCTATAATGCTCCCGTCGTGGCAGTTGGAGATGTCAACGTTCCCAAAGATATTGGTGAATACACCCCTTCCGAGATAAATATTGCAAAGAAAAATTCCGACAGTTTGAATGCCATCATACATGCCATTACCCCAAATCTTCAGCACCATGTGTCAAATTGCACGAGGTCTAAAGATGCGTGGGATATCTTAGAAACCGTATTCGAAGGTAACTCCAGTGAAAAGGAAGCTAGGCTTCAAAACCTTAATTCCGATTGGGAAAACCTTCCTATGGAAGATGAAGATACATTTGATGAGTTTAATCACAGAGTGTCTGAAATTGTTAATGCATCTTTTGCATTGGGTAAGACTATTCCTGAAAAGGACATTGTGATGAAAATTCTCAGATCGCTGCCATCTAGATACGATTCTAAGAAGCATGCCATCGTTGAGGGAAATAACCTTGATAATCTCTCCAGAAATACGCTGGTTGGGAAGCTTAAGATCTTTGATCATGAACATTCATCCAAAACTAAGGATGTTGCGTTCAAAACACACAAGGACACTAAATTACTTGATAAGAGTAAAAAAGTGTATATCTCTGAAGATGATCACTCTGAGACAGATTCATCAGATTAAGATCTTCACAAGTCGGTCTCGATGATCACAAGACAGTTTAGGGATCTTCTGTGGAAGAGAATTAAACGGTTCTCCAGAGATAAGCCTAAAGCATCAATTAAACCTCATAATCGTATTCCTCCTAAAAACAGGGAAACAGATGTAACTGAAGATGAGGATATGCCTCAGTGCTTTAAGTGTAAGGGATTTGGTCATTTTGCAAACGAGTGCCCAAATCGTAGAAAATACACCGGGAACAAAGGTTTTGCTGCAACTCTTGATGAAATGTCTGACAACTATGATTCTAATGAAGACGAGAAATCAAGTGTTGCACTTCTTGGTGAAAATATTGATTTTGATAACTGTAGCAATATATACATCAATCTCGATATTCTTTCAGAAGAAAACCCAACTAATCTGGAAGAAAAAATTGACCCATTTCTTGGAAACTCTGTTTGTAATGTTTCAGGTTCCACCATGTGTCTAGCTGCGTGCACATCTCAGAACCCTGACTTTTATCCAATTTTGACGTGCTCGTATTGTTCTCTAAAGGGCATGAACTTTCAAGGTGTTACAAGTACAAACACCAATTGAGGCACATCAACAAACTTCAACGAAGAGCAAATCAATTAGAAAATAAGCTTAAACTTGCTCAGAAGACCGCTGAGGTATGTAGGATTTTATCTTCGTCTAAGAAGTTAGTTTCCAAGGATACACCAAGACCATTAGAGAAGAAAGTATGGTCGAGTCGTTTTGATAGACAGAGGTATGTGGATTCCTCTCAAGAGGAAAATGGTGGACAAATTGTTGTTCACCACAACGCAACTTGATTGTGTTGTTTTGGAAATCTTGTCTCATGTGCCTGATCAAAAGAGACAATGATTTTGTACCTCTCAGGCTTTAGAAAAAGTATTTTTCTCTTCTTTTCTTAGTTTTGTTCTTCCCTGTCTATCAACAAAAGAGGGTTATTATCGACAATTCTACTCTTCATAGGGTTGTGATTGGACGTGTACGAACCTGTTTAAAGGTTTCGAAACCCTACATTCCTTTTTCCTTCCTCAAAACCTCTTTTTATCTCAAGACTACTTGTTGAGTACAATTTGTGATTTCCTCTCACAAACCCATACATTATGGATACTCCAAGCGTGATGTCTTCTGATGGAAAAGATGTTAAAATGATTGTTAAGCCATAAATCATGAAGGAAAAAGAGAAATCTCCGTTATCTCCTACCTTGAAAAGAAAGAGAAGGAATGTGAGGAAGCCAAGAGCCGTTTCTTCAAACTCTCAGAAGTTTTCTGATGTTCTTGAAGAGTTGAAGGAGATGCGAAAGGATATTTCAACAAATAAAGTATTTTGTGTATAAGACTCATGATATTCAGAAGGCCTTGGTTCGACATCATCAGCCAAGAAGGTTTATTGATATAAACTCCTACCTTAATGAACCTTATGTCCCAATGGTTGTTGACGACAAGGAGTTCGGGGACGATAAAGAATTCTTCAAAGGTCTTATTTCCTAGTAAATCTTCTATTTTCTTGTTTTTGTTAGAAGAATAACTAGAGTTTGGAATAGCCATTATTGTGATTACACATAACTGTGTCCAACGTTTTCATCTTCATGTTTTTAGATTTATTGGTTGTGGATGGGGAAAAACGATTTGCTGGTTTATACGGAATTGAAGAGTCGACCGTGTGGAGACTCCTTGAACCGAGTGAAATGTTGAACCTCACACAGGTGCACTACAAGAAGGGAGTGCTTTAAGTTCGAGAGATCAATCTGTAAGACCCCGGCCTAAACCAAGAACAAGGGCCGTTCCAGAGTCAATTCGGTCACAAGAGAGGATGGGTTGATCTGTAGGAGGGAAGCTGAGAAATGCGTGAGATCAATGGTGATCTGAGATTGTAGGTGTGTTGTTAATTCAGCGTGAAAAAATGCTCTAAATGATTGAATTTTGATCAATTGAGAGTAATTTCTGTCAGTTCGTGTAGACGACAGATTGTCTGTATGAACTTTGATGAGAAATTGCTCATTTTGGCGAAATGTTGTTCGAATGTTCGAAAACTGTTGTTCTTTCAATCAGGATTCAGAGATATTTTATAATGCCGGAGTTGAAAACACCATGATCCCATGAAGTGTGACAGTTGCTGGAATCAGAGAATGGGAAATGGGGAAATCGTGTTAAAACCAATTACTCATCGTGCGGAGACTTGGTTAACTTTCCACCCACTACTTTGCTGATTCTTCCAACTGATTGCACGACTTGCTCACATTCTCATCGTGGGTGAACACACGTGCCGTAGACCGCCAGACCAAAACCCTAGTTAATATCCCCCCATGTGACACGATTGAAATCTCGTGATTGTGGAGTCAGTTGCTGACTTTATGGGACGATGAGTCCATGTAGCGCTGAGTTGAACATGATTAGCAAATGTTCTGAAACTCATGAGTTTAACGTGTCTGCTGGGACAGGTATCATTATAACCTAAGACGAGCAAAACTGTGTTGCTAATTGTTGAATATTGATAGTTGAACCAATATTCTTTGATTTGAGCAAATATTGCTAGTCTGAGCGAATATTGCTAATTGAAAATATTGCGGTTCGAGCGAATATTGCTAGTTTGAACAAATATTGTTCTTTTGATGAATTGTTGGTAGCTGACCAAATAAAATATTAATTTAAGTTACTGACTGCTGAGTCGAGCAAAATAAATATGAATGTTAATCATGGAATCAACATAAAATTATCAGAGTGTTCGAATCTGCTCAGAATCACGTTTCTGCAAGCTCTGGATTCAAAACCCTAATTTTACCGAGATAATGATTTATTGCAAATCACATGAAACCGGCTACATGGGATGACGGGTTCACCATATAACGCCTAGATGCTCGAATGAGCAAAAACACCAAAGTCTCTTGAGGACCAGTTGGTGAAAGAATGATTAAATGCTGGTTTAATCATTTACTGAAATAATGCTCGTGTGAGCGACAAATCATAAAACCTGTTATGGAAAATATGAGGGACCGGCCAAGAGGTCATGAGACCGGATCTTGTGGCGTGGGACCAGTAGATGGTCGTTTGAGCGAACTTCCAATTGTTTGGAAAGAGTTCGAACCTAATATGAGCAGCTGAGCAAATTAGGTTAAAATCATTAAAGCACACGGGACCAGCTGTTTGCAAGCCTCAGGGTCACCCTTGGTCGGTCAAGGGGATGTGCCCGTGTCACCATGATGTCCGTTCTTCAGTCCTGAGAATTTTGATATTTTCTGATGCACGTTTGAGCAACATTTGGAGAAAAATGCAAAATCCATGGTTTTGCTGAAACCGACAAAAATACATGAGATGATGGAAATAATAAATAAACATGAATCACAAGGTGTGGGACCGGCCACGGCTAGGGCATGGCCGGCCGGCTGACACGCGGTCCCACATGCTTTCCCCAGTTTTATGTGATTTCATGTATTTTTCTTTGATTTAAGGGAAATTCCATGAAACTGGAGAGTTTGGCGAAATTAGGGAACTTCCATGAGATGAGAGACATAAATTAAAATATAAAATAGGGAATGGAGTGTGGGACCGGCAATGGCCGTGGCATGGCCGGCCGGCCAATGGGGCGGGTCCCAAGACACTCTTCCCAATTTTATGTAATTTTGATGATTTTAGATAATTTTCATAAAATCAAAGGGATTTGTTGAAAACCAAGATATTTTGTTGAAATCAGGGAGTTTTCATGAAATCAGGAAACCAAACACCAAATAATAATAAAATAGTGGGCGTGTGGGACCGGCTAGGGCATGGCCGGCCGGCTAGAGCCCGGTCCCACAAGTTTTCCTAATTTTTTAATATTTTCATGATTTTAGAGAAAATACATGAAATTAGGTAATTTTAGGGAAAATTCATAAAATCAAGGAATTTTCATAATTTGAAAAGAAAATAAAATAATGGGACGTGAGGTGTGGGACCGGCCACGGCCAAGGCATGCGGCCGGCGGCGGTCCCGCGACACCTTTCCCTAATTTTATTATTTTTGATAAAATCATGTGATTTAGATAAAATACATGAAATTAGGTAATTTTCATGATTTTAGGGAAAATTCATAAAATCAAGGAATTTTCATAATTTGAGAGAAATAATAAAATAATGGAGACGTGAGGTGTGGGACCGGCCACGGCCAAGACATGGCCGGCTGGTGCTCGGTCCCGCGACACCTTTCTAATTTTATTATTTTTGATAAAATCATGTGATTTAGATAATTTCTTTGAAATAAAGGAAATTTGCTCGAACGAGAGGATTTTCATGAGATCGTGAAAATAAAAAATATGATAAAATATAAAATTGGGCGCGGGACTGTCACGATGACTGGCCGGCTGGTGAGCCTAGTCCCCTGGCGCTTTTGCTTAATATTTATTATTATTATTTTCCCTCCTATTTTGCATAGGTTCCTCGTTCGTTCGTATTTTTGAAATGCTCGTTCGTGCATTCAAAATGCTGGTCTGTGCATTATCTGCTAATTACACTTGCACCATTTTCGTCAGGGCTTATTCGATGCTCAGATGCCTGTTTCGTCGAATATTTTTACTAACCTGTGGAATTCTGCTGGGAAGAACCACAGATTGAAGTAACGAAATATAACGAGGAATCGTAGAAATTGCTGATATTCAGGCGATTAATTGACGACTCGTAGAATATTGCTGGATATTCAGACGATGGCTCGTAGAATATTGCTGGATATTCAGACGATTTGAGATAATTAATTGTGGCTCTACTAGAAGGGCTTCCTGTCTAGGAGCATTAATTATCTGCGGGTTGAGCAATATGAACTTGCTGGAGTGTCATATTCCTCTTGCATAGTCGGGGAAAACCTGGTTACATCCCGAAGACGTTGTCGCTCTATACTAGCAGACATGCTGTCTAGGAGCCGCCCAATCTTTCGATTCTATACAGTATGGATGTGTCGTGGCCTCAGCTGAGAGACTACACATCTTCATCTTCTCTGAGAGACTTTCTCCATCAGAGGTGGCATGAGCTTTCATGCATAGAGACATGAGTCTCGATACTCATCCGATTGCCGGATCTGGAGTAATTACTGAAATTGCTCAGTTTCTAATATGTCGCGGTCTCAGCTGAGAGACTACACATCTACACGTACTCTGAGAGACAGCCTTCTCAGTCAGAGATTTATGGCATGAGCTTTCACGCTTTAATGAGAGACATGAGCCTCAATACTCATCCGGTTGCCGAATCTGGAGTATAGTTTTACAATTCTACCCTTTGTCGAAAATCCACCATCTACATTAAGTCCCCTGCTTAGTGAGGAACAGTCATGTTCCTCAGTCAGCATTGAATGGTGATTTTCCAGGTATAAATAAAAATAAGTAATTGAACTTGGTCATAAGATAAGATATTACCGGATTTCGACTGAATGAGCAAACCATGGTTTGAGCGGAAACCTCTGTGGCATAATAGAGAGTCATCCAGTGAACATAAAACCGTGTAGAACCGCTGGTTTGATGGTGCAACCTTGGTTGGTTTAGGATTCACGGGTCGGGCCCAAAAGGGAAATCCTTATGGAATTAGGTTTTGGAAATAAAATTAGGTATAAAAGGGATTAATTCTCTTTATTTTTTTTCCACGGCCGACCACCATCATCTCTTCCTCCCTCTCCTCACGTCCAGCAGAGAACATGAGGTTTCGCCGGCGCACCACCAGCCGCCGACCGGAGCTAGCGCCGACCATGTACGCGGCTAAATTTTTTCTTTTTTTTTCTTTTGTTTTTTTTTGCTGATTTCATGAGTTGTTCATGTTTTGATCATGTTGAAATTCTATACATGTGTATAAATTAGCGTGAGTTTTGTAGGAAAACCCTTGTTTTATCAAACGTATGTTCGTTCGATCGTTAGTTTTGAAAACTAATAAAAACCCTGATTTATGAGGGATTTTTTTTTATATGTGGACTTAGGTCCAGTGATAAAACTTAGTGTATGAGCTTTCATGTGAACCAAGATTTTACCTTAATAGATGTGAGCTTTCACAAAACCGAAATAAACCCGCTTTTAGAAGACGATGCTTATTCGAGGAAAATATGTATATACTTTTATGTATGTGAACTTATGTCCAGTGATAAAACTTTATTTATGAGCTTTCATGAGAGTTAGTATTTTATCACAATAGGTGTGAGCTTTCACAAAACTAGCATAAACCTTCGTTTTTAATAAAACGCTAATACGAAGGAAAATAGATTTTTTTTTATATATATATATATGTAGCCGTGACATATTTTATGTGAAACATGATGACATATTTTATTCACATGGATTTGTTCTTATTAGATAAATTCTGAAAATTTATATGAACAAATTGCATTAATTGTTGCTTTGTAAAATCAAGACGGGTTTTGAGTAACCTTCAAACTAACAATTTATTGATGAAATAGGTCTTGTTGTAAATTTCATGAGTCAGTTGTGTGAATGTTCACATTATGAAAATTATGTCTATGATTTTATGAGAAAATCATTTTCCATGAACTAATGAAGTGTTGTTCGTTATTGCAGATTTCAAGGAACGAATTGATTTCGTGTGTTAACTCTTGTATTGCAACCACTATTGTTAGTGAAATTGAAAGAGGTAAGATTCAAGAATTACCATTTTGTGTATGAATTTATCTGCATGTCGATAACTTCATGCTCCTGGTTTCAGAAAATGCCGGCTTCCAGCGGTCATAGTTATTCCTCCGGTTCTGACAAAGATCCCAAAGCTCCCATAGCTAAGCCGAGAGCCAAGGTAATTCGTGATGAGGGAGCAAAGCCCAGCGTACCCTCGAATGAGCGGAGAGTTACTTTCTCCGAACTCATGAAAAGAAAAGTCGAAGACGATGAGAAAGATGCTCTTAAGCGCACAAAGGATCGAATCCGGCGCAAAATACAGAGAGTTGAGGAAAAACGCCAATTCTTGGACGGGGTACCCTCTAATTCTGATGTTGATGCTACTTAAGAAGAGACCGCCTGGAGTTTTCCTGAGCAGTGTGCCAAAGAATTCGAAAGTCCCATGAACATTGCAGCTGAAGCGGAAGAAGATTCAGATTCATATGATGATTTTCATGCTCATCCAGACGTCACCAATAGTTATGACAGTGATTCCGAAGAAGAGGATTCTGAGAAGGATAGTGATGAAAACTCTGAGAAATACAGTGATGACGAATCTGACAACTCAGATGGATCTGACGAGTAGCTTTACTTCCGATCTCTTTTTTTTCTTTTTTAGTATTTGAATACTCTCAATCTTCGTAGTCGATGTCTTCATTCCAACAACTTTATTGAAGTATTTAGGTCTTCCTTTTGAACGAGAGATTTTATTAATGCAAGTTCTTCTTGATTGAATTAAGCAAACCGAGCCACTCTTCATGCCGAACTCATTGTAATCTCCCTTAACCCTTGTGGTTCTTCATCTTATGAAAATATCCAAACATAAGTTGTATAGAACATGGGGACGTGTGACTTTCCGATCACAATTAACCTTGGTCAGTCCCCAGTGCACTATTTTACTTCCGCATCTCCAGTTTGACCTTGTTCGAGACTTAGGGTTTCAGTAAAACTCGGAACTGAATCGGAGATAAGTGCCTGCTGTATCTTGTATATATCTTTGTAGATTTAGGGTTTATCACTTGCGCCAATATTTCCTCCATTCCTAAGTTAGTTTCATCACAGAAGAAATTTCGATCATCATACCTCTCATATCATGTATGCTGATAATACTTCTTCTCAAAACGTACTTCGGTCGAAACATGGAGTAGAAGCGCCCATCTTGGTAAGTTGCACATATTTTATATCTCGTTTAGTTGAGGTTACTGATCGTAGAAGATGATTTATTGCAGGATGACCAGAAGAATCTTTCTTCTCACAATTCAAGGCCCAAGCGGACTGCTAGAACTCCTGCCCGGTATAGGTCGGCTCCTGCTGAGACTGGATCATCTGTAAGCAATCTTATAATCCTTGAAATTTTACCATGTCTAATTCAGGAGAAACTAAACACTTCCCGTTCATCACAGGCGGATGTTCGTGTCGTTGTTGATGCTAGAAGGAGAAGGAGTGGAAAGTCTGTGACTGTGGTCGAGGTTGAAGACAGTGGCAATCGAGCATGTGAAGATTCTGCAGAATCTGTGGAGACAGAAGACAGTGTTCACGCCTGTGAATACCCGACAGCTGGACTTTCGTTCGAAGCTCCATTGGTTAACACTTTCCCAGACAATGAGATGGTTGGTGGATTTTTCATTCCCAAGTGCCATGCACCTCTATATACCAGGATCTGGAAAAAGTATGGGCATATTGCTACTACGGAAGTGTGAAAAGGTTTTCTACCCACTCTCTTGACTACAGTTGCAGGGCTTCTACCGGTTATTGAAGAAATGAACCAAATGCACCTGCGAGACGTCAAGAATCGGGAACTGCATAAGTGGGATGAGATGATTTCCAATTGTGAGATATTGCGATTCAACGTGAGATGGCTTCGTCGTCGTCTTGAGATAATTAAGATCCATAAGGCGGAAGCTGCTGATGCGATTTCCATGACCACTGCTTTACTGGAGGAGGAAAAGATACTGGCTTTGGAGTCAGCGAGGGTTGAGAAGGCGGTTGAGGATTTGAAGGCAAAGACTAGGATCTTCTAGAAGAAACTCGACAGGGTTTCCTATAGGGATTATCCATTGTTGGATGGTTTGTTCTGAGTGAATATTCAGGAGAGTTGTAATATTGGTTCCTGACAAGATAGAATAATATGATAGTATGAGGAGTTTTGTTCAATTGATGAATATTTGATGAACGAATGAGCATATTGCATGCTCTTTGAAGGAAATAAATTACATTTGAGATGTATTTTGAAATAAAGGTTAATTATCTACTGTTGATCAAGCGTAATAGGATTTGAGCCATTTGTCGTTGATAATATTTCCTTCCTTTCCTCCACTGAGTGCTAAAATTTTGTAGTATCCACTAGACACCGCTTTGATGATAACATACGGCCCTTCCCATTTCGGAGAGAATTTGGGAGCAGACATGTCTTGTTGAATGTGATTTGCTGTCTTTAATACCAAATCTCCTACTTGAAAAGTTCGGGGTTTTACCATTTTGTTGTAAGCCCTGGATACCCTCTGTTTATAAGCCTCCACGTACTTTTCTACTTTAGCTCTCCTTGATTCAAGCATGTCCAGTTCAGCAACTCTTGACTTGGACACTTCAGCTTCATCCCATTGTATTCCGCTAGCCACTGCAATCCTTGATGAAGGAATTTTTATCTCGGCTGGGAGTATAGCATCATCCCCATAGACGAGAGAATACGGTGACGTCCCAATTGAGATCCTTGGTGCAGTTTTGTAAGCCCACAAAGTCATGGGAAGTTTCTCATGCCACGGTCGTGGATTGTCATGAATTGTTCGACTGATAATCCGGATCGAAGTTTTGTTGGTACTCTTCGCTTGGCAGTTTCCTTGGGGGTAGTATGGTGTGGAGAAGATTTGTTTAATCCCGTACTCCTTGAGTAATTTATCGACATCTTGATTGGCGAAAGGAGTCCCATTATCCGTGGTGATATGTTTAGGGACGCCGAATCTACATATAATATGCTCCTTGATGAAGGCTGCAATAGTTACCCCTGTGGTACCTCTAAGCGGGATTGCTTCGACCCACTTAGTGAAATACTCAGTAGCTGTGATGATGTATTCATGCTTCTTTGAGGACGCTGGATTGATCTTCCCGATGATATCAAGTCCCCAGCTATAGAAAGGCCATGGAATATTCACATAGTGTAATGGAAGACAAGGAGTATGAATGAGATTACCGTGAATCTGGCATTTATGGCACTTCTGAACGTATGCGACTGCATCATCTTCCATAGTCGGCCAGTAGTATTTCTCGTGGATTTGGAGAAACAACTTCTTTTTCCCCTGATGTTCTCCTTCATGAGTTTCTTTCAGGACTGTCAGGATTTCATCTTCAACTAGGAATCTCAACAAGTCTCCTCCAAATCTTTTGCGGTATAAGATTCCGTCAAGAAAAACAAATCTCTTAGCTCTCTGTATGAGTTTGATTGCATCTTTCTTTTCTGGTGGAGATTTGTCGTCTCGAAGATATTCGATGTAAGGCTGCCTCCAGTCCGCGGTGTGAAGGAGTGTTAGCACCTCCAAATGATGAGGAGGTGTCTGACAATTAGGACAAGCTCCCTGCAAAGTCCTCGACTGTGCTTCCATGGAAGGCCAATAGTACCCGAGTCTCTGGAGTCTTCTATAAAGTGTTATCACCAGCGTCTGTACGCACACTTCTTGATGCACAATTTCGAGTTTTTCTTTCGCTTCTTCATCACCCAGGCATCGTGATAGAGACGCATCCGGGTTACGATGGTATAAGGCTCCATGAAGCAAGAAGAAGTTCTTCAGTTCTTTAAGGCTGATCGTCCCTTCTGTAATGGAGCTGCTCAGTTCATGAATGATAGGTGCTCTCCAGTCATTTGCTTGAGCTTCTTCAGTTTGATTAATCCACGTGGATGACACAGATCTTCTTTGCACTATGATGGATTTCTCTGATCCTTCTAATTGCAACTTGGAGGCAAGAGTCGCTAAGCAAGTAGCATGCCTATTGTTGGTTCGGCCAGTATGGGTGATTGTCGCGTTGGCGAAATGAGTCAGGAGTCGTTGTGCTTCAGCCCTGGATGGATCAAGTGTTATCTCTTTGAGAGAGTACACCCCATTCATTTGATTGACTAGTAGTTTTGAATCTTCTCTGATCTCCAGATGCATTGCTCCTGCTTGTTTAGATAAGGATAATCCTAGCAAGAAGGCCTCATACTCTGTTGAATTATTTGTACAGTGGAAATCCAGCTTGAATGAGTGTGAGAATACCTCTCCTGATGGCGAGACCAAGACTATGCCCGCTCCTCCAGTATCATTACTAGGAGTGGCGGATCCATCAAAGTACAACAACCATGTTTCTTCTTTAACGACTAAGATTCCTGGAAGTTCTCCTGGTACATCATCTGGTAATGTCGCGGAATCTTCTCCTGGGAACACTGCTAGTAAATCTGCTACTGCTTGACCTTTGATTGCTTTGGAGGAAACACATACTATGTCGAATTCCGACATCTGAAGCAGCCACTTTCCAGGTCTTCCTATCAGAGCGGGCTTTGAGAGTAAAAACTTTATGGGATCAGCTTTGGATACAAGCACAACTCTGTTGGATAGTAAATAATGCCTGAATCTTTGCATTGCATGAGCTAACGCCAGGAATGCTCTTTCAGCTTTCGGGTATCTGAGTTGAGCATCCTTCATGGTTCGGCTGAAATAGTAAATTGCATGGTCGACGCCTTCTTCGTCTTCTTGAGCCAGTAGTGTTCCAATAGCAACATCACTGGAGTTTGTGTATAATATCAACGGTCGACCCTGCACTGCAGACCTCATAACTGCGGGTGATAAAAGTATCTGTTGTATTTTCTGAAATGCTTCCTGCTGAACATCCGTCAACGTGAAACTCGCTCCCTTCTTCAGCAGAGGGGTGAACGAAGAAATAAGTTGAGCCAATCCTGGTATGAAGCGTCTGATGTAATTCACCTTACCCACGAAGCTCTGCAGTTCCTTCACAGTGCGTGGAGGAGGCATGGTGGAGATGGATTTCGCTTTGTCCGGATCGACTTTGATCCCTTCGGCAGTGACCAAGAATCCCAGAAACTTTCCAGAAGAAACTCCAAAAGCGCATTTTAGAGGATTCATCTTCAACTTGTATTCTCTGAATCTTTCAAAGACTTGTCTCAGAACTTCTAGATGGGATGTTCGAGCTTTCGTTTTCATCACGACATCGTCAACATAATCCTCTACTTGATTGTGCATCATATCATGAAATATTGCTGTCATGGCTCGTTGGTAGGTGGCGCCAGCATTCTTCAACCCAAAGGGCATTACAGTGTAATGAAAATTCCCAATGGGAGTGCGAAACGCGGTCTTGGCGGCATCATGTTCGAACATTTTGATTTGGTTGTACCCACTGTAACCATCCATGAATGAGAACATACCGTGGCCGCTAGTCGCATCAACGAGCATATTAATGTTGGGTAAAGGAAAGTCATCCTTTGGGCAGCATTTATTTAGGTTTCTGAAATCTACACAGCATCTGATTTGGCCATTTTTCTTCTTAACTGGGACAACATTAGCCATCCAGGTTGGATGTTGAATAGGCTTGATAAATCCTGCTACCATCAATTTTTGAATTTCGGCCTTGATTTGTTCCACGACCTCATGCCTGAGCTGCCTGAGCGGTTGTTTGACAGCCTTGGAGCCGGGAATGATATGTAGACGGTGAGTGTCCAGTTTGTCATCCAGGCCAGGCATTTCTTCATACGTCCAAGCAAATATATCCCGATACTCCTTCAGTAGATTTTTACCAGACCTGCACGCTCTTCTGGTGATAGCGCAGAACTGACCAAGATCGGTCTTGGATCTTCCTCTGTGCCAATGTTAACCGTCTCAAGATCATCAGTGGTAGAATTCGTTCCATCTTGCAACTGTTGTGGAGCTTCCTGAACTTCATCCTCGGGTAGTTGTTCATTCTGACACGATTCACCAGTGCGGGGAGACTCTTGATCAATCTCCCCTATTAATTGCTAATCTTTGCGTCGCCTGTAAATGACCCTTCCTTCTGCGTCATGAGTGGTTATAAAAATGGATCCTGAGATCGTAGTTTCATCTTTTCAGCGCTTGAACGATGTAGCAGGCGATTCGACTGGTTCCTCTTCTGAAGATGGTGATGATGCGGATGCCTCAATAGCCTTCCAACTTGGAAGCGGGGTAGTGTAGATTTTCTTAGGAGGTTCAGGGGCGCTTCTCTGGGACTCGATGAATTCCGCATCGTAGGACAGAGCATACGGAGATGATGAAGCAGCTATGCGGACGATCTTGTTATTGAGTAACGCCTTCATGCATTGGTGGTAGGTTGATGGAACTACCTTGTTGTCATGGAGCCAAGGTCGCCCAAGTATCATGTGGTAGTCAGGTTCTTGTTCGATCACGTGGAATTTCACCTTTGATTGAATTGGTCTTACCCTCAAATCTATGTACGTGTATCCATATGTGTGGCTTCGGCTTCCTTCAAACCCTGTCATTAGGATGGGATGGCAAATGATTTTACCTCGTGGGAATCTGGCCATTATAAGAGTTTTCATAGTTACAATGTTGGTGGAAGCACCGGTGTCGATGAGAGCTCTTCTAAATTCGGTGCCTTTGATGATCCACCGACTTCACATAAGTAGTGAAACTGTTGATTTGAGGGTCGGGCGTTGAGCCATTCCCCAGTGTTGGGACTTCTGAGACACCGCCCAACTCAGATGTCAGCTTGATGAGAAAATACATTATGTGATCTATTGTGTTCTTCATCAGATACATGTTCCTGGTGTGGACTTCCAGAATTTGAGATAGCTCTTCCAGAGTCGGGGTTCCCCTTCCTTCCGTGTCGTCAGGTGTAACATGAGGAATCCTGTCATTTGAAATATTCGGGATTGGGTCTGGATCAGTTGAATTAGTCCTAAGACCAACCATCTTGTAAAAATGAGATTGCAACCGAGAGATTAATCTCCCACTGTGGTCCCCAATATGTGGATGGGGAAAAACGATTTGCTGGTTTTTACAGAATTGAAGAGTCGACCGTGTGGAGACTCCTTGAACCGAGCGAAATGTTGAACCTTACATAGATGCACTGCAAGAAGGGAGTGCTTTAAGTTCGAGAGATCAATCTGTAAGACCCCGGCCTAAACCAAGAACAATGGCCGTTCCAGAGTCCATTCGGTCACAAGAGAGGATGGGTTGATCTGTAGGAGGGAAGCTGAGAAATGCGTGAGATTAATGGTGATCTGATATTGTAGGTGTGTTGTGAATTCAGCGTGAAAATGCTCTGAATGATTGAATTTTGCTCAATTGAGAGTAATTTCTGTGAGTTCGTGTAGACGACAGATTGTCTGTACGAACTTTGATGAGAAATTGCCCGTTTTGGCGAAATGTTGTTCGAATGTTCGAAAACTGTTATTCTTTCAATCAGGATTCAGAGACATTTTATAATGCCGGAGTTGAAAACACCATGATCCCATGAAGTGTGACAGTTGCTGGAATCAGAGAATGGGAAATGGGGAAATCGTGTTAAAACCAATTACTCATCGTGCGGAGACTTGGTTAACTTTCCACACACTACTTTGCTGATTTTTCAACTGATTGCATGAATTTCTCACATTCTCATCGTGGGTGAACACACGTGTCATAGACCGCCAGACCAAAACCCTAGTTAATATCCCCCCATGTGACACGATTGAAATCTCGTGATTGTGGAGTCAGTTGCTGACTTTATGGGACGATGAGTCCATGTAGCGCTGAGTCGAACATGATTAGCAAATGTTATGAAACTCATGAGTTTAACGTGTCTGCTGGGACAAGGTATCATTATAACCTAAGACAAGCAAAACTGTGCTGCTAGATTGTTGAATATTGATAGTTGAACCAATATTCTTTGATTTGAGCAAATATTGCTAGTCTGAGCGAATATTGCTAATTGAGTAAATATTGCCGGTTCGAGCGAATATTGCTAGTTCGAGCAAATACTGCTAGTTTGAACAAATATTGTTCTTTTGATGAATTGTTGGTAGTTGAACCAAATAAAATATTAATTTAAGTTACTGACTGCTGAGTCGAGCAAAATAAATATGAATGTTAATCATGGAATCAACATATAATTATCAGAGTGTTCGAATCTGCTCAGAATCACGTTTCTGCAAAGCTCTGGATTCAAAACCCTAATTTTACCGAGATAATGATTTATTCCAAATCACATGAAACCGGCTACATGGGATGACGGGTTCACCATATAACGCCTAGATGCTCGAATGAGCAAAAACACCAAAGTATCTTGAGGACCAGTTGGTGAAAGAATGATTAAATGCTGGTCCAATCATTTACTGAAATAATGCTCGTGTGAGCGACAAATCATATAACCTGTTTTATGGAAAATATGAGGGACCGGCCAAGAGGTCATGAGACCGGCTCTTGGTGGTTGTGGGACCAGTAGATGGTTGTTTGAGCGAACTTCCAATTGTTTGGAAAGAGTTCGAACCTAATATGAGCAGCTGAGCAAATTAGGTTAAAATCATTAAAGCACGCGGGACCAGCTGTTTGCAAGCCTCAGGGTCACCCTTGGTTGGTCAAGAGAATGTGCCCGTGTCACCATGATGTCCGTGCTTCAGTCCTGAGAATTTTGATATTTTCCTATGCACGTTTGAGCAACATTTGGAGAAAATATGCAAAATCCATGGTTTTGTTGAAACCGGCAAAAATACATGAGATGATGGAAATAATAAATAAACATGAAATCACAAGGTGTGGGACCGGCCACGGCTAGGGCATGGCCGGCCGGCTGACACGCGGTCCCACATGCTTTCCCCAATTTTATGTGATTTCATGTATTTTTCTTTGATTTTAAGGGTAATTCCATGAAACTGGAGAGTTTGGCGAAATTAGGGAACTTCCATGAGATGAGAGACATAGATTAAAATATAAAATAGGGAATGAGAGTGTGGGACCGGCAATGGTCGTGGCATGGCTGGCCGGCCAATGGGTGTGGGTCCCAAGACACTCTTCCCAATTTTATGTAATTTTGATGATTTTAGATAACTTTTCATAAAATCAAAGGGATTTGTTGAAAACCAAGATATTTTGTTGAAATCAGAGAGTTTTCATGAAATCAGGAAACCAAACGCCAAATAATAAAATAGTGGGCGTGTGGGACCCGCTAGGGCATGGCCGGCCGGCTAGAGCCCGATCCCACAAGTTTTCCTAATTTTTTAATATTTTTCATGATTTTAGAGAAAATACATGAAATTAGGTAATTTTAGGGAAAATTCATAAAATCAAGGAAGTTTCATAATTTGAGAAAGAATAATAAAATAATGGGACGTGAGGTGTGGGACCGGCCAAGGCTTGCGGCCGGCCGGCGGTTCCGCGACACCTTTTACTAGTTTTATTATTTTTGATAAAATCATGTGATTTAGATAAAATACATGAAATTAGGTCATTTTCATGATTTTAGGGAAAATTCATAAAATCAAGGAATTTTCATAATTTGAGAGAAATAATAAAATAATGGAGAAGTGAGGTGTGGACCGGCCACGGCCAAGACATGGCCGGCTGGTGCTCGGTCCCACAACACCTTTTTCTAATTTTATTATTTTTTTATAAAATCACGTGATTTAGATAATTTCTTTGAAATATAGGAAATTTGCTCGAACGAGAGGATTTTCATGAGATCGTGAAAATAATAAAAATATGATAAAATATAAAATTGGGCGCGGGACTGGTCACGACATGACTGGCCGGCTGGTGAGCTAATCCCTTGGCGCTTTTGCTTAATATTTTATTACTATTATTTTCCCTCCCTATTTTGCATAGGTTCCTCGTTCGTTCGGATTTTTGAAATGCTCGTCCGTGCATTCAAAATGCTGGTCTGTGCATTATCTGCTAATTACATTTGCACACTTTGCGTCAGGGCTTATTCGATGCTCAGATGCATGTTTCGTCGAATATTTATTACTAACCTGTGGAATTCTGCTTGGAAGAACAAAAGATTGAAGTAACGAAATATAACGAGGAATCGTAGAATATTGCTGGATATTCAGGCGATTAATTGACGACTCATAGAATATTGTTGGATATTCAGACGATGGCTCAGAGAATATTGTTGGATATTCAAACGGTTTGAGATAATTAATTGCTGGCTCTACACTAGAAGGGCTTCCTGTCTAGGAGCATTAATTATCTGTGGGTTGAGAAATATGAACTTGCTGGAGTGTCATATTCCTCTTGCATAGTCGGGGAAAACCTGGTTACATCCCGAAGACGTTGTCGCTCTATACTAGCAGACATGCTGTCTAGGAGCCGCCCAATCTTTTGATTCTATACAATATGGGATGTGTCGTGTTCTCAGCTGAGAGACTACACATCTTCATCTTCTCTGAGAGACTTTCTCCATCATAGGTGGCATGAGCTTTCATGCATAGAGACATGAGTCTCGATACTCATCCGATTACCGGATCTGGAGTAATTACTGAAATTGCTCAGTTTTCGTAAGATATGTCGCGGTCTCAGCTGAGAGACTACACATCTACACGTACTCTGAGAGACAACCTTCTCAGTCAGAGATTTATGGCATGATCTTTCACGCTTTAATGAGAGACATGAGCCTCAATACTCATCCGGTTTCCGAATCTGGAGTATAGTTTACAATTCTACCCTTTGTCGAAAATCTACCATCTACATTGGTTTAAATTCTAATTTTTTTTGGAAGATGATTTTTGCAGTATTAATCTTTATGGTTTTATATATTGCAATATTGTTATGGGATATGTGTGTTTGCGTCCGTGAACTATAATTGTCCCATACCTTGTCAAAAGTAAAGTCTTTCGTATGTCGATATGCATATATTGATAAAAGAATGAATAGACTTTTGACAAATACAAAAGTTAAGCCTATTATGTCAATTATTGATGGAAGATAGGTTAAAATCTTTTGTTTGCAAGGATTATGTCTATTGAATATCGTTATGCGAATAGTGATGGAAAATAGAATGAATCCTTGTGTATTCCGCAGTATTGATCTTCCCTGATCCATATTTTATGTATTAATGTGAGGCTCCGTAAAGTGTCTTATGTTGAGCAATAAACGACCAAGTTGATTATTTTTATGATTAGATTAGTTGTTGTTCCGCGAGATACTTTATGTCGAGCATATTCAACTAAATTAATCATCTTGTTTGGTTATTTAGTTGTTGCTCCGTAAGTTTTTTTATGATGAGCATGACCAATAAAATTGATTACTTTTGTGATTAGTTTGGTTGTATATTTCGATTAGATTAATTATGGGTTCTCTTGTGGTTAATCTAATTGTATATTTTTGAGTCTCCATAAGTTCACTTATGTTGAACATTTTTCGATTAAATTAATCATTGGTTCTCTTGTGGTTAATTTAATTGAGCTTTTTTGATTCAAATTCATACTTGTATGTGATTTGTTATGTCCAAATAAATCCTTCTTTTCTTTCGAAATTAAGGTCGCTCTTGTTGTTCTTTCGGGAATGACATTTTATAGGGGAGAGTTCTTAATTGAACTTGTGCTTAATTGCCAAATCTTTGTGGGGAATGCGGCTGTGGAATGTTATAGAGGTTATCTTGTATCTTTATAAACTCCTTGATGAATGCATCTAGCTTCGGCTTTATGATTGCATATAAATAAGATGATATGTATTTCTTTCTTTTGGTCATGAAATGTATCTTTCGGAAATTTCATTAGGATCCCTTTCTTGTACTTTGCCAATTTTATTGACAAAAAGGGGGAGAATTAATATGTAGTTCACACTACAAATACATATGGTTTTCGGATCATTATGTAAGGGGGAGTGGTTTCCATGTGAGATGGAGTATTGACTAAGGGAGATTGATACATATCACCATAGTATTGTTGTTGAAGTTGTGATACAATTGAACTTTGATGTTGTGTAATGATACTATGACACTGTATAACAATGATTGAGAACTCTTGTTTTCTCGTTGTTATAGCTACGGATTTTCAACAACCATGATGCTGAACTTACAACCTTTGGGATCATTGGAGTACTCGGAAGTGACGAAGATTTCGAGTAATGTTGAAGATTAGATATGTGGAATAGGAGCTACAAAAGTTAATTTATTTATTTTTTGTATTCCATATGTATTGATAGTTTTGTCACTAAATTAACAAAGGTGGAGATTGTTGGAGTATTGCTCGGTCGAACTCGCATGCGTTGCTATCTCAAGCATGTTTGTCAATGTTAGTGATCAAAACTATAAGTCTTGATTTCTAGTCTACTATAGCTAAGGTCTCGTACTAGGATAGAAAGTGTAGTTGAGCTCAAGAACTCCATGGAAATCATCATACAAGACGAAGGACTACTCAAGGAATCAGTGGATCTTCATCGACTAAAAGGTATGTGGATACTTGAACTTATCTATCACTCAAAAGTCTATTTATCTCCTATCTTGAGACAAAAGTCGTTTTGCTATATAGACTTAGATTATACATATTTGTTATTTCGAGCCGAGTTTATCTCGCCTATCTATTTCTCGAAATATGTGTTGGTAAGCTTTCGCTTTAGCCAAGTTCATCTTTACCTAGTGACGAAAGTCATGACAAGTTTCAATCACTTTGATAATTGCTTACTTTGACGAAAAATAGTTTGTGAATAACACTATAGAATATCAACGTCCTCTAAGAATGTTTCAATGATTGAAATGAGAGTTTAGATTATATAACCATTGGAGGATATAAGCATTATTTGTAGAAACACATATATGTATAAGTCCTTATTCATTGAACCGAAGTTTGCGAACTTTGTTGATCAAGAGAACCGGAATGGTGGCGTGAGCCAAGTCCGCGAACTCAGTACGCGAACTCAGTCCGCGAACTGGCGGAAGTTCTCGACCCGAGAAATTCTGCTAGAGTTTGTGAACTCTGTCCGGGAACTTAAGTCTGCGAACCCAGTCCGCGAACTTGAGTAGGTTATATCTAAAAACGATGTTTGTGAACTTATGCTTATATAAACTAAGGAATGCAAACTTCAAACCGTGGCTTTATAATTCATGAACCGATTCGAGTGAATCAAATCGTTTTTGATTCGATTGTGTCTTGTGTAGTTACATAAGATTTCCTTGCAATTGAACAACTCTCTAACTAGTTCATTTGAGTCACTTGAACTAGTTATGGTGAAGAAAAATATGGTTGATATGAAAGTGATCATATGGCTAACCATTTGGTTGACTATTATTGAACCAACAAATGTACAAGTTTGGGTACTGTTACACAAGCCTAGAAACGTGCATTTCATTTGTGTGTAACAAGCTAGTTTTCGATCTAACGGTTGAAAGATATTAGCTTGAATCTAATCAGGTTTTCATCTAACGGTGAATATTGAATGCTTTCTTACCAAGCTAACATTGATTGCAAACCCTGATTTGAAAGACTATATAAGGGAGAACTCTAGCAAATGGGAAACCTAATCCCCATACCTTCTGTGTGATACTAGTTGTGCTAAGCTAGAGTGGATTCTCCTTTAACCTTTGGTTTCTTCTTCTAAACCAGGTTAACGACTTAAATACTTCATTGGGATTGTGAAGCCAGACCGATACTACTTTCTTGTAGTTGTGTGATCTGATCTTTTTGTTTCTATCGTATGAGTACAATTGTAATAATTGGCTTGAGATTGATATCTCCGATAGGCAAGATATAAAAGAAATCACAAAAACTTCGTCTCATCGTTTGTGATTCCGCAATATCTTTTGCGCTGCGTCGATTAAGATTATTATGAGGTGATTGATAATACTTGGCTGTTTTTCGGGAATATAAGTCCGGTTTATCAATTGGTTCCTATTCACCTTGATTTATCAAAAGACGGAACAAAACTCGTAGGTATATTCGTGGGAGACGGATTTATCTATTACCGTAGACTTTTCTGTGTGATACAGATTTGTTTATTAAAGTCTTCGACTTTGGGTCATAGCAACTCTTAGTTGTGGATGAGATCAGCTAAGGGTATCAAGTACGTAGCATCCTGCTGGGATCATAGACGTAGGAGCATAACTGTACCTTGGATCAGTGTGAGATTGATTGGGGTTCAACTACAGTCTAGACCGAAGTTAATTTGGAGTAGGCTAGTGTCTGTAGCGGCTTAATACAGTGTGTGTTCAAACTGGACTAGGTCCCGGGGTTTTTCTGCATTTGCGGTTTCCTCATTAACCAAATTTTGGTGTATGTGTTATTTCTTTTCCGCATTATAATTGAAATATCACAGGTTGTGCGTTGTTCAATCAATATCCGACCTTTTGGTTGTTGATTTAAATTGATTGACACTTGGATATTGGTCTTTGGTACCATCCAAGTTATCACTCTAGTATTTGATAAAGACTCGAAGATTTCTATTTGCTTGAGTATATATATCAAATCGAGAGATTGAGATATAAACTTTTTGATATACTTATCTAGATTGAGTCTGATTGTCTAGTTGATTCTCTAGAAAGTATATTGGAGTTTGTCCATACAGATTGCTAAGCGAAATATTGGGTGTGGTTGTTGTACCCCTACTTTTCAATATGCACCTGATAATGAACTCGAAATTGGAAACCAAATTAGCAAACCAAAGCAACAACAGGTGGTAGTGGAATGGACTGGTGGTACAGTGGTGGCTTATGGACTGAAGGCATTCATTCCCTTTCTCCGCGATGTGTTCATAATAAACCTGGACACAGTAAAAAATGGAATCCTTACTACTTCAATTAACTGAATTTCCTGAACTCGAACCAAAGAGATCAGTAAAACACTCACAATAAAGTGCTTGCTTCTTGTTGTTGATCCATGCAAATGGGCGACGCAAATATGAGTTTCTTCGCTAGCACTTTCCCTGTGCCTTGAAATCAAGGGCCAACATTTAAAACCAACTACCTAAAAATCCAGAAGTCTTGGTGAGCTGTAATTCAACAAAAAAGGTAAACAAATATGACAAAGAAAACAAGGGATGTTCATTGGAAGCTAGAACTGGAACTGATATGAAATGCAACTCATTATAGTGAGATTTTGTTTGCTTTTTTTGACATTTAGAATTACAATTTTACCTAGATTTCATGGCAAAGTATTACATGCTTAAAGCAAGGATTTTTTTTTAAATAGAAAATAACACTATGAACAAACTTCTTGAGGTGCCCAATGTACTCAACATAGAGGTTCATACTTCTCTTTACACAACTCCCAAAATTGCTTCTAATGTGAACATTCAACAACTTCATCAGATGTTCCCTGCATAGGGATACAGAAGAGATGCATGTTATGATAGTCTCCACAAATTTCATTGAAGAGCTAGGTAATTTGAAAGGTGAGAATGGAAAGACTCACATGAGTTGTTAGCACAGGACAGCTAGCTAACGAGATTTTGTCAATGTTCTGCACATAAACAAGTGGGAAAGAAAAGCCCAGACATACAACGAGAATAATTACGCAAGTTACTATAAAGAAAGAACAATTAAATAGTTGAGTATAGAAATGCAACCTTCTAGATGTCAAACCAGTATGTCCGCTTTACAAGATACAAGTTTGATAGTATAGGACTGGAGAAAAACGACTCTTAATTGAGGCAAACGATCTGTTAGGATCCAGCGTGAGACCACTTCCTGTTTTGCGCCCTATATTTCTTCTAAGCACTTATATACACCTTCTACATCTGCGTACGTGTTATGCTCACTTAGCTATCAAACAGGACATGTGAAATTAGAAGTTATCAGATTATTGGACAAACATATTATGCATCCAAACTTATTCCCTGGAGATAAAATTCAAACTGAAGTAAACAATATTCAACTAATCACATACTTTTGTACAAAAAAAGACAGTTAGACTATTTAAGTTCAGATCCAAATATAGCCGATGGCAATAAAATATACATGGTAGATCAGTCTCAGTTTTCCAAATTTGAGAGATCAAGTTACGTACATAGAAAAATGCACTCTAAACCAAATATTTTCATCAAACCTATTTCATTACTTCCTCAATGAATAAAACATAAATTCACCAATTGTGGATTTATATTCTAGACAATGAACTGGATATGTGTTCAAGAAAACCCCGTACTTTCATGTTGCAGTCAAAAATAACACTTGATAGATGGATAAGGTTTTCTCAAACGGTGGGTACCATATCTTGAAAAGATCAGGGTTCTCATCAGCATATTTAAGCATGAGAATGTGAGAAAAAGAATTTAATAGAACTTGATACCTATTCCCAAAACATTATATCGAAGAAAAACAACTTATCTGAGTAGCCTATGTAGTATTTATAATGGTAATATTCATCAACTAAGACAACATGAAAGTAAGAGCACAACTGACCTGAAGAGTGTATAATCCATATTCCAGTTTTCGGTTGTAGCGCTCATCCTCATCCATCTGTGATATTGCAAGCAGAAGGAAGAAACATGGTTACAATATGTTTGACCTAAAAGTAGATAATATCATGTTGATATCATGCAATTAAAAAAAATATATATAAAAAGTAAGAGACCTCTTAATCATCAAGTTCAAGCTGGTCCATTATTTTCGTCTCTGCTTTAACTCTATCGGTATATCTGCACAATATTAAGTTGTTGGAAGCCCGTTAAGTCATTTCAGGAAATGTCAAACACATATCTCTAGAAGCAACTTCTAGCTTATAACAATTTAAAATGAAGTAGGAATTTATGATACAACTTTTAGTTGTCAATAAATGACGAGTGAATAACAACAAAACTTGAATGGGTATTACCGTATGTATAACTCCATAAGCCGGTCTATTTCTTCTCACTCATGTTCCACAAACTTACTCAGCAAGATTTGATTTAGTGTATGGCTCTTTGTTGCAGTGTGGTTAGGGTTTTCAATCAGCAAAATCAAACTAGGGGTTATATTTGGGTTTTAAGAAAACATTAACCTTATAATATCAAATAACTCCTCAACTGCGGTTTTCTTTGTGATTCAAATCGTCCTCAACAGCGGTGTTAGGGTTTTTACTAGAGAGAGATCAGATCTCCAGATTCAGCAATCTTTTAGTATAGAGAGAATGAAAGAGAAGAGATTCAGTGGTGCTGGTGGTGAGTGAAGGAGGTCGCAGAGCAGAGCTAGGGTTTTGTTGAGAAATAAAGAAGAAGAAAGTGAAATCATAATAAAATCTCTTTCGATAATAAAGATTTGCCGAGTTAGTTTTGTTCTGAATGGGCCGACTAGCAAACTGACTGAGTCAGCTACAAAGTGTAGGCAGTCACACTAGTTTTTAGCACGTGTACAACTGGATATATTTGTGAATTGCAACAGAATCAAACAATTGCGATTTTCGTAATTGTTTCCAGCTGTTGCGAAATTTTTGCAACTGAACAGAAAATTCGCAACAGTTGCTAAGTTGTTGCGAATCTGAGTTGCTAAATCCCATATTTGGTGTAGTGATGACACATCAATTTCTAGTGGGATTTGTTATTAATAAGAGACTCAATCAACTAATACATTACAAATGGTTTGCGCTACCTGAGACCTGTGTAAAGCACGGGAACTAGGATACATAATATGGATGTTGCCATAATCCTTGAATGTGTTCCTTAACTATATATCTTCTAATTTCTATTTTACCCCTCACTGCCCTTAACCATTTTTTCTACACTAACTATCTCATGCTACAATAATAGATCCAACATGAAAACCAAATTTCGTTTGCGTTATTCATTCTTATTTGAAATCACTTAAATTTTATAGTTTTGAAACCAACAATATTGGTAAGATAAATTATGGTGAAGTTGCTTCTTATATACTCTAGTAGTTAAATAAGTTCGAGTATCATCTAGTATGAAATAAAACAACACTATTATGGGATGTATCCCAATTCAAAATGATGCCCTAATATTTCATTCAAAAGCAAAGAGAAAACCATCCCCAACATACTTTCTCAAACACCAATTTTATTAGTCAAATAACCTTTTCAGATAACAACCTATAGCAATTCATATCATACCCATGGGTAATCAAACCAATCACGTAACAGTAGTGTTGGTGAAGGTGGTAGTGAAGGTGGTGGGAAAAGGGTTCTCCCTGATGATCATGATAAAAGTGGTGATGTTGATAATTAATGATGTTGATGTTCCAAGGACTGTCATTCAATCTGTTATGTGGAATTACTCATCCATCAATAGAAGGAGGATGCATAAAATAATGGGGATGTTTATGATTTTGGGGAAGTGATAATTTTTGATGATGAAGTTCTTGTACTCGTTGGGACTCGTAAGACGGGTTTCGAGGTAGCAAAGATGGTTATTGTTTTGCATGATGAAGATCCAGAGTTAGGGATAGAGCCTTACACTGCTGCTAGATGGAAAGTGAAAGTTTTTTCTTTTTTCTTTTTTTTTTCCAAATCTTGTCTTTGTTGATAATATTGCTAGAACTTCTGCACCCCCAAAACCCTAATTGGTCCATCCACAAGTGGCAAGATGCAGGTTGACAAGTGAAGATGGTCTTTTTTTTTCCTTTTTTTTAATTGATGTTTTAGGACCACCATGTACAGAATAATGGCATGAAAATCTATGTCATAGTTTGTTGTCTTGTTGTTTGACATTATGTATGTTGGTTTGGTTGTTTATTGTTGTTTACTATTATATATCTCGAATCAAGCGAATCTACAATTGTTTTTTTTTTGTTGTTATTTATTCTATTTATTTAGATTGTGGAGCATCATAATAGTATAATCATTTTTAGGATCTACACAGTAAAAATACGTTGGCCAATACGTGCAATATTCCTTTACAAAATTACCAAAAACACGACTTCACCATTACCCGATGATGCCAAATTTCGACAGCGATGTGGTGTTCGTATCCAAATAGGACTTCACCATTATCCATGGGTAACTCATCATCGACCTTTTAAAGAAGCATCAACTGGTTAACGGTGTTTTTCTTCTTCGTTTTCTTCTTTTCGAATTCGGCCCTATCTACTGAATGTGATTCCTCACTAAGTTCCTCATCATGTTGGTCATCAAAATTATCTGACTTTTGTTCCTCGATAAATACTTCAGCTCCACCAACATTAGGTTGTGAAGGTTCTACATCATTCGGTGAACCAGAAAGTTGTGCAATTGATTCAATGACAAAAATTTCTTCCTCATTTGAGACAATTTCTTCGAACAGATTTCTAGTTTTTCCACCAATTAATCCGGTTGTAATCCCCTGCTCCTTCATTCTATAACTGGAATCAAAAATATGGTTTTTATTAATTCACCACTAATAAATAATGGGTAATGTCACAACTTAACATTACCTGACATAAAAAGACAACTATTCTAATGGAGGGAGTGAGAGTGTATTGGTTACTATGCGAGTTGGGAAGTGGGGGGAATCGAGATGATTTGGTCTCTTCAGAGTCCGATACGTTCAAGTTGAAAGCACGAATCATATCCCTTTTCGAGTACATGGATACATTCATTGGTTGCAGAAGAAATCATGGATGAAACATAATCGCGACAAACACCCTTAATCAATCAAGAAAATTTCTTTTAAACATTTCGAATGAATCAACTACTTGAGAGTTGGGATGTACAAGTTTTATATACTTTTGTTGTCTCTTTTAACTTTGTTGACCAGTCAAAGTTTGGGGTCAGACAAAACATCAACCTAGCTGAGCAAACTTAGCATTGAAATAATTTTTAAAAAACAACGAACAACCTGCAACTATTCATTGTCGCCATTAACCAACTTCTGAAGAAATCGAAGTCAAAACAGAAATACGCTCAAGCTCCAGGAAGTCCCAGGTTTGAGTCCCCAATGGCGCAAAATTACAGAATTTGACATGGAAGGTAGAGTTAGATTTCCCCCTTGCTACATAATCATCCCCCCCTATCCGCTTCGGCTCTCCTGGCTGGTTCCTCATGAGGCTCGCTGGTACGGCAACCTGTTCAATTTATGTAGTAGTACGTCGTTGGAGCTCGGCTTGTTGGGCTTCCAACTAGTTTCTTGCAATAGTCTTTATCTAATTTTAAAGAGAAATTAAAAAGACAATGAAAAATCATCTGGGGTTTCGTATTGGTGCCATTAATTCCTTTTTCTTTTGTCTACTCGCCAAATATGGTGTTTCTCCCAACCTTTTTCGGAACTTTTACAGAACCAAAATGAAGTAGTACTTCGATCATCAATCTGGTTTGTTTCTTCCATGGTTTCAATAAGAAAAATAAGGATTATTCGGGTTATTTTAGATCAACAGAGTTATTCAAATCTAAAAAAAGTTAAAAATAAAAATAAAAATGAATTTATCTGACAATAGAAAGGTTCGACTTATTGAAGATTGTGTAAATGTAATTCAAAGCCAATATACTATTTGTGAAATAAGAGTAAAAATGTTATATTAACAATTCAAGGGTAGCACCGGCATTTGTCTTTTCCACTGAGATATCCCATAAATTAATATTTGGCTGGCGTTAGTAGGTTTAAGCGCAAACCGTGTGATACATCTATATGTTTGAGTTATCTCTTTACTTATTTGGCTAAAAACAAAAACAAACAAATAAGTACACCTATTTTTTTTATTTTCTGAAAGTCAATATATTAAAACAGATAAAAGATTACAGGAGTTTGATTTCCCTTTGGCTGCCCTTATCTCAAAAGTATGAACTAAAATAAGAGAATCTTCGAACAGGGTTATTTCCTCGTATTGAATTGGAATTGCATTTGAAACAAAAAGACTAACATCATAATTTAAAGCAAGGGAAAAGAAAGATGACATCTGTCTCCATTGTTGTTGGTAGTATCCTTGGTTTCTTGCCTTCCTTGCTAACACATATGCGACTTTATTGCTATTCCTAAGACTGAAATTAAACCCCAAGAAATTCTCACAAAACTTCGGTATCATTTAAGCTCCAATTACGATGGCCTGATTTCTACGGCTAATAGTGTTTGAGTGGCCCTGAGCAAAATCTAATATTGTTTTGCAATCTCCTTCGATCCAGAAATGTTTACAATCCATGATTGCTACCGACTTTGCTGCTTCAAGCAAAGCTCGAGCTTCTGCCTCTTCAGGGCTGGAGGCATATATGGTCCTAGATCCGGCTTGGATAGCTGTGCCTGCAGGGTCCCACCGAGGGACGGGCTGCAGCCACAGTTAACCGCCTCATAGGCTCGTCCCTGATCTTAGGAGAGATTTCCTTTTACATCACACACTAAGCATGCATGGTTGCTTTACTTCGGACGAGCAAGGTTCCATGAAAAAGCAGAGAAACTGATCAAGGATTTACAGATTGAGCCAAACTCGAACATTAGGGTGCTCTTAGTGGTGCTTATGGAAGATGCGCAGCCTAAAAACTGTTCACATTAAAACCTGGTCATTCTGGGTACTATATTTTTCTGTCCAGTATGTATGCAAAAGCTTTTCTGTCCAGTATGTATGCAAAAGCAGGCGATTGTAAAGAATCAGAAAAAATCAGAATACAGTACTAAAGAAGTCTAGGGGAGTTGAGAAAAACCGAGGGAGTAGCTGGGTAGAATTCATGGTCAAATACATGGATTTACTGTAGGAGGATGACATTAGATAAACTTGTCAGGGTTTCCAAATAGTTGAATGTAGGTAAACTCTTGTTTTATACATTGTCATGTCTGAATATGATGTGGAGTTGTGGGACTATGTAGTGCAGAAGTATGAAATGAAACCCACATTTTTCAGATATTTCAATTAATTCAACCAACTTAAAATTGGTATTACCAGATCCTCTCACTTAAAACGCGATCTGTAAGAAGCATAAAAAATATGTTATTCTTTTGTGAAACAAGTGACCAAATGAGTTGTAGAGTTCACTTTACAAATTGCATATTTTCATTTTATTTACACCCAAAACTGATTACACAAATTACACAAGTGAAGAAAAGAAAAGAGCAAAAATGTTGGAAGCTTAGAACTAATAAGATGACCCATATATTACACTAACTGAAGGGGAAAAAAGATCATTACATTTTATGCTCATCATTGAACGTCAAGGATTTACATAATAATTCTACTTGACAGATGGATTACTGACATTGCTCCTCAATGGCACCTATTCAAGAAATGGATGGGCTAATGTGTTAGAGGTCCTAGCGCAGTAGTGCACTACAAGTCTACAACTAATATGTCAAAGTACTCATTCAGCAGATGCGTAATTCATCGTATTTTTACCTCTGCACTAACCAGAGTTACTTTCTACGCATAACAATAGAAAGTTGTTCCTGGAAACATCTTAAAATCCTATTCAGCAGTTCACCATATAGCGGAAAGCAAAGTAATACTAACAACAAAGATGTTCGAGTAATATCTGGATAGGTGTTCAAGATGTTGCGGCAACAATATTCATCCAATTCTCAGTATAGGTTGAAATGCCTGATTACGGAAGATGTACTACTACTCAATCATCATACGACTATACAATGACTACCTACTTTCTGCGTGCATAATCAAACCTAGGATATGGCAATTATATGGGGCTAGGTTGCAGTATAGTGAACCCTTTAGTCGCAGTTTCTTGTAATATTATCTATCTAAATATGTATGGAAACATTTTTAAGAATGCCAAACAACACATATTTTGATCATATGGACAATTATTATTCCTTGCCTTCAGTCATTATCTTCTGCAAGGAGTAATGAGTGTCAGTAATCAGTAAGCTAATACACAACTTCGTAGGGTTTGAGACCTATGTTGTGTTTGGCGCTAGACGAGGCGAGGCGCCAAGCCCTTCGTCTAGCGTCTAGGCACCCGTGAAAAAAATTTACAAAGAAAGTGTACGTAGCTTCGCGCCTATGGCGTTTTATTGCCTACGCTCCCCTTGGGCGACTCGTCCGCGTAGGGCGCCTTTTACAACATAGTTTGAGACATCCTAATCTTTATAGCCACAAGTTGTGTATTAGCTTACTGAATACTGACATCATGTGACCAAAATTCTGGTGCCATGCCTGGATAGAGAATAGACTACAACAGAAATAGCAGCACATTAACTGCCATAGTCCAAATTAAATGGATGTTTTACTGCAACAAAATCTATCCAATGTGAGGACTAATAAGTCTTGGGAACAAAAGTTTTTTTAGACCATTTGATTAAAATGATCTGGGACGTAAAGAAAGAAAGAAACAAAACTGAAACTCGACCAGTAAGATTACATAGCATCTGAGAATTAGGAGGAATCTTAAGAGGATGAAATGGTGGAGGGTTTTTTTTTCAAATAATCTTAGAGCAAGGGCTATGGGGGATGAGAGTCTCTTTCAAAATGAAAGAGTTGATCAAATTAGACCAAATTAGCTCATACTATGGGTAGAGGGAAACCCTCTTTCACCCCAAACTCAATCACCTTCTCTTTCAATCGGAAGAGTGTATGAAAGTCTTCCCTATACGGCTAATGATTCGCCGTTTGAAATATCCATTGGAGATACGCCTTCCAAACTGTTTTTTCTTTCCAACGGTCGGAAAACAGTTTGCTTTCCAAACTGTTTTTTCTTTCCAACGGCTTTTAGTTTGCCGTTTCTCATTTGTGATATTTTCACGGCTAAAAATCAGCCAAGTTTGTTTCACTTTCTTTACTAAAGATATTAATTGACCAATTAGCTATTGACAGATAGGCATACACCAAACTAAAACTAAATGGCTAATATTAGCCGTATGCAAATTTCTCACTTTTGGTTTTTTTTTCCTTCAAATGGGCAATTGTTTGCCGTATAGGCTATTATCCCTCCATCCCATGATTGATTTTGCACTCCTTCACCTAAACTCTCTTTCATTTTGATAGGAATAGACTTTAAAATAGTCTATCCCATAGTCCTTGCTCTTAGGAAACTAAAGTGTTCCGAGGATTTATCAGGAATACATTACGATCTAATTTGGCATACACCAGTAACAGATAACAAAATTTTGCTTCATGTTTCCTGAAAGTAATAGTTCTAAATTCTGATAGCCCATTTGTTCTGCTAAAAAAAATAGAACCCACCAAAGCCGAAACAAAAAGAATTTTGGTTCATGGTAGCTCAAAAATCGAACTTGAAGTGACACCCCCGCCCCACCCAAGCGTTACCACAACTAGCCATGAGCGATCCCATGAGCAACTTCTATGTAAATCTAAAAACACACCTGACTGAGTAACTAGCACCTAGCCTAAATTATTTCACAACAAAAGCACACTAATTTTCTAGTACCCACTGTTAACCAATAGGTCAGTGCTAACATAGTATTTCTAAGAGCATCTGCAACAGAGTGTGGATATATTTATTTTTAGTGACACGTAGTATTTTAGACCTCCGTTTGGCATAAATCCATCTCCAATAGTAGGGACCTACAAGTTAGGAGGGACCAATTACTAAATATGAAGGTGTTCAAGAAAGTGTTATCTACACCTCCGGTTGCACCTCCACGTCATGTTTTTAACCAATTTTCTTTTACTTTTAAGAGTTAAAATTCTCACTGTTGGAAATGGTTTTTTAGATATGAGGTCCTATATTTGCTCTATGTGTAGACCCCATAAATAAAAGGACTAAATAAAAAATCCACGTAAGATTTTCTCTTGGAGATACTCTAAGAGTTTGAAGCTTAGATTTGAGCTAAAGATGGCATGTGTGTATCACACAATCTTAGGGTTCAGTCAGAAACAAGAAAATAATTGATTAAAACGGCCTTCTAACACAATTTTAAACTGTTTATGCACTCAAAGCTGATGTATATATATTAGGAGTCTTTGTAGACTACAATACTACATAAATCTAAAACATCTAGCGTTACAAATTAACCACGGACGAATCTCCTAAACCATTTAGCTAAAGTCCTAACTGTAAGAGCTTAACCATAAAAGTTTTACTTACCAGACATTGACTTTGACAAGGGAATTCAGTCAAGCATTTCATAAGATCAGTTATAATGGAGCAGAAGTTGAAGTGTATTGCAAAGTGAAGGCAAGAAGTGTGTAATTTAAAGAAGATATAAAGAGGGAAACAAACAAATCTTGGACAATTCATATTATACCTGCGGACCAGTAGTGAGTCTTGACGGAGGTTGTGATGCAGGTCTGCACTGCAGCTTGTTTTCGTACTCTTTCCTTCATAAATCAGCCGCAAGTTGCTCATCATTGCTAAAAACATAAAATCAGGAATATCATTCTTCAATTTGAAACGTTAAATATAACAACCATCCTTAAAGAAAAGGGAACATGAGAAGGCTTTATTGAGGCAATATTAGGGACCAGAGGAAAGACAGATTTGTGGCGATAATGTTTCAAAGAGTTGCAATGACATAAGATTTGCAAACATCTGTATATATATTTGAAGTACTACGATGCCCAATTCATCACCTCCAAGTTGTGATCATTACTTGGAGAAAACCCTAAAGTCTGTAAACTTTAATTAGTTCTCATAACAGACCCATGTTTACAGATCGTTAAAATCAAATTGTTGGTAAATGTATAAATTAGATCCAAGTTAAGTGATCACATCATAGAAAAATGTATGCATTTGGATCACCTGTTCATCATTAATATTCTATAAATTATTATAATCATAGTATCTCACATTTTCAGAGAATGGCGGTGGTGGTGGGTAATGGCGGCAGCAGTGAATATGTCAGAGAAGGAAAAGTTAAAATAAAAGAAAATAGGACTATCTTAGAACTGAACTTCCACTGCTAGCAAGATAGTTCTGAGGCAGAAAAATAATGCATTAGTTTCAGCTATGAGGAACTAATCAAGAACATTATTTTAGATGACATATACTCACATTTGTCCCGGTCAATGCTTTTTGCCTAAATATGCTAAAATTGCGTGTAATGTGAATTGTATTCCCATTGACCTGGTGAATATTGATGATACAAGTTATAATAATAAAAGTACTCCAAACAACAGACGCTTGATATACATTATATGATAAATAAAATCACAAGCAAAAGAAGATAATATCCGGGAGCATTACCTCATTTAACTTCTCCCACACGGCCACACCAAATCAGGTTGGCTAAGGTACCTTGATCAGTAATTAAGACATAAAGCTCATTATTATACTGCAAAGAAGTGAGAGAAATAATTATCTATTACAAAACAATTATAGACAAGCAATTTCAATTTCAACTGACCTTTAACATGGTGTTGAAGTGATTGTTACAAAAAAAGACACAATGTTCACCGTCCTCCGGACCTTGTTGTAGAGCACAAAGACCGTAAAGTGGAAGTAATGAGAACTTGAAATGGAGATGCAACGGGAATCTATAAATGTAGGTATGAATTACTGTTTAGTCCATTTTTTATTCACCCAGTTAATGACTAGTCCATCCGTGGAAAAGATTTACTCCCTCGTCCAAAAATATGTTTTTGGACTAGATTATTTACTCTCTAGTCCAAAAACTTCGTGGAGACTATAAAATATATTTTTTTAAATGCCTAAAACACCCTTCCAGGTCTAAATTAGTATCAACACATGTAAATGTTACTAGTAGTATGTTACTACATACTAGTAGTATCAATACGATGATACTACATATTAATATGTACTGTACTAGTAGTAACAAAATTATTGTTACTAGTAAATTAGGTAACTACTTTAATATACTAGTAGTAACTAGTACTAGTAGTAGCATATGTAATATCAATACATAACAATTTTTTGATATGTAGTATCAATACATAACATACTAAATATCAATATGTGGTATCAATATGTAACATACTACATATCAATATGTAGTATCAATACATAACATACAACATATCAATATCAAACATACTACATATCATTATATAACATACTACATATCAATATGTAGTATCAATACTACATATTGATATGTAGTAGTATCAATACATAGCATATTACTACTAGTACTAGTTACTACTAGTATACTACATACTACATATGTTATTATTACTAGTATACTACATACTAGTTACTACTAGTATACTACATATGTTATTACTACATATTACATATGTATTAATATATGTAGTGTTATATGTTAGAATTAGTAGAGTAATTTTACTCTTTTCAAAACTTTTTTGGACTAGGGAGTAAATATATTTTACCGCTGGACTATCCAGTAATTCGGGTCGGGTTTACGGGACTAAACAGGAAATTCCTTTAAATGTAAACTAAAGAGAAAGTTTACCCGTATATGGTCAATTGGTTTTTATTGTTTTTCAAAAAGTTATTGATCAGCAACCCTGAAAGTAAGAAGAAAAAATGTAAGGAACTGTTTCACCGAAATGCACGAAATAAGATGTTATGGTCAAAGAAGAAGGTATCACGGTCAAACAGACCACAAGCAACCTAATACTTTTTGCTCTAGTAATGAAAGGAGAAAGATTTATGTCACAATCATTTTCTCTGCCTTTTTCAACTTGCTTGGCCACAACCACCTCACCTTCATATACAGGTCCTAAAGTTTCATCAGGTTTCATTCTTCAATCAAGTATGTACTCTTCACCATCAAGGATAGGTTCTCTGCCATTCATGCTTGAGTTGACACTAAGAGTTGCAGATGGACCAAGAATCACAGTTGTACCGCAAGCACTATGGCGACCTACTTCATCTAGATGCAATACCCAGATTCATGCTATGGGGCATATACTTTGAGCTCCCTCCTGGCCCACTTATTTGGTCCTTAAATGCAGATGAAGAATCCTCGTCCAAAGAAATAGTGAGTAAGCCCTGGCTTTGATTCTGAAACAGTCTGTCTTCAGTTATTCTCACAACCTGATTGCTAGAAATTACCAAATCAGCAGATTCTGAAACTGAAGAATTTGTTCCAATTGATTCATTGAGATAGCCTGCCTGTGTAGCAACTGCTAAAGGCACTAGAATCCTGTGATAGAGATGGTTCTAGCTGGACACCAGACCTAGTATTATGGAATAGTCCGTGATCAGCTGAATGTGCAGATGTATGACTGATGGTCGTTCCAGGTATTATACCACACAACTCCAAGGCATTTAAGAGAGCTTCTTCTTCTTCTTAGTCTCCTTTTCCCTTCTGATGGTCACCACAATCTTCTTGTAGGACATTCTTTTCTTCTCCCCGGGCATTTCTTGCGTGGTAGTTAGCAACCTCTTCAAGAAGTGCGTTGTAAGGCTTCGATCCGAACGCCTTTGCAGTATCAGAATCCTGATGTGTTTATGGAGAACTGAACAGTGAGTTTGACATTCCTTATTAATATTCGATCTCCGAAGCTAGGAAATGATATTTTTTTAATATTCTAACATGAAAACGAAGTGTTTTGAAGTACTACAAATACACTTGCTGATGGAAATATGAAAAAAATAAATTATTTCATGCATTTCAGGTGCAGAACTGTAGAAGCAACACTCTAACGAGTCATCAAACAATTACAACCAAAACTTTAAAGTTCAACGACAAATGTTTTTTTAATCTGCTCAAACTGACATTTAAGGAAGTCTTAGCCTTGGGTGAGCAGTGGACACTCAAATCCTTACTTAATTCAGGCACATACCATATGTCCCCAACTCCAAATGTGTAACCATACATCAGCCATAATCAAAAACCTTTCCTCCATATCTCAAGCTGGTGTCAGAAGCTTTTAATTTAAGTAAATAAGAATTTAAACTTTGCAACATTGACATATCTACACATTGGAATGTGGATATTTTGGTGTAACATTATTAGCAGTGACTAAAATGAAAACCTTTAAGAAAAGATAATCTCTAGCTGACTGTCCAGAATGGGAAATAATACTTCACCAAAACTTTGAATTTCGACAAAATAGGAATCTTGAAATGCATACCTGTGGATCAACCATCCATCCATGATAAAGTGGAATTTCAAGAAGGTGGAAAACTCCAAGCTCTGGCGTTCTACAAAACCATCAATCCACTAGTCATTCGGTCCGTAACAAGAAAACAAACTCATACAAATGTTAGAAAACAAAGCAATATAAATAAGAGGAAGCTCAAGTACTTGTTAAATCTAATGTTGACAAAAATCCCAGTCCTAAATCGAGGGACAGCATTGGTGTCAATCTATCTCTGTTAGTCGTCTTTTAAGCTTTGGCCTATAACAGGGAACTTTTCTCTATCTTAATAGCCTCGAAAGCTGCCTCTAGAGAGACTAGAGGTGTAGGCGCTTTTTTACGATTTCCTCGAGTGAAGTACCCCATAAGCTATAAGGGAGAGCCAGGCTTCAATGAGTACTACCTTTCTTTTTAGATTTCTCAAACTCAAGAAAGAAGGGATTTCTCCGCTAGTAGAATAAGGGCCTAAGCCAGCCTCTGAGGCTTGGTTTAAATATTTATCATGATTCCCAAGACACGCTCTCTGATAAGAACCTCGTTAGGGTTCTTACCAAGGAGGCGCAGAAATACTAGTAATAAGAAACAAAACTGATTTATTTTTCGATATATACCCTTATTGGGTATATAACTGTCTAGGAGACACTCAAAAACAAAACTTACTATGACCAGGACAGTTAAAAAAAGTAACCCAAAACAGTAAACTAGTCACTTTAACTCACAGACAAACAATGTTGTGCTAACTTTGACTAGTCTCCTTGGTCACGTTGTTGTTGTGGCCGATTCCTATCAGCATCCATAAAACAATGTCAAGAACAAACTCAACTGATATAACCACAATTTTAAACAATGAATCAAGAAACTGGCAGAGTAATCTATCCTGGCAGTCTGGCACGGTTGATTAGCAACATGTGACAGTAATATGTCAGCTGATACTGTTACCATAATCCAAATCGAACCTATTCCTTAGTATAAGAACATTACCTAATTCCATTAACGACAACAAATTCCAAGTAAGATCCCAAATTGAAATAAAACATGAAGTTCCTGGACAAAACGTAAACCAAACCAAACGCATAACCAATTAGAAACAATTCAATGCTAAACAAAAGTTAAAGAAATTGAAAAATCAAAGAAAAACGAATTCTACGAAATTAATTGATTTCTAAGAATCAAAGAAATTGAACAATCAAATGAAAAGTTCAAGTAATGAAAACTAAAAACCCTAGAAAAAAATGTGAGGAAAATGAAGAGTACTTACCGACAGCGACGAGAGGACAAGGTCCGTCCGTGTCTTGTGCGTCGATCCGCACTTACGTTCCATCTAGGTCTTTAGCCTCGAAAATTTGTTGATCATCTGGTTTCGATTCTCTTTCTGTACCTTGGTTTGGCGCCATTCTGAGTTTTGTGTTTCTTTTTTCTTTTTCCCATTTGAACAGATGGAAAGAATCTAGTGAAAGCGCGGAGAAGAGTATTTTTATAGTTCGCGCGTGGGTCAGGTACTTCGTTTGGATAATAGTTGCTACCGTCCAAGACAGTGACTGAAGTCAGTGGCCTGGCGAATGGAACTTCATAGTCTGACGATGAAGCCCCAAGACGGCCGAGACAAAAAAGGCTATTTGACACATGCAATATTATGTGATATTGTTGGATATTAGTAATCCATGATTAACCCAGCTCAATAAATGGATTAAGGATGCAAGATAAGTCATGAGATGACTTATGCATGGAACTAAGGCTTGGCCAAGGCCTGGCTAATGCAAATGCACTAGTGGCGCATGCCAAAGGCTTCATTGTAGTCACTTGCTCGGCAAAGTGATGCAAATAAACTTATGGCTTGTAGGCCAAAGTTAGCCACACTGTTAGAAGAGACATTTGAAAAAGCGGGGGTCTAAGTCCGAAACACTTTCTAGAGAATCAAGTAGACAGTCAGACTCAATTTAGGTAAGAGTATCTCAAGGAGTTAATATCTCTCTCTTGTTTTTATTTACTCAATCTAAAAGAAATCAGCGAGTCTTTAATCAAACACAAGGAATAACTTGGACAATACCAAAGACCAATGTCCAAGGATCAATCAATGGCAATCAACAACCAGAGGTTGGATTATGCTAATTGATGAGCGCAACTTGTATTATTTCAATTATAAAGATAAAACAAATAATGCGAAAACTGAAATAACACAGATACCAGAAATTTTGTTAACGAGGAAACCGCAAATGCAGAAAAACCCCGGGACCTAGTCCAGATTGAATACACACTATATTAAACCGCTACAGACACTAGCCTACTCCAAGCTAACTTCGGACTGGACTGTAGTTGAACCCCAATCAGTCTCACACTGATCCAAGGTACAGTTGTACTCCCTACGCCTCTGATCCCAGCAGGATAATGCGCACTTGATTCCCTTAGCTGATCTCACCCACAACTAAGAGTTGTTACGACCCAAAATCGCAGGCTTTGACAATAAACAAATCTGTCTCACACAGACAATTCTATCGAAGGATCAATCTGTCTCCCACAAAAAAACCCTAAAGTTTTTGTTCCGTCTTTTGATAATAATCAAGGTGAACATGAACCAATTGATAATTCGGTCTTATATTCCCGAAGAACAGCCTAGATTAATCAATCACCTCACAACAATCTTAATCGTATGGTAGCGAAACAAGATGTTGTGGAATCACAAACAATGAGACGAAGATGTTTGTGATTACTTTTTATATCTTGCCTATCAGAGATATCAAATCTCAAGCCAATCAATCTGATTGTACTCGTACGATAGAAGATGCAAGATCAGATCTCACAACTACGATAAAAGTAGTATCGGTCTGGCTTCACAATCCCAATGAAGTATTTAAGTCGTTAACCTGGTTTTAGAAGAAGAAAACCAAAGGTTAAAGGAGAATCGACTCTAGTACGCAAACTAGTATCACACGTAAGGTGTGGGGATTAGTTTTGCACAATACTAGATGTCTCTTTTATATAGTCTTTCAAATCATGGTTTTGCCTTGGTAACAAAGCAATCAATATTCACCGTTAGATGAAAACCTGATTTAGATTCAAGCTAATATTTCTCAATCGTTAGATCAAAAACTTAGCTTGTTATACACAAATGAACTGCACGCTTCTAGGTTTGTTAACCGTACCCAAACGTGTACATTGTTGGTTCAAAAATAGTTAACCAAAAGGTTAGCCATATGAGCATTTCATATCAACCATGTTCTTCTTCACCATAACTAGTTCAAATGACTCAAATGAACTAGTTAGAGAGTTGTTCAATTGCAAGGAAATCTTATGTAACTACACAAGACACAATTGAAGCAAAGATGATTTGATTCACTTGAATCGGTTCATGAACTTTTATAGCCACGGTTTGCAAACTACATTCCTTAGTCTTTTTAAAGTTTAAGTTCAGAAATCATCTTCAGATATATAACCTTCTTAAGTTTGCACACTAGGTTCGCGGACTTAAGCAACCGGCAGAGTTTACAAACTCCAGCAGAAAATCTCGGCAAGAGACCTTCCGCCGGTTCGCGGACTGGTACTCACGCAACTAGTTTGTCAACTCCAGCAGAATTTCTCGGGATGAGAAGTTCGGCAGTTCGCGTACTGAGTTCGCGGACTTGGAAACAAGTTATTCTTCTGGTTTCTCTTGATCAACAAAGTTCGCAAACTTTGGTTCAAGGAATAGGACTTATACATAAATGTGTTTCCACAAAAATGCTTATGTCCATCATTGGTTATGTAATCTAAACTCTCATTTCAATCATTGAAACATTCTTAGAGGACGTTATGTAGTTGTTACACCATTTCTCATCAAAGCAATTTTCAAGATGATTGAAACATATCATGACTTTCGTCACTAAGTAAAGATAAACTTGGTCGAAGCGAAAAGCTTACCAACACATATTTCGAGATATAGATAAGCGAGGTATACTCGGCTCGAAATACCAAATGTGTATAATTTAAGTCTATATGTATATAACATACGACTTTTTGTCTCAAGAAGTAGGAGATAGAGTATATAGACTTTTGAGTGACAGATAAGTTCAAGTCTTCACATACCTTTTTGTCGAGAAGTTCCACCGGTTCCTTGAGTAGTTCTTCTACTTGTATGATGAATCGCCATGAAGTCCTTGAGATCAACTAAACTTTCTATCCTAGTCCGAGACTTAGCTATAATAGACTAGAAATCAAGACCTATAGTTTTGATCACTAACATTGACAAACATGCTTGAGATAGCAACTCATGCGAGTTCGACCGAGCAATGCTCTAACAACATTGGTATGTGTTCCTACTAGTTGGTAGCACCCAAGAGTGTATAAAACATGGCCTGATCATAAGTAGCACAATGTTGGAGCATCATAAAGCAGAATGACGTAGGATGGCCTATTGGAGCGGTTATAAGTTGGTTATACACATTAGAAATATGCCAGATCAAAGGGATAACTTAGAGCGGTTATAAAGTTGATTGATAACCTTATTTGGAATATTCTAACCACCAAGTACATATGTGGCATCAACTGGCGCAACAACACAAAAGCTGGCAGTTGAAAAGCATATTGGCGGTTAGGGAAACTACATGTGGACATGTGGAATTCCATGGGCTATGCAAGTGATTGCACACAAGTTTTGGAATTATCTTTAGCATGTATAAATAATTTAGGGAGCAATAAGTTTGGTGTTATTTGATTTGTAGAAGAACCACTGATTGTAGAGAGAGGTAGGCATTCACCAAAGAGGGTGAATGGCATGTTTAGCCCAGACAGTTGTATGTAATCTTCCTTTGATACAATAAAATGGGTTAATTGTGTCATGTTCTTTGTGTTTATGATGTTGTTGATATTGTGAGTTTTGTTTAAGTACATGGCAAACCTCATTTGCTTGTGGGGCATAAAGGGTTAGAGAGAAAGAAGAAATACTTGAGTTGTGTAAAGCCTTAAGAGTGAAGACAGATGCATACTTTGATGCAAGTGTGCAAGGCTGAGTACTTGTAGGAGAAGTTGATTCACTGAACCACAAAGTATTGCCAGTCATGTCCCATAGAAAATTTTAGGATGCGGATTTGGCATGTGGTATTAGAGCCGTGTTTGAGTAAACAGATCTTGATTTTTCTCTCTTTTACTCAAGTTGTTGTCATTTGTTTGTCGAATTCAGTGATGAATTATTTAGGTTTCGTTATTATTGAGACTAGAAGAAGTTGTTCTTGTGTGGAAAGATAAATTGGAATGAACTTTGAAGATTGAGGTAGAAACATGCTATGAAAGTTTATGACAAAGATGTCAAAATTCCTGCCCAAAGTGTTAGACGAACATGCGAGAATCATTGGAAACCGGGTTTTCAAGTGACTGCATGAAAAAACTAATGAGTACATTACAAGTAAAGTCAGGTGTTAAAGTCATGTTTCTCACAAGTGTGCGAAAATAAAGCATTTGGAATGAATATCTTCGTATTGTTATCAGTACCGTGTACATTACAAGTAGTAATGGGAATTTTGGAGAAATTCCGGATGTTATTGGCCTTTGCAGTGGAAAAGATAATTGAGAACTTGTCTATGCGATAGAATTGAAGGTGTCTCATTATAGCTAGTTTGGTAGAATATAAAAATTATTCCTCTCTAATGTATGTATCTTGGTGGTAATGCAAAGTCTGGTTGTGAACCAGCATTTTTGTGGCAACGTGATGTCATGAAAGAAGAATTGGATGGCCAATTCTATTTAGCATAAAGCTTATGGAAATGATGAAGAAAGAAACTTAAGTTGGGGAAAAACCGATACACCACGGTCTTACGTTTGCATAGTGTTCTTCGTTGATGCTAGATGTGTATAAGGAGTGTGCTTGCACCTAGTTTATGAAAGGGGGTCGATATTCTTGGACAAGAGTTTCCAAAGACCTGCATTCGATCATAACTACAAGCGGATGTTCTTATCGACTACAAATCAGTATTGCTACTAAAGCTTATTTTGGAGAAAGGGAAAGACAAGAGTAACCATATGTGCATGGACAGTAAAAATTATTTCTAAACTGAAGACGAATGTGGCTTTCTTCAAGGAACGTAGGCAATGGGTGCCTCGTTTACAAGGATTGTAGCCTTGTTTGCAACTGTCCAAAGGATTTGTCCGTAAAATTGATTTACGTAATATGGATTTCTGAGCTCTATGGTGATGCTCAGAATCACCAAGTTAGTCTGATCTTGTTGTGCCAAGGTGCACAATGTTTTGTCAAAATTTGGGTGTTAATAAGCATGGCATCTATGCAACATTAATATGAACCAAATAAGATTTGTGCATGGCCAGGATGCTTAATGCGTGAAGAACTACAAGTTAGGCAGAATTAAAGACGCAATAAAAAGGAAAGGACGTAGTAGAGGTGATGCATAAGGATTGCAAGAGGTCATTCTTGGATAAATCTTCATGAAAGCTAAAACAACATGAAATCCATTGTTTGAAGGATTATTCAACTAAGTGTCAAATACATTGTACTTCGTTATAGGAGTTGCATAAAAATGTTGATAGTTAGAAGAGTGTATGTGGCAATGATATTTGCAACATTGGGGACAATAAGCGTCGTCTCGCTTCCTTGTTTGTCGCTCAAAAGCGAAGATGAATTCAGTATTGCAAGATTTGTTAGGTTTTACAAGTTTGCAATCAGGTGGTGCAAGTATTTGCTCAAGTTTGAGTATACTTTCAGTTTAGGTCGTGTGGACCTTGTAGTTGGTAATTTTCTCTCTATGTTAGGTAGTAGAGGATGAAGGAATTTGAGACGATATTTCTTGTCTCTTTCATTCAAAGTAAAGCTAGTTCACGTGGAAGATACGGCATAACATATTAAGCCATGATATGAAATAGAAGATGATGAAAGTGGAAGAAGCAAATAGAGTTGGTGGCATAGACGAGTTTGCTATTGAGAGTTATGTGGAAATGCGACAGCATATTGGCAGTGACGGAATGGAGTAACGCAACAAAAATGTAGAAGTAATCCCATCAAGTAAAATGAGTGAATATTGACTCATGGATTGGAAGAACATGTTCTTTTTCCATTACATTAAAGCGTAGCAGTTTGAAAGAACAGTGAGGCATGTTGGTTTCAAAGGCACGTGAAGAAGATACCTTGTCCAAAGTGATGGTGGGATGTCCTGAGTATTCCTAAGTCATGACTATACCAAAGTCATGCATTTCAATCAAGGTGTTGCGATAGTGCAAGAAAAAAACATTAGGGTGTTGGTTCTTTGGCATACAAATGGTTCAAAGCTAAGAGGTGAAATTTTCAATATGGTTTGAAGGCCAAATCTAGTGTAAGTCATGTTTTGTTGCTGAGTGCAGCAAATGATATGGGTTGTGGTGCATACAAGAGGTATGGAATCATAACTTACATTCCATAAGGCATTGCATTATTTGGTGCAAGCGCAACATGATTGAATAATGTGGCCGAGTCTTGCATAAGTCTTGTTATGTTGCGCAGTGCAATTAAAGTCGGAAAGTTAAGGCAAAAGACTACGACATTGATCAAAGTGATCAGTTGGGAAGAATCATTATTTTTGTACACTTAAACCAACTTCGTATAGTTGAGACCAAGCAACTAAACCTATAGTTCACCTAGTTCCGTCTGTATCCCTGCGCCTCCAACTTGTGATAAGTCATGCACTTGGATCAATTCCTTTGGTTCGTATTCCAAACAGTAAAGTAACAAAAAATCTGTTCGGTTACAACTCTTTTCAAACAACGTAATATGAGTTTGACAAAAGGCTCTTCCGTTTATCCCAATAAACTCCTTTGTCAGGTCCTTAGATCTATCTTTTCAACAACTGCCAAAGTAATTGTATCTAGATTTTGCAATCAATACTTTTAATCACAAAGAAACATATTGATGCCGATCTACTCAACTAATCAATCCAATCTATCACAAAGATAAACCGATTATAGTTGGATCCTTTTCCAGCCGAAACAAGTATTATGCACACCAAAGATTATGAACCCAAATCAGAAATCTTCTTCGTCTTCAAATCTTCTTAGATCTTCAATAAACACCTGCACACAAACAACTTGAATCTCTTGTGATCAATCATACACATAACGGAGTCTGTTAACAATGGATTATCGCAAGACGTCTTTAGATGTACAAACAGTCTAAAGATCCCCGTCGAAACTTCGATCTAGTTTGAGTGATTCTTATATCAGAAGACAAGATTCTCAATTATCTAGTTTCCCACCAACGGTACTAATAGAGCTTCTCAATCCCAAAGAAGTCTTTAAACCGAGCGGCCGTAAGAGATTTCGCCTGATTAGGGTACTTTCCTCCCCGAATAGGCGGCTCCACCAGTAACAACACAACTAGGTAGTTTTGCTGGCTCTGAGGATTAGTTTGCTAGAAATGCAAACTTCAGTATTTATAGACAAGGAAGTTTGGACACCAAGGAATTTCCAAAACCGAATATTCTCAAAGATATGCAATAAGGGCAAAATCGGTTTTCATAATTCCTGGAAATGCTTTGCCCAAATATTGACCGAAATATCAGTAGAAAATCTCCAACTAGTAAATGAAAATTACTAATTTTTATTTTCTAAAGATTTGCATTTTAATTGCTGGAAATTAAAAGCATACAAAACTAAAAACCTTAATTAAAAGATTCTCAATTTATTTCGATCCGGGATTCTCCTTTAGTTATTAAGGAATATCTTTGAACAATAAAAGATAAGAGTTACTGCGCATGTTCAAAGTATGTCGACATCTTTACTTTGTAAATCCTTTTTCATATTTACAATCTTGGAACCGATTTGCCACACTTCCAAACAAGTTTAGAATTGGTCCATCTGACTTCCAAGAACTATGTGATTGATTATCCTATCAAATCACCATTAATGGGTTTCACGGTTCTACCTCAACATAAAGTTTCGGTTTTACTTCCAAGTGGGTACAAGGATCGGTTACACTAGTGTTTATGGGTAAAAACTGATTCTGCTGGGAATGGTAAATTTGGGTGTGCCGCTGAGAAACGAATCTGAACCCTAAAAAAATGCACTGCACGTGAGTACTTTAGATTCGAGAGATAAATCTGTACAATTCTGGCCTAAACCAAGAAATGGTCGTTCCAGACTTGCTTCAGTCACAAAGTGAAGGAGAAGGGTTGGTCTTAGGGAGGGAAGCGAAGAAGGTGTTGAGACCAGAATGGTTAATTCTGAAGGTGTGGTTGTTTTATGACTTGTATAAGAATGTGAAACTGGCTTGCAGAATGTAAGCTATCAGTTCTTTGGTGTTTTTATGGATACTTGTGTTGTAAACCAAAACTCTCTTGTGTTTTGTCGAAATATGTAGAAACCTATTTATACAAGTCATAATTGAACGCACCCTGATCTCGTAGGAAGTAGGAGTAGTTGAGTGATGGATAAGTGGGGTAATGTGTAAATGCTAGAAACCACGTCCCCAATATGAAGGAACCGGGTTAGTTTACACCCACTACTTCTTGGTGCCACTAACTTCCCGCTTTCCTGACACTTTCTTATAATGGGCATGTTGCACGCCGCACGCTGTAAACCGCCAGACCAATACCCTGATGAGCATCCCCCAGTTTGTGTCATGTTTGATGTCTCGAGTATTTTCGTGGAAAATGTGCAGCAGATTGCTGAGTGGGTCTTGTATGCAATACCCAATTATTCTGATTAATTGTACGCCAACTAGGTGGCGGATAGCCATGTACGGCAAGTAAGTCAGGGGACTTGCCGCAGAAGAATGGCGTGTGACGCTATTAGGTTAGTCTTGGTTGGTCACCTAAGACTTACTATAGGCCGGTCAATTCTGTGGCGTACTTGGACGGCTGAGATTGTAATTCATGGGAGAAGGTGGTCGTTGATTATGGCCACATTCCGTTGGCACCTGGTGATGGCATAGTGGCTCCAGTGGCATGGTGGCACGATTGGCACATGCCAGTGGCGTAATGGCATGATTGCTACATGCCAGTGGCATAGTGGCGCGAATAGCACCTGGCGTAGCCGCGGTCGTTATATCTTGGCATATTGGCGTTGGATTCAAATATGGCTCGAAAATATTGGCTCCAGTTGCCGCATCAAACCTAATGCCCTAGGTAGCATTATTTGGCATGGTTGGCATAGCAGCCTTACCTAAATTAGGGTTTGGCATGCCAGAACCCTAATTAGCGCGTGTGGCATGTGGCCGTGGCACGGTGACGTTTTTTGTGCAGATGGTGCCATGGCCGCGTCAAAGGAATTATGGCAGGGCCATCATGTGGGAACGACCACAGGCGCAAGGATAGCCATGGGTGGCCATAGCATGGCGCCTTTTTTAGGGTTTTATGGGCCCCGCATGGCTCGTGGCATGTCGTGGGGCCAAAGTGGCGTAATTTGGGCCACGACCAAGAATTAGGGTTTGGACTAATGATACTAAAGCAAAAACGTGTTTTCTGATAACAACACCCTGGTTGGAGTCTGTTATGGCGTTGGCCACGAACAAAAGTGGGTTAGCACGTAGCTGCGCTGTTTGTGGCACGTCGGCATGTTACTGCGGCGGAGTGGCATGTTGGCATGCGGATTAGCACGTTGGCGTGGCGTGGCATGTTTGGCATGCTGATTAGCATGTTGGCGCGGCATGGCACGTTTGGCATGCCGATTAGCATGTTGGTGCGACATGGCACGTTTGGCATGCCGATTAGCATGTTGGCGCGGCATGGCACGTTTGTCATGTCGGTTAGCATAGTGGTCGTTTTGCATAGTTTTGGCCTTTTAATGCGTGTGGCAGGTTTAGAGCGACCTGATTGGTCAATAGAAAAGGGGCCGGCCAAACATAGGGCGTGGCCACATCTCTAGTGCGCGTGGTGCATTTAAAGCGACCTGATTGGACGATAGGAAAGAGGGCCGACAGGTATGGGCCCGGCCACATCTCATGTGCATGTGGCGGATTTAGAGCGACCTGATTGGTTGATGGGAAAGAGGAAGGCCGGCAAGCAGCATGGGGGCGTGGCCATCTGCAGGTGGCGTCGGCTGGCCTATGGCACAACCGCACCTCCCTTTGTTGATGTTCCTGTTTTCTGCGGCTCCTCTTTTATTCCCTGTTTTCTGATTTTGGGTATAGGACTTTGCACCTACTAATCTATGGCGGATCAATTGCCTAGGTTTAGTTTCGACCAGCAGGGTCTGATATACTGCGCAGGGCGCAAAAAACCTAATTTGTTGCAAATTAATTAGGTGAATATTGAATATTGTGAATTATCTCAAAATTGATTGGATTATGTGGGTTGACACCGAGTTATTTATTGCGAGAGAGCAGCATGCTTTCTGAGTGAGTACTTTTATGCAAACCTCAACCTTGATACTTAGGGAAATTTATGCTACTCAACTGCGAGTGAACACTAATTGTCATGTCATACCAATATTAAGGGTTCAGCCGTGCAACACAGCACAGAAAGTATTCAGTGAGTCCTATATTAATGAATAATACATGTAGGGTGTCAAAATTTACAGCATATCTGGGATTGTTGCTACATGCACCATTCTGGATAAATTTCATGTAAATATATTGAATTGCTCAATAAATGCGCAAGTGAAGAGGTTGTGTACTCATCACTTTTATATGGCTCTGTCTCTTTGCAGAATGACAGCATAATAATGCAGGGTTTTACAATTTTAGCCCTGAACTAAAAACCACCATCAACATTAAGTCCCCTGCTTAGCACGTAACAGTTACATTGTTGCGGGGTAAGCATTAGATGGTGACATTCAAAGAAATTCACGAGAGAAGCTTGGCGTACATTACCAGGATCGAGGATGGCTTGGCTCTTGAGGAAGATATATTTATTGAAACGTCGAGGCAAGTAGCAATCACCATTATAGTACGTTGATGTCGAGATCACTAAAATGATGTATTTAAGTAGTGGAGCCTCGACTGATGAGTGTTAAGGAAGTTGATCCTTGAATACAAAGATGAGTGTTGAGGTGGTGGAGCCGCCAACACTATGATGTGTTGAGGCAGTGACGCCTGACAACACGAGTGAGTGATGAGGAGATTGCGCGCCTCAACACTAAGATGAAGATGTGTTGAGGCAGTCATGCCTGACAACACAGTTGTGGGTGTTGAGGAATTGCTTCGTCTCAAAACTAAGGTGAGGATATGTTGAGGCAGTATGCCTGACAACACAGTAGTGAGTATTGAGGAATTTGCACGTCTCAACACTAAGATGAAGATGTGTTGAGGCAGTCATGCCTAACAACACGGTTGTGAGTGTTGAGGAATTGCTTCGTCTCAACACTAAGGTGAGGATATGTTGAGGCAGTATGCCTGACAACACAGTAGTGAGTGTTGAGGAATTTGCACGTCTCAACACTAAGAGGAAAGATGTGTTGAAGCAGTGTGCCTGGCAACACAGTAGTGAGTGTTGAGGAATTTGCACATCTCAACACTAAGAGGAAGGATGTGTTGAAGCAGCATGCCTGGAAACACAGTAGTGAGTGTTGAGGAATTTGATTCGTCTCAACACTAAGAAGAAAACGTGTTGAGGCAGTATGCCTGACAACACTATTAGAGCATGGATCGGTTGAAGCCACCAAGCGTTGGTATGTCATATTTTAGTGAACCAAAACTCATTTTAAGAGTCGCTTGATTACTTACTAGAGTTAAACTTCGTATAGGTTAGCTTGAAAGTATTAGGATATGAGACATTACAAGTATTGCTAAGACTTGAAGATGTGAAGAAGCAAGGAGCTACAACGAAAACAATCATCCTTCCACTTGAGATTAGTGATATTTGTCTTGAACTTTTTCATTCCCTAACGTATCTTTCAAGTCGTGCATATTGAAAACATAACTGTGAAGCATATTTGAACTCTAGATAGACATACTATTAAGGAATACAATACGAGGTTTATTGCTTAACCATTAAACTTTGTAGATAAGACATCGACATAATTATTTGAATGTTATTGTGATTATGTATGGGTATGAGGTGAGGATTTCATCCTAGGGAACAATGTTTACATGTGTTCTAAGGAAGTAAGTTCATAAACTTGTTTGTGAACTGAAAAGGAAATTGCCAGGTGTTATTGGTTTTGTTATTCATTACATATCTTACGAACAACCAATATGTGTGATAGAGTATAACCGCTCACAACTTGTTGTGTTCTTGGTAGAACTGTTTACGAAGTCCTGACTTATGTATTGGTATAACTTTTATTAGTAAAACCAATCTTAAGTAATCACCTGTGGTATGATCGGATTTTGTATGTCTGACCTTGTAAGGGAAAGGGAATCGATCCTTGTAAGGGAAAGGGAACCGATCCTTGTAAGGGAAAGGGAACCGATCCTAGTAAGGGGTGCAGTACATCAAAGGGAACTGATCCTTGTATGGGGTGCAACAAGGTTTATAGCAGAAAGGGGAATCGATCATATGGACATGTGCAACACATATAAGTTAGATACCAATATATGTGAGGAACCGATCCTAGTACCTAGTCAACCGATCTTTTGGGAAGCTAGTGTGACTATGCAAAGTACTCACATGGAGGGAGAACCGAAACTTGTTTTGGTAGAACCGTAAACCCATGATTGTAATTGAATGTTGGTTTGATAAATCACATAGTTCTTGAAAGTCAGATGAACCAATTCTAAACTTGTTTGGAAGTGTGGCAAATCAGTTTCAAGGTTGTAAGTGTGAAAGAGAACTTACAAAGTTAAGATGTCGAGAAACTTTGAACACGTGCTATGAATGTTTATTTCTATAATTGTTCAAAGATATTCCTTAACAACTAAGGGAAGAGAATCCCAGATCGAAATATAAGTAAGTTAAGAATCTTTTAATTAAGATTATTAATTTCATTTAGGGAAATTACAAAATTAGTAATGTGCATTTACTAATTATATTTTCCGAGAGATTTCGATCGTTATTTTTGGACAAAGCATTTCCAGGAATTATGGAAACCGAATTTGTGCTTTAATGAATATCTTGAGAATATTTTCGGTTTTGGAAATTCCTTGGTGTCCAAACTTCCTTTTCTATAAATACACGAAGTTTTCCTTTCTAGCAAACTAATCCTTCGTAACAACAGACTTCCTTTTTTGTCTTTGTTACTGGTGTATCCGCCTATCAGAGAGGAGAGTAATCTAATTAGGTGAAATCTCTTACTGCCGCTCGTTTTAAAGTATTCTTTGGCATTGAGAAGCTCTAGCGCGACCCGTTGGTGGGAAACTAGATAATTGCGGTTTATCTTTGTTTTCGATTGATTTGATTGACTAACGGTGGTTGAAATCTGATTGCACCTAGTTTGTTTATTCTTGAGAATCGTCTCTTATGATATAAGATTCACTCAAACTAGTTCAGAGTTTCGACAGGGATCTTTAGACTGTTGTTAGTTCTAAAGACGATCTTGTGATAATCCATTGTTAACAGACTCTGTTCTATGTGTGATTGATCACAAGAGATTCAAGTGATTGTGTGCAGGTTTTTATTGAAGATTTAAGAATATTTGAAGACAAAGAAGATATTGAAGATCTGACTTTGGTTTTATAATCTTTGGTGTGCGCAATACTTGTTTCGGTAAAAGAGGATCCAATTAATAATCGGTTTATCCTTGTGGTAGATTGGATTGATTAATTGAGTAGATCGGCATCAACACGGTTCTTCGGATTAAAGGTGTTGTTGGCTTAGTCTTAAACGATTACCTTTGGGTGATTGAACATAAGATAGATCGAAGGACCCGAAGAAGGAGTTTATGTTAATATAAACGGAAGAGCCTTTGTCCGACTCATATCACTTGGTTGAATAGAGTTGATACCAAACAGATTTGTTATTCCTTTACTGTTTGGAATACGAACCAAAGGAATTGTTCCAAGTACCTGACTTATTCATAAGTCGGAGGCGTGGGAATACAAACGGAACTAAGTGAACTATATGGTTAGTTACTTGGTCTCAACTATACGAAGTTAGGTGTAATTTTGTGTAGCGGCTTAATCCTGAGAGTATTCAATTCTGGACTAGGTCCCGGGGTTTTTCTTCATTTGCGGTTTCCTCATTAACAAAATTTTGCTGTGTCATTTACTTTTATTTTCCGCATTATAATTGTTTTATTATAAATTAAAGTAAATCACACAAACGTTAATTCTTATTTACTTGATAAGCAATCCTATTATGTTTGGTTAAGTCCGAACCTTTGTATCAAGTAAACATACTTCGTTGTTGTATTGTGTCAATCTCGTATCCATAGACGATCACACGAAGTGTGAACCAATTAGTTGTATTATCTCGACTCAGTCCATACACAATCACTTTCTGATAAATAACTTATAGGTAGGAAAAGTTTTAGCTTGAGGTATATTTGGGTACCCTCGCCTTTTCAATTGGTATCAGAGCAGGCAAACACGAAAAGATCTAACAATCTGTGTTTGATGCGATCCGCCCTATAAGACATGAGTGAAAGTAGAGTTAAGCGAGAGCGAAAACTTAAGAAGGACTCGGATAATGTATCGCAAGTTGGAAGTTTTGATTTTAAGAAATGTTTAAAAGTGGCTTATTCATCAAGTTCTACTTGCTCTTCTGAGAATAAGTCTGAAGGTTCTCTAGAGGAGATTTAGTTAAGCCCTGTATGCGCAATCAATGATTGAGACTCTAAAAAATCTCTTTTTGATAACGAGAATCTTTTGAGTTCTATGCTTGAGATTTCTGATGAAAGATCAAGTGTAAAAACATCTGAACTAAAGGAATTGAGTAAATAATTTTTTATTTGTTCTAATGATCTTCTTTCAGCACTTGAAAGAGAACGAGATTTAACTTTAAAGTTTGAAAATCTCGATGAAAAGCATAATTTGTTGAAAGAAAATTACTCACAACAATTGCAGAGTTTTAAAGAAAAAGTGAGTGTTGGTTTCTCTCTTTTTAAAGAGAAAGAAGGTGAATATCTCTCACGAGAAAAACGCTTTGAGGCTGATCTAGCCAGTGCTCTTGATAAAATCAAGATGTTGGAAGAATAAAATTTGGACCTTAAAAAGTTCAATGCTAGCTCAAACAATTTAACCTCAATGTTAAAAGCAAGTAGAAATCATCGTGATACACGAGGATTGGGCTATAAGGGAATAGATGCTTCAAATATTAGCAAAGAGGTAAAATTTGTTAAAGCTACAAATTCTTCTCAAACAGAGGCTTCCACTAATGACAAATATGCTCATATTTCTTGTAAAGAAGAGAAGTCTGTCAAGAAGGCAACAATGTTGAACAAGGATAAGAAGAAGAAGAAGAAAACTCGTCAAGCTCCAATGCAAGAGGATCCACAAAAAGGTAATATTAAAACTCATACTTCGTATATTTATACTAAGCATTGTTATTATTGTGGTAATATAGGACACTTGCAATGGGGATGGAAAGTTCGTAAGATGCAAGATGCACTTTCTTTTGCATCAAACGAATTGGCTAAGTTTTCTCCTCATAAGAACTCTGATCGGTATAAGAATTATTACAATGATAGTTAAAATTTTGCATATCACTCAACAAGGTCATTTCATAAAAGACCCAATTATCGAAAGAGAGATGACTTTTTAAATGCAAAAACAAGATCTGATGTTCCAAATTGGAGAAAAGGTGTTTCACAAAATATTCAAAAGGACAATGATCCTAATGGTATGAAGGAGAAAGTTTCTCCTACGAAACCCAACTCTAAATGGGTCCCTAAGTCCTCCATATCCAAGAAGGAACCAAAAGTTAATCACAAGAATGACTCTCAACTGTTAATTGTCGGTGACAATAATTACAAGAGTCTTATTGAAAGGCTAAAGAAAGACATTATGTCTGAAATCTCTTGTACTAGTAAAGGTTGTGATAATTGCACTCTACATCACAAGTCAAAGAAGAAAAACAAGAGATGGAACAAGAGAAAACAAACCAAGCAAGAGGTCAAGAATGATGATTCCGTCTTAGTCACTCGTGACGAACAAGACAAGGATCAACTCAACACAACCTAGTTGTGTTACAATGTGCACGCTCACCATTAGTGCTCAATATTTTTAAAAGGTGAGGAAGCACATGAAAAACTGCGGACATGATCTCTCGGTTATTATATGACTAATTAACATCTTTAGAAGAGTTCTTTTCTTCTATACTCATACTCTCTCTATCTCTATTTGAGGTTTTGATAGAAACGGTAATTGTGAGTTTATGATGTTCATATCTACTGATCATATATGTGTATCTCTTGTTTTTACGGTTAAAACGAGCCAAAAATCATTGACATCATATGCAAAAGTTATGTCGAAAACAGTTTAGTGTTGTGATCTGTCACAAGTAACTCATGGGAACCGATCCTAGTACCCTGTTATGGTGAGGGAACCGATCCTAGTACCATTTCATGGTGAGGGAACTGATCCTAGTGAGAGGTCCCCTTACGAAGAAGTGTAAAAACTGTTTTGCCCATAACTTCTTCATTCAAACTCGGAAGGACCTCATTATTTTTGCGTTGTTTTCGTAATTCAATTTCCTACAAGATTGAGGTAATTTCAATACTTGTTTTTATGTTGAACATTTATGGTGTATTGCAAATTGGTTTATGGGATGTTTGATTTTGGTTTTACTACCTTGATATTCGATCTGATATTGTGTGAACCCTCATGGTTTGGGTGACTTTTTGATTTAGCGGGATTAAGTTTTAGCCCTAGTAGGTAGGATTTATCAAAGGATTATGAGGGGTTCTAATAGAAACAGTATGTGAAAAAGTCACAATATGTTGAATCGGTTTTGGTTTAGCATAAAAGCATATGTGTTTCGACGGTTTTCAACTTTTGCTTGCAATTGTTAAAAACCGGTTTTCAACCTTGCTCTGGTAAAGGTTGAGGTGTGTTGTTATTCTTTTGTTCATGCATAAGGATGACAACGTGGTGATATTTCGATATCCATTCTCCCTGGACGAAGATGCAATCATATTAGAGAAGTGGATGCGAAATTTGAGGTAACAATCTTGTTAGTTAATTGTTTTCCTGTTTAAGAAAAGCCTGAGTTTATATTATATATATTTGTTTCTTTTGCTTAACAAAATTTTCGGTTCAATTGATATTTATTCCATGATGTGTGTGTGGATGTGTGTTTCAATTGGTTTCGGTTAAGAAAAACTATTGTTATCTTGCTTTATTGTGTGGTATCAATTGTTTAGGCTTACAAAATTTCAGTAAAATTGATGTGTGTGTGTAATTCAATTGGTTCCGGTTAAGAAAAACTATTGTTATCTTGCTTTTGTATGGTATCAATCATTTAGGCTTACAAAATTACGGTGCAATTGCGGTGCTTATAATGTCTATGTTGTTTCAATTGCTTCCGGTTGAGGTGAATAATTATGCAAGTTGATTTATTTTGGTTTGTATGAATTAATTATGGCTTAACGAAATAATAAGTGTACGAGATGAGTTGTTTAGTCCAATTCGATTACGGATAAGAAACTACGTTAATTCTGATCTTAGTTAGACTTATCGAAGTGAGGTTTCGGTTATTCAAGTCTAATCGAATGCCTAAACAAGGAAACGCTAGTTCACTAACCTAGTATTTGGCTTGTTTAAAATTGAAAGGTCTAAGTTTATGGATAATTAGAACCTGATGAGAAAAATGGAGTTTATCTTTATTTTGGTCTTATCGAATTAAGAGGTTGTTTTTGAACAATCGGTTTAGCAAAGGAACTAATATGCTTAGTTGTTTTTGGTTTGCTAAACTAAATTGGAAAAATTGTTTCAGACAATTGTTTCCTTGGTAACATATCAAAATAAGACTACTTGTAGTTTCGGTTTTGATATTAGTTATCAGAACATGATGTGTGGAACCCTCGTGCCTAACTCTACAGTTTTGCAAGTCTATTCTGAGATTTGTAAGATTATTTTCGTGTTGTCCTTTATTTTTTCGTTTCTTTGTCATTTTTGTGACAAAAAGGGGGATAAATATATGGAGTAAACAGGTGATGCTAGCATTGATATTTTATATTGATCGGCATCGCTAGGGAAAAGAACATTGGTACTTGAATGTTTTTATCTAACGAAAGAGTGAAAGCACAGACTAAGGGTGAGTAACATGTCATATGATTGGTATAACAAAGATGTGCGGATTGAATTTCTACCTATCTTACTAGTTTCACTGTGTTGTTGAATCGGGAATCAAGCGGATCGTAATGAATTATTGTAATTCGTTTATCCATATGATGTAAGAGTTTTGTCACTAAAATTTACAAAGGGAGAGATTGTTAGATCATGGATCGGTTGAACCCACCAAGCGTTGGTATGTCGTCATATTTTAGTGAACCAAAACTCATGTTAAGAGTCGCTTGATTATGTACTAGAGTTAAACTTCGTATAAGTTAGCTTGAAAGTATTAGGATATGAGACATTACAAGTATTGCGAAGACTTGAAGATGTAAAGAAGCAAGGAGCTACAACGACAACAATCATCCTTCCACTTGAGGTTAGTGATACTTGACTTGAAATGTTTCATTCCCTAACGTATCTTTCAAGTCGTGCATATTGAAAACATAACTGCGAAGCATATTTGAACTCTAGATAGACATAGTATTAAGGAATACAATACGAGGTTTACTGCTTAACCATTAAACTTTGTAGATAAGACATCGCCATAATCATTTGAATGTTATTGTGATTATGTATGGGTATGAGGTGAGGATTTCATCCTAGGGAACAATGTTTACATGTGTACTAAGGAAGTAAGTTCATAAACTTGTTTGTGAACCGAAAAGGAAATTGCCAGGTGTTATTGGTTTTGTTATTCATTGCATATCTTACGAACAACCAATATGTGTGATAGAGTATAACCACTCACAACTTGTTGTGTTCTTGGTAGAACTGTTTACAAAGTCCTGACTTATGTATTGGTATAACTTTTATTAGTAAAACCAATCTTAAGTAATCACCTGTGGTATGATCGGATTTTGTATGTCTGACCTTGTAAGGGAAAGGGAACCGATCCTAGTAAGGGAAAGGGAACCGATCCTAGTAAGGGGTGCAGAACATCAAAGGGAACTGATCCTTGTATGGGGTGCAACAAGGTTTATAGCAGAAAGGGGAATCGATCCTATGGACATGTGCAACACATAGAAGTTAGATACCAATATATGCGAGGAACCGATCCTAGTACCTAGTCAACCGATATTTTGGGAAGCTAGTGTGACTATGCAAAGTACTCACATGGAGGTAGAACCGAAACTTGTTTTGGTAGAACCGTAAACCCATGATTGTGATTGAATGTTGGTTTGATCAATCACATAGTTCTTGAAAGTCATATGAACCAATTCTAAACTTGTTTGGAAGTGTGGAAAATCAGTTTCAAGGTTGTAAGTGTGAAAGAGAACTTACAAAGTTAAGATGTCGACAAACTTTGAACACGTGCTATGAATGTTTATTTCTGTAATTGTTCAAAGATATTCCTTAACGGCTAAGGGAAGAGAATCCCAGGATCGAAACATAAGTAAGTTCAGAATCTTTTAATTAAGGTTATTAATTTCATTTAGGGAAATTACTGAATTAGTAATGTGCATTTACTAATTATATTTTCCGAGAGATTTCGATCGTTATTTTTGGACAGAGAATTTCCAGGAAATATGGAAACCGAATTTTTGCTTTAATGAATATCTTGAGAATATTTACGGTTTTAGAAATTCCTTGGTGTCCAAACTTCCTTGTCTATAAATACACGAAGTTTGCCTTTCTAGCAAACTAATCCTTCGTAACAACATACTTCCTCTTTTGTCTTTGTTACTGGTGTAGCCGCCTATTGGAGAGGAGAGTAATCTAATTAGGTGAAAGCTCTTATGGCCGCTCATTTTAAAGTCTTCTTTGGGATTGAGAAACTCTAGCGCGACCCGTTGGTGAGAAACTAGATAATTGCGGTTTATCTTTGTTTTCGATCGATTTGATTGACTAACGGTGGTTGAAATCTGATTGCACCTGGTTTGTTTATTCTTGAGAATCTTCTCTTCTGATATAACATTCACTCAAACTAGTTCAGAGTTTCGACAGGGATCTTTAGACTGTTGTTAGTTCTAAAGACGATCTTGTGATAATCCATTGTTAACAGACTCTGTTCTGTGCGTGATTGATCACAAGAGATTCGAGTGATTGTGTGCAGGTTTTTATTGAAGATTTAAGAATATTTGAAGACAAAGAAGATATTGAAGATCTGACTTTGGTTTTATTATCTTTGGTGTGCACAATACTTGTTTCGGTAAAAGATGATCCAATTAATAATCGGTTTATCCTTGTGGTAGATTGGATTGATTAATTGAGTAGATCGGCATTAACACGGTTCTTCGGATTAAAGGTGTTGTTGGATTAATCTTAAACGATTACCTTTGGGTGATTGAACATAAGATAGATCTAAGGACCCGACGAAGGAGTTTATGTTAAGATAAACGGAAGAGCCTTTATCCGACTCATATCACTTGGTTGAATAGAGTTGATACCAAACAGATTTGTTGTTCCTTTACTGTTTGGAATACGAACCAAAGGAATTGTTCCAAGTACGTGAATTATTCATAAGTCGGAGGCGTGGGAATACAAACGGAACTAAGTGAACTATAGGGTTAGTTACTTGGTCTCAACTATACGAAGTTAGGTGTAATTTTGTGTAGCGGCTTAATCCTGAGAGTATTCAATTCTGGACTAGGTCCCGGGGGTTTTCTGCATTTGCGGTTTCCTCTTTAACAAAATCTTGCGGTGTCATTTACTTTTATTTTCCTCATTATAATTGTTTTATTATAATTAAAGTAAATCACACAAACGTTAATTCCTATTTACTTGATAAGCAATCCTATTGTGTTTGGTTAAGTCCGAACCTTTGTATCAAGTAAACATACTTCGTTGTTGTATTGTCTCGATCTCGTATCCATAGACGATCACACGAAGTGTGAACCGATTAGTTGTATTGTCTCGACTCAGTGCATAGACAATCACTTTCGGGAAAAGGACTTATAGGTAGGAAAAGTTTTAGCTTGAGGTATATTTGGGTACCCTCGCCTTTTCAAACACAATAGTGAGTATTGAGGAATTTGCATGTCTCAACACTAAGAGGAAGGATGTGTTGAGGCAGTATGCCTGGAAACACAATAGCGAGTGTTGAGGAATTTGCACGTCTCAACACTAAGAGGAAGGATGTGTTGAGGCAGTGTGCTGGGAAACACAGTAGTGAGTGTTGAGAAATTTTCACGTCTCAACACTGAGGAAAACGTGTTGAGGCAGTATGCCTGACAACACAATAGTGAGTGTTGAGGAATTTGCACGTCTCAACACTAAGAGGAAGGATGTGTTGAGGCAGTATGCTTGGCAATACAGTAGCGAGTGTTGAGGAATTTGCACGTCTCAACACTAAGAGGGAAGCGTGTTGAGACAGTATGCCTGACAATACAATAGTGAGTGTTGAGGAATTAACACGTCTCAACACTAGGATATATAAAATTTATTTGATATGCCTCATAGATATAAAACATTTAGTTTAAGGATAGTTACTTAGCTCTGTATCCGCTAGGCATGTCCTTCGCGCATGATTGGGCTTTGGGTATATTAGGCTCTTCCGTGAGTAAGCAGCATCAGGCGTTAGTATGACATCAGGATGCCAACATATTCATAGTCGTACAAAAGTCCCCAGGTCTTGATGGGACGAAAAATAGCCGGTTGTAAAGAGAGTTGTTCAAGACTTACTCGTGGAACCTGCGAAGCTACACTCTCTCCAGGAAATTGTGTCACATTTGCGAGTTGTCCATACGACAACAAATAATCTTCAGGATTGGACGGCTTGTTGGAGACCCTCTCAGGTATAGACATTGGCAGGGAACATACTCCTAGTTTCGCTTTGTTTCTATGTATGCATGAGCGCCCCAGAACCATATCATGATTCGGGTAATCCTTGAGAATATGAAACTTGGTGTGTGTTAGGGCGTCTCCTATCTTAATTTCAATATTAATGTACCCATAGGCATCTATCGACCTTCCTTCTGAGTTTTCGATCATAGTCGGGCAGTGAACATCTTCTAGCTCTCAGAGTCTTGACGGTGACAATATTGAAGTCAGAGACCGCGTCAATCAATGTGCTTTCAAACTCGACACCTTTCAGGTGAGTAATGGTTAGGAGTCCCCAGTTATGTTTACCAGCCGTACCTTCCAAGAGAGACTGGGATTTCGGGGTAGCTTCTCCAATTGAAAACAATCGCCTGCCCGACACAACACGGTTGAGGGATGAAAATATATCTTGGCACTGCGCCTTGGAAAAATAGAGAATCTTACACACATGCTCCATCATGCACGGTTTTGTGAACAGAGTCCCCAGAAAGCATTAATGTACAACTCCACCAATTGATGTTCAGTTGCATTTGGATCATGACAATCTAACGCCTGAATTCGGAATCCCTTGACATAATCATTCATATGTTCGTTGTTTCGCTCCTTCTGAGTTGTAGCCATGTACGTCTGAGTTTTGGCAAGAATTTCCTATCTCTCAACTAAATCGATAATGGTAAATGGGAGGTTGGTTTCCTCTGGCTCCTTCAGTCTCTCGTCCTGATAAAAAAGTGGTAGCAGCCCTGGTGATGATTGGAAGCGTCATGATCGAAGAAATATTAGGAGTAGCGGCGGCTCTGGCTCTGGTAATAGGAGGCGTCACACCAGAGGAGATGTTCCTGGTGCTGCTGGTGTTGTGCTAGAGGATGTAACGCCTTGCAGACGGTACATTGGTGTTGGTCATTCCCTTTTGCTCTCGTTTGATACGTCCACATACTCTGTCTGCATCGTCGTTGGCGGAGGCACAGACCTCACAAGGATTCAACATTTTTTGTGTCATCTCTGAAATTGGTGGCGTTCTCCGAGCGATGTTTGCTGGCTCTTGCTACAACCATTTGCCACACTCTTTAAGAGACAAAATTTCTCATTTTGCAGCTTGACAATATCAGCTTGATTTGCGGAAACATCTTCTAATATTTTTGCCATACCTTTCATGGTGATTTGATTTCGAGCATTGGCGGCTTTGGAAGTGTTTAGGATGGACGGGGTAACTCATGAAGCGAAAAGTTGGGATTGGTGATTGAAGTGAATTCTGTTTAATGATTGAATTTATACCTAAGATCCACCATCTTGAGTTTGGGAAGATTGGAATGAAAATTGAGAAATTGGCTTCGTTACCGAGAGATTAATCTCCCACTGTGGTCGCCAGTTGTTTATGGGTAAAAACTGATTCTGCTGGGAATGGTAAATTTGGGTGTGCCGTCGAGAAACGAATCTCAACCCTAATAAATGCACTGCACAGGAGTACTTTAGATTCGAGATATCAATCTGTAAAATTCTGGCCTAAACCAAGAAATGGTCGTTCAATACTTGCTTCGGTCACAAAGTGAAAGAGAGTGGTTGGTCTTAGGGAGGGAAGCGAAGAAGGTGTTGATACCAGAATGGTTAATTCTGAAGGTGTGGTTGTTTTATGACTTGTATCAGAATGTGAAACTGGCTTGCAGAATGTAAGCTATCAGTTCTTTGGTGTTTTTCTGGATACTTGTGTTGTTAACCAAAACTCTCTTGTGTTTTGTCGAAATAGGTAGAAACCTATTTATACAAGTCATAATTGAACGCACCCTGATCTCGTAGGAAGTAGGAGTAGTTGAGTGATGGAGAAGTGGGGTAATGTGTAAATGCTAGAAACCACGTCCCCACTATGAAGGAAACGGGTTAGTTTACACCCACTACTTCTTGCTGCCACTAACTGCCTGCTTTCCTAATACTTTCTTATAATGGGCGTGTTGCACGCCGCACGCTGTAAACCGCCAGACCAATACCCTGATGAGCATCCCCTAGTTTGTAACATGTTTTATGTCTCGAGTATTTTCGTGGAAAATGTGCAGCAGATTGCTGAGTGGGTCTTGTATGCAAGACCTAATTATTCTGATTAATTGTACGCTAACTAGGTGGCGGATAGCCATGTGTGTCAAGTAAGTCAGGATACTTGCCGCATGAGAATGGCGTGTGACGCTATTAGGTTAGTCTTGGTTGGTCACCAAAGACTTATTATAGGCCGGTCAATTCCGTGGCGAACTTGGACGGCTGAGATTGTAATTCATAAGAGAAGGTGGCCATTGATTATGGCCACATTCCGTTGGCACCTGGTGATGGCATAGTGGCGCCAGTGGCATGGTGGCACGATTGGAACATGCCACTGGCGTAATGGCATGATTGCTACATGCCAGTGGAATAATGGCGCGAATAGCTCCTGGCGTATCCGCGGTCGTTATATCTTGACATATTAGCGTTGGATCCAAACATGGCTCGACGATATTGGCTCCAGTTACCGTATCAAACCTAATTCCCTAGGTAGCATTATTTGGCATGGTTGGCGTAACGACCTTACCTAAATTAGGGTTTGGCATGCCAGAACCCTAATTAGCGTGTGTGGCATGTGGACGTGGCACTGTGACGTTTTTTGTGCAGATGGTGCCATGGCCGCGTTAAAGGAATTATGGCAGGGCTATAATGTAGGAACGACCACATGCGCAAGGATAGACATGGGTAGCCATAGCATGGCGCCTTTTTTAGGGTTTTTTGGGCCCCGCATGGCTCGTGGCATGTCGTGGGGCCAAAGTGGCGTAATTTGGGCCACGACCAAGAATTAGGGTTTGGACTAATGCCACTAAAGCAAAAACGTGTTTTCTGATAACAACACCCTGGTTGGAGTCTGTTATGGCGTTGGCCACAAACAAAAGTGGGTTAGCACGTAGCTGCGCTGTTTGTGGCACGTCGGCATGTTACTGCGACGGAGTGGCATGTTGGCATGCCGATTAGCACATTGGCGCGGCATGACACGTTTGGCATGTTGATTAGCATGTTGGCGCGGCATGGCACGTTTGGCATGTCGATTAGCATGTTGGTGCGGCATGGCACGTTTTGCATGTCGATTAGCATGTTGGCGCGGCATGTTACGTTTGGCATGCCGATTATCATGGTGGCCGTTTGGCATAGTTTTGGCCTTTTAATGCGTGTGGCGGGTTTAGAACGACCTGATTGGTCAATAGAAAAGGGGTCAGCCAAACATAGGGCGTGGCGCATTTAAAACGACCTAATTGGCCGATAGGAAAGAGGGTCGGAAGGTATGGGCTCGGCCACATCTCATGTGCATGTGGCGGATTTAGAGAGACCTGATTGGTCGATGCGAAAGAGGAGGGCCGGCAAGCAGCATGGGGGCGTGGCCATCTACAGGTGGCGCCGTCTGGCCTATGATACATCCACACCTCCCTTTGTTGCTGCTCCTATTTTCCGTGGCTCCTCTTTTATTCCTTGTTTTCTGATTTTAGGTAGCACTTTGCACCTACTAATCCATGGCGGCTCAATTGCCTAGTTTGCCTAGGTTTAGTTTCGACCAGCAGGGTCTGACATACTGCGCAGGGCGAAACAAACCTAATTTTTTGCAAATTAATTAGGTTAATATTGAATCTTGTGAATTATCACAAAATTGATTGGATTCTGCGTGTTGACACAGAGTTATTTATTGCCAGAGAGAAGCATGCTTTCTGACTGGGTACTTTTTTGCAAACCTCAACTTTGATACTTCGGGAAATTTATGCTACTCAGCGAGTGAACACTAATTGTCGTGTCATATCAATATTAAGGGTTCAGCCGTGGAACACAACACGAAAATTATTCAGTGAGTCCTATATTAATGAATAATACAGGTAGGGTGTCGAAATTTACAAAATATCTGGGATTTTTGCTACATGCACCATTCTGGATAAATTTCATGAAAAGATATTGAATTGCTCAATAAATGCGCAAGTGAAGAGGTTGTGTACTCAACACTTTTATATGGCTCTGTCTCTTTGTAGAATAACGGCATAATAAATGCAGGGTTTTACAATTTTAGCCCTGAACTAAAAACCACCATCAACAACTAGTTACCATAAAATGGATAAATAAGTACTAGGATCGGTTACCACTTCTTATGGTAAAACTTGTGGTCGGTTGACCAAGTTATAGGATCGGTTACACCAACTTACTAAAACTTGTTAAACCTCTTACAGGGATCGATTACACTCTCTCTTGTTATCGGTCACACCTCTTACTAGGATCGGTTACCCAATGGCTAGTATTTAGTCACACCAAATTTGAATATCGATTTTACCATCTTAGGTGATTACTTAAGATCGGTTTCACTAATAAAAGTCATACCAATACAAAAGTCGGGCCTTGTGAATAGTTTTACCAAGATACATAAACAAGTTATAAGCGGTTATACTAAACACACATATTGGTAATTCAAAATATTTGCAATGAATAACAATACCAATAAGCCTAGTGATTTCCCATTCGATTCACAAAACAAGTTTATAAATTTAATTCCTTTAAACAAATGTAAAACATTGTTTCCTAGGACGAAATCTTCACCCATACCCATACATAATCATAATAGCATTCATACGATTATGTCGATGTCTTATATATGAAGTTCAAAAGATAGACGTTATACTTCGTATTGTAATTTCTTAATACTATGTCTAACTAGAGTATAATCATTCACAGCTTCGCAGTTATGTTTTCAATATGCACGACTTGAAAGATATATTAGGGAATGAAACAGTTCAAGTCAAATATTACTAACTTCAAGTGGAAGGATGATGTCGTCGTTGTAGCTCCTTACTTCTTCACATTCTTCAAGTCTTCACGTAATACTTGTAATGTATCATATCTTAATACTTTCAAGCTAACCTATACGAAGTTGACTCTAGTAAATAATCAAGCGACTCTTTAAATGAGTTTTGGTTCACTAAAATATGACAACCAAACTTGACATACCAACGCTTGGTGGGTTCAACCGAGCTATGCTCTAACACATATAGCCGTCCTCCTTGCATATATGCAGGAGACATCGCAAGTGCTATGGGCTTTGGACTATGTAGATCCAAAATGTTGGATGCGATTGTGGCATGTCACTCGCCGCCAATGCGGAATGATGACATCGAAACAAATGTGACCTTGCTTCGCTCTGCTGGATGTGTCGGATCTAGTTAGCTTAATGTGATCCATATAACATGTCTACAGCTAGGTTATGCATATATCATGAAGCCTCGCAAATAGCAACTTTGCTTGGACTAAGAATGTGACTAAGCTTCTATGGACTTGGAATGTGACAAAAATCTTATAGTGTATGTTAATGCAGAGACATAAACCCATTTTATGTACTTGTTTGCTTCTGCATTATGTAGTCGGGTAATGAGATATGTTTCTTTGTTTTGGATCTTTCTATTAGGGCCATAATATTTTAAATTCCCCTAATTTAATAAATCATTAGGCTTCCTTAATAAGTCTGGTTGGGCTTTTACAATAAGCCAGACTTAGTTTTTTTAATAAATCATCGGGCTTTCTTAATAAGTCTGGTTGGGCTTCCTCAGTAGGATAGTATCATATCAATGGTATATTTGGCAAAAACATTTAGTTTATTTAAACTTTTCTGGACAGAATACCCAAATTAGATAATAGGAAAATATCTTTTTTAATATGTGGATACTTAAACAAGGTTTCTCTTAAATATAGCCCACACTATTATTAACCATAGCCCATATTATTTATAACCGACAAAAAAATTTCAATTATTAACCAAAGCCCAAATCATAACCCCCAGATACATAAGCCGAGTGGATTCTAAAACTAGTTAGTACTTAGTTGAGTCGGCTCAACACTTAACCTACCGTTTTAAACAAAATCTCTAAAAAAATTCCCTTCTTCCTCTACCAAAAATAAACTCTAGATTTTTATTGAAAACCCAGATTATTCTCATCCATTTGGTATCGTATTTTTAGTTTAGTGCTACTTCTTTTTCTTTCTTATTTAACGAAGTCGATGTGATTCTTGTCTGCAATTTTGCTATTTTCCGTTGGTATCATAAAAGTCATGATTTCTTAAGTTAAATAATGACCCAAGAACCCCTTGCTTAAGTTTTTTTTTTTTAAGATAAAAAGAAAGTAGGACGATATATTTAGTTGGTTATATCATGCAAGGTTTTCTGAACCAAAGAATATTGCCCAGAAACATGGAAAATAACATTGGCATGTATATATATGTTTATCATTCAATTGATCACGACGAAGGTTTTGTGATGAAGGACCAGTGTAGGATCTTCGCAAAGGTGCACATCTTCCAAAAGCGATCACAATATATTCATGCCACAACTCCCGATTATAGCCGGTGTCAAATTGTGTACCTTTCCAATAAACTAATCCATTGTGTTTCTGCCTTTAAATCCCTTCATACCTTAAGCTAAAGACAAAGAGGCGGAAAAAGAGAAATGGAAGTTCAGAACATTGAGTCATTACTCAATAATTTAGGGACTCACTAACCTAGTTTATGGACTATGAATAATAATATCAAAAGGTCAAACTTAAAATTACGGTCAGAGTTTACCAACCAAAGTCCATGGACTATGATTAATAAAAGTGTAGGTTATATTTAAGAGAAGCCTTAAACAATATCAAATGTTACTCATCTTTTACACCCAAAATTATTTTTTGAGGTTATTCAACCGATTTTGTGATGAATATCTTGTAGTGAAAAATACTATAACCCCCCTACTATATGGGTTCAACATATAGAAACCCCACAAAGTGGACCCTTCATTGTCAACTCCATACTTTAGAAAAATGATATTGCTAGGCCCGAAATATCAATTTCTCTTCAGATCTGGCCCGTAACTTTATATTATTTTTTTAATATTGACAAAACTACCCTTTTCTATAAATACAAGAGGAAAAGCAGTAGATATTTTCATTTTTCCATTTTCTTTCGCTCTCATCTTTATCTCTCTCGGTTGCAGAGAAAAAAGTTCTAGGGTTTTTCTGAGATTCAATATCAGCTTCTCCTTTTAGATCTTCTACTGCAACAACGACGAAGAAGTTTTAGTGTTTTCTTTCACATTTTTCATCTTCTCCATCGATTCCTCTGTATTCTCAGTTGTTACGAAGATAAATCGAATCTGATAGAGAGATGATATGGATGATGAAGAAGATTTATTTTATGCGATTATTAACCAAAGAAGATCAACTGCATCTGAAGATTAATCTACATAATCAAATCGACTTGCAGATGATATTTGTCTAGGTATTGATTTAATCGATTTTTGTTTCACTGATTTCATTTGAAGATTTCTCAGGTATTGATTTAATCGATTTTTGTTTCAATCGATTTATAGATTTGAATGATTTGATTCAGATTTATTTAACAACTGATTATCAATCAATCTACGAATTCTCAATTGATTCTAGTTTGTTGTTTCAAAGCTTCTCCATGTAAGGTTTTCTGATTTGAAGTTGTTTCTTTTGATTTCTGAGATCAAGAAGAATCATCACTGTTTCGGAAGAATAACAATAGAATCAAGGTACGTTTTGATTTTTAGTTGTTGTTATTGTTTGTAATTATTCTCGATTTCAATTAATTGTTGTTGTTTCTGTTGATGTTGTTGTTCAAGTTCGATTTGTTGATAATACTGGTTGAATTCAATATGCTAAGAATATATTCTCGATTCAAATAAAACGCTGATCTCTCATAATTATAATGGATCCAGTTGTTGACACTTGTTGATGTTTTATTTTGCTTATCTTGCCTACACATGTTGAGTTTGATTAACAAATCTATGATGGTGGAGATGCAGGTTCTGGAGGAGTATGAGGAGGTTGTGGTGGTAGAGGTGATGGTATTGGAGCAGGATTGAAGGAGGATTTTGAAGTCAGTGGTGGTGTTTTTCATAATTGATGAATTGAAGGAGATGATGAGAAGAAAGAGGATGAACTATTTTAAGTTTCTACTGCTGGTGCTAGTGGTCACAGGTAATTAGCAATTTCAGTTAGGAGGGGTGTTTTTGGTTGTGCTTTCTTGCATATGTTTGTCCTGATTAAAATGCACATCATATGGAGATGGATTACCTTCCTTTTGTAGAGTCTGTAACTCTGTAAGGGTGAACTATTAAGTTTTGTATACTTTCTCTAGGTTGTTCAGTTATGAGATAGTTTTGACTGTTCTGTATCCACTGGTTTTTGATTTTTGGATGTCATGTTTGTTCATTTGTATGAGAAGTGTTCAGACTACTATGATACCGATATCAGTTGCTTGTCATGTAGCTAAAATGATTGTTGTGTCTAGCTAATGGCTTATGGTACTGGTGGTATGGAGGCAAGAATGGATGTGTTGAAGCTGAAATGGCTTGACTGAATTACCTGAAGTAGATATTGGTTGCAGCTGGAGTTGAAGCTGAAATGGCAGAGTTGAAGGGCGGTTCGTTTGTGATGTCTAGATTTAAACATGCCAACCTTGTTAAGGTACGTAAGAGTTGTCTATTTGATTTATGGTGCCAGTTTTCATGTTTGAGTTAAAATTTCATTTTGTATTTCTTATGATATGGGATTATTGCTCTTGTAGTTTATTGTAGCTTGTAAGGATCCTATTGTGGTGATAATTACAAATTTCAGTTGCTCATTATGGATTGAGTTTATTTCTCAGTTGTGATGTGTTATGACCATAAATTTCGAGGGTACACAATTTATATAGATGTTGATTCTTTCGTTCCATTATTCACTAATTTTGTCATTTATATTTCTTACTAAATATTATATAGTTAGTATCTACATGCCAGGTACACTAGACAGATGCAAGTGTAACTCTCGGTTACACTAGACAGATGCAATTGTAACTCCCGGTTACACTAGGAAAATACGTGTGTAACTCCTAGTTACACATGGTAATATACATTATGAAGTGTCTTTAGATATCTGACCTTTTTTGGATGTGTAACTATTAGTTACACATGCTAATTAGATGTGTAAATTTTAGGTACACAAGCTAAATGGATGTGTAGCTACTAGTTACACATGCTAATTAGATGTGTAACTTATATATACACACATGCCAATTGAATTGAATAAGATACAGGGAAATTATTTTCTTGTACAATGATTAGAGGAATTTCTTGGGACGTTTTGATTTATTTTTGAAGTGCAGGATGAGGGCTTACTGTCTTGGACGGAACTGAAGATGCACTTTTTTGTTTTGAGTTATATGGCAAGCCAATACATTTCAGGTCAGTGTCAGTGCTAAAATGGGGAATTCAGAGCTCAATTTGTCTACTTTTTTTTATGAACTTCGATATTATCCCTAGGTTTTGTAAGTGTTCTTGATAACTTGATTTTCATCTTTCAGTATCTAGTTTCAGGTTTGTATCCTTACTGGCCTTTTTTGGATGTAGTGTAGTACTCTTTTGTTGTTTGATAGGAGTCCTACAAGATATTTTTTTTATTAGGAGTGGCGATATAAAAAATCTTAAATAAGAATTGATGTGTTATACTAGAACTTTGTACTACAGAACTATGTTATAACAGTTGAGAACATTTAGCAAAGTTAGGTGTTGGCTTGTTTTTCAGATTATGGCTGTAGTTTGTCTTTTGGAATGAACAATGAGGGGATTCCATTATAACCAAATGTTGTTTGAGTAATGACTTGGTAATTAATGAAATATCATTTCTTTCTAATTATTTGGTGTCTTTTTGTGCTCGCAATGCTAAGGTAGTTTCCTAGAAAAGTCTTAGTGTAAGGTCTGGAACACATGCGTCACGCAGTTGAAGTTATGCCAGGTTCGGTTCTTTTCTTACATTTGCCTATCCTATTTTTCCCTATATTTTAAAATATTTTTATTATTTACATTACTCAACTAGAATTAGGCTAGGCGATTTTGGAAGCTACCAAGATGATTCAGTAAATTACTATGTAATAATTTTCCTTGTTGCACTGTAAGCTAAATATTTAGTGTGTTTCCTTTATATGTATGTACAAAGAGATTTCAGGTTTACATGCCACTATATATGTGTAACTACTGGTTACACATGCCAGTATGCATGTGTAACTCCTAATTACACATACAACATGCATGTGTAACTCCCAGTTACACTACACATATCCATGTGTAAGTCCTAGTTACACATGCTAAAAATGAATAACAAAATTGTCTTTTTGTATCTCTGAATATAAGTACATTTAACCTTATATGTATGTGTAACTCATAATTATACTAGTCACATGCATTTGAAAGTGATTATGCATTGTTTTGTATGTCTTTCTTTTAATCTCATAAAATATGTTTGTTTGTTATTCTTCAGGTTACAGATAACTTCATAAAAGCTTTTCGGTGGTGGAGGTGCAGGTTTTGGAGGATAATGAGGAGGCAGTGGTGGTGGCTAGCAGCGGTTTGTTGGTCCTAGACAGATGCATGTAACTCTCAATTACACAAGATAGATGCATATGGAACTCTCAATTACTCTAGACAGATGTTATGTAACTTATAGTTACACATGTTAAGAAATTATTTTAAATGAATATTAAAGTAATACATGTATTTTTTGTAGGGGAAGGATCCGTTGACATGGTTATAATGACATAATCTTGACATTTTAGCGCCATTTTCTCTACCAAATCCAAATGGCGATGAATTTGAGGCTAGTTTTTTGATGACATGTTCTTCTTATAAGTCTCTACACTCCCACCAAAAATGAGAGAATTCCGAGATGTATAAGACCACCATTTACCATTTTAAATATCAACCGTTGAAAATTAACGACTGAAATTAAAATTTGTGGATGGTGGTCTTCTACATCTCGGAATTCTCTCATTTTTGGTGGGAATGTAGAGTTTTATACGAGGAACACGTCGCAAAAATATTAGCTTTAAATTCATTGCCGGTTGGGTTTGATAGAAAAAAATGATAACCACGTCAACGGATTATGTCATTATAACCATGTCAACGGATCCTTCCCCTTTTTTGTATGCGTTCTTTTTGATGTCTATTTTTTGATATGTAACTTTGCATTACACATGTCATAACGATGTGTAATTTCTGGATACACATGGCATATGCATGTGTAACTTCTATTTACACATTCACATGATATTTTAATAGTTTTGGGCCTAGATTTAATAATTTTGGGCTTAAATTTAAAATTTATTTAATTATGGGCTTGACAATATGCATAAAGATATCAAGGTCTTTTAATAATTCGGGGCCTAGATTTAAACTTCTTTTAATTAAGGGCCTCATATTATGGGTAACCCATGGGTCGGACCTTAGCATAATTTTCCCAATCTTGTAATGCCTTTTGTCAAAATTGAAAGTTTGTTGGGCTCGGAGAACACTCTATAATTTATTGCCAAATCTATCCCATAAAAAGAAAGAAAAAAAAAATTCTTTATACCGCCAGCCATCCAAGAAAAACTACCAAACATTTTCGTTGCTCATGGCTTTCTTTTGCAAGCTTATTATAGAGGCGGCATGGTTTATTAGAGGGTCGGCATTCTAATAGGACAAAAAGGGTCATTACATGATCATTCAAGGTGTCTCTTATCAAAAAAAACTGGAAATGATAAATTAACCCTCATTATTGATAACCTAGTTTACTGATGATAATCAAGTTTACTGTTAATGGTTAATTTCACTTATATTAACTCAAAATCAAAACAAAATCATATTTTTAGAGTTAAAAAAAAAAAGTTCAGAGGAGAAGAAAAAGAAAAACTTTTGTGATATTTGTGAAACCCTAGATTTTGATTCACTCAACCAAAATGAGTGATTCCAGTGACCCGGTATACTTCTAAATTAGTTCCCATTAGCTTTTTCTCACTCAAAATTATCTAAAGTATGTAATAAAATCAAAACTTTTAGATTTTCAGAAGAACTTACGGTTGCAATTTTGCTCGTGACCAACCGTAACTAAGAGTTACGGTTCGTAAGTTATCGAATACTAACGGTAACTGGTTAAATTTGGGGAAGATCCAATCGTAAAACCAGTTATGGTTGGTAATTAAATTTGGACAACAACCGTAACTAAATTACGGTTGGTAACTAATGAATCGAGACCAACCGTAACTACCCTACGGTTGGTGTGTGAACTTAACTTTTGAACCGTAAATCATTATTTGATAAATTCTTAAGACACATGATTATTTACGGTTGGTATGGTTGTTTGAGTAACAAACCGTAACTTAATTACGGTTGATAAATATGATTCAAATACAAACCGTAACTGAACATATTTCTCAAAACTAAGAACTTACTGTTGGTATTTGAGTTAAAACCAAGCGTAACATCAACCCAATCTACAGTTACGTTTCGTATTTGAGTTATTACCAACCGTAACTCACATGCAACCAGAAATTTCAATTTCAATTCTTATACAAAACCCTAATTTTTGATACAAAATTAAATTAAATCCAACACGATAAACTAAACCCTAACTGGGTTTTTCAAACATTTTTCAAATCGCCGATTAATCGAAGACGATGAAATTTTCAGTTTTAATGGAGGTTACGGTTGATGGAGGAGAAGAGAATATGAAGAAGAAGATGAAAAAAAACTGATTTGATTTTTTCGGATTCATTAGGTTTAAAAAAATGATTTGATTTTGGTTGATATAAGGTGAAAAGGATAATCTAATCAATTTACATTCCCTTTAGGACATCCCCTAACAAAGTAAAGGGACATTACTATCACAATGCCGTCCCTCTAATAAACCATGCCGCCTTATAATAAGCTTGTTCTTTTGAACTTAACGCGTGTTTGTAGCTTGCTTGCTTGGATACTATACGCGGTCAAGTATGTGGGCATGTACGTCAAAACTTGCCAGCTTAATATATGTAAGTTTTTCCGGCAGCAAATTGAGGAGGACATATTACATATATGACGAAAAAGATTATAACCCCAGCTAAAAAATAAAAATGTATGGATGGAAACACATGCATGTAAATGAAAGTCTATCGAGATGAGATCTAGAAAAGAAATAAAAGATGTACAAAAAGACAAATGTTGTAATGGCAAAAGAAATGATCCACCGTCTGTATCGATTCTGTTTACTGACTTGAATTATGAGAGAGGGAAGAAGTGAGTAGTCAAATCATTACAAGTACAATAGCCCTTAACTAATAGAAAGTTTTGTTTAAGATCATCTCTTTGCTTGTGATATTAAATCATACGGACTAATTAGTTAGTAGTACACAAAGTGCAAACCCTAGCTTTCATTTGAGACCAGATCATAAATGAAAGATCACGTTTTGGTTGCGTAGATAACTTGTTTGATAGAGTGATGTTTACAATAAACACAATAAGGGAAACGATCATTTATATCACAATAGTTTGTGTTCACATTGATTAGGAAACATAAATTTGGGTACTAAACCACAGTCACGACCAAATTTGGGTACTAAACCCAAATTTGGTCCCAGAAAGTATCGCAGTGGTGAGGAGTAAACCCAAATTTGGTCGCCAAATTTAGGGTTTGAGACCAAATGTGGTCGTCGGCCCAGACTAAAAAAGATATAGTGGGACGGAAGTATTAGGAGCGTATGATATCAGGCGTAAGTTTAATCACCGTATACAATCAGGCGAGCATATAATCACCGTATGAGTCAGGCGCATGTATTAACTCCGCCCCCTTCAAACCGTCAGACGATGTTAATACTTACGCCTGAAATGGGACGGATGTATAAAGAGCGTATGAATGAGGCGCAGTTATAAAAAACGTCTGGGTTGGGCGCATGTATTGTGAGCGTCTGTGTCTAGGCGTATCTTTAATGTACGTCTCTTGTCCATCTACCCTCCGCGTTTCTTCATTAGCTTCTATCAAACACAAATGAAGTTGCATTTCTCACTGAAGCTGGTTGTTCTTATCGAAAGGAAAAAAATCTGAGAAGGGTTCACAATGGTTGGAATAAAAGCCAGCAGTGGTGATGGTTTTGAAAGCTAGATGGATTTTTGGAGTTCAGGCATGAGTAATGATTTAATAAACTTGGGATAATGATGACCTAACAGCATCAACAGTGGATACAGGAGATGCTGATGTTGCTTCCATTGTTCCAATCGGTTGATGGCTGCATACAAAGGAAGAATGGATCCTCAAATTTGCTCGAGTATGGTACTGGCCGTTGATTCGTACAACTGAATGAGAGATAAAGTTCACGGCAACAGAACGAGATGCAGAGTGTTAACTGGTTGCTCGAGCTGTGCTATTGCCGGAAGATGGAGAAATGGAACAGTGGCGTCAGGGGTTGTTGGCCGATGGTGCTGTGACTGATATGGCATTGCTCGTGTTATGCTCGAGTTTGAGAACTTTTGGAAAGAATGATGGGTTGGCTGATATTAAGCTACTGCAATCGTCGGTGTTGGAAAAAGAAGAGACGAAGAAAGATGTTAGACGAATTGGTTTCACGACACAGACGCAGTTTCTATCTGCGTTTGAATGAGACGCCATTTGTAACTCCGTCCCAGCAAACGCAATTACCATCTACGTCCCGTGCACGGCGTGAATAATACCTACGTCCCATTCAAGCGCGCATTATACCTCCGTTTCATTCAGACGCATATTATGAACACGCTCCATCAAGAAACGTGGATATAAGTTGCGTCTCGCATCAAGCGTGGATATAAGTTCCGCTTCACCAAAATTTGGTATTCTCCCACTGGGCTTGAACACACGGAAAACCAAATTTTTTTGGTTTTTAATCTGGCTTTTGGTATTTGGTCCATCTCATGACTGTGGTTGCTCTAAGACTTACTGACAAAATATCTCTAATACTACAACTAAATTTAGGAAAAATAAGACTTATCGACAAAATATCTCTATACTTCAACTAAATTATTTATTTAGTTGTATCAAACTATTTTCTTTGTGAGTGAGGATCCACTCACATTCTTATATTCACATTAATTCACATTTTGAGTGACATTTCTTTTAATAAAATTTTAATGGTGACGGATTTGGAATTGATATTTTGGGTTATGTTTTTTTATATGTTCCTACTAAAATGAGCATATTCCGAGACGTATGACAACACTATCTACTACATTGAAAATTAACGGATTTTCAACCGTTGAAATTAAGATCGATAGATAATAAGGTTTGGTACTTCGGAACGTGCTCATTTTTGATAGATATGTAGAACTTTGGAAGAAGAATATGTCCCCAAAATATTAAATCATTATGGTTTAGGTTTTATTTGGAAAACGCCATCAACTATATATGTGAGATACTATGAATATAATCATGTGAGTGGATCCTTCATCTTTTTTAGTTATGAAAATTAGTTATTTGTTTTTCGTACATTTTATAGCATGCCACTACAATGAGTGATAATGGCAACAGTTTACTATTATTGGTTATTAAATAATTTATAAGAGTTAATTTTGAATTTGTAAAAGGCTCGGAATATAGATAAATACAGATTTTAAATTTGAAGAGGAAAGATTCTATTGACATGATTCTCATATTATCCCATAATGTTTACACTATTTCTTTTTCATAGACCTCGAATGATAATAACCATAAAGCTATTTTTTGGTAATATGTTCCTCTTTCCAGGATTGCTTTATGATTTTGGGGTCCTCTGAAGGAACTCTTATATATATACACACACATACCTAGGTTACTAAATCAAGGATAGAGCTAGAGTTTTAATTTATAGGAAAATAAATAATATGTTTAAAGCGAAAGGATAGATTCGACTCCGCGATAGAAGGGCACCCTTATCTTGATAGATTTATCTCTTGGGTAAGAGCTCGTGATGCAGGATGAGACGAGAAGTATAGTTCAAGGTGAAAGAAGCTTGTGGTGGCTGATCGCTGTCTTTTATTTTAAAATCAATGTAATTTCAGATTTAATTTCCCTAAGAGATCTTGCCCTCGATTTGCAATCGGGCGTTTAAGTATTGTTGATATCTTAATGATTGTAATCCCTTTGACAAAAGGTGAAGATTTTCATGTAATTGCTGGCTTAATCAATGTTTAACTTAATGGCTTTCTAAGAAGAGAAAAAAAAAGATAAAAAGGCACCCAAATTCTTTTTATCTTTTTGGTTAACCTTTGGATTATAAACTTATTATTTGGGTTAAAATATGTGAAAACTTGGCCGCTTACTATAAGAGTAAAAAGACTAGTAACACTTATAGTTATTACAAAACATCCAGTAATGATTATAAACACAAAATTATCTGACAATTTCTTTTGGCAAACACTCATAAGTGTCATAAACTGACTATCAACTGAAAAATAAAATAAATATTAAATAAATAAATAAAATAAGTGGGCTGTAACAATTTGGGGGGTCTAGGCAGTCCCTAGACTGCCTCCCCACCTCCCCTCTAATATGGCCATGTCTCTTCCAGTGTCATATATATACACACACCACAAACTAATGTATTTTTATATACCAAGTCTCTCCACTTACCAATATTGATTTCAACTGTTTATTTTTACGGCGGAATTTCAAAGTGGCAGATGATGTTTCAGATTGAAGATTATCTTGGAATTGTGAAAGTGGTAGATGATGTCTCAGATTGTGCATTGTCTCGGTATGAATGTAGATCAACATAAGAATAACATATCACCAAAAATATTAACTTCAAACTCATCAATCATTATCATTTTGGTTCAATTACAAAATAAATAAATAAATGATAATAACAATAAATAATAATAATAAATAATTGATGCTCAAATTATGAGAATAGCTATATCCACAAATCCTCTCTCAAATTCAAAAATAGAGTTGTGAGAGACAGAAAGTAATTTACTTTTCAGGGGAGAAAAAATAATTTTTTACTTCCAAACAACAATCTATGTCCATACTCTCGTACTGTTAGTTAGTTGCTCCAGTTATAACCTATTGATTAACTAGCTAGTTTAAAGTTAACTGCTTAAACTTTATTCTCGCTGGTTCGGCATTATATAACAGATGATAAACAAAAGTTGAGCAAACATGTCGAACACGAAATTATGAAAATATCAAACTATAAGTGCATGCCTGGCAAGAAAAAGGTTATGCGTACTCATATTCAGCTGAAGTTATCTTATAACAAGCAACACTAGCCAGAAACAATGGAAATTCAATTTGCTTTTTGTTTTTCCTTTGAGTTGTAGTTAGTGAAAAGTCAAGATGATAATTCAAATCATCAGATTCGCTTTAGCTTTCAATCTTCATCTCAACATTTATGCACCCAATTCTTGTAAAAGTGATCGTTTGTTCTTCTCTTCTCCTCTTAATAAATTCTTTCTTTCATCAAAAAATAAATAAATTATGAACTCCTTCTCGATTGAGTTGATTAACAGTTATTTCAACGTTTGTACTAAATCATGGGGTACCATAAGATTAGATGTTGCTATAACCAAATTAATGACAATAAACAAAGTCAATTGCCAATGATAGAGTTGTCTTGTTGATGACTGAATATGTAAGATTAGCCTCCTCTTAAACTGATACAAGGTTTGTGCTTATATTACAAGATTCGTAAGCTTTGACCTTGTCAAAAGAAATTGTTGGAATTAAGAATAAGGGAGCTTGGTCTAACCAAGAAATTGCAGTGTTACTTTTTCTTCCTTTCTTTGCCAACTGGTCTGCCACTTTGTTTGCTCGTCTGTCTACGTACTGGAAACCCAAAATGATACCATTTGTTCTACTAGCTTCTTAAATTCATATAGGATTACAATGCTTTGGCATTGGACAGTTGATTCCTTTCCCTATAAATACCTAATTGTTGCCCTGTTATCTCCTTCTATGACCAGATGTTGTATGTTATGTAGTTTGGCCCATTTAGCTGCTTGAAGGAGAACTAGAGATTCTACTTCTTCCGCAGTGGAAGACCTGAAGATGCCTGATTCTTCTCCTTTGAAGGTTCTTGTCCAATTACGAAGAACAAAACCAAAGCTTGCATTAGTTTTTTCAGACAACCAAGAAGCATCGAAATTTAGTTTGAAAGTATTTGTGATTGGGGAGGTCCAATGTGGTATTGGTTTGATAGTTTTGTCTAGTGTTTGATTCAAACTATTCAAAGTCATTGGATGCCAGTACTCATAGTGTCTTGATAATATCTAGTGCTAACTGAATTGGTGTTCTAGATTTATCTTCAAATATCCTAAGACACCTTTCTTTTCAAATAAACCAGCACTTTGTTGCAGCTAGTGCCATTGAGATGGAATTCAAATCTCTTGCTAACCATTCATTATATTTATGCAAGAAATAAGTATTAAGAGAAGCTGAGTTGTGAAGTACTCCCTGAACTGCCATTGGCTGTAGATTCCACACAGCTTTAGCATAGTCACAGTCAAAGAACAGATGAAAAGTAGATTCCACCGCAGTCTTACAGAAAATGCATTTGTTGTCCACTGATTTTAACTTTTGTTCAATAGGTAATACATCTTGCAGGCATTTCCAAATAAACAATTTGATTCTCTGCGAAGTATCCATGCTCCATAATCCTTTCCAAAACTTTTTTGTTTTGTCAGGAATGGTGTTAGATGGATTCAGTAACTTTGCATATAAAGATTTAACAGAAAATTCACCGTTTCTAGTAGGTAACCATCTCAATTTATCTTTTTTTAGTTTTCCGCCCCTTTGTATGTATAATCTTATGTTCATTATTTCACTGACCAAAGATCTATCAAAAGTTGAAAGTAAGAAAGACTCATTCCACTTCTTTGTGTCATGATTTATCAAATAAGACACAAGTGTTATATTAGAGTTTCTAGGGACAAAACTAGCTAGAGTTTGTTCCCTGTTTGGTAACCATTTATCATCCCAAATATTTATAGAGAATCCATTTCCTACCTCCCAAACACTATACTTTTTGATATGCTCAATACCTTGTAAAATGCATTTCCAAAGACAAGAAGTTGTTGATTTCTTTTTGGATTGAAGAGCTCCTATTTTTTAAAGTATTTTCCTTTTAAAATTTGAGCCCCTAAATCATCAGGACTACTCACTAATCAACAGGATATCCTGCTAATCATAGCTCGGTTCACTTTGTTAGCCTCTTTAAAACCTAACCCCCTTGGTCAATTGGTTACAATTAAGAAAATTGCTCAAAATTGCTCATTAGCTGAGGTTTCAATAGGCTAAGGATTACAACCTAGACTGCAAAAAAAAATTTCTTTTTTTTTGAAATTTGCTCATAAGCTGAGGTTTCATTAAACTCAAAATCTAAGTGCTTTTTACTTTGTTTCTTTCTTCTACTTCTCTTTTGGTGCATTATGAAGATTCTGGCATGGAACACACAAGGGTGTGGCCAGAAGAAAACTCAATAACATCTTCACAATTTGTTAAATCTTGAAAAATCTGATGTTTTATTTTTATCTGAAACCAAGTCACAAAGGGGCCGGCTTAATGAGAAACATCCTAAATTATTTTCCGAACACCCACATTGTATACCCAGATGGGAATAGATGGGGGACTAGCAATTTCTTGGGTGGATGGGTTTCATTTTGAAGTGGTTCAATGGAACCTTAACATGATTAACATCATTAAAAACAATTTTCACTCAAAGGAATGGTTATTAACTTGTTTCTATAGCTCTCGAAACATGAATTGAAATTAGAAATAATGGGTTACTTATAGAATATTGCGCAAAGAGTTAACATGAACCAATGCCTTGGTTAGTAATGGGTGATTTAAACATTATTTTTAATGGTGAGGAAAAAGAAGTTGATTTCCCTTTCAATAGGAAAAAAATTGATCCAGTTAATAATTTAATTCAAAGAACTAGATTGTATACAAGATAAAAACGATATTGTGGTTTCTACTAAAATAGAAATTGAAGAAGTTCTGACTTCTTACTTCTCTGAGTTGTTCACCGAGACTTCCACTAACTCTGATGACCAAATCTTTTCTCACATTTTACTTTGTATATCTTCTGATGAAAATAATTCTCTAACAGAAATACCATCTACAGATGAAATATGGGAGGTGGTTAAAAAACCTAAACCAAACAAAGCTCCGGGGCCAGGTGGTTTCCCAGTGAGCTTTTTCAAACATAATTGGGGTATAGTATGACCATAACTTGTGGTTGTAATACAATATTTTTTTCAAAACAAAAAACTAAATAGTGAGCTAAATAAAACTTTTCTTTTTTTAATTCCAAAGACAAAACATCCAAAATCTCCTGCAGATTTCAGACCAATTGGTCTGTGCAATACACCTTATAAAATCATAGCTAACCTTATGGCTAATAGATTCAAAAAATCCCTAGAAAACATAATTTCACCTTTACAGTCTGCTTTTCTTTCATCCAGGCAAATTTCAGATAACATTATTGTTGCTCATGAAATGGTACACTCTATGAAAAAGAAAGTAAAAAGCAAACTGGTAACATTGGCCTCAAAATAGACATGTTGAAGGCATTCGACAGGGTAAACTGGAACTTTCTGATCAAAGCTCTACAAGCTTTTGGTTTCTCTGAACATTGGTGTACACTTATTTACCAATGTATTTCTACTTTTTCAATTGCAGTTCTTCTTAATGGCAACCCTTGTAGTGAGTTCAAACCATCTAGGGGAATTAGGCAAGGAGATCCATTGTCTCCATACCTATTCATCTTGTGTATGGAAGTTTTTTCAAGACTGTTAAGTCACTTAGAAAGTACGAAAAAAGTTCAAGGAATTAAATTAACTCCCAAATCAACTCCAGTTTCCGACCTCTTCTTCGCAGATGACCCCCTTCTGTTCACTAGAGGTGATCTGGGTAGCTGTAAAAATCTACTAGAATTCATTCACATGTTTAGTGCTTCATCACGATAATTAATAAATTTTACAAAATCTGGACTGTATTTTAGCAAAAAAGTTCACAATAAACACCAGGTCATAATTTGCATATTAATGAAGATAAAAAAGATAAACATAAAAGACACAAATCTAGGGGTACCTTTGTTCATAAATATATCAAAGCTTAAAGCGTTCGACAACATAATTGAAAAAATGGAACAAAAAATAAAAACTTGGCTAGGAAAGATCCTGTCACAACCAAGTAAAATAGCTTTGAACAAAGCAGTTTTGTTTAGCATGCCAATCTTCAGCATGGGTTGTTTTGTATTACCAAAAAAAATCACAAAAAGAATCAATAACATACAGAGAGACTTTTGGTGGGGAAAACCCTCAAATTCTAAAGGTATTTACATAAAATCCTTTGATTTTCTATGTAAACCAATAGAACAGGGAGGTCTAGGCTTTAAGGAGGCAAACAAGGTCAACCAAGCCATGATCAGCAGAATAGCTTGGCGGTTAGTAAGTAACCCAGATGATTTATGGGCTCAAATTCTAAAAGGGAAATATTTTAAGAAAACATGAACCTTACATTCTAAGAAGAAATCGAAAGCTTCTTGGGTATGGAAGTGCATCTTACAGGGCATAAAACACATTAAAAAATACAGTATATGGGAAGTGGGTGATGGTAAGTCCATCAATATCTGGGATGATAAATGGCTACCAACCAGGGTCTATTCAACAACAAAACACAAACATAATACTTGTGTCTGAGCTAATAGACTCAAACACGAAAAAGTGGAATTTGGAACTGCTACAATCTTTGTTTGACAATTCAATAGTACAAGAAATTAATAACATTAGAATATATACGATTGCTGAAGGAAGTTTGAAAAGAGATAAACTAAGATGGATCTTAACTAAGAATGGAGAATTTTTTGTAAAATCTCTATATGCCAGACTTCTGAATCCTTCTAATTCAATTCATAACAAAACTAAGAAGTTTTGGAAAGGATTATGGAGCATGGATACTTCTCAGAGAATCAAGTTGTTCACCTGGAAATGCTTGCAAGATGCACTGCCTACTAGACAGAAATTAAGATCAGTGGACAACAAATGTGTGTTTTGTAATGATGTTGTGGAATCTACATATCACTTGTTCTTTCACTGCGATTACGCAAAGGCTGTGTGGAATCTGCCGCCAATGGCCTTACAAGGAGCACTTCATAACTCAAACTCTGTAAATATTTCTTTCTTTCATAGATACAATAAATGGATAGCAGGAGATCTGAATTCTATATCAATGGCACTCGCAGCAACCAAGTGCTGGTTTATTTGGAAGGAAAGGTGTCTTAGAATTTTTGAAGATAAATCTAGAACACCTGATCAGCTTACACTTGATATCACTAGGCGCTATGCTTACTGGCATCCAACTAAATTGAATAGTTTGAGTGAACCACAATGTAGAACCATAAAACCAACACCACATTGGCAATTCCCACTCATTAACACTTTCAAATTGAATTGTGATGCTTCTTGGTTATATGAGAATACTAATGCAGGGTTTGGTTTTATCCTTCGTAACTGGACATGAACCTTCAAGGAAGCAGAATCAGGCATCTTCAGAACTTCCACAGCTGAAGAAGCAGAAGCTCTAACTGTACTGCAGGCAACTGAATGGGCCAACTCAAATAACTTGTAAAATCTGGTCACTGAAGGAGATAATCAGGCGGTAATGAGGTACTTACAAGGAAAGGTTTCAACAATCCAATGGCATAGTATGGCCATTCTCGAAGAAGTAAAGAAGATAGCGTACAATCTAGTTTCTTTTTTGGGTTTTCCTTATGCAGATAGAAAAGCTAACAGAGTAGCTGATGTTTTGGCAAAGAAGGGAAGGAAAAGCAACAACACAACCTCCTGGACAGGGGCGGAACTAAAGCCAGACTTCACCTGGCTGAAGCCACCCTTGAAAGCGTCAAAACCAATTTTTTTCATTACCTAATTTAGGTTGGGCCAGATAAATTATGGTAATAATTAACTTAAACCAGGGGTAAATTTTTGGTTAAGCTAGGGGTAAGAGAGATTTCCAGCTTCGTCCCTGTTCCTGGATAGACCAAGCTCCTAGTTTTTTAATTCCTACAATAGCTTATGACACTGTCAAAGCCTATGAAGTATGTAATTTTAAACAACACTCCTGTAACAGTTCCAGTGGAGATTAATCTAACAGATTTAGTCATCGGAACAACTTCTCATTATGAGATAGTAACATATGAGACTGAATCAATATGATTAATTTTTTCTGCTCTCTATCAATACATACCTATTTTCAAAAAAAAAAAAATTTGTCAATGAGACTCTTACCTGCATTATTGTTATCAAATGACAAATATGATTTTTTTCCCATCACTGCACGACAATGTGGTACCTTTACTAACGATGGCCTTTCCCATTTGCTTAATGGCAATTTTTTTAACGAGAAAAACATGTAGTCAAGCGTTCATGAATTGTATCGAGTCTGGGTGGGGGGGTGGGGGGGGGGGAATGTAACTGAGTTTTAAGATAAGAGCAAATTTATTATCGATAGCATCTGATGAAATTAGCAAACTTGAGAAGTTGTTTTGTTTCCGTTTGATCTTAGGGTTATTAATTAGGAGGATTTAGGAGAGGCGTATAGCTAGGTACAACTTATAACCCAGCAGTCAAAAAGAAGAGGTTAAACTCTGAAACATGAAACCAAGACATTAAAAAAAGCTTCTCAGCACTCTTTTAAGTATGAAAGCAACAGGTGATCACCTCCCATGCAAATGTCCCTTTCTTTCTTTCTTTCTCATCTAGCTAGAGAGAGCTAGCTGCCGCTGCTGCTGCTGCCTTGGCTCTGTAGCAGCCTGTACTGCCACTACAATCGATCCCTTCTTTCTCTCTTTACTATCTCTCTCCCCCTAAACTCCTGCTATAGCTATTCTTCTCATCGGGAATGCCAACCACCACACATTTTTTTTAATTTGTTTTTTCAAATTAGAATGACACGTTGGCATTCTCTTTGGGACCCACTTAAACCTGGAAATCTCTGGTTTCTCTTTTCTTCCCTTTCCTTTCCTTTGGATTTGGGGATACAATGAAATGTCTAATTTATGCTTCTTTCCCCTTTGCTTGATGTAACAATTAGAATATGCATATCCCAAATCTATTGGCCTTGATGGGTATTCCCTGTCTGTATATTTCATACGAACCATTTCTTGACCATCAGATATAAACCTTTTTTTTTTCTTTCTTTTTTTTCCACAAGTAATAACTCTCTCTATCTATCTCTAGATCTCTTTCTCTCACTCTAAAACAGTACACAAAGACATGTGTTAGCAATAAATTGAGAACACTGTTGCAGAGATGTTTTTTATATATACAAACTAGCTAGTTAGTACTGCTAATCTTTAAGTAGTATAGTTATAAGCAAACAAGAATTCCATCCACTTTTCTTCTCCTTCTTCTTCTCACCCTTCGTTATTATTTTCTCATCATTCCTTAATTATTTCCATCAAAAACCCACATGATATATATCTCTCTCTGTTGATGTTCATTATATTTTATGATCAGTAATCAATCAATCAGTCAATCACCTTGGAACAACTTATTCTCTGTCTAACTATCTAATCATCACATCAAAGATCTATATCAACAAAAAGGATCATGTCATCTTCAATATCATCTTCTTCTTCATCTTCTTCTTGTTTGGACCACCTTATGAATATCTCTCCTTCTCCTTCAGACCAGCTCTGTTATGTTCAATGCAATTTCTGTGATACTGTCCTTGCGGTCTCTCTTTAAACTCCTTTTTTTTTTCTCTTTACTCATCGGCAAACCATATACATAGATAATTAACTTAATTTGCTAACATCTTTCAATTAGGGTTTTTTTTATCTTCCCCTTTGAAACCCTAGCCAGGAATACTCTATGTTCATTCTATTTTTTGCGATCAAAATATCTTAACCACACAACATATATATGTTGTCTTGTTTTAGTTTTCGCTTAGGATTTTGGAATTTAATTACCTTACTGATTTTCATAATGGAACATGTATATATATATGCAGGTAAGTGTTCCTTGTACTAGTTTGTTCAAGACTGTTACGGTTCGATGCGGTCACTGTACGAATCTTCTCTCCGTTAACATGCGAGGATTACATCTACCTACACCAACACCTAGCACTAATAATAATGCCAATAACAACAACTGTCACCTTCAGCTTGGCCATGATTTTTTCTCTCCTTCCTTTAACATTCTGGTTAGTACAATGGCACACACAAAGCCTCAGTTATCTCTCTCTATCCTTTTTTTTTTTTTTTTAAGTTTTTTGGTACCAAATCTGACGATACGCATATGAAGAATTTTCGGGGTTGTGATTGTCTTTTAATACTTAATTCAGGAAGAGATGCAGCATCAAAGTGTGCAGACGCCAAACTTGTCTTTAATGAATCAAAGGAATGAAAATGCATCTATTGTATCTTCCGTAAGAGGAGGATACGACCAGCTCCCAAAGGCACCCCCTGTTAACAAGCGTAAGATCATTTTTATCATACTCTCCATCTATTGATCCATCTCAGCTTTCTACTATATACTTGGAATATACATTTATTTCAAGATCTTTGATAACTATTTTAGAATCATCCAAAAAAAAGATTTTGAATCACTGTTGAGGATTTTTTTTTTCTTTAAACCTGTCTAAAATAAAATAATTTTATAGTGTTTTGCAAGCTCTTCAAAGGGATGGATTAATGTTAGAACTCAAGTTAGTGATCATCGGTAGCTAATTTCAGGTTTTCAGTACTCTTTAAATAAAAAATCCCAAATATTTTTGAATGTGTATATGTAAGGCTTTTAAGTGGATATATCGAGTTCCCTCATGCATTCCTTGGCATTTCATGAAGATTTCATTTGACAAACCTATATCTATTTATTTTGCAAGGACCATTTTCAGAATGTTAAAATAGGCCTGAGAGGACGAGGATCAGTTCCATATAGGAAGAAAGAAACTCCATCTTTTAGAAACTTCCTTTACCTTTACAACATGAACTAAAATACTAATCGCACCCTATCACCTAGTTATGTTATGATACATCTTTCACAGTGATTGCAAATCGTTATATATGATATAAGCAGAATATCAAAGTGTAAAAAGAAACAAGGTAAATAAGTAAAAGACGTATATATTGAATTAGTAAGTTCAACACTTCTTAGATCTCACTAACAATCTTATTACTGTAGACATTGTTACTATTCCCCCCCCCCCCCCCCCCCCCCCCCCCCCCCCCATCTTAACAGTTTGCACTTCCACTGAAACTAAGTAATCATTTAGCATAAAATCTGAGCAAAAAGTCTGCTGGAGTATCCAGTGAAGTCGTAAACATCGGTACTGTCCGATGGTGCTTCTTTTAAGATTTACTTGTATCTAGAAGAACGCAGTCTATACATTTTGAGGCAATTGTATATGATGAGTATGTGATGTGTACGTGAATATATACAATGTTAATCGATCAACATTTTTGACAGACTAGTATTCTTGAGACACATACGCTATAGGCTACACAGAGTTATTTTGTATTAATTAACTGACATTCGTTCATTTGTATATGGCGATTCCAAGAACGAATAGCATTGGCTTCTTCTCTACTGGACTAATCAAGAAAATGATTAATGGTTTCACTCATGGTTGGGAAAATTGTTGGTCACATCCTGAGACCTTTATCTATTTAACAGGTTATATATACCTGCATATAGCTTCGACTTATCTTGTTTCGGCCGCTTACTGTTTCCCCCACCAGAAACACAATCTAATTGTATAAATGATCTTCCTTTGTTCTTGTTTTTTTTAACTGTCTAAAGTACGATTGCTTTGAGATAAGGAGGCATTGAAAAATATTTAAGACATAATAAGAACAAGTTATTTAAGAAAGTGTCTTTAATTACTCTCTCTTTTGCCTACATGAGAGAGTGATCAAGAGAGACGGGATACGATCATACAGGAGGCAGAGAAGTGTTGTTAATAATTTTGTGAATGTTGTTTGTTTGTGCAGCTCCGGAGAAAAGACAGAGAGTCCCCTCAGCGTACAATCGATTCATCAAGTAAGTAATAATGAAAAACATGGTCCCTTCTGATCACTATCAGCAATTCATGATAACTAACTTTGATGTCCCATGTTGTAGTACTTCAATCAATGCAATCCTTTCTAAGTTTCTAACTTCATTGATTAAATGATTACATAATTAATAATTAAACAGGTTTATTGTCAAAACCTGTGCATTTAATTATCTTTACAACCATATATAATCCACAGAGATGAAATACAACGCATCAAAGCTGGTAATCCTGATATCACCCACAGAGAAGCCTTCAGTGCTGCTGCTAAGAATGTAAGAGTGCTCCTATCCTCTCATCAGTTTCCGTCAATCCCACCACTTTTATGTTCTTAATAATTGAAATAGCATTCTATTGACACATTTTCACCAGTCTGTAGGTTTACCTGAATTTGAACTAAATAACAAGTTGCATCTAGATGATATAGAACATAGGTGCTAACGTAGCACCAAGACTTCAAAAAAAGAAAATCATGTTTTTCTAATTTGACTTCTCTGTGTACATTTAGAGCAGCCAAAAGTTTGTCTAAGGACCCTAGCTTAGGCTGAAAAGGTCGGTCTACAATGAAATGCTTCCCCTCACAGCAAACAAACTCTGAAGCCCTAGATAATCTGCTGCGCCTATAAGAGACGGACCGACCTAAATGACTGGGTTATTTGGTGTCTTCATTATGAGGCCTCTCCAAACACAACAACAATTTAGGGTTCCACTTACTGTGTCATATACCCCTAGTTATTTTACTTTAGACTTATTTGTTTACCATTATTTTCTGACTACGTGGGTCCTTTTTGTATGTGCAGTGGGCCCACTTTCCCCACATCCACTTTGGTCTGATGCCCGACCAGAGTACGAAGAAGACTAATGTGCGCCAGCAGGTACAATCTCTATTCAAAACTTTGTCTTCCACTAATGTAGGGCTACTAACCAGTCTACTAAAAATGGCATCTTGTTATTTCTCATGGTGCACTTTTTAATTTATTTCTATTTCACATCTACTAATTGGAGATCTGGTTTTTTTTGTTTGTGTTTGGAACAGGAAAGAGATGATCTTCTTCTGAAAGATGGCTTTTTTTCTGCAACCACTAATATTGGTGTCTCCCCTTACTAAGAAAAACGGATGGGATTCATTCATCATCTCTAGAGTTTCATTTCATAGTTTTCTTTCTTCAACTTGTTATTAGTAGGAGTACTTGACATCAATCTGTCTTTCTCACTCTCTTTCAGTTTGTCTCAAGGGAACTCTTGACTACTTTTAACTGGATCAATTTAAGTATATTAATTTAGATCATCACTTTATCCTGCTTTATGTATAACGTATAAAGTTTGTGCACGCGTTTTTCTTATGCTGTTATACATTGATAATCGAATGATCTAGATCATCATCATGTTAAGAGTTAGCAGACTAGCCTAATTAATTAAAGATCAGTTCGACCATCTCGCGAGGGCTGATCAGGAAGAAGATGTAAGTGTAACGAAATATCCGTTAGTTTACGGTACAATCTCTGATAATCAGGAGATTACCTCGCGTTCTATTGTCGCACGATACATGTGAAGTTACAATTGGCAGCTTAACTAAGTTGGGGGATAAAATCATGTGTTTGTTATGAAGTTTTTTTTTTATTTTTTTTTGGTACACTTAGTAAATCTCAGCTGCATATAATTAACGTCCAGTTGCTCTTGGGTATTACAACAGTACTACTGGTGGTTCTTTATTGGGCCAAAGAGTGTTGGTTTAATGTAAGACTAAGAGCTACTGGAAAGCCTTACGTTACGTGGTAAGAGCTTGAATTTTGTTATTAGGCTGCATGAGGTGCTTCGAAACCGCACGGCATTCACAAGAACGTACTGCACTCTAACTGAGAATGTATTCATTTATCTGGCGTAAGCCGACTGTGCTAAGAGTCTGTTGTATATTATTCACAACTTGAAACCCGTTGCAGATTGGTATTGTCATTTCAATTTAACTGCGAAAAAATGGAATGCATTTCATTTTCAGTCATCCAAACATGCTTATAAGAGGTTTGATTTCAGTTCAACACACAAGCAACAAATTATTCCAAGGCACTAAAAAATTGGATTTTCATTATATTTGAAACAGGATCACGTTACAATTGGAATATTGCACAGCCCATTAAGAATTACAACAATGAATGAGAAGAAGAAAATTGATCAAATGAATAGCTAATTTTGATGAATTGAAGACTAACTTTTTAAGACCTAAAAGATGAACATATTGATGAGACCGGAAAATAATATCATAGCAAGAACATATAGACTAGTTACATGTGATACTGATGCTGCTGAGAAATGGTAAGGATGAAGAAAAGCAGAATTCATTTCCCATATCTTGACCTTTTTGGCAGTGACACTCACCCCAGTTGCATTGTTGAATAGGAAAACTCTTGATGCTCCATATATCGCTTCTGTTGGATAGACTCGAGATGTTATACAAGTCCTTCCTCCTTGAGCAAAAGCTTCAACTATTGAATGATCCACCTGTTTAACAAATTGTTACATTGATTAGATGTTATTCCGTCATGGTTCAGATGAAATATACATTTTGGTTAACTTACCAATAGCCTCATTGAAAGTTTTTCGCCTTTTAGTACAGGAACTGTGCTACCATAAATCTGTTTATTGACATCACTTGCCTTAGAAGATCTGCAGAGGAAAAATCCCATATTTCACTTAAGTGTTTAATTTCGAGAACAAAACAGAAGAAATCAATGGTTTTCGGCCAAAAAAAATGAAATAAGACAGTACCTAGATTGATCAGTGCAGAAGAAAGTGTTGAGATTTCCATCTACACCCTTTGCAATGTAAAAATAGATGGCTGTTTGCTCTGTTCGACTGCCGTCTGCAAGCACCAACAATCCGAATGGTCCCAATGCACCTCTTCCTGCAGCACCTCCACTAGTTGTACAATTGTAACCCACGTCTGCTTCCATTACTCCCTCCAAAGCCTTCTCATCAATTTCAAATTCTGCGGTTATATCTACCTGTAGTTTTGTAAATCACAATTACCATTCATTGGTATTAGTCGGTGGATACCACTGACTTGAATGTAGATACTTGACATGTTTAATTACTAACCTGTGTAGCTGTATCAACATCAAGGTGAAGGACGGATCCAGTTTCAACCTTAACATCCTCGAATTTCTTACTGGATAATCTCAAATCCTCAACTTCCTCCACAGGCCATTGAATCAAATTGGTCTTGGTTTTCTTATCAAATGTCACTTCTCTTGGAACAGCCTGCCCAAAACAATAAATAGCACATTTAGTAAAATCATTAGCATAAGTTTAGATGTGTATGTCCAGAAACATAAAATGAAAAGAAAATCACCTGCACAGAGGACCATCCTTTCTCTACGTCAGCTCGTTCGCTGTCGGTCTCACCAATCCAACCCCACAAAATCCTTCTTTCTTTATGCTGATCGTAGAATGTCTTTGACGCATAGAAATGACCATAATCATACTTCAGTCCAATCCCAACATCTATTTCAGGGTTATCTGGGGTCCAAACATCCTTAGCCTCATCATAAACCCCAAGTGCATAATAATCCTTTTTATCATCGTCAAGACTAGCTTTCAAAACATGTTTGACATGAGGTCCGTTAACAGATGTATCGAGTCCATTTTCATCGACAGTAGAAACTGGGTACAGATCAACACATTCCCACATACCAGTACCGGGAACTGCATGCAATAATCCTTCTTTCAATTTGTAGTTGATAAAATCGGGTGTTTCGTAAACAACCGCCATGCCTAATGTTGTGTTCAATCTCGACCCGATTGTTATCTTCCAATTTCCATTTGGTGTCCTCCAAGCAGTGGTTGGATCACGGAAATCTTTGGAACCGATTCCAGGTGGTGGTAACAAAACCGGATTGTTTTCATATTTAACCCATTCAACAAGGAGAGGATCATTTGGATCAGCTGGGTATGCTACGTTTTGAACTTGCACGGATTCGTTTGTGGATCCAGTGTAGAGCATTACGAGTGAGCCGTCCGGTAAAATTGTTGCTGAGCCAGTCCAAACACCGTTGCTGTCATACCATTTATCAGGTACCATGGCTATAGGTAGGTATTGCCAGTGAATTAGATCTTTTGATACTGCATGACCCCAAACGATGTTGCCCCATACTGCGCCTTCCGGATTGTACTGATAGAAGAAATGATACCATCCTTTGTAATACAATGGACCTGCACCAAGTTATTTATGTTGCTGCTTAGTTTCAACTAGATTCATCGCACTATTGGTACAGCTTCGCGCACATGATTCATCGTGATATTCATGATTTCCAACAGTTGGTCAAAAAATGGATAAATGACGGTGTGGGCATATGTTTTTTCACATGGAAATGGAATATAATGAACTGACTAAACTAATGCGTTAGATCTATTCGCTACCGATGAGATGCACCTTTAATACTTGAAATGGAAATTCAGGATCCATCTTCACAGTTGAACTTTAAAAAAATAAAATAGCAAACAAAGTTCTGTGACTTTATAAAAGATCTATTATAAAAATAGTGTAACATATAAACCCTTTTTCTACCTTTAATTATTGAAATCTTTCATCAGTTTGACATCTTTCTACTTTTTGAAAGGTCCGTCGACCTTAATATGCTAATTAACCGGTAATGGACATTTCAGAAAACTGAAATATCTTCCTAAAATACTAAAATAAAATTTGTAATTGTATCATATTAAATTATAAATTCTTTCGAGGAATAAATTTTAATGGAAACATTCTTTTTCATTTAGAGATTCAAAATTAATGATTGATTTTAAAAGTGACTGGTGCATAAATACACACAAGGAGCAGATACCCATCGGGTCGTTAAGCCTCCCATTCGAAATGAAGTCTACCTCCCGTTCGAGTTTACCGGAAGGGAGAATACCATTGAGTACTTTCCACGTGTGATTAGAAAAAATATTACCTTTTCCGTTTCTTTATTTAATAAAAACCTTTTTCAGTTCTCCACGTAAAATAGAAATCTGAAGAAGATTTATGGGGTATCTGACGCCACTTATATCTAGCTACGTGGCAAGTATCTTCATGGACCACACAAACAAATCAATAAAACGAGGACCCAAAATCCGTTGCCCATGTACTTCACTTACATATTCCTCTACGCCTCTCCGGTATCTTCTTATAGTGATTTATGGATCGTATAAAATCAAAATGAATGAACTAGCCTTATTTGAAAATCTAGTCTAGTCTCTCGATATCTTTCAAAGCTCATTAGTTTAATACCCTAATTAAATAAGGAACTTCATTAATCACTGTATATTCAACTCTTGTGTATCTAAAGAAAAGTAACATCCTTTGATCAAAGATTCAGGATCTTTCTTTTTATTTGTATAAAGCGTTTCAAATCTCTATATCTAGTTATGGTCAGTAGGTGGCTGAGATCACGTGGAGTCTACATTTTTCTGCTCATTTGCCCGAAGAAATTTGAATACAGTGGTGTACCGTTTTGACACTTGGAAAAAAAAACACCTTTAAAAGCACAAAGCAATAAGAAATCTTAAACAAGTAAGCAAAATAAACATAAATAAATGAGATTTGTGTGTAAATTCCTAATCATTTCTTTCCTGTGAATGGTTTAACAAAGTGGGTGATAAGATAATTTTCGGAAGTAAAAAATAAATTAAAAGTACAGCTAGAGACAGAAGAGAAAATTACCATTAGGATCTGAAGGAGAACGAATCGGTTAATTACGCGTACCAGAATCAATAGAACAGTCCAACCAGAAATTTAACAAAAAAGGAATTTTAATTAGAAAAAATTAATGAGCTGTAAATTCGAAATTAAGAGAGAAAAAATTAAGGAAAAAAAATTGTTGTTACCATTCATCCAATTTCGTTGAGGTTGGAAATGATAAGATGTTCTTTGCCAGGACAGCATATTATTAGTCCATGGAAATGGGTTTGAAGCAGCGAACAAATTATTGGCATTAGATTTTTCTGAAACACCTTCAGAAACACCTCTTGACGGTACTACTACGGACGGAGTGATTTTACTGATTGGTGGTAAAATTGAATAAAGAATTTCAGATCTTTGGTGATCTCCGACTAAAACCAAAACAGTAGAACAAATAAACAAAACGATCGAAAAAGTATAAGCAAAACTCTTTAATGGTTTAAATCCATTTACAGAAGAAGAATCTTCTGATGGAGTATGATGATCTGGTAAAGTAGTGTAAGAACATTCATTTACAGCACTTTCGAGATCTGTAATTCTACTGGTGCTGTCCATGATTGATTGGAAAGAGGGAAAAAGAGGGAGAGGCTTAGGGAGATTCAAAGAGAGAAAAATGGGTATAAATAGGTGGGAGAACAGAAGAAAAGAATGTTGAAGGGAAGATGATGAGTTGGATGACTGACAAGAAAAGGGGAGGTGGATGTGGGTCAGATTCCGATGTGAAATTCTGAATCAATAGATCATTGAATTGAAATTCATATAGGTATATAATTAGGCTACTTGTTGAGGGTTTTTTACCTGGGAGATTAATTAGTTAAATCGTTTCCAGTTTGGTCGGAGAGTTGAATGGAAAGATTCGGGGAAGACATTAGTGCCAATGCCGTTTTGATAGATGTAGTTTTGTCTCCATCTGTTTTTTCTTATTGTTTCTAAAAATGAAAAGGGAAAAACCAAAATTAATAATACAATTAAAAAATAACAGAAAAGGAAATCATCTTTTTCTTTTAAACAAAAGAACGATGAAGATCCGTGATTCAGTTCTAGTTTCTCCGATGGAAGGAGTGGTTGTTTTAATACTCCCTGTTTTTTTTTGTTTTTTCTTGAAAAAAGTTATCATCTCTTTTTCATTTTAGCAAGTCATGTGCAGAAATTAAGCGAGTATTATTTTACTAGTAAAAGAGTGGTTTAGAGGATATTATTTGGTAAACCTCTCACAGCAAGCATGTTTTTTTTTCTTCGAAAAATCCTAGCTATATAGGCAGCTTCGATTCAAAATCAAGATCATTATACAGAAAATCGGCTAGATGAATATCAAGGATCATTACATAGAAAACCGGTTAGATGAATATCAAGGATCACTGCAGTTACATTAACACCATAGTTTCTTCAAGTTAACAGATTACAAGAGTGTTCTATATCAACAAATCGTAAGTTTCCAATAAACCAAGAAAAGGTTATCAGGATTAGGTGAAATCGCCAAGCTTGTTTTGTTGGGATCAAAATCAAACTAACTAACAAAACTACATAAAGCAGATTATTAGAATCGTCAAATGTTTAGCCATTTCTCAAGGTATTGTATGACAATAGAACTATCTAAACTACTAAATAAATTTTTTAAACTAAAAAAGTCTATGACTTCTGCTTCTGTCGGGATCGATCTGATACGGTTTGAATCAATTTAAGTGTTCAACAGAGTTTTTGTATGTAGTAGCCTATGTATCTTTTGATGTTGTTGTATAGTCTTTTGATGTTTTTGTTGTTGTTGAAATATTGATAGTTGCCTGAGTTGTTCCTGTAGATGATGCAACTAAAGTTGAAAATGAAGTTATCTTGATAAAAACTCAATCCCCACCTCTTTAACACCACCAGCGGACAAGTCAAGGACCAAGATAAAAGCCAAAAATAAAACTCAAATTGGAAGGGAGTTGAAGATCTAAAAAAACAGAAAACAAAATACTTCGGAGAAGCAAAAATAAAATATAATGATGATTAAGAAATTAAATAACGAGGAAAGAAATATATGAATGATTTAGAAGAGTTTAATCTTCCCAGATAGTCTCTCATGAAATAGATCTGACCAAAAGAAATTCAGGCGGTTTTAGAGTATGTCCTAATGAAATGTGTTTATCAATAATTACAACTTTTCTGGAACAAGCCGTTAACTAAAAGAATATTTTCACAAATATTTAGCACATAAAATCCTCATATTATAGGGGTGAAGATGTTCTATGAAAATTACGAAATCTTTATTCATAAAAATTTTAGTTTTCAAACATAACCGTAGGAGAAAGTCTAATAATTTGCTAGGTTTTTCTTGATATCGTGATATGAATTTAGCCAGGTCATGGGCGAGGGCAATTGCCTCACATGGTTTTTATCGCACCGTCAAATTAGATAATTGGCACGTCTAAATCTCTTAAATTACCCTGTGTGTTAGAAGTTTATAAAAGGCGAATAATTATCATGTTGCCACCGAGATTTAAACGGGATATATATTAAAAATTAAATTTGTCGCTTAAACAAAAAAGAAAATATTTTATATACCCAAAAGCAACACATACTAGGTTTCAAGTTAAGAATTTGTTGATTCTTGCTCGAGATCGTGTCATGAGTGTAACCAGAAAATGGGGACATGAAATTGCCTCATGTTTTTCATCATACCGTCTCATTCACAGAGAAATCAAGCAATTGGCACGTCTATGGTTTGCCCTATTGGTAGGTACGTTATTGTATTAGTCGATACGTATTTGCAATCTGTTGGCACTGATATAAGATCTAAGGTTACGCATGGTACGATTCGGATCGATTTTTTGAAACCAAATCTGAAATCGATGAGCTCGGTGTTAGTGATTTATGTTAAAGCAACACTCGGTCAAACTCACAAGTTTTGGTATGTCAAGTTTGTTATCAAATTTAGTTCATCAAAACTATTTCTTGATTTATAATCTAGTAAAGTCATTCTTGGAATACGAATAGAGCATGGTAATTGAGTATCAAATTCAACGATCAACCTTAAAGATTGGATTTTGGAGAACACCGAAGACATTTATGAGGACTTCAACAACAAAGGTATGTGAAGATTGATTATCATATTTGCTCATATTTCCTACTATTCGATCTACTAAGATAATGTCGTATCACTTTCGTATTATGATAAAAATTACAAAGAAGAAAATTTCGAGTTCAAGCTGGTACTCAATAAATCTCTAATTATATTCAAGCAATGGAAGATCTAAAGAATTTATCGCATAAGAAGTTCATAGGAGACATCAAGGTATATTCTAGTTCACGAACTAATTTGGTCAGTACACGAACTTTGAGTTTATTGATAATATACTTGATGAATAAATCTCCTACTAACTCGCATACACGAACTTATTTGTTCAGTATGCTAAATGACTGATTTTGAGATGTTCCGTGACACTTTTAAATCCCCAAGTACACTAACTGATTTGGTAAGTGTGCGAGCTAGTTGATTTTAGAGGTACACGGACGGATTTAGACAGTTCGCAAACCTATTAATATAAAAAGTTCATGAACTCCAAAACGATAATTTGTTCATAAGTTGTTTTGGTCAGTTCTCGAACTGATTTAGTTTTTAAGAGTTACCAAACTCCATGATTGCTTGATGGTTCACGGATAACTAAGACATTATTTTTTTGGGCAAACCTTTTGATGCATAGAGATTATATCGATAAATATGATGGTGCACATTCTTCTTTGTAATTCAAGGCAAACTTCTCCCAATGAGTTTGCCTTGAATTACAAATTTGTTCGTAGGAGATTATATCGATAAATATGATAGTGCACATTCTACTTGGTTTTAACATGTGTCTGGCTAATACTTCATGAATGGGCAATTTTAGAAATTTAGTGCACATTCTACTTGGTTTTAACATGTGTCTGGCTAATACTTCATGTATGGGCAATTTTAGAAATTTTCAAATGTTGTAACTCTCAAATTTGGATGAGTTGAGCCAAGTTTTAGCCTCTTTACCTTGCGTTTAAGGATGCCTTAAGTGGACGATTTATTTTTCTAGTGTTAAAGTATCTCTGTACACGTGGATGTATCCTAGAAGCCGAAGTTACCGAAGAAGAATGAGGCGGAATACTGGATCCTACCTGCATATTTAACGTTGTAACCAAGATATCTACCACATCTAGCTAGGATAATGACGCGTGGAAAGTGATTGAGAAGATCAACGACTGAGTTTGAAAGAGGGGTCAAAGCATTTAATGCCACTGACAAAGTACATAGGAAGTGAACGAATGACCAGAATAAGGTGAGACCCAACCACGTAAAGAATCGCGATAAAACCTCTATATTGGGTCGGGACAAGGAAGGATTCAGGAAACCATGAAGACTATATCGGGAACATTACATTGTGTGTAATGAACCGTCCCTCCGCCGATACTGTCCCCACTTAGCCACTGCGGTTATCCGGCAGTGTGGGGTTTTCAACGGGCATCACTACGATAATCCAGCAGCAACTTCCCGGAAGGTCACCCATCCCAAGATTGCTCCCACCCGAGCACGCTTAACTGCAGAGTTTTCTGCCAACCCTGGAGCCAATTGTGTTGAAAAGACCTCGGTGTTAGGAAAGGACAAATCATTACTTATATTCCATTCGGACCACTGCCAAATATCGGGGTATTACACTACCACCATCTTAAATTGGAGCCGTCCTCGGCTCCTGAATATATACTCAAGCCCAGATCTCCGACGTTCCCTGCCCCTTCATGAGAAGCACCTGGACAAACCTCGTCCAGCGTACCTTCCCACCCTCGGCCGGTGAACCGTCGTCAGCTCTGATACCATTTGTAATGACCCGTCCCTCCACTGATATTGTCCCTACTTATTCACTGCGGTCATCCAGTAGTGTGGGATTTTCTACGGGCATCGCTGCGGTCATCCAGCAGCAACTTCCCGGGAGGTCACCCATCCCAATATTGCTCCCGCCCGAGCACCCTTAACTGCAGAGTTTTCTGCCAACTCTGGAACCAACTGTGCTGAAAAGGCCTCACTGTTAGGGAAAGACAAACCATTACTTATATTTCATTCAGTCAACCACTGTCGAATATCGGGGTATTACAATACCTCCACCTTAAATTGGAGCCGTCCTCGGCTCCGGAATATATATATTATCCCAGATCTCCGACGTTCCCTGCCCCTCATGAGAAGCACCTGGATCAACCCCGTACAGCGTACCTTCCCACCATCGGCAGGTGAACCGTCTTCGGCTCTGATTCCATTTGTAATGACCCGTACCTCCACCGATATTGTCCCCACTTAGCCACTGCGGTTATCTGGCCCGTCCCTCCACCGATACTGTCCCCACTTAGACACTGCGGTTATCCGACAGTGTGGGGTTTTCAACGGGCATCACTACGGTAATCCAGCAGCAACTTCCCGGAAGGTAACCCATCCCAGGATTGCTCCCTCCCGAGCACGCTTAACTACAAAGTTTTCTGCCAACTCTGGAGCCAATTGTGCTGAAAAGGCCTCGGTGTTAGGAAAGGACAAATCATTACTTAAATTTCATTCGGTCAACCACTGCCGAATATCGGGGTATTATATTGTGACCTGATAAGAACACACCAACTTGAATACACATGATCAACACTGTAACTTAAGTTGTCTTGACACTTTTTCCTATATATTCATGGCTAAGCTATCAAAAGAGGTTAATTTTTTTTGGGTTATTTGGCGTTTGGTACTTAGGTTTTGTCCAGTTTCGGTGTTTGGTCTAATATTTGTCCAAGTTAGGGCTTGGTACCTGAAAATGACGTTGACCAGCGTTAACTATATTAAATCTAGACTTCTGTTTCTTTATTATTATTTTTTTATAAAAAACTAATTACTTCACATTGTTAGGGTTGCCGTTAGCAAGCCGATTGAAGAACATGTTCTTCCACAAATTGAAAACCATCAAAATCTTCCTCAAATTGGAAACCATCAGAAGAATCTTCCTCAAATTGAAAACCATCAGAATCTTCCTCGAAATGAAAACCATCAAAATCTTCCCAAAGAAAAATACATTTTTGTTGAAGGATGTTGTTGATCAACCGCATTATATAATTTCTATCTGACAATTCCTTCACGTTTTTTCTCTGAACAAATAATATGCTCCCTTTGATCATCAGACCACCACCATTTGAATCATCAAACAATTTATAATAGATTTTCATAAATGTTAGAACAAACTTAGCAATAAATTCTTAACCTTCAGTTTTTAATGGTTTTCTAGCAACTTCAGTATAATTACCTCTCTCAACAATTTTCATAAATATATCCAGATAGCAAATTCAGGAAATCATTACACATACAAATCAAATCTCAAAATACCAACATACCCTAAAATCCTCGGGATAAACTTTAAATGTGAAATAAAAATGCATGAAGTAAAACCTGAAAAGGACCGATGCCGAAGTCATCAATTAAAATCCTAAAATTGGAGCAAAACATACCTAATAATTAGTATTAGTTACTCTCTCCTTTCTATTGAATAAATAAAATAAATTCATCAAGCAATCTTCTATTTCAGAAACCAAGTATTCGATTCGTCCAAGAAAAAACACTTTATATTCCAATCAATCATAAGATACAACTAGTTTGCACTAATTAAAAATCCCTAACAACAAATTATCCGCTTCTGATTGTTGCTGCTGTTTGAAATAAAGAAACATTCTAGAGGAAGTTAATGTTGTTGTCGTTCATTTGTAAATAAATTGGAAGAAAAAACCTAAAGAAAAAACATTCAAGGGGAAGATATAGCTTTTTTCTTTTCTTTCTTTTTCTTTTTGAAACAGATGCAGTCCTTTTCGATGATTTCACGAAGAAGTGGATAGAAAAAACTGTAGATAGGAAATAAATGTTGTTGTAATCTAGCCATTAATCTTTGATGTGTGGAATCTAATTGGACCGTCCACGTCTATACTTTCTCAGGGCTTGGTCAGTCATTGTTAGTAAAGTTAAATATGTTTTAGTAATTAAGCAATTAATGGACGGAAAATCATCGCTTAAGCAAGTCAACGCGGGTCGACGTCATTTCCAAGTACCAATCCCTAACTTGAAAAAAATTTAGACCAACTAAAACTACTGAGTGAAACCTAAGTACCAAACATCAAATAATCCTAGGTGAGATATAACCATAGAGGAGATTAAGAGTGTTTTTGAGAGAAATAACTTAACTTAGATCTGTATAATCCATCTTTACTTAATAAGAATAAGTATTTCTCTCCCCCGAGCGTAGGTCATCATGTCGAACCATGTAAATCATTGTACGTAGTTACTCTTTATTGCTTGTTATTTGTGTGAATTCGATGTACATATCATGTTTAGGGTTAGAGATATGTGGTTAGGTTTTTAGCTACCAAAATTTTCTTAGAGTGTCAAAAACCTTAGTTTTTCCATTAATCAAGCTTAGTGGAACTTAGCAAGTTTAAAGAAATATCAAACTCGGATAAATTTGATAGGTTACCTCATTCTTAAATAGCGGGAAACAACAAGCTCGGTATTGATGTATTTATTTTCAAAGAGGAGTTAATCACAGTAGTCGAACATAAGTGTGGCTTAACATGCGGTGAAAGGAAAAAAGTGAATATAACTATAAAGTTGGTAGTAGACCGAAGGTAACTGGAGCCATCTGGACCACTCCACCTCTGAAAACCATAAAAATTAATATAGGTTAATCCTGAAATAAGGATACCAATATCGTTTTGATCATCTAATGTTAAAAAATAATTTTGGGTATCGCAGGAAAGTCAAGATAAAAGATATCAAGACACAAACTAGGAAAGAGGGAGAGGTGCTACGAAAGGAGAGGTGCTAGCAGGTTAGCAACTATGGAGGGCATGAAGTGGAGCATAATTGGACGAATAACAATCCAAATTGGATCCAACATTTACAATAGTCTCAAAATAAACGCATAGCAGGGGATAAAATAATTAAATAAATATTATTTTGGTGTTCTTCGACGCTTTCAAAAACTATGGTTTTTAGTCTCATAATAACAAAAAGATATGGTATGTCCATAATAACTATGTTATATTTGTAACTTACTTGTTTCCATGGTTGATACTCATAATGATATTACTGCTCGGCGTAAGGAGGTGGAAGTTGTCACCTTTGAACCTGATGTGGTGGTATGGAAACCCAACCCAAATGGTGATTTCACTATGAAAAATATGTATAACTGAAAAAGCGGGGGTCTAACAACCACACCCAATATTTCGCTCGGTGATAGACACATTTTTGTGTCTAATTTGATCTCAATACTATATATTGTTCGTACTCGATTTTGTACTAATTTTGTTATTTTATGTATTTTTAGGTATTTTTGGAAAATAAATATTGTTGGAAAATTCGGCTCGAAAAGTTGCTCGGAGCACCCCCGGAGGATAATTGCTATACGGACCCCCACTTTTGCTAAGGGGCACCCACGTCTATATGTAGCCCATTTGTCCACAACACCCATTTTTAATTTGGCACCCAGGACGTTGGATAAGGGTCACCTTTATTCTTCCTTTGAATTATGAAAATTGGCGGGAAAAATAACTTTGAGCTGCCGTAATTAGGGTTTGCGATTTGAGCATGTTACAGTGAGACTAAAGGGCTGGAATTTATAGAACATGTTCCTATGGACGAGACAGGAATAGTAAAGGTGTTGGTTTCGGCCCAGTTTGGTTGGTTAGCTCGCAAGAAGGAAACAGGGGATCATATCACGCTGGACAAATATTCACCGGATTTCTTGTGTCTAGCGTATATCTGGAGTGAGTTGGACTCCTTCTGAAGATATTACGAACGTGTTGGAGTGTGTATATGGCCAGGAAACAGCGTGATAATATCAAAAAGGGAAATTATCCCGTGGACGATATTTCTATTCAATGGAGAAGATACGGGAATTATATGGAGTAATGGTCGAGTATTTGAGCTTCTGAAGTCTATATATAGTGTGAGGGGGACACATAGCGCGGTATGGAGAGTGAGGGGTGAGAATACATCAGAGAATCGGGAGTTGCAGAGATTGTCTTTGCTGCTTCCATTGAAGAACATACGAAGAACATAAGACTACAAGGAGCAGTCGTAATTGCTACAGTGGTTGCGACACATAGTGACAGTCGTAGAAGCTACATCGTCAGTAATAGTTTATTGGTATCGTTCTCTGTAACAGTGGGTTTGTAACACTTCTCTTGCGTTGCAAATTCCTGGTTTATTTGATTTCTCTCATTTTCATCATTTGTAAGCACCTTTGAGCCATGAATAAATATTTTAAGTGTGTTTTCGACGTGATGAGATAAACCCCATCACTGGGACAACGGAGGAAGCAACTTTTCATGATTGTGGTAAATGAATTAATTCTTTTATTGACTTTTTGTATAGATTTAATTGCTTTATGATTTCTATTAATTACTTGTTATTTTGTTAGATGTCGCATGCTTAGTTTTAATTACTTTAGATGTGTCATGCTTATAACTTACAAATAATATTTTACGAAAATCTATTTTTGGCAAAGAACTAGAGTCACAATTTCTTTTGTTTGAGCTATATTATCTAGAGTTAATGACTGAACCACAACAATATGAAAAGTAGTGAAATCCCTCATCTCAGTGTCTCTTCATCTTGTGACAAATTGTGTATATATATTTTTCCTTATTTTCTTTATTAAGTCTTAAAACAAATTCTCAACAAATCCGAGTGAACGAATCATCTTACTACAACATCATTGAAAAATAACATCAATTTTTGGCGTTGCCGACGCGGATTTGTTTATAAATTTGTTTTTAGGTTTTTTTTTTTGTTTGTTCCTTTTTACGCCTTTTGGTATTTCTTGTTTGCTTTCAGATTTGGAACTGAGCTAAAGAAAAGGGGAGAAAGTGATGAAAACAAAAGCGAAGCCAAAGAAGAAAAGAAAGGAGGAATCCAAAAGGAGTGAAGAAGAAAATTTATGTATATAGATATTCTATTTTTTATTTATTTTTTAGAAACTGTAATTAAGGTTTTTATTTTTGTAATCTTTTATTTTTGGACATTTTTTTATTTTCGGACATTGAACTTTGGGACTTTATTTTTTTTTAACCCTGCGGAAGGGTAGTTTTAAATATAAACTGTGTGCAGAGAAGGACGACGATTACGATATCGTCTCGGCCCCTCGGGTTCGTACACGATATTGGAGTTGTGGCCCGAGTCGACTTCAACGGTTCATCCCCCGTCTGGAACGGGAGGTAAGAATTCTGAACACCCGTGAATCCCCTGTCAGCGGGTTTACTGGATGATTTTGTATGCATATATGTTGAGGACCTGAAATCGGATTTAATTTTTTAGTAAAGGGCAAGGCCTGGCCAAATCAAGATAAGGACTCGGATTTCATCACCGTTTCCTTCTTGCCCGTCTTAAGAACACGTAACCTACGCGAACCTAAGCCTAAAATTTTGACTAGAACGAGATCGATAGGGTAACGAGCTTAATAGGAAAGTCATTCGAAAAATATTGGTTACTCTTTTAAGCATACTTCAAAGTTCATGATGGTTTTTGTGAGTTGAATGCGTGACTGCGCCGCCTTGTAATGCGGTGAGGCCTTGGGTATCAAAACTCCACGCAGCTTCCCTCGCCTCTATTCAACTTACTTTGACTCGGATTGATTCCATAGGGGTTTGCTTAAATTGTAACGAATTCCCTTTCGAAGGATTGGAAGCTGTTCTAGAAACAATCTAAGTGGAGCCATCATGCTTTTTGTTTGCTAGATAAATTAGGTTTGTTGTGGTCGAATCAGCCTTCTTTGTCTTTTTTTAGAATTCCCTTGCAGTTAGGATGTCGAACTGGTATTATAATAGCCAATATAATGAGTATCCGACTGAGCAGTATGAACATTATTCCTATTATGACCAGAGTGTGAATAGTGGTTGGGAACACCATCCTTTTGAAGGATATGGGTCATACCATGGTGAGCCAAATTACTATCCACATGCATACCAGTCATGCGAGCAAGATTCTTATAATTACTCTCCTCTAGATGAAGCACATAAGATACTTGAGTCAACGCGTAAGTTACTTGAGTCGACACATAAGTTAGCGGACACAAATGACTTAGTTATGGACGAAAAAACTTTAACGTTGAGTGAACCTAACCTCATGAAGTTAGTTGAGTCAACATGTAAGTTAACTGAGTCAACACGTGAGTTTGCTGAGTTAACACGTATGCATAAATTAGAGACGGAAGAAAGAACTGCTCGAATTACTCGTGATTGCCAATATATTCTTTCTTATCTCACCTGTGAAAATGAGGATAATTTTTATAATAATGAAGATGAAGAGGTTATAATTGGTGACACAACTTGTTTAGATGAGGTTCGATCATTTTCATGCTATAATAATGATGACTATGATGAGGATAGTATTGATGAAGAACATGAAATATGTAGGCATAGTGATCAGGAATTTGTTACTCTAATTGAGCTTTATAATGATAGTGTTGTTTCTAGTTCAAATCCAAATAATTTTAATAATTATTCACCTATTCAAAAGGATGAGGATTTGACTAGAGATACCACGTTTTAGACGATGCAGTTCATGATCCTTTAGCCTGCAGTGTGTTGGATAATCCATTATTTGATGTGCCTATCAGTGAATCATAGGAAGTTATTATGATTAACACCTTAGTTAATGAGCCTTTACTAGAAAATTCCGCTGATAATCATTTATATGATTGTAATGATGGTTTAGAGGAAAGAGTTTACCCTGAGAATACTGTTTTAGAATCTAGCGATTTAGAAATACTAGTCTTAGAAGATGATAAACTCGTAGAAATGAGTGAGGATGAACCCAACTTAGAAGAATCAATTGACCATTTCCAGAAATCTGATGACCTAGAAATTAGGGAAGTTGTGACTAGTCTTTTTAGAGACACTAAAACTCTAAGTTTGGGGTGATTATCATTCTTCATGTGCTTTAACTCTTAGAAAGTTCCCTCGTGTAGGCCTTGACATTTATGCCTCAACCATCTTACAAGATTATCTTCATACACATTTTCCCGAACCTAATGATGTCCATAGAGAAGATCAGTTGTTAGAAATCCATCCTCTGGTTGATGTGGTTAACCCAGGCTATGATACCAAGATTGACTTTGTTTTCCCACCAAAAACTTTTCAACCAATTGTGGGAACATATGATTTTCAGATGTATCGGTTATTAAGTTTTGAGACTAAACCTAATTACTTTAGGATATTAGGGTCGACACATTTTTTTAAGGAAGACCACCTCTTTCATTGTGGTCAGCTGTGTGAGTCAAATCTGATTGACTTAGAGGATCCCCAGTTATTCAGGCTTTTGTTATGCGCTTCTAAGTTCTTACTTGAGTACTTCCAGACTCTTCAGCCTGATCTTCAGAATGCCTTTGAGGAAATCCATTCCAGGAAAACTTCTTATTTAGACCCTTTTATAGAGCCTGAACCTGAACCACAACTAGATGTAGTTGTCTTAAGCAAGGGTATGTTCGGTATCTTCTGGGTCTGTTGCACTTTCCTCTTCTTGTAGGTAACACTTTTTGATCCAGATGACCCACAGTTATTCCGGATACTTCTATATGATTCTATGAGGTGACTAATTCTTCCATTGTCTGGCTGAAGACTTTAAACTTAGCACTTCTTGGGAGGTAACCCAATATTCATGCGACACGGTAATATTCTTCCTTATTTCTTTCCCCTCAAGTGGTAATAGTTTCTCCTTGTTCATGTTTTTAATTTTATCTTTAGAACACTTAGGACAATGTTAGATTTAAGTTTGGGGGTGGGGAAGAAACTTCTTTTTAGTTGTAATAAATAAACTCCAGAGCCTAGAAATTTATGTTTATTAAGGTCGGCACTAACCAATCTAAGTGGATGGGAACATCTTGGTTGTAGAAGTTGAGGATCCAATATGATTATATGTAAACATCTAGAAGAGTCTATTCATAAAAGCACAGAGCTCAGGTGTTAGAAAAAGAAAACATGGTAGTTTCGCCATATCCTCGTGATGGAAACGTCGAAAGAATTCTGATCACTTTTCTTTTTCTTTTTACCATTGCTAGGTTGAAATAGAGTGACCGAGATACAAAAAAAATATATATATATATAAATTAAGACCAGACCAACCAGAATAAATACAATAAAGTCGACCACTGGTACCCTTGTATATGCCAGCTGAGTTGACCTAGAGTTAGGATTATCGACCAATGGTTCCCTTGTATATGCCAGTGTGTTGATACTAGTCCAGGCCAGTATCTCAGTCCATTAGGATAGGTTCACCTTAGTCAACATCATCCACGTTTTTCTCTACATCCATCTTCTTAATCTATCCATGTGATTGGTTGACTCTGGTTTATGATGTCCAGAAACTATCTGAGTAGAGCTCTGTCACTTTATATGAATTTTAGTATGCTTGAGTGCAAACTCGTATACATCAATTGGAATTTCGCATCAGGGTACTTCCTCCTATAGTCAATGATTGTATGCCAACCAAGGAGATTCTTTAGTGCCTTCCAAGGTTCTGCATAGATAGCTAGGGTTTGGAGTAAAGGTTTTGTGGGTACACCTCTGGTAAACCCTCCCGAGATTAACTTGGTTTTATTTTTTAGTTTTGCTCGAGGACTAGAAAATAATAAGTTTGGGGGTATTTGATAGACACATTTTTGTGTCTAATTTGATCTCAATACTATATATTGCTGGTACTCGATTTTGTACTAATTTTGTTATTTTATGTATTTTTAGGTATTTTTGGAAAATAAATATTGTTGGAAAATTCGGCTCGAAAAGTTGCTCGGAGCACCCCCGGAGGATAATTGCTATACGGACCCCCACTTTTGCTAAGGGGCACCCACGGCTATATGTAGCCCATTTGTCCACAACACCCATTTTTAATTTGGAACCCAGGACGTTGGATAAGGGCCACCTTTCTTCTTCCTTTGAATTATGAAAATTGGCGGGAAAAATAACTTTGAGCTGCCGTAATTAGGGTTTGCGATTTGAGCATGTTACAGTGAGACTAAAGGGCTGGAATTTATAGAACATGTTCCTATGGACGAGACAGGAATAGTAAAGGTGTTGGTTTCGGCCCAGTTTGGTTGGTTAGCTCGTAAGAAGGAAACAGGGGATCACATCACGCTGGACAAATATTCACCGGATTTCTTGTGTCTCGCGTATATCTGGAGTGAGTTGGACTCCTTCTGAAGATATTACGAACGTGTTGGAGTGTGTATATGGCCAGGAAACAACGTGATAATATCAAAAAGGGAAATTATCCCGTGGAAGATATTTCCATTCAATGGAGAAGATACGGGAATTATATGGAGTAATGGTCGAGTATTTGAGCTTGTGAAGTCTATATATAGTGTGAGGGGGACACATAACGCGGTATGGAGAGTGAGGGGTGAGAATACAACAGAGAATCGGGAGTTGCAGAGATTGTCTCTGCTGCTGCCATTGAAGAACATAAGACTACAAGGATCAGTCGTAATTGCTACAATGGTTGCGACACATAGTGACAGTCGTAGAAGCTACATCGTCAGTAATAGTTTATAGATATCGTTCTCTGTAACAGTGGGTTTGTAACACTTCTCTTGCGTTGCAAATTCCTGGTTTATTTGATTTCTCTCATTTTCATCATTTGTAAGCACCTTTGAGCCATGAATAAATATTTTAAGTGTGTTTTCGACGTGATGAGATAAACCCCATCACTGGGACAACGGAGGAAGCAACTTTTCATGATTGTGGTAAATGAATTAATTCTTTTATTGACTTTTTACATAGATTTAATTGCTTTATGATTTCTATTAATTACTTGTTATTTTGTTAGATGTCGCATGCATAGTTTTAATTATTTTAGATGCGTCATGCTTATAACTTACAAATAATATTTTACGAAATCTATTTTTGGCAAAGAACTAGAGTCACAACTTATTTTGTTTGAGCTATATTGTCTAGAGTTAATGACTGAACCACAACAATATGAAAAGTAGTGAAATCCCGCATCTCAGTGTCTCTTCATCTTGTGACAAATTGTGTATATATATTTTTCCTTATTTTCTTTATTAAGTCTTAAAACAAATTCTCAACAAATCTGAGTGAACGAATCATCTTACTACAACATCATTGAAAAATAACATCACTTGGCAATCCGAATGGACTAACTCTAATATACTTTCAAGAGAATCAACTGGACAGTCAGACTCAATCTTTAGAAAATTATATCAAAGAGTTATATCTCAATTTCTCAATTCAATCCGCAATCAAACAAATAGGAATTTGTGAGCCCGATTGAATAAGAGAAATAACTTGGACGGTATCACAAACCAATATCCAAGTGTCAATCAATTCAATCAACAACCCAAAGGCCGGATTCAAGAACTGATTGAACTTAACGCACAACCTGTGATATTTCTATTATATAACAAAATATAATGCGGAAAAGAAATAACACAGACACCAGAAATTTTATTAACGAGGAAACCACAAATGTAGAAAAACCCCGGGACCTAGTCCATCTTTGAACACCACACTGTATTAAGCTGCTACAGACACTAGCCTACTACCAATGAACTTCGAACTGGAATGTAGTTGATCCCTAACCAATCTCATACTGATCAAGGTACAGTTGCGCTCCTTACGTCTCTGACCCCCAGCAGAATTCTACGCACGTGATTCCCTTAGCTAATTTCACCCACAACTAAGAGTTTCTACGACCCAAGGTCGAAGACTTGATAAACCAATCTGTCTCACACAAAAAAGTCTTTCAATATAGATAAATCTGTCTCTCACATAAATACCTATGAGTTTTATTCCGTCTTATGATTAATCAAGGGGCACAAGAACCAATTGATTAACCAGACTTATATTCTCGAAGACCAGCCAAATATTATCAATCACCTCACAATAATCTTAATCGTATGGAAGCGAAACAAGATATTCTAAACGATGAGACGAAGATGTTTGTGACTTCTTTTAATCTTACCTATCGGAGATAAATCTGAAGCAAATCTTAGAAAAGATAATACCCAATCACGATAGTATAAGTAAGATCAGAACACACAACTACAAAGAAAATAGTTGAGCATGGCTTCACAATCCCAATGAAATCTTTAAGTCGTTAACCTACAAGGTTTTGGAATAAACCTAAGGTTAAAGGGGAATCGACTCTAGTCGCAACTAGTATCACACAGGAGGTGTAGGTATTAGGTTTCCCAGTTGCTAGAGTTCTCCCTTATATAGTCTTTAAATCAGGTTTTGATAGCTTTGAAACAAAGAAATCAATATTCACCGTTAGATGAAACCTGATCTAAGATCCAAGCTAAGTTTGCTTGAAAACATAGCAATATATCTCCACCGTTAGATGGTCTTAGCTTGTTACATACAAATGAAATGTACCTTCATTTAGATATGGATAACTGTATCTAAACGTGTACACTAGGTTGGCTCAACAATATTTAACCGAAGTTATCCATATGAACACTATCATATCAACCTTATTCATCTTAACCACAACTAGTTCAAATGACTCAAATGAAACTAGTTATAAAGTTTTTCAATTGTTCATATTCTCATAGAAGTATATAAGACACAATTGAAGCAAAATCGGTTTGATTCACTCGAATCAATTCATGAACATTATAGCCACGGTTTGCAAAAGATTGCATTCCTTATTATATAAACGTATTAGTTCACGACACAACCGATTCTAGAACTTAACCCACTCAAGTATGCAAAAGGGTACGCATACTTAAGTAGTCGGACTTGGACTGTGTCCGACAGTCTGCGAACGGGTACGCGTACTATCACACATCCAAAACATCAGTCGAATTCAGTACGCGTACGGGTACACATACAATAGTTCCCGGACTTCAACTGAGTTCGCCAGTACGCGTACGGGTACGCATACCAAGGCTCCCGGACTTTACCTGACCTCGCCAGTACGCATACAGGTATACATAATATATCGGTCTTGGATCAATATTATATGCAAGTACGCATACTATGTCTATAATCCAATTATGGTTAAGTGTTCTAACCTCTATTTCAATCATTGAAACATTCTTAGAGGATGACAATAGTTGTTTTCACAAACTATCAGCATCAAAGTTATTTTCAAGTGATTGACATAATCAATACGAAACATTCCGAGTGTACATCAAATGAGATGTTACATGGCGATTTTCATATGATCATCTTTTGATATTCGTCAAGAACATAAGATGAACTTGGTTAAAGCGAAAGCTTATCAACATATATTTCGAGCATTAGACTTAAAATCAGCTCGAAATATCAAATGTGTATAATCGAATACTATATAGTTATACAACTTTTGTCTCAATATAGGAGATAGAGTAGAAATAGACTTTCCGAGTGATAGATGAGTTTCAGTCTCCACATACCTTTTGTTGATGAAGTTCCACAAGCTCTCCTTAGTAGTTCTTCGTCTTCAATTGAAACGTCGTGAAGTCTAATGCTCAACTACATAATTTATCCTAGTCTGAGACATAGCTATAAGTAGACTAGAAATCAAGACTTATAGTTTTGATCACTAAACTTGACAAACAAGCTTGAGATAACAACGCTTGCGAATTTGACCCAGCAGTGCTCTAACAATAACTTTTGTATGGTAGTGGGGAAAAAACATTCTGGCATAGCCTTGTATGGTTTAAATATAATGTTCGGCAACATTCGTTTATCTCTTGGATGGTGTTTCATGGAAGACTTAGAATTAAAAATAAGATGGTTAAGTAGGGTCTTATTCAAATTGCATGTTGAGTAATGTGTGATGATGGTATTGAATCTGAGGAGCATCGTTTCCATGCCTGCGATTTCTCTTCTAGTATTTGGTCTAGTCTTCTTCTTTAGATGGGCTATGTTAGGGATGTCTGCAATAGTTGGTTGGAGGAAGTAAAGTGGTGTATTGTTGCCTTTGTGGAGATGATTTTGTAGCCAGGGAAAAGAAGATTTTTCTTAGCTGTTTTATATCATATATAAAGAGTGAAAAAGAGTAGGATTTTTATTGGCAAGTTTAATTCGGTTGAACAAGCTATTATGGAGGAGGTACACACCAAGGTTATGTATATTAATTGTCATGTGAAGGATTTTCCTTATGCTAGAAGTTTTACTGACAGATGGGGTTTCCAATATTCTTTTGTACAGACTACAGAGACATGTTGAGTTTTCCTCTTGGTTGTCTCAAGATGGTGATGAGATTTTGATTAACACGGATGGCTCTAGATGTGATAATTCTAGGGATTGTGGAGTTATTCTTCGTGAAAGCAATGAATTTTTTTTGCTGCTGCTAAGGGTGGAGGGTCTCCTATCACTGTTGATGCCCATCAATTTCAGGGTATGAAATTCGGGCTCAATCTTGCCCAGGATAGTGATGAGATTATGATTAACACGGATGGCTCTGGAGGTGATAATCCCGGAGGTTGGGGAGCTATTCTTCGTGAAAGAAATGAAAATGTTATTGTTGTTGCTAAGGATGGAGGGCCTCCTATCACTGTGGATGCCCATGAATTTCAAGGTATGGAATTGGGGCTTAATCTTGCTCAAGTTATAGGTATAGTGAGTCTGGACTCTATGATTATCTACAATCTTTTGTGTTTGAAGGAGAAGAAATCGCCTTGGAGATTATAACAGATCTGGAGAAGGGTTATGCATTAATGGAATTTCTTTGAAGTGGTGAGGATTTCTCATGTGTACAGGGAGACAAACAGGGTCATTGACCTGCTTGCTAGTCATTATCCTTGAAAAATTGGGGGTCTGACAACCACACCCAACAATTCTTTTGGAAATCTGAATAGACAAATTCCAATATACTTTCAAGAGAATCAACTAGACAGTTGATGTAGTTTTAAAGTGTGGTAAGAAAGGGATTCGATATTCAGACTTTTTAAAGGTTTGGTTCAAGACAAATAAAAGAAAAACTAATAAACTTTAATTTTTGGTTACCAAGGAGAGAAGATTCTAGGGTTTTAGATTCCACTACTTCTAACGGTTTTAAACTCAATAATTAAATTCTCTAAATTACTCTCAAAACTACACAAGGCAATATTGAACCCAATCTCATGCCTTGGAATATTTATCATTAATGAACTAAAAATTTGACTCAAGTCGATAATCTTTTTTTATTTTTTATTTTTTTTTATAGGCTAAAGCCGTACCCAGGCCCCTACCCAAATCCATCCAGTTGGACTAGTCCCACTGCTAGATCCAACCCCGACAAACCCCTCTATACAACTAATTTAAATACAAACCTCTACTACAGTGGGGATCGAACCCCTGACTTCCTCTTGGACCCTCAAGTCGATAATCTAAAGTCTAATGTTTCTTCGCTTATAAAATATCGATAGCTTAAAAACTATCCAAGACAATTGAAATGAAGCATATAAGAAGAGGAAATTTTTAAGCAATTAAAACTTAGTTGGAGAATAATTAAAGAAAATTAAATACCAAAACTTACATGATAAAAGTAGTTTCCTCCTCCACCCTAGTGGAGAAATTACTCCATTATTATAAAAGAGAAATTAAAAGAATGAAATAAAAACTCCACTTTTTTGCTCAGACTCCCAGACCCCCTTTTTCCTTGTATCCACAACGTATTTATAGCTTTCAAAGGAAAACAATTTCCTTTTCTATTTCTCATTACCACATCATCGCCCAATGAGAATGTGCCACATGTCAATACAATGCAAATCCCTCCAATAAGATAGCGCCATGCGTCAAATAATATAATTCTCATGCAGTTTTATTTGGAAATTCTTTATTCTTTATTAACTCTAACCATAAATAATATTACTCTTTCCATACTCTTCATATAATTAATTCCCTTCAATTACTCCATGTAGATTTCTTACCTAACACCTTTGTTTCTTCATTATAATACAATATCTCCAGATATCATTTTTATATCTTGTAATTAATGATGTCGACATAACAGGCTCCACATATTATGTACACGCTCTGGCTTGTTTACCACACTCCCATCTCCAAATGATTGGACCAATGAAATAATTCTCCATGTTCTTCCTTTTGGGTCTAGCCCATTAAATTATAAATCACTTCATTTCCTCCATTTTACGAGTGGAATTCCACATTTTAGTCCATCGAGCTATATTTCTCAAAAACACCTACAAAAACATAAAATAATCAAATAAATACAAAATCGAGAACTAACAATACATGTAATTGAGATCAAAATAGACACATAAATACGTCTATGGTAGACTCAATCTAGAGAAAAGTATATGAAAGAGTTTTGTATCTCTCTTTTTCAATTCAATCTGCAATCAGCAAATAGGAATTTGCGACCCCGATTAAATATAAGACAATTAACTTGAACGGTACCAAAGACCAGTGTTCAAGGATCAATCAATTTCAATCAACAACCAAAGGTTGGATTTCCCCATTGATCGATTCAATGCACAATCTGTGATATTTCAATTATATAACAAAATATAATGCGGAAAAGAAATAACACAGACACCAGAATTTTGTTAAAGAGGAAAGACGGAAATGCAGAAAAACCCCGGGACCTAGTCCAGATTTGAACACTACATTGTATTAAGTCGCTACAAACACTAGCCTACTACCAATGAACTTCAGACTGGACTGTAGTTGAAACCTAATCAATCTCACACTGATTCAAGGTACAGTTGCGCTCCTTACTTCTCTAATCCCAGCAGGATACTACGCACTTGATTCCCTTAGCTGATCTCACCCACAACCAAGAGTTGCTACGACCCAAAGTCGAAGACTTGATAAATAAATCTGGCTCACACAGAAAAGTCTACATAGGAATAAATAAATTTGTCTCCCACAGAAATACCTACGAGTTTTGTTCCGTCTTTTGATAAATCAAGGTGAACATGAACCAATTGATATACCGGACTTATATTCCTGAAGAACAACCTAGAAATATCAATCACCTCACAATAATCTTAATCGTATGGTAACGAAACAAGATATTGTGGAATCACAAACGATGAGACGAAGATGTTTGTGATTACTTTTTATCTTGCCTATCGGAGATTAAATCTCGAGCCAATCTTAGTGAAGATAATACTGAAACACGATAGAAACAACAAGATCATATCACACAACTACAGAGAAAATAGTTGGATCTGGCTTCACAATCCCAATGAAGTCTTCAAGTCGTTAACCTACAGGGTTTCGTTAAAAACCTAAGGTTAAATGAGAATTGACTCTATCTTATGCAACTAGTATCACACATGAGGTGTGGGGATTAGGTTTCCCAGTTCTTAGAGTTCTCCTTTATATAGTTTTCAAATTAGGGTTTGCAATCCAAGTTACCTTGGTAACAAAGCATTCAATAATCACCGTTAGATGAAAACCTGATTAGATTCAAGCTAATATCTTTCAACTGTTAGATCGAACTTAGCTTGTTATGTAACCGTACCTAAACGTGTACGCCATGTTAGCTCAACCGTAGTTAACCGAGGTTAGCTATATGAACACTCTCATACCAACCTTATGCATCTTAACCATAACTAGTTCAAATGACTCAAATGAAACTAGTTAAAGAGATGTTAAATTGCTATATTCTCATAGAAATATATATAAGAACACAATTGAAGCAAAATCGGTTTGATTCACTCGAATAAATTCGTCAACATTATATCCATGGTTTGCAAAGAATGCATTCCTTAATATATAAATGTATTTGTTCATGAGCCAACCGATTTTAGAACTTTAACCACTCAACTATGCAAACAGGTATGCATACTTAAGTAGCCGTTCTGGGTTTGTGTTCGCCAGTATGCAAACGGGTACGCGTACTTAGTACACTTCCAAATCCCAGCAGAAATTCCCGGACCAATACCTTACCCAAGTATGCGTACCGGTATGTGTACTTGGTACATGGAATTTCACAACTTCAAGTACGCATACGGGTATGCATACTTTAGTTCCGGTCATGGATCACATACATGCAAGAATGCAAAATATGTTTATAATCCAATGATTGTTAAGTATTCTAAACTCTTATTTAAACCATTGAAACTTTCTTAGAGGATGACAATATCCGTTTTCACACACTATTAGCATCAAAACAATTTTCAAGTTATTGAAATAATCATAACAAAACATTCCAAGTTTACACCAAATGATTATATCACACAAACCATGTAAGATGTTACTTGGCGATTTTCACATGATCAAGATGAACTTGATTGAAGCGAAAGCTTACCAACACATATTCCGAGAAATATGTAAGCGAGTTAAACTCGGCTCAAAATCTCAAATGTGTATAATAGAAAACTATATCGTAACACGACTTATGTCTCAATATAGGATATAGAGTAGAAATAGACTTTCCAAGTGATAGATGAGTTTCAGTCTCCACATACCTTTTGTTGATGAAGTTCCACAAGCTCTCCTTAGTAGTTCTTCGTCTTCAATTGATGAACGCCATGAAGTATAATGCTCAACTACACAATTTATCCTTGTACGAGACATCTATAAGTAGACTAGCAATCAATACTTATAGTTTTGATCACTAACATTGAAAAACAAGCTTGAGATAGCAACGTTGCGAGTTTGACCGAGCAGTGCTCTAACAATCTCTCCCTTTGTCAATTTTAGTGACAAAACTATCAATACATATGGATTACAAAATAAATAAACTTTGTAGCTTCTCATCCAAATGCTTGATCTCCTTGGTTCTTCAACATTACTCGAAATCTTCGTCACTTCCAAGTACTTCAATGATTCCAAATGTGTTCAATTCTGCATCATTGTTGTTGAAGATCCGTAGCAATAACAATGAGAAAACAGTTGCTCTCAATCATCGTTATACAGTGTCATAGTATCATTATACAACATCAAAGTCCAATTGTATCACAACTTTGACAACAATATTATGGTGATATGTATCACTCCCCCTTAGTCAGTAGTTCATCTCACATGAAAACCACTCGCATATACATAATGATCTTAAACCATATGTATTTGTAGTGTGAACTACACATTAATTACCCCCCTTTTTGTCAATATAAATTAGCAAAGGTACGAAAACTAGTGTGATCCTCATGAAATTTTCATAGAGATACTTCATGACTAAACGAGAACAACATATCAACTAGTTTAGATGCAATCATATAGCCTAAACTAAATGCATTCATCAAGGAGTTTATAAAGATACAAGATAACCCCTATAATATTCCACAGCCGCACTCCCCACAAAGATTTGGCAATTAAGCACAAGTTCAATTAAAAACTCTCCCCATAAAATGTCATTCCCGAAAGAACAACAAGAGCGACCTTACTTTTACAAGAAAAGAAGGATTTCCTTGGACATTAACAAATCACATAAGAATGTGAATTTGTATCCAAAAATCTCAATTGAATTAACCACAAGGAAAATGATCAATTCAATTGGTCATGCTCAACATAAGAAAACTTACAGAGCAACACAGTATATGCACAAAGATGTGGATCAGGGAAAGACCAATACTGCGGAATAATCAAAGATTAATTCTAGTTTTCATCACTATTTGCACAATGACATATAATAGACTTAATCTTTGTAAACAAAAGTTCAACATTTCTTCCATCAATATTTGCATAATGACATAAAAGGCTTAACTTTTGTAGTCAAAATTTCATTCTATCTTTTATCAATACTTTCATACTGACATAATAGAGATAACTTTTGAACAAGTATGGGACAGTCAAGGTTCATGGACGTAAACAACATATCCCATAACAATTTGCAATATATAAAATCATAAAGATTAATACTGCAAAAATCATCTTTCAAATAAACTTTAGAATTTAAACAAATAAATCTAAAAACATTGCAAGATGAAAACGTTGTCAACAACTACGTGTACTCACAATAATGGCTATTCCAAACCCTAGTTATCCTTCTAAAAAACACAAGAATAAATTCTCATAAGAAGTTTCATAGACATTAAGACAAAAAACAACAGCTACTCTAAGACCAACACCACTAAACACACAACAAAATCAGAGTTTGTGTTCAGTATCTTCACGGGTTTCAAGACCTTCAAGCTTGTGACTGACAGCATTGACAGCTTCTTTGGAGAAAATATCCTCTTTGAGAAGATCCTTAACATGTGATTTCATCAGAACAAGGTCAGAGTTAACCTTTTTCAACTCAGTTCGTAACATATCAAGATCCTTCATAGAGTTTCCAAGGTTCAGTTTTGCTCTCCCGAGATCATTTAGAAAACCATGAACCACTTCAGCAGAAACCATCTCGGAATTTTCTCGATATTAATGAGAATATGCATAAAAGCGTGACGCACCAGGATGAAGATAGTCAGTTTTAACAATGGTTCTTTTCTTCTTTACTTCTAACTCAAAGTAAATAGAGTTATCAACAAAATCTTCCGGCATATCCCAAGAACACGTAGGAGCAGCCATTATATATTAATCAAAACCTGGAGTAAGCGTACTCAACCAAAAGGTTTTGGTATTTAAATGGTTTCTCAAAGAAACAAAGTTTAGGGTTTCCAAAGTTAGTCCGTGACAAGTAACGTGGGTACCCGTACGAACACAAACTTGACACAAAGACGGAAAAATTCCCAAGTAGCGAAAAACGAAAAACATGAAAACTGTTTGTACAAACAAGTTTTGCTACGTGACTAATTTCACCAAATTTAGCTCGATAAATTTTACCTTCTCTTCGGAGAAAAAATTTAAAGCAGCCGAGTAGCATTTTTGACACACAAAAGAAATTTCAAATCAGGAAATAAGAAATCAAGAACTTGTCAAAACACAAATACTTATGCAAAAATGTTTGTGACCGATAATCAAGCTAAGAACGATAAGAAAATAGCTAGAGAGTCAGAAAAACATTTTTGCCATCAAGTATACCTGGTTATATCTCACTCAACCAGGAACTTTTGTAAGTAAGATTTCAACCTTGTGATTAATTAGCACAAGTATGATCCCTGAGCTCATAAAATGAACGTTGTTTTCGATTAAACCTATTTCTCCTGATATTTGGAGGAAAACCGTTATGATGTGAAAAGTTATCATAAAATTTACTATCATTAAAATACGATGCATAGTATGTATTCTTACCTGAAGAATTTTGATTAGAGGGAATTGACAGCCTGTTAATAATCTCTTTATAATATCCAATTATCATTTTTAGGTCGTCTTCCATCTCTCCATTGCTTCCTTCTTCTGGTACCTTTTTCACATCCCGAACAACATTATCTCCCTTTTCAATAGAAGAAGATCCTTGAGCTCTTCTTAGACGAAATGGTTTAGGAAGACTGTTTCGCAATTGAACATTTGAGGAATACATCGAACTGACTTTCCTGGTGGGGTACACAGGGTGAGTACTAAAACCAATTGGTTTATACATACGAATGTCATTTACGCCTTTGAGAATTAAATCTAAGGTGTGTTTAAGACGAATAATGAAATTATCATTCAACCTCGATTTCCTCTTTTGTTCAATATGTCCTTTTGAATAACAAAAGAGACACACTTTCTGATCACCGGAGTGATTAGACAGAACAATCTTTATAATCTTTGAGAGATATCTTCATTCCATGTGATGTGGATATTCTTTGATTAGAGGAAGACACAGGCAAATCTTTTCTAACCGGAAGGAATTTCGATTTTGCTTCTGGAACAGAAATGTTTCCAGTTAAATCAGAAGCAGTTGGTATAGTGGACTCTTTGGAACAATTTTGAATAGAGAGTTTACTCAAAAGAAGTTCAGTTTCCAAAGCATCCTCTTTGAGATTTCCCTCAGCTGAGGCGTTTTCCTCTCGAAGGACTTTTAGAAGAGAGTCACGCTCATTTACCATACCAACAAGGACATTGACTTTAAATTTCAACCGATTGACATCATCATACTGGATTCTAACAAGTTTTAGAATTCACTGCATTCTCTTTGGATGCATTCCTTTCGACTTTAGAGTCAGACTCGTCGGAAAGGTAGTCAGGAAACACTTGTCAATGGAAGTCTGTTTCATTGGAACACAGGGTTCATCTATTTTTGAGATTGACAAATCTTTCTCTTTAAAAGATTTTATAGAAACAGATCTTTTATTTCTGGCGATGCGTTTATCAGAGATATTCTTGTCCATTGACAGATCGCTACAAACACATACTTATAAGGTCTTAAATGTGTTTGCCTTCTCTGATACCAATTGAAAAAGCAGGGGTTTAACAACCACACCCAATAATTCATTTGGCAATCTGAATAGACAAACTCCAATATACTTTCAAGAGGATCAACTAGACAGTCAAACTCAATTTAGAGAAAAGTATATCAAAGAGTTTTGTATCTCTCTTTCTTAATTCAATCTGCAATCAACAAGTAGGAATTTGCGAGCCCGATAGAATATAAGAGAATTAACTTGAGCGGTACCAAAGACCAATGTTCAAGGATCAATCAATTTCAATCAACAACCAAAGGTTGGATTTCCCAATTGATCGATTCAACGCAAAACCTATGATATTTCAATTATATAACATAATATAATGCGGAAAAGAAATATCATAGACACCAGAATTTTGTTAACAAGGAAAACCGCAAATGCAGAAAAACCCCGGGACCTAGTCCATATTTGAACACCACACTGTATTAAGCCGCTACAGACACTAGCCTACTACCAATGAACTTAGGACTGGACTGTAGTTGAACCCTAATCAATCTCACACTGATTCAAGGTATAGTTGCGTTCCTTATGTCTCTGATCCCAGCATGATACTACGAACTTGATTCCCTTAGCTGATCTCACCCACAACCAAGAGTTGCTACGACCCAAAGTCGAAGACTTGATAAACAAATCTGTCTCACACATAAAAGTCTATAGGAATAGATAAATCTGTCTCCCACAGAAATACCTACGAGTTTTATTCCGTATTTTGGTAAATAAAGGTGAACAGGAACCAATTTATATACCAGACTATATTCCCGAAGAACAGCCTAGAAATATCAATCACCTCACAATAATCTTAATCGTATGGTAGCGAAACAAGATATTGCGGAATCACAAACGATGAGACGAAGATGTTTGTGATTACTTTTTATTTTTCCTGTCAGAGATTAAATCTCGGGCCAATCTTAAAGAAGATAGTACTCAAACACGATAGAAACAGCAAGGTCAGATCACACAATTACAGAGAAAATAGTTGGGTCTCGCTTCACAATCCCAATGAAGTCTTCAAGTCGTTAACCTACAGGGTTTCGTCAAAAACCTAAGGTTAAAGGAGAATCAACTCTAGCTTATGCAACTAGTATCACACATGAGGTGTGGGGATTAAGTTTCCCAGTTGCTAGAGTTTTCCTTTATATAGTTTTCAAATCAGGGTTTGCAATCTAAGTTACCTTGGTAACAAAATATTTAATATTCACCATTACATGAAAACCTGATCAGATTCAAGCTAATATCTTTCAACCGTTAGATCGAACTTAACTTGTTATACACAAATGAAATGTACCCTCATTTAGGTTTATGTAACCGCACCTAAACGTGTACACCATGTTGGCTCAACCGTAGTTAACCGAGGTTATCTATATGAACACTCTCATATCAACCTTATTCATCTCAACCATAAATAATTCAAATGACTCAAATGAAACTAGTTAAAGAGTTGTTCAATTGCTATATTCTCATAGAAGTATATAAGAACACAATTAAAGCAAAATCGGTTTGATTCACTCGAATCAATTCATCAACATTATAGCCACGGTTTGCAAAGAATGCATTTCTTAATATATAAATGTATTAGTTCATGAGCCAACCGATTTTAGAACTTTAACCACTCAAGTATGCAAACGGGTATGCATACTGAAGTAGCCGGTCTGAGTTTGTGTTCGCCAGTATGCAAACGGGTACGTATACTTAGTACACTACCACATCCCAGCAGAAATTCCCGGACCAATACCTTATGCAAGTATGCGTATCAGTATGTTTACTTGGTACACGGAATTTCACAACTTCAAGTACGCATACGGGTATGCATATTTTAGTGCCGGTCATGGATCACATACATGCAAGAATGCACAATATGTTTATAATCCAATGACGGTTAAGTATTCTAAACTCTTATTTCAATCATTGAAACTTTCTTAGAGGATGACAATAGTCGTTTTCACACACTATTAGCATCAAAGCAATTTTCAAGTTGTTGAAACAATCAAAACGAAACATTCCAAGTTTACACTGAATGATTGTATCACACAAACCATGTAAGATGTTACTCGGCGATTTTCACATGATCAGGATGAACTTGATTGAAGCGAAACCTTACCAACACATATTCCGAGAAATATGTAAGCGAGTTAAACTCAGCTCGAAATCTCAAATGTGTATAATAGAAAACTATATCGTAACACGACTTATGTCTAAATATAGGAGATATAGTAGAAATATACTTTCCAAGTGATAGATGCGTTTTAGTCTCCACATACCTTTTGTTGATGAAGTTCCACAAGCTCTCCTTAGTAGTTCTTCGTCTTCAATTGACGAACGACGTGAAGTCTAATGCTCAACTACACAATCTATCCTAGTCCGAGACATCTATAAGTAGACTAGAAATCAAGACTTATAGTTTTGATCACTAACATTGACAAACAAGCTTGAGATAGCAACGCTTGCGAGTTCGACCGAGCAGTGCTCTAACAATCCTCCTACTAAATGGGTGGATGTTAGGATTAAGGAGAAGAAGACGATTGCTTAGATGTCCAAGATGTGCTGGAGTGGGCAACTCAATTAAATTTCAAGGCGTTTAATCTGCTGGGAAACAATATCAACATCACTAGGACCTTGCAAGGGAAAGGAGAAGAACCAGTTGGACCAACTCCAGTATGAACAAACTTATTTTGTGTTTATCTACTTTTGAAAAAGTCATACGTAAGGATATTGAGTCCAAAAACTTTAATGACTTCCAGAACTTGGCTAGAATCGGACGGAGAAACCAAAGTCCTCCACTGTGGGAGGAAACTACTAGACTATCAGTTGTTCTTTTCTTTATCTAATGTAAAAAAAAAAAGGTAGGATGAAGAAGAAGCAAAAAAAAAGTTAATTAGGTAGCCATTTGTACATTTGCCCTCCAAATCCAATACAAGTGTGGCCCTGTGCTTTTCGGTCAGGTCCCCAAGTTTTGTTTTTAACTTTTTAAGCATGGATACGATGTTGGCTAACCTTCTCATGGCCACATTTCACCAGTGTAGCCCACTTTTCTTCTTAGCTAATTCGGAGGTTGAAAGATAGTTGAGTGTCGCTACCTACACCCAATTAACTTATCTTTCGTATTCTTGGTAAAACTAACAATGAAATACTAAAGTACATATCAAAATGATGTTATTACCAAGCAAATTTAGAAATGGAAGTTTCAGCTTCAAGTTTTAATTTACAAAATCCTTGCATCATCATTCTTATTTGTAACTCACCAGTCATGGTACCATTTCGCATTCCGTATCAACTAATCAAATGCGTGAAGTATAAAAAATGAGGAGAAGCGTATATAACATTCTCCACCTTATTATTACCTAGAGGTTAGAAATCTGGTTTAGGTTTGGGAGATTTTTTACTCGTCTCATAGTTTGTTCAAGAGTCAAGACTCATGAGTTTCGTTGAACTAGGCCAACTAGGTCTCCCGAATAACAGTTACCTCAGTTGAAAACATGGCATTTTGGGTTTTACATTGATTAATCTAAAATGAAAGGAACTTTGTTGTATACGGAGTAATATTATTTAAGCAATGGATTTGGCCGTTTTGTGTGCAATCTTCTTTGGTCATTTTTGGCGTAGTGATTAAGCCTCCTCTTTTAACGGTTAGGTTTGCACATTATTCAAACAAATTTAACCTTTTAACTTACTTTTTTAAGATTGTATTTTCCTTGGAAAACATATGATTCACGTTAGTCGCTTCACCTTTTCAAAGGCAGAAGACACCCAAGTACACAACGTTTTACTCGGTTAGTTATTTTAGGCACAAATTACAAAATTTCCAGCCTTTAAATTATATCAACAGTCCGAATTCTAATTATTTGATTAACTGATGAAAAGTAAGTAGTAACTATTAATTTGATATTTCGACAACGGTTAGTGTTATGGATAAGTCATAAGTGAAAAAGCTAACAAGGAGTACTGCGTTGTTTATCGCATGTGATCAATGGTTTTCAGAGGAATTAACAGCTCATGCAGAAAACACAAATTACTAACCAGTAACCGCCAACAAAACAACGCACTAGCCGTCCTTTTTCATCCATTGCTAATTCGACTGGACTAACAACAATACTGATTTTTTGGACTAGCTAATTTTGTGAAAAATCACTAAAATTGTGCATAACAGCAGTGTACTAAAAATTTAATTTGTCAGAGTAAACTAGAAAGAAAACACCTCGAAAAAATCCCTGAAAGGGTATTTTCATTTCCAAGAAGTACCACAAAGCTCCCAGGTTGCAAGTCCCCTCCAGTAGTATACAGATATTAAAATTTTGAGCTCTATCTTACTCGTCCTGTGTTAATTTTCAAAGATACAGTAGTTGAGATATAAGATTATATCTTGGTTTGGTAATTTTTAGTACAATACGTCCAAGACACGTTATTTGCATGCTAGCATTTTCTCCGTCTCTGTTTCTGCTTATTCTAGTCCTGGAAGCCGAATCCAAATCCTAAATTCGAAAAACAGTCATGATAACTGATATCAGTGGGAAAATACTTGTAACGATCCTATCATGACGATCCTAATTTTTTGTTATCTTGCTAATGGAAAAATCGAAATTACATTATCATGACGATCCTATTAAGTCATTGTTTGAAACGACGTGTGCACTACGCTTAGACGGCAGTGAGTCTATTTACTTAATGCCGTCATAATCATAATAACCTAGTATATTATGAGGATAAGATAAGATCGAGAAGTTTCCGATTATTTTTCGTTATGAAAATCGAATTTTATTTATTAAAATTAATCAACATTTTAATTCTTCCGCATAAATAGGGATGGTAATTTGCCCCACTCGTATCTATTCCACGGGATTGCATAAGGTTTTACCTGAGCAAAGGGGGAACATGGCGGGATACGGATAATCCCCAAAATTAGTGATGCGGGGATGAGATGTGGATGGGATTTAAGGTCCCCGTCCCATACCCGTCCATACTTTTCATATCTAGGATTTAGTTATTATTTCATAAAATATTTATTTAGGAATTACTGGTTAATCCAGTTGAGAAGACATGTTTAGTCCAGCACTAAAATTGTTTTAATCGTTAGTCCAAAAACATGTTTTTGGGCCACAAAATTAATCTCCAGATCCTGCACACGTGTGGCATACACTTTTCCTTTTTTCAATTATTCCAAAACTATCCTTCATCTCTTTCCTTTCCAAGCGAGATTTGAAACGAAAATTACTTTGCTTAATTTCAGACCCGTATTTTTTCCTCTGCTGGTGATCGAAAACTCACCTCCATCTCTTTCGTTCCAAAGATCTGTTTAGGTTTTTATAATCATTTTTCATCTCAGTTTCAAAATTTTCCTTTTTCTTTTCACTCTTTTCTCGATCTATTAGTAACTTTACCATATCATTGTTCTTCGACATTGTATGATTATTTATATTTTAATTTTGTTTTTTGTTGATTTTTTTGAATATGTTTTTCTAGTCTTGTTTTTGGTTGATTTTATCATCATATTCTTTTTGTATACATTATGTTTTATCATTGATTTGTCGTTCACTTTGATTTTCTTAAAATCTAGTTCTTTTTTGTTTTAATTTTTATATGATCCTGAAGTACATATTGGTATGTGTTAGGGCATTTCTCGGTTGAATTCACCAAGCGTTGGTATGTCAAGATTGGTTGTCATATTTTAGTATCTAAACTCATCTAGACTCGCTTGATTAAATACTAGAGTCAACTTCGTTTAGGTCAGACTAGAAAGTCCAGGAATGTTGAGACATACAAGTATTACTCCGAAGACCTGAAGAATGAGAAGAAGTAACAAACTACAACGACGACATCATCCTTCCACATGAGGTTAGTAATACTGACTTGAACTTGTTTCAATTCCTAACGTATCTTTCAAGTCGTGCATATTGAAAACACAACTGTTGTACATATTCTATATAATACTCTAGTGATATGACATGATCATAATAGTATGATCATAGTATTAAGAAATTAGCCTACGAAGTATAACGCTTGTCTTTTGAATTCCGTAGATATGACATCGACATAATCTTGTATATAGTTTTATGATTATGTGTATGGGTTATGGGGAAGATTTCATCCTAGGAAACAATGTTTTACATTTGTTTAAAGGAAGTACATTCATGAATCGAAGGGAAATTAATAGTTTTATTGGTCCGGCTATCCATTGTATATTCTTTGGTGACCGATATGTGTGAGTTGGTAGAACCGATATTAACTCAGGTTATGTATCTTGGTATCCGATCACTATACCTAGACTTATAATTGGGTATGACCGGTCATGGTAATTGGTGTAACCGATCCTAAATAATCACCATGAGATGGTATGATCGATCCTTGTAATTGGTGTGACCGATCATAAGAGTTGTGTGACCGATCTTTGTAATTGGTGTAACCGATCCTAGTGACTGGTGTGACCGATCACAAGTAGATACCATGTTTAGGTAGAATTGATCCTAGTGATTGGTATAACCGATCCGAACCCATGTATGTGACTTGGTAGGACCGATCACAACTAACCATTATGACTTGGTGATGAGAAGCCGGAATCTCACAATGAAAATAAATTAAAATTGATAACTTAAAAAGGATAAATAATCAACCAATTTAGTTTCTTCTACCCTTTGAATAAAGGAAGAACCTAATAATGGAGATTCTTCTCAAATAACTTACAATTTCTACCCAATTAAATTGGAAACTATAAGATTATGAGAGGCATCTAGTTGATACTCTAGAATTAGATGATCTAATTCCCCCTAGAGATAACAATTAGGTTTGAAAGAAGAGAACCTCTCATTCTTCACACAATATTCTAAAACCCTAAAAACTTCTTCATTTAGCCTTATCTCTTCTAATTTATACTAGCACCAAGGTCATACTTGGTATATTCAAAGTAATTTTAGGATGAACTATAAATGGTGCTTCAATATCGATATGGGACATCCACAATACATCATCCTCCCCTTCTTTAAACAAATTCGTCCTCGAATTCTTCAAAGCGTATTCTCCATTTGTGCTTGAACTTCTTCCTTGCTTGAACACAATTCTACCTCTCCACCTTCCATTGTAGTTACTCACCAAATGTAGCACTTTGTGGTCATCGTTGAGAGCATCCCCAAGTAGTAAAGACACACCAAGTATTTCTTCATTTGTAAATACATCATCCTCCCCTTGTTTGCACAAATTCATCCACAAATTCTCCAAAGCATATTCTCCATTAGTGCTTGAACTTCTTCCTTGTTTGAAGACAATTCTACCTCTACGCCTTCCATTGTATTTACTCACTAAAGGTAGCACTTTGTGGTCATAGTAGAGAGCATCCCCAAGTAGTAATGACACACCAAGTATTTCTTCGTTTGTAAATACATCATCCTCCCCTTGTTTGAACAAATTGGTCCACGAATTCTTCAAAGCATATTCTCCATTAGTGCTTGAATTTCTTCCTTGATTGAAGACAATGCTACCTCTACACCTTCCATTATAGTTACTCACCAAATATAGCATTTTGAGGTCGTGGTTAAAAGCATCTCCAAGTAGTAAAGAAACACCAAGCATTTCTCCCAACCTTGCACGGTAACGAAATCCATGGAACTTGTCTTTAACGAAAGCCCATATTGGATTAATATATATTGACTTTACATTTTGTTGTAGCTTGAGTGAAGGCTTGCTTCCGGTAATTGTCGGTTCACATACTTGAAATTGTTATCGAGATGCATCTAACATAGCATTTTCCAATTCAATATCATACCTTGGTACACCAAAATCTTTTACTTCATTACCATTAAATACCTCATCAAAAATTGAACACAAAGGATTGTATTCTTCTTTCTCTTGATTCTTACATGATAGCACTTGGTCCATGATAGTAAAATAATCAAATACTTGATCCACATTCATGTCATCTTGATAGATTGGAAGATCACCCACTATTTCACTTTCCCCATGACTCAAATAACTATCAAATTTTGGTGGAGACATTTCATCAAACACCTTGTGGGAATTTTGTTTATCCTCATATCCACCAACCAAAATTGATACATCTAGTTCACTTACATCATCACAATCATTAGGTATAATCCTTTCTTGGTTATGGAGACTTACAAGTTTCCAATAATATTCTTCACAAATTTCTCCCATTCTTAGATACATATCATCAAACACTTCATGTACAATATTCATTAACACATCCTTTGAATGAATCCTACCCAAATTAACTTCACTTTTGTAAACCATAGTGAAATCAATATATGATTGAAAAACCCAATTTGAAAATACTATCAAAGAACATAAAAATCAACCCAAAATACTTGAGAAAGAGATTAGTAGTGTTCACCTCAAGAACAAATATCTTCACCAATCACACCTTTTCCCCTTGAGAATCAAACCAAGGCTCTTGATACCAAATGATGAGAAGTCGGAAGCTTACAATGAAAATAAATTGAAATTCATAACTTAAAAAGGATAAATAATCAACCAATTTAGTTTCTTCTACCCTTTGAATAAAGGAAGAACCTAATAATAGAGATTATTCTCAAATAACTTACAATTTCTACCCAATTAAATTGGAAACTATAAGATTATGAGAGGCATCTAGTTGATACTCTAGAATTAGATGATCTAATTCCCCCTAGAGATAACAATTAGGTTTAAAAGAAGAGAACCTCTCATTCTTCACACAATATTCTAAAACCCTAAAAACTTCTTCCTTTAGCTTTATCTCTTCTAATTTATACTAGCACCAAGGGCATACTTGGCATATTCAAAGTAATTTTAGGATGAACTATAAATGGTGCTTCAATAAAGATATGGGACATCCACAATTCATCACTTGGTATGACCGATCACATAGTAGTCTTGGAATACTGGTAGCACCAATTCTAAACTTATTTGGAAGTGTGGTAGAACTGATTTCAAGAAGCAAATCCATGTAAATATGAAATAAGGATTTGCAGTGAAAAGATGTAAACATACTTTGAACACGAGCAATAACTCTTATCATTTATTGTTCAAAGATATTCCTTGGTACTCAAGGTGATCCTGTGCCGAAATAAATTAAGAATATTTTAATAAAGGTTTTTGGTTTTATATGCTTTAATTACCAGCAATTAATGCATATCTCTAGAGAATAAGAATTAGTAATGTGCATTTACTAATTGGAGCTTTTCTATGAGAGATTTCGGAAATATTGGACCAACATTTATTAGAATTTGGAAAACCGATTTTGGGCATTCGTTGTATCTTGAGAATATTTTCGGTTTGGAAATACCTTGTTGTCCAAACATCCTTGGTCTATAAACACTTAAGTTTGTATTTCTAGAAAACTATCCTAAGAGCCAGGCAAACTTCATTTCTTGTTGTTTCTGGTGGAGCCGTCTATTCGGAGAGGAAAGTATCCTAATTAGGTGAAATCTCTTACGACCGCTCGTTTAAACACTTCTTTGGGATCAAGAAGATCTATGAGTACCGCTGGTGGGAAACTAGATAATTGCAGTGTTATTAGTTTTTGATTTGATTTGATTGACTAACGGTTGTTGAAACTTTGATTGCACCTAGTTGGTTTATTCTTGAGAATCTTCTCTTCTGATATAAGATTCACTCAGACTAAATCAAAGTATCGACGAGATCCTTAGAACTATTTCTGTTTGGTTTTTGTTGTTGGTGAATCATCAGCAGTTTTTCTTCTACTTTTTGATGGTGAAGCACTTTCTTCCATTATTACTTCTGCAATTGTTCGTTTAATTTTTTGATTAGTGACCATTATTTCTCTTCAACGAAAAACAGATCTGATTTTGGTTTTAATTTTGTTTTTAGATTTGAAAATGATTATTGAATAAAGATGATGAAACTGACCTAGATTTAGGAGAAGAAAAACCGACCTAGTTTTTGATTTTGAATAAAGAAGATGAATTTGACCTAGATTTTGATTTTGTTTTTGGATCTGGTTTTGTGGATTTTGTTTTCTCTAAGAAGAATGAAAAGCTAAAGAAAAAGAAGAATGAAAACTGAAAATATGTCAATGAAAACAAGAAGAAACTGAATTAACGCGTGTTTTTTTCTGCTTTTTTTTCTTCTGCGTTTTTTGACACGCGTGTTGTTAGGGTTAGCTTAGTCATTTTACTCTTTTCAAATGTTTTTTGGACCAACAATTAAATATTTTCTCCCGCTGGACTAGAGGATAAGATGGGTCGGGTTTTGCGGACCAACCGACAAATTTCTCAATATTTATAGATATTTATTAGGGATACAGTGCCCATAAGGTATTTGTATAACTCGCTATTACAGGTTGTACTATTAATAATCGATCTTACAATGTTAGTCGTATCGTCTTAAGTCCAAATTTATAATCAAGCTTATTGGACTGTAACTAAGAATAATTGGAAGAAAAAACCTTCGTACTTAATAGATTCATTATCATTAATAATTTTTTTGCACTTTTCATTTCACTGTGGGTATAGTTATAAATAATATAGGATTATGACAAAATCCTAAATATCTCTTCTGGTGTTATGGGTACTCATGGAAAACCCATCCCCTACGGGTGTTTTCCATACCCGTCCCCGCCCCAGTCTTATGGTAGGGGATGAGTTTTTGATTTTTTGAACGGGGAGGGGATGGGATTCAAGGTCCCCGTCCCATTGCCATCTTTACGCATAAATTAAATAATTTGATAAAATATAATATATATGACACCTTAAAAAACCATTGAAGGTGGATGACAATATACTCTAGATCTTAATCGAGCATATGATCACTTTGCAAGAGTTTTAGTGGAAATTAAACTTTTCAGAGAAGCTACATGATGAATGAGAGAGATAGCTTTGCGTTCGTGGCCTATTTTACATACGAAAGACTGCCTTATTTTGCATCGACTGTAAATCGGTTGGACACAGTTTGAAGGAATACAAGCAACATCCTGGAACTGTAAGGACTAAGGTTGTTGAAAATCAATCGAATGGCAGAATGGGATGTAGGAGCAATGGTTTTTTTTCTTTTTATTTTTTTATGTGATAGGTGGCAAAACTTGCATTATATGACGATACTGTGGTGCCCGGATCTTCCATCGAATAAACTGTAAATAACCCAACTGACAAAAATATTTTCGATGTCGCAATTAAAGATCATGCAGTAGTACCCAGCTCATTGGTTCCTCATGAGTTGGCGAATAGCGTATTATTTCTAGTGCATTCTCCTAGAAATACAGGAGATGACGCCAACTAAGAAGAGTTTGTAAAGAAAATAATTATTCAAGCTGCTAACGGAGTTATCAAGGAAATTGCAACGAAAGCCCAGATATTGCCACTAGTCTTGGTAGTAATGATGTTAATGATGTGAGTCCCCTTTTTCGAAAGGAATTTGCTTGGCATATTTATCTGAGGAGGAGGCGAGATTTATTCTCATAGAGCAAGAAACTAAAAAATGGGTCCCCTCTCCGAAATTAGACATGACTTCTAGTAGTGATAAAAATATATTTAGTAGTATGGCCAAGGTGGAGAAGATATTAGATAACATGGTGGTAAAAGATACTCCTTTTCCCCCATCTGATCGTTTTTCAACATGTTTTGTGTGATTTAAAGAAGAAAAATAATAAAGTAATACAGAAGCAAAGCAAGTAAATTGGAAATAGGCTTGCAATGACCTATGCGGAAGTCCAAAACACGCCTTATGCTGCACAAAACTCTGAAATCGGAGATGCGTGCAAAATGCATCAGCATCAACTTTTATGGCGTTGCATCCTTCACAAAATAAAGGTAAATTGGAACGGTGTGAAAGCTGCGTTTAGCGCGTCGAGCTTGCATAGCATGCTTGGAAAGACAAATCGGCGTGCATTTTTCTGGTACGGAGTGAGGCTTTTTCGCCTTGTCACTGAGTTTTTGAGTGGCACATCATAGATTCTCGGCTTGTGCGGCTTGGCATCGAAGGCGAAATTTTTCGATCTATCACATAAACAGACATATTAAGATTGATGCCCTAAAAATTTAGATAGCAGGCATGAGGAATTGATTTTGGGCTAAACTCCCATTCATGGTACTCGTTTCGCTTATTTGATTAAAATCCCAAACATCCATCAACCACTCTTCCATCAAACTGGTCACGAAAGTTAAATTAACTACGAAAAATATCAACCATCTCTCCGTTAGACGTGTAATGTAATCTTGTTGTAAAATTTTGAAGAAATTGATTTCTTTGTTCTTTTAATTTAATGAAATTGATGGGTTAAATACAGATATAAAGATTAGAGAAAGGGAAAGATTTAACACACATCGACGATAACAAAGGGTAACAGAAGTTAAACCATTTATAATGTAGTGGGGTATTTTGGTCTGTGTAAAAAAACCCAAAAACAAAATTTTGGATGTATTCCCAGCTTAAGATATTAAAACAGTATATTTTAGATTCTTGGATATTTAAATAATAATTTTTTCAATCATCTATTACATCCAAAATTCTAAGGGTTAAATGAAAACAATTTTGTGTTTACGTAAATATCGATGAAATGATAAGATAACATTTGGATACCCAAATAAGCTCATCTTTTCTCGTTAAAATTAGGTTCACAAAGGATAAAACTAACTATGATTGCTAAAGAATCCTATTAGTGTGGCTTTGAAGTCAATGGTCTTTTGGGGGGCTTATTTGGGCCATGAAATAGTAAATGAAGTTATCCCTTATCACATCATTTTCCTAATGTCTATTATACCCTTACCTTTTTTTAAGCATTAAATTTATTAGACTATTGAAGGGCCATTACATTATCAATTACAATATCATATTGGAGTACAGTGTGAGTAGCAGTCTTCATATCGGAGTTGCATTGGTGGCGGTTGTTGGAGTCGAAGTCGAAGGTCGAAAGGCCTCCGGTCAATGCTTTCAACAAGAAAAGCTGTATTTTTTATGGACACAACAATGTCATAGGTATTTGGTTGATGGTAGTGTGGTTCGATGCAATTGAATGAAGATACTATCCAGGGATTTGCGTCCAAATGTTGATGAGTATCGCCCCGTCGATATCTGGTTATCTCTTGCTCTTTCCATCTTTTGGAAATATGCCCTTACCTAAATTTCACTATTCATTAAAAAAAAAAATCATAAATCTATAATCTTCTCCTTCTCTTATCATTGACAAATCATGATGAAGATGATGATCATGATTTCATCATAATGAAGATCATAAAAAAAATAAAAATAAAAAATAAATCAATTATCTTCTCCCCATCCTTCTCTTCTCATTCATAAAGTGTGAAAAGATGATGATCATAATTTCATCATGATGAGGATGATGATCATCAAGAAAACCCAAAACTATTTTCTTCTCCTTCTCCTTCTCATTCAAAGATCATGATAAAGATGATTATCATCATAGAGAGGAAAAACTAAGAAACCCCGCCATTTATTTTTGTTTAAAATGGTTAAAATAAATCAAATTCCATGAATTTCGGGTAAAAAAAGAACAGTTTCTGAAAGTATTTATGGCTGTGAGTTCTTAGATTCCCAACCGTGAATCAAGATTACGGCTAGGATAGTTTGTCGACCCAACCGAGAGTCCATGGTTCGGCTTGGTTTTCCCAACCAAAAGTTTTTTCGATTTTTTTTTTTTGGTTTTCAGAACCAGTTACGGCTGGGAAAACATCAAATCCCAGCCGCAACGGACACTTATTCGGTTGGGATAATTTGTCAACCTAACCGTAGAACGCAAAAATGGTTGAGAAATGATGGTGTTCCAAGCCGTATTTTTTATTTACGGAGGGGAAATAAAGAACTCCTAGCCGAAATCATTTTTCTGATTATTTTTGTTTTTAAAACCAGTTAAGGCTGGGTTTTCCTAGCCGTAACAACAGTTTCGGTTGGGTTTTCCCAGCCGTAACTGGTTCTGGAAACAAACAAAAAAATCAGAAAACTGATTTCGGTTGGAAAACCAAGCTGAAACATATACTTTCGGCTGGAAATCTAAGAACTCCCAGCCGTAAACACCTTCAGAAGCTTCTTTTTTTAACCCGAAATTCATAGAAACATATTTTTTAACCATCTAAAAGCAAAATAAATGGTGGGTTTTCTTAATTTTTTCTTTTTATGATGATCACCATCTTTATTATGATCTATGAATGTTAAGGTTAAAGAGAAGATAATAGTTTTGGGTTTTCTTTATGATCATCGTTCTCATCATGATGAAACTATGATCATCATCTTTATCACATTTTATGAATGAGAAGAGAAGGATGGGGATAAGATAATAGATTTAGTTTTTTTTAATGATGTTCATCATGATGAAACTATGATGAAATCATGATCATCATGATTTGTAAATGCGAGGAGAATGAGAAGATTAGAAATTTAGGATTTTTTTTAATGAATAGTGAAATTTAGGTAAGGGTATTTTTGACTTTTTCATATACCTTGAGTCCCCTATCTATTTTTGGCTACAAATAGCATTTTATCCCCCAAAAACTCAGCCCCTACGGACCCAATAATAGGATTCTTGCTAAAAGGAAGTACTGATATCAACGAGCGAATGATCTGCGGATTACTACCCGCCCTAATAACACCAGTACCCTTTAGCAATAACAAAAAACAAGTTTAACGAAGTTGTTTAATGAAACTTGTAAGCTGCAACCATCTATTAAACTTCTCATGTACACACTGCCACATATACAAGCTGTTTTATTCCTTTGTTGTAACAACTGTAATTTGTAGTCTACCTATTCTCTAACTATTTAGTTTTTAGTCTTCCTAGTCATTAGCTGCACCTATTTCTCTGCGTTTGTTGTTGTATAATCTTATCACAATACTCATGTAATCGTATATATACAATTCAATGAAGTAACTCTCAATAAAATTGTATGAGATAAAACTCTAAACCCAGTATTTCTACATGGTACTCTAGAGCTAGGTTATTTTTTTTCTTCCCTCTGCAACTGCTTCATCATGGAAATTGAAGATGAAACTCAAAACCCTCCATCTTCCACCAACCCTCCACCTAGTAAGGATTCCGTTTTATCACCATCTAGCCCTTACTACGTTCACCCTGCTGATAATCCTACTATGGTGATTTTCACTCCTCTCTTAACCAGTGACAACTATTGCATCTGGGAAAGAGGTATCAGGAAAGCTCTCAGTGCAAAAGCTAAACTTGGCTACATTGATGGATCAATTGAAAAACCCACTGATCCATCTGATCTTCCCCATTGGATTCGTGCTGATGACCTAGTTGGTAGCTGGGTTGCTAATTCATTCGATCCAGTAATCAGAAACAGCGTCATGTCCTTCCCATCTGCAAGAGATCAATGGTTTGAAATCAAAAATCGTTTTTCTCATACCAATGCTCCCAAACTTTATGCCTTGAAACAATCAATTTCAACCCTCAAACAAGACAACATGAATGTTGCAATATATTTTAAAAATCTCAAGACACTATGGGATCAGATAGATTCCTTTCGGCCACCAGTAGCATGCATCTGTACAGCAGGCAAAAGTTTTATGGAACATCACAACCAAGATCGATCCATGGAGTTTCTTCAAGGGCTTCATGATAGGTTTTCTGCGCTACGTAGTCAATGCTTGTTGATGGAGCCAATGTCGTCTGCTTTTAAGTTGTATAATCTGGTCAGGCAGGAAGAGGAACAACAAGGTATTAATTCCTCTTCTATTACTTCAATTGAATCTGCTACCCTCAATGTATCTCGCAATGATCCTAACTTCGCAAGATCCAATCCGCGATCTTTTTTTGAATCTTGGCACTGGTCATGGTACTGGCAATGAAACTGGTAATGGTAACAAACGATAATAAACGACCACGACCATTTTGTGATTATTGTAATAAACATGGACACACTCGTCTCACGTGCTGGAAAATCAATGGGTACCCAAAGGATACGCCACGATCCAGAGATAATGGAACTCCAGCATATGCTGCTGCTGTTGTCCCAGTTTCACCTGCTTCTCCAGGAATCACTGCAGCTCAATATGCTCGGTTAATCTCTTTACTTGAACCAGATCAGGCAGGCAATGACACCGCACCGTATGCCAACTTCGCAGGACCGTCTCACGAGCACGGAGATTGGATGGAGTAGGCGTATTGCTGGACTCTATCACTTTTGTTTTAAACCATCAGTTTCATCATTAGCTGCAAATAAGCCAGTGGATACATGGCACTGCCATCTCGGCCATACAAATATGGATTGTTTCAATTTTTTGTCTCGCAATTTTTGCTTATATTCGTTCTTAGTTTAAACACTTATGTGATGTATGCCCAAGGGCAAAACAATCCCGTCTTAAATTTAATAAAAGTGTTTCTTTGTCTACACATCCTTTTCAATTAATTCATGAGGATATTTGGGATCCGTTCTCTACTGCATCTATTACTGGTGCAAAGTACTTTCTTACAATTGTTGATGATTACTCAAGATGTACTTGGGTTTTCTTGATGAAAGTTAAATTTGAAACACTGAAATTTCTCAAGTATTATTTTGCTTTTGTTATCACTCAATTTAAGCATAAAATCACCAGCATCTCCTCTGGTATTAATAGTTTAGTAATTCCACAATTACAGACTTTTAGATCTGACAATGGCTCTGAGTTTAAGTCCAATGAGCTTCAATACTGGTTTCATCAAAATGGGATTTTACATCAAACAAGTTGTGTTTATACCCCACAATAGAATGGTATTGTGGAACGAAAACATTGTCACTTGCTTAATGTAGCAAGATCTCTATGCTTTCAAGCCAACCTTCCATTACATTTTTTGGGGGAATGCATTTTGGCTGCTACGTATATCATCAACAAACTGCCCGCACCAGTTTTGTCTCACAAATCACCCCATGAAATGTTGCTAAAAGCACCTCCGGATTATTCTTCTCTTCGAGTTTTTGGTTGTCTATGCTTTGGTAGAAATACTAAATTGTCTCACAAATTTGATCAACGTGCCAAGCCAGGCATCTTTCTTGGATATACTTATGGCCAAAAATGTTACATTGTGTATGACCTTGAGGCAAAATCTATCTACATATCTCGAGATGTCGTATTTCATGAGAATAGTTTTCCTTTTCATGACTTATCAACTCCTCCATCATTGTATATCCCTACGTCAGATCATCACTCTGACTATACGAACTATGATATTATCTTTAACCCTCTGTCCTTCACACAATCATCCTGTGATACTTCTAAAACCACTCATTCTCCTGATTCTTGTTCAATGCATCATTCTGAACAATCGCATCCTGACAGGCGTCCTCATAATTCCGCTGCACAATCATTTGTCATTTCGTGTGGTTCACAAGATAATTCCCTTATTCATTCCTCTCCATCTCCGTGTGAGCCTCCATTAGCTGTTGCATCTCCAAGACAACCATCTTCCACTGAGCATCGCTCTCATTCTTCACCTGCCATAACCCACTCTATTCGGGCAGTACGTTCAGTGGAAACTGCAGTCCCTGAATCACATTCTCGTCCTATTCGAGATCGACATCCACCATCTTATTTGCAGGATTATTATTGCTCTACAGCTACGAGTAACTCTACCTCCCTTTATTCGATGACAAATTATTTGTCTTTTGACAAATTTACTCCGTCTCATCAAGCTTTTCTCGTTTCTATCATCCTCAATGCAGAACCAAAATCTTTTATAGAGGCTAATAAATGCCCTAAATGGCGTGCTGCCATGGCCAAGAAAATAATGGCTTTAGAAGCCAACAATACTTGGATATATGTTGATTTGCCATCTGGAAAAACAACCATTGGCTGTAAATGGGTTTTCAAAATCAAATTCAATGTGTTGATGGTTCCATTGAGTGGTATAAGGCTCGTCTCATAGCAAAGGGTTACACCCAACAAGAAGTCATCGACTACTACGATACCTTTGCTCATGTGGCTAAATTAGTCATTGTTCGTGTTTTACTCTCCATTGCAGCCATCAAAGGATGGTCTCTCCATCAATTAGATGTCAACAATGCTTTTCTCCAAGGAGACCTAGATGAAGAAATTTATATGAAGGTATCTCCTGGTCTAGCACGCAAAGGTGAGTCTAAGGTTTTTAAACTCAAAAAGTCTCTCTACGGTCTTAAACATGCCTCTCGTCAATGGTTTGCCAAACTATCTTCATTTTTATTATCTGAAGGCTTTACAAATCATTATGTGATAATTCACTTTTCACGTATCAACATGGTACAATCTCAATTTTTGTCCTTGTTTATGTTGATGACATTATCATCACTGGCACGGATGATGACTTCATTAAATTTCTTAAGCTTCGTCTTGCTTCTCATTTTTCGATCAAAGATCTTGGTCGTCTTCAGTATTTCTTGGGGATTGAGGTTCTAGATCTTCCAAAGGAATTTTTACGTGTCAACGGAAATATATCTTTGATATTCTCAAGGACTCTGGAATTACAGGGGCTCGTGTATATGCTTTTCCAATGGATACACATCTCAAACTGCTTCCTACTGACGGTGTGAAATTGACTGATCCAAGTCCTTTTCGCCGTCTCATTGGTCGCTTGTTATATCTCACTGTCACTCGTCCTGACATCACTTACTCAGTAAACTACCTGAGTCAGTTTCTGCAACATCGAAGATCAACTCACATGGATGCTGCTCATCGCATCTTACGCTATCTGAAAGGAACTATTGGACATGGCATATTATTGTCCTCATCCAGTTCTCCATCTCTCCATGGTTACACCGACTCTGATTGGGCAGGCTGTCCAATCACTCGACGTTCTACCACTGGATATTTTATTACCTTAGGTAATAGTCCCATTTCATGGAAATCCAAGAAGCAACCTACTGTGGCTCGCTCGTCGGCTGAAGCTGAATATCGTGCATTAGCCAATCTCACAGCTGAGCTTCAATGGTTGGTTTATCTCTTAAAAGACATGCATTTTTCATGTCCTCTTCCTATCACTGTTTCCTGTGATAATCAAGCCGCAATCCACATTGCTCAAAATCTTGTGTTTCACGAGCGTACTAAACACATTGAGATCGATTGTTACTTTGTTCGTGAAAAGTTATTAAGTGGATTAATTCTACCAAAACGTCTTCCATCCGCTGATCAGTTGGATGATGTTTTCACCAAGCCGTTGGGAGCTCCACAATTTGGTCGTCTAGTTAGCAAGTTGGGCGTTCGTTCAGACTCTACCGCTCCAACTTGAGAGGTATTAAACTTCTCACGTACACACTGCCACATATACAAGTTGTTCTATTCCTTTGCTATTCCTTTGTTGTAACAACTGTAATATGTAGTCTACCTATTCTCTAGGTATTTAGTTTTTAGTCTTCCTAGTCATTAGCTGCACCTATTTCAATGCGTTTGCTGTTTTATAATCTTATCACAATACTCATGTAATCGTGCATATACAATTCAACGAAGTAACTCTCATACAACTCAGATAAAACTCTAAACCCAGTATTTCTACACCATCCATAGATTCCATACTTGAAACGATTACATTTAAACACTACACTCCACCTGTTGGGACGATGGATCAATGTTACCTTTACAATCATTCTGACAATAAACTGCAGCGAAAGCTCTCTAATCAATGTCGCCCCAACAGGAAAAAAAAGGAGGCATTGACCACGACCGTCCAGTAATCCTGGATAGAATTTCTAGCTTGGGACTAGAAGATAAATGCCACCTATGCAAAAGCAAAAAATATCAACTTATGGACCTTATCCATTTTCAAACCACGCAATTGGCAAGCACTCTGTGGTGCTTTTCTAGCTGGACCCTACTCCACCCTGATTGGATAATAAAATGAAATGAACTGTTTGCATCGAGATTATTATGAATTGGTCAGTTATTTTTTACTGGATACAACTGATTTTTCGTAAATTTGTATCCAGTAATTTTTTACTGGAATGACCAAATGGGCATGCTATCGTTCCCCATACGCCAACGAAAATTACCACCTTAAGAATCTAAGAACGTAAAATGCTTTTACTTGTAATCTGGAAGAAGATCTAGAAACAAACCTCACTCACTCCAATAATGTTCACAAGAAAACGGTGAACAGAAAAGATGAATCAACTTGCAAAGAATCTACTTGTGTCAGTGTCACTATGTATTTCGTTTTCTAAATAATTCATGAATAATCATGCACAATTGGAAGGACCAATCTCTTTCAAACACACAGGAACCAAATCACAATAAATAACTAAATTTTTATTTTAAGAATACATGTGGATCGAGTAGAGTTGCACGTTATATTATGGGTCCATTGCATTTTACTAGTCTTTTAATTGATTGATTAATTGGTATATTTATCCAGAATTCCATCTCTCTCTAAATTGAAAAACATTAGCATCGTCTATAACCGTGTTTTATGCATCTCTTCACTCTCTTCTTGTGTCTTTTTGTCCGTAACATGTTTTGATGTGCTGCTAAAACAACTTAGATCTTGTTTTATTGTTTTTGCAGTATCAGTCACATGTAATTAAGCACTAATTATACTTGGTTAACACAGTACACATGCATTAGATTCTGTCTCTATGTATTCGTTTAGTCATCATTCTTATTACACCGATTTGGCAATTGTCAAAATCTCAACATAAGTCTCCATTGCTTCTTGTCATACTATTTCTGATAGTTTGATTTCGTTCATTGAACAACTCTGGTACTACTGTGGTTTCATTCATTGCACGTTCCTGGGAGTACATATGTCGCCTATTACATACATGTCCAAGAATCTTATTCTTTCTTTACGCACTTGCTCAGTACATAAGTTGTCCGTCACCCCACCACACACACAGACCAAAATTTAGTGGATAGTTTTTTTGACACCAATAGTTGGGTGAAAGTATTATTGGTATTTAATTGAACGTTCATTTAATTTGTACCTTGTGTTGCCTCGTCTACGTGGAGGAGGTTACATGGGCTCCTTCGCTTCGCTTTGTCTAATTTCTGCACCTGGGGATGGAACTCTACGGATAAGGGATGAGCAACAAACCAAGCCCACAAACAGACTTGGTGGCTGACATGCTCTGGATATTCTGAACGATTTTCTGGGGACCATGGTTTTTTTGGGGAACCATGGTTTTTTTTGGGAACCATGGTTTTATTTTGGGTAAAGACATTAGAAGTAAATCTAGGTCATCCCTTATCTAGATATTTATATTAATACCTAAATTACCCTTCTGATTAATTTTGGGTGATGATTAGTGAATGATTTAGTTAAAAACAATTAGTGAGATTAAATTAAAAGATGGGTTTATTATTAGTTGAGTAGAATTATTGAGAGAGTAGAGTTAGAGAAGATGAAGGAGAAAAACATGGAAAATAGATTTTTTTTCCAATTCACTAAGTTTGAATATTCAAATGATGAAAACTCATATGATTCTTCATCTCCATCCTCTCGTAGAATATTTGTTAATCTTCAAAATGATCCTGATTTGAACTGGATTTTGAACAGTTCGGTTACTTTATATGAAGAACAAGTAATCGAACTCATCTGAAGCTGTAGTTCGGTTGCCCCGTGAGATGAACAAGTAACCGAACTCATCTGAAAGTGTAGTTCAGTTACTTGTTCCAAACACGCAGGTTACCGAACTCTCTAATAATAGAATTTCTAGGAGTTACAGCGTTATGTTCGGTTGGTTCTCAACTAACCGAACTTTGGTGTACAAAGTTCGGTTGGTTCGCAAACTGCATGCACTTCTGATCTAACCGAGCTTTACGTAATATAAGAGTATATAAGTTTACAAAGTTCTGTTCTTTCGTAAACTTGAACCTAACAGCTAACCAACCGAACTTTGAGTTCGGTTTCTGCGATAAAATTGTGAAGTTACAGAACTTAACAAACAAAAAAAATGTGAAGTTCCAGCATCTATTGGCTAAGTTCGGTTACTTTGTAGTTTTAAAAAATTTTGCGAAAAAACCGAACTTTATTGGCTAAGTTCGGTTATTTTGGAACTCAAGATAGTGGCCTCAACAACACAGTTCGGTTAGACTGGTTTGTTTTTTTTCGGTTCTAAGGGTGGAGTTCGGTTACTTTGTAGTTTTAAATTTTTTTTGCGAAACAACCGAATAGAGAGTTCGGTGACTTAGTTTTAAATCCAATAGAACCGAAATGTTCTTCGTGTTCTTCATTTTCAAGAACTTCGGTTAGTAAACTAGGGTTTTTTGGAAAATCGGCCTAACCGAACATGGATCTGTAACTCCTACTAAAACCCTATTTTGATGATTTCTATTCGATTGAAGCAATCAAAATCAAATTAAAGTGAAGGGTTTGTTGGAAAATACCTCCGGAGTGGTCCCATGGCAGAATCAGGATGCGGCTGGCGTCTTTTATACTCGATAAAATTATCATGTAACAGAACTTAATTGTGATTGCATTGATGTTGTTACATTTCTTAAATAGGCGGTGGTGGTGGTGGTAATCGGTGGTTGGTGGTGATAATCGGAGGTGGTGGTGGTGGTAATCAGCGGTGGTGGGCGGTGGTGGTGGTTATATATATATAGGTGGTTATTAGGTTGGTTTTAAATTAAATTAGGTTAAGGGTAGGTTAGTCATTTCAACGTTTTAGGACATCCCTCATCACTATAGGGAAGGTGGCCTAATAAAACCATGGTCCCCTCGAAAAAAAACCATGGTCCCTAGAAAATCATTCATATTTTAGGAGCGTATTTTAGGAGCGTAGACCACACAGTCAGGCTAGACTGGGCAGTTACCATTCTAAGGAGACGTTCAAAACCAATCCTAGACACGGTCTACAAAAGGCTAGACTGTGCAGTTACCACTTACCACGTTCAGAACCAATCCTAAACACATAAACCTAAACAGCTGAGTAAAACTGAAATATCAACAAAGAGGAAGCAAAATTTGACAAAATCTACCTTTGATATATAGGTTAGATAACACCAGTAACAAAATTGCAGTTGAAAGTAAAAAGAAAACAAGTAAATGAAAAGCTGATTTGTATTTAATAAATGAAAACTACTGCCGGGCCACAAGAGGTGGAAAGAAGCACACAATTCTCTCGACCTTAAGCAGTTCCATAACCTGATATTCATTCCATTTCTTCAATGGCTGCTTGTCCAGCAAAACTGATTTATTTCTTAGGAACCTCAGAACATGATATAGTTATATACATAAAACGTATATTTTCTCCGTATGCCCTATATTAATTTGCAAATTATACCCCTGATGATGCTTTCCATCTCACCAAGGAATTGAGAAACTCCATAACCTACAACCAACCAAATAAAGAACAACATAATCATAACATTCACATACCATTAACTTCGTACAAATAAATGTAATACTGACAAATTAGTGAGTGGAACATGTCTTTTCAGGACCAGCTAGCAGAAGGATAGCAAAGATTTCACATTACAACGACCTATGATCGATGCGCGATCGTCACAAAAATTAATATCAAACATACACACCTCATTTGGTTCCCTCAGGGAGTAGAAGGCTTTGCTATCTTTCAGTTTTGATGACACTAAAATGCCAAAACCACGGTTACCTTCACGCAAAACCTAACAGCACAAATACATAATCAATCAGATAGTTTCTCTATTACCCCATTGTCCATCATAAAATCAAAGCCAGAATGACAACCAAAATAAAATCATAAATAGGTGCAAGGTTAAAAGTTCACCTTAAATGCATCCTCATCCGTTCGGTCATCTCCAATGTATATAGGGAGCACATCATCACAATTACTCAGACCTGCAAAATACATGCTTCGGTTACACTACAGAAGTATCGAAAAGAACATACAAGGAGGTGGAAATTTTGGTATCTTTCTCACACAAGACACACATAAGATCATACCAAGAGATTCAAGTAAAAATTCCACAGCTTTCCCTTTGTCCCAGTCAATCACAGGGCGGACCTCTAAAACCTGCCAAAGGGAAAGAGTGAAATCAAAATACAATTAGAAGTAAGCCAAACGAAGATAACCAAAGTAAAACAAGAAAAAAAAATGGCCCACAATATCCAACTTATCGTGCAAACACACCTTCCGTCCATGAGTCAGTCGTAGACGAGGAAAGCGTTTCAATAAGTCAATCACACGTTGTGCAATTGTCGTCCAATCCTGGAAGAAAAGGCGGATTTTTCAGCATGAAAATTTGATACTAATTCAAAAATCTTTCGTAAGAGATCCGAGGTCCAATAGATGCTCGTCAGTATCATAGTTGACCATAGATAAAAATAGCACTTACCTTCTCATCTACATTTCGGTAATGCACAGAGACGCAAAACTTGTTATTTTCAACAGTAGCACCTTTTATTGCTTTAGTTTTCTTGACAAGGGATCTAAAAACCTGCCCATATAAAAAGAAACACAAATCAGCTGGTTTACATAGCACAGCATAGCATTCTGCTACATCTACACTATCGTTACAATATAGGTTGAGGCTTGCATGGAGTAGTATGGTTGCCCAACATGCAGTACTCCCACACCTAGTGTGTATACCCACAACAAAAGGGAGAAGGTGTCAACTGGTTGTGTTGCGTAAAATGATGAGGCCACTTCTCTCAGATATACTCTCCAGCATAAAATAAAACGAACCAATTTTAAAAGACATGACCTAAAGTCTTCACAGTTTAAGGCTCACCGCTCAGCGATCATATTCCACTTTGTCCATAAACTATGATGATAAATTATGATGTCCCAATTCTGAGGCATCATGTACCTTAGAGATTACCCACAGATCCATAAAGCAGTTTATGTTATTCGTAAATGAAAGGCCTAGCAGTTGGTAACAGTTTGAAAGATCAAATTCTGATCAGACTAAGACAAATTTAAATTCCCAAATCATATTAACATATTTACTACTAGTTACTTGAATCATTAAATTAATGAATACTCAATATAAAGATAAAACAAATTACACACCTCGTCAATCATCGGTAAAAACTCACTTGCAGGCTGGAAAAGATTTACTTCCTTACCCTTCAAGAAAACAAAGTATAATTAAAAAAAAGCGAAGACGGATTATGAAAGCTTAAAGAAGGAATAAAGGATGTGGTATCCAGTTTCACAAAGAAGTAAAAGATGAACAGCATAAATCCATACCTGCTCGTCAGTAGATCTAATACAGTTTAGATGGTCATCAACAGACTCGGGGCTTCTGACAGGGCCCATGATGTCCATCCCATGACTTCCAGCATAGTAAAGTTCAGTTAGTCCTACGAAATCATATACCTGAAGAATGGGAAGTTAAAATTGAAGGCTCAGTCTGAAAAGTTAAGAATAGAGACGGAAATTAGTCATTCACGCTTGATACCTTATCACGACTTCTTCCACTAATTATAGCTGTCGGAAAATGCTTAGCGACCTCTTTTACAGCCAAACGCATCTAAAAAAATTACATAATTAGGGGCAAGCACACAACAAAGAAAAATTCACAAATAACACACGATTTTAAGGTCCATTGGTAGTAAAAATGAAACAGCTCAGTCCTTACAGCATCTGACATAAAAGCACGGTCCGGGTTATCTACAATTGGTGATAGTGTCCCATCATAATCCAGAAACAAGGCAATCCTCTTATCCTTTGCATGAAGAGCAATTCTTTCAAAAGACGCAAGTGCTGATGGATATTTGAGCTGCTAAGAGAAAAGCAAATTAATTAGTTATCGGTCTTGTAGTTAAAAGAAAATCTTAGACGTTGAACCCCACCCGGAAAAAGCAAAGGAAAAGGAAACTTACCAGCCAGGAACTATATTCAACTTCATTTTCATCTGAAACAGTACTAGATTCTTTCGTCATCTTCTTCGGAGGAGGTGATGAGGATTTCATGGCATCCAACCAACCGCCGGAACGAACATCATCAAGTATTCCAAGTATGGGTTTCTTTCTAGGAATTGTTAAATACAGTACAGGAGATAACGACATTCCCGTGGGGGAGCAAGGTAACAGACTGGAGTGAATGCCTAATCTGGACTTGGACATTGGTACGGGATCAGTGAGAACAGATGCCACATGGTTAGACTTCATGTCCATTTAAAGCAGATAAAGTTCGGGTTTATGATACCTAAAAGCGAAAAAATGTAATACTCCCAAGCAACGATTGGTTGGTCAAAGACACTAATATTCACAGGTTTCACTCCTACAAGACTATATTACTGTTTATCCGACCCTTTTATCAATGAAAAACCACTTCTTTAGAGTTTTCTTGTCACTGCAATGGCGTATGCAGTCCATCAAATGAACGATTCCGGAAAACTGACAAACATGAGGGCATGTTAGTGAAACTGAAACCCATTCAGTTTACATAAAGTAAAAGCAGAATGCGCTTAATAATCTACCTTTTCATCTCCAATCCTACACTGCATTTATATGACGTAACCGAACATCATTTATGCAGAAGGAAAAGCTTGAGATTTTGATACACCCACTGCACAAGAAGCGACAGAATATTACTACTCATATTTTCCAGGAGGAAAAAAAAGAAACTAGAGCATGAACGCTGACTACTTAGAACAAGTGTTGGGAAGGGACGAATATGTTAAGTGAACTAGATTAAGTAAAAAAAAAAAAGTGAATTGGATGAACTCAATTTGGATCGCAAGTGCATGTTTCATGAATGGAATCTACAGATTGATGTTCCAGGGAGCAATTTTAACAAGGTTTGACCCCTGGCATCGATATCATCATTATATGGTTTCAAATCTAATGATGCTAACCTTTCCAACAAATATATAACATAATTCACACACATAATTTACAACAAAATACAAACACTAAATATAAATAAAAAGAAAGTAAGAGTTGCCTTAGCTGCGGACATTCCAACTATGTCTATCTAGCAGCCTAAAAACCAAGAGGCCTTCCAAGGGATGTCCAGGGGCTTGATTTCTCATCAGGAGGCAAATCAAAGGTTTATAATAGGCAAGAGCACAAGACTATTTATATCCTCATGGAGGCTCTCTTTAGGAAAACAAAAATGGACCTCCTAGAAAGCAAGGAAACCATTGAGCTGTGGATCTGGGAATCTGGTAGCCTAAATGATAACGCGTAAAAACTAGATCGATAAAACAGATAAAGCTCCTACACATTCTCATCCGCATAAGAAGAAATATCATAAAAAATCCAACACCACTAACATTCAAAACATCATCCTTCACATTGTTAACCAAGATAAAAAGATATTATCACCTAGTGTTGGGAGAACAAAGATACATCAAAAGAAATTAGCAATATCTTAGTGTTGGGAGGATGATACATCCCCCAATTACTGATATTTCTACATCTCTTTTCCTAATGAAAATTGTACAGAGAAACAAATATACAGACCAAAGAACCAATTAGAATGAAAGAGATGACAATGATAACAAACAACATACAAAAGCTGACCCATGTTTATCGAACAAATCCATAACGATTTTCACATTATAACATATAATCATCAATGACAAAGCAATCTATGATTTTCAGATTAACACATTATAGAAGTACAATACCAAATATTGATAATCATAAAAGAAGCCCCTTTCTTTCCTATATCATCATCAATCATAAACGAAATGCATGTGTCATCTCATAAGGAACTAAAAGAAATAACAAGAAACCAAATTAAGATTCTTCCACCAAAGAGAAAAAAAAAGATTCTAATCAATTTCCTAAATGCGATTAAAGATAATTGAACAAAAAAGTAAAAGAAAAAAGGGACAACTTTAGTTACCTAATTTTTATTTATGAATCCCAAAACTCTCTTGAGAATGCAAAGAATAGATTGAACGCCTATGAATCTCCACCAAATGAAAAAAGAGCTTGAAATAGAAGAATATGAGAAAGAAACGGAAGCAATGAGAAAAGGCAGAGCGAAGACAATGGGGAATTGTATATAGAAAGAAACCCTAGAAATCAAAAGGGGAGAAGAAGAAGGCTGAGAATGGAAAGGGTTTAGGTTTTTATAGAGTTTTTCTCGACGTGCGAAACTAAAAATAAATACAAATGGCCACACCCACCACAACTGTTGACGTTGTCCAACCGAATATTTGATACCACCAAGCCTTGTTTTAGTATTCCCAGAAATACCTAATTGTCGGTTTTCTAAATTTGGAATAGTGGTTTTTGTTCAACACACAGTAAATTAGTAAATGGGGTAACAGTTCCCGAATGGAACCGAATTCTTAACAAAAACGTGTTCCGAATCCGTTCCGTACGTTACCATTTAGTAGCAAGTTTGGTAATTACTTGTGTGCTAAGGTTGGAAGTGGAACCTTTATACGCCTGTTGTATTTCATCGTCCTAAACGCAACTCTTTGGTTGTATCAATCGTGTCATCTACAAAAGAATCTAATTTATTTTTTTATTTTGCGTTGAATGAGAGTCGTGTAGAGAAGTTTTCAACATTGAGTTATGGAAGTAAGTTCTTGATGACTCCCAAACTAATTAAATATATGAGAGATTCTAACATGACGTGCTTATTGTTATGTTCTTACTCTATAGTGACATCATTTCTGGGTATTACTTGGTGAAGTTCTGACTTTGAAGGGCAGCTACAGCTAAATATATTTACCAAAATTTAACTCATTGGTTCTGCTTTTTTTCTTTGTTTCTACAGCAAGTTCACACGCTTAGACCAAAGTCAAACTTCCTAGTATTAGATTGCGTGTATCAACCCTGGCAAAGTAAACTTTTGAAAGGAAAAAAGGCAGAAAATAATAATAAAAAGTAAACTTTTGAATGTGTCTGGTTATATCACAGAAAAAGTTCTATGGCCCAAGAGAAATGACAAACGGAAGATTCATCTTATTGTCCTTCGTTCTTTCTCGTGCTTTTACCTCTTTTCTTCTCCTTTTTATAATAGTACTTTTTTTTTAATTTTAATGAAACCGCCAAATATATTTTTGATAAGCTCATCAGTCATCACAACTTTTTTTCTTTCCCCGCTTACGTGGACCCACCTAATACCGTCATTGAGTCAAAACCACGTGTCATTTGGCTTCGTTGTGTCCCACGAAGATGACTCCAGCTGTAAAATACACTCTCTCTTTCCGTCCGCTATACAGTTAGGTGGGTCATCTAGTCAGCACCCTAATTTGGCGCATACTTTCACTTTCTTCACCGAACAACTGTCACAAAGTGGTTAGACTGTGACCCGACATTCATTCACCCACTCGTAACCCGAGTCTAGATAACACACTTGATCGTTTCGCCTCTACTCCCTCATTTTGCCCCTCTTGAACAAGGGTGTCGAGTCAGCAAAAAAAACAAACCCACTCTTTAGGGTCCTACCCACGTTAGAGATTGGTTAACAAGATGTTACTCAAGCTGCTCAACAACTGTTTTCTAAGACATAAGTATTGTAACTTGCGCCGACACAAATCCTCGTGTCAAGCTATTCGGATCTCAGAATGTCACGTGCCTAGTATAAAAAGACTAGGCCTTTGTTGTCAAGGTAATCGTGCGGTGAATCGTTATATTGTAATCCAGCTGTCGACGCGTCTTTTACGTGATCAATAGTTAGGCTCCTCCTCCTCCAAGTTAAACCCACCGAGAGAAACCCGTGCTGCCATAAAGTACTAACGTCACGTCAGCAGTTTGGTTTGTTTCCACACCTCTTTTAACTGAAAAGTCAAGGGCGGTTTTCAGTTTTAACGGGCTCTACTCGATTAAGACTGGAAAGATGAGAAATTAATTTAACCGTATAGAGAAAATGACAACCTAATGCTCAACTGTCGGCTGAAAATATGACTTATGACTTGCTTTTGTCTTGTGATTCTTACTTTTCAACTCATATATGAAACCTGCACCGCCTGTTGCTGGAAAAGTTGCACATCAACAGTGTTGAACAAAAAGGAAATTTGAATGGTTCATTCTACCATCACTATATCACCATCATGTGCTCATCCAACACCTTCAATTCTCAGAACTCCATCTTGGTCCAAGAGTTTTATAGGTTGTGACGTTATTTTCCAAGTTATTTGATTGATGAAGTTGAATCGGAAGTGTACGACTATAAGGAAAAAAGCACCGACTAGCCACAGCAGCATTGACCATTAGGGGAACTCATGAATAAACAAGGAAGGAAATGCAATGAATGAAATAGTGATATGAACATGGTATTATCAAATCATTGATATATCTGTTGGCTACCTCGGCACATGATTAATATCAAAATCCCCTTCCCAATTATTGAAAAGAAAAAGAGCAAAAGAACATTACAGCTAGCATAAATTATAAGGAAGAAAGACAAAAAGAATTAAATTATTGGGTCTCAAAACTTACAAAAGCTAAATTTAAGAAAAAAAAAGGAAGAAAAGAAAAGAAAAAGAGGGAGCTGAAAATACGACTTCTAATCATTCTCTGCATCACATAGGCTGTTAGGAAGTTGTAATTTCATCCTCTTGCTTTGTTTATCGTTTCATGTTTATCCCCATCTTAAAATTGCAGAACCCCATGTAAGGCCAGCGCCAAACCCAGCAGTGGCAATTGTATGACCTGGTTTCACCCTTCCACTTCTTACAGCTTCATCTAATGCTAAGGGGATTGATGCAGCACTGGTGTTACCATAGTTGGCCAAATTCGATATAACTCGGTCTGGTGGGATCTCTAAGCGGGTAGATACTGCATCTATGATTCGCTGGTTTGCCTGCAATAATAGGATTTTTCATTATTATGTTCGTTACATTCATCCACATCTACTGTATACTAGATACAAGATCTTGTACGGTCATTATATTCACAAGAGAGCCGTGTTGCTCATAATGTCATTGGTAACAGAACTTGCTACCAGTAAGTTACATTAGAAAAGGCTAATGACATGGTGGTTTTCCTTCCAGACATTTCAAGTGTAAACCTGTACCTTATTTGGGGCCTATAAGGTTGTTAAGACCATGCTACTTGTCAGCCAACAAAGTCATACTCGGTAACAACCATGTTGTTTGCGTGGGTTGCTCTAAAATCTAAAGATACCCATGTTCTAAAAGAAACCTGATTTGTAGACCCCAAGTGTGTTTCTGTTCACCCACTTTTAGCTTGGATCCAGAATACTATATATGATATTCTTTTTGAACCTAACACTCAAACCCCAGCATCTTATTGAAAAAAGCATTAAATGTGGGCCAAGACAAATAGATGCATCCCATGGACCTTACGGAATGGTGTATACCATTAGTAACTCACTATCCCATGCAATAATGAGTTTTTTTTGTCGAATGATTTTTCTTTTTATGTAAAATACCTGATGAAGAAGCAGCCAATCGATGTCAGAACCTGACAGACCAGATTTTTCCAAAGCAGACACAATTGACTGTGGAACACACCGGCAAGCAAAGCGGAAGACCTCCTTGCCATTCATTTGAATTTCAGAGAAAGAAGAGCGTTTTGGAGGAAAGTCTAACACTGAACCATTTGAACCTAACTTTTCTGTTTCATCGTCTACATTACCATTTTTAATTTGAGCATTTAAGTGCCTGCAAAATTGGACGAGTAAGTGAGCATTCCATCTGATATCCTAGAAAAGAACGGAGAGGACACAAAAATATTAAAGAAAGGAGTTCGATTATGCCATATACAGGAGAGAACACACACTTTTGGCCATCACCATCACTATGCAAGTCAAAACCAAATAAACCATCTTCGTTGCCATCACAAGCCTGCAAAACAATGAATCAAAACTAAGAATCTTCAGTAAAATAATTGGTGGAATAACATTGTAGGATCTTAGCGACCCACATATGCCACATCAGGTGTGGGTGTACAGATAATGCTTAACTTGTGTGGCTTGAATTAGTAAAACAATGCCCACAATAGGACTTTCCCTACCATATTAAACATGAGTCCGCAAAATTTTAAGGACCATAAAGGGCCCATCCACGGGACAACATGCACTGGGAGATTCAATCAAATTGAAAAAACGTAAACCATACTTCATCTCTCAAATAATGCTTGATACAGTCTAACGTAAGATCTTAGCCAGGTGTTAATTTGTTGGTTACTCTTTGAAGTAGAGATACCAACTTATTCACCCATTCACTGATAGAAGAAGAAAAATATAAAGCCAAGTACCTGTACTAATACAGCACCAGCACCATCACCGAAGAGAATACAGGTCCCTCTATCCGTCCAATCAACATATCGGGAAAGAGAATCAGCACCAATTACTAGCACATTTTGAAACCCACCTCCTGATATTTCATCATGTTAGATTGAGTCATATAAATCATGTGCAGAACTCTAAAATGACTTCCTACAATACATTTGGGAAAATTACTTACCTCTAATATGACAAGCAGCCGAGACTAGACCCAAGACAAATCCACTACAGGCAGCAGTTATGTCATAAGCCAACGGATTTTTAGTACAACCTAGAGCTCTCTGGATCTGATATTGGAATCCACAAAATACAAAATCTTCTCAGACTGGAATTACTGTCACGAAGATTATTGGAAAGCTGCTGATATAAAATTTTACGCTTGATTTTATAAACAACCTAGAATGAAATTCTAACTGAGCTGTTAAGTTACTAGGAAACCGAGGCACGTTGTAGCAGACAAATATGTAGAGGGTTAAACTGAGCCAGAAACTTGATCAATATTAAGAAAACTTTAAAGGACGTTGTCGCCAATACTTATTAACTCGGTAACCTTATACCACTGATTCTGAGGTAATACAGAAAGCTTCCTCGGTTTCATTGGATTGAGCATTGAAGCTATTAACATATTATATTTCCTATTTCTGGTAAACTTCTTCTTGTCATTTATTATGAAAGTTAATTCTAACTAATGATGAATATAATCCAATAATCTAGTTCGTATAAAACATACCTGAGGAGCACTGCCAAAAAGATCCTCAGGAGTAGAGGTGCACATGAGAATTAGGTCTACATCATCAGCCTCAACTTGAGCCATCTGAAGAGCTTTAGAAGCAGCCTCAACAGCCAAATTTGTTAATTTTTCATTGCCTACAATCACATAACCAACTAAATTACCAATACGGTTCAATGTTGGCAAAGTAACATGCACTGAGCTGGTAAGCTTAAGTTGCTTATATACCACGGCTGTGATAAAAGAATAGGACAAGAAAATGTTTATGTTCTTAAAAATTGCATGGATGTTAGAGATTCTGAACCACAAGTGGAGAGGATCCTAGGTTATTTGGTTAGACACCAACTTATCCAGAAAACACAAAAGTATGATTGGTTGGGTAGATGGCGAACACCCTAGAGGAGTACATTACTTTGAAGCAAATCATTCTAAGAGGATCGTTTCAACTCAATGCACGAACCACTTGCATGGAATGCAGCATCAAGTCCACCAAAAACTCAAAGGGTAGACGACTTTGTGTACCACATGGCTCCTAATAATAGACATAACGAAGGGGCAAAAAGTAGGTATAACAATGTCAAAGAGGAGAGTCTACCTGCAAGAACTCGTCGATTACGGATTCCTGTACGAACTGATATCCATTCATCAGAAGTTTCAACAACCTTTGAGAGATCGTCATTGGAAATCAGAAGATTGGGTACTGCCGAGCCACATCCAACCAGCTTGCACCCTTGACCAACTCTGCATAACAGTTTTGTCAAAAGGACTGATGAAAACTGAACTTCATATCATGCATACTTTCCATGAATTGCATATTTCAGATTCCATGCATTTATATTCCATGCCTAACATGATGACACATATAGAGAGATGAGAAACCAGTAATTGTAGATATTCTGGAGTCTATTTAGCACAAACAGTTCAAAGGAGACATACATTAGTATCTATTTCTTATCCAATTAAACTATTCCAATGAACCATGCAGCCAAACATGGAATCCTGCCATACGGTTTGAGTCGCTCTTCCAAACCATCACTAAAATCAATTAAATAAACCAACCTTAACCTCTCTATGAAATTAGTAATAACACAATTCTTAACCATCTCAGTTGATAATAACTTAATTGTACATAGTCGAAGATGATTCCGATTATATGAACATTGGGTTGCATCACAGTGTCAAAAACCTACGATATACAAACTCCCCACAACCAACTGATAAGCGACCAAACCCAATTGTCGTAAATAGAAACCAAGCATATGTACATTTGATATCAATACAAAGGGGGTTACGAAATTTGCCAACGAGATCTGAATTCAATACTAACAACAGACTTTGTGTCACTACATGCATAAGCTATTCACCCACATTGTATAGAAAGTAATCCAATTCACATTTCTAGGATTCATCACATTGCACAGGGTATAAGAGAATCTACCAATAAAACTACTCAGCAACTAAGCACAAATTAAGCAACCGAATGCAATAGAACCAAGAAACTTAGCTCACTGAATCAGGTACAAAGTAGATTGAAAGATAATAACTAACCTGGGTAAACGAGATTGGGAAGAGGAAACTCCGGATTCAACTTTACCTACAACAGCGTTACATTGAAATACCCATTTATTAATTCTCTCAAATGGGTAAACCCCAGATCGTGAAATCCGAAAACCAGATGGATTTGTTTGTGTTCTAAGTGTAGGAATTGATGGAGATGCGAAACCAGATGCATTAGCCATTTCAACAAATAAAAACACCACAAATTAATTCCTAAAAGAACCAATCAAAGATTTTACGATCTTTATCTTTATCTCAGAAATGATTGAAGCAAAATTTGAAATGAGTGAAGAGAACCCATACGAAAACACTAACACACAGTTCAAATAAAAAGTGGATTGATAAGAACAAGAAAAGATGAGTGGGAGGGAGGAGAAACAGAGAGCGTTACAAAGTTTTAAGGTTTATAATAAAAGAAGAAATCGATAAATCCTAAAAAACCAAAGAAGTGAATCAGTGAAAACTCCAATGAGCTAAAACTCTTTTCTTGTTCGGGTTTCTCTCTCCAGTTCTTGTCTTGCAGAACTACTTCTCTGTGAAAATGCTGTCATGAACCACTCCTCATAAATCTCACGTGGTACCAAAACTGGGCCCCAGTAATTCATCAACTACTATTTGGTTGTGCTATAAAGCCCCCTTATGTGATTTTCTCTTTTTGGTTTTTCTTTCTTTCAATCCTATCCATACATGGTGAATGAGGTGATTTTGCGTGGGTTTTTTCTCCCCTCTTTTCTCTTTGTGTTTTTTAATTTTCTTGTGATTTTGCGCTTTCATGGCGCAAAATCAAGACAATAATCCACCAGTTTTTGGCAAAAGGATATGGAATCAATCAAGATCAAAAAGTATCTATATCCCTAGGAATAATTCATCAAACACTAATGCTATGAACCCTAACTCATCTGAGTTTGGGAGACAGCACGAAGAATCAAATCCTAACGCGTTTAGGAATCTGATGGAAACCAGCAATCATAACGCGTCTAGGATTGAGATTAGCAATCATGGTGCATCGAGCAACAATCATGGCGCTTCTCAGGTTGAAGATGGAACTCATGGCGCGTTTAGGAATCCACAAGAAGATAGGAATCAGGGCGTGAATATGGAAGGATCTTATGCGGCTATATTAAGGAGAAGAACTCATGTTTTGTCACGAATTGATGCTGAAACTCTTTCCCATCCTCCAATTCGTTCCACAACTAATAATGATGTTTTGATTAAGATCCCACGCGAGACTCATGCAATGATTAAGGCTGTGTGGAGATTTAGTTTGGTTGGTCGTTTGGTTTTTTTCAAAACCCTAAAGTTTGAAGATGTGAAAAGAGAGTTATTGCATCAATGGAAGCTATCTGGTTCGGTCGAATTTATTCCATGGAAGAAGGGTTACTTTGTTATTAAGCTAGACAATGAAGATGATCGTAAACGTGTAAGTTATGATGGTCCGTGGAAGATTAAATCTTCAAACGGAATTCAACAGCTCAAAATTTATCCATGGACGCCTATGTTTGATCCTTGAAAAGGTAAGATTACCAGAGCTGCAGTTTGGGTTCGTTTCACGGCTTTGCCAATGGAGTTTTCGGATGAAGAGACGATTTTTAGGATGGCAAGAGGGCTTGGTAAGCCGGTATCAGTTGATCCGCGTACTTTGCGTCATGAATATGGTTACTTTGCTGCAGCTTTGATCGACATAGATTTTTCCCAACCTTTGGGAAGAATTTTGATTGATGGTGAGGAGAATGATGAAATTTTTGTTCAAGATTATGAAATCCTTAACAGGCCAAGCTTTTGCGACTATTGTAAATCTATCGGCCACAAAAAATCTGATTGTAGAACAAAAAAATATGATGATTTGAAAGACAAGGCTGAAGTTGAAACTTATCCTGAGATTAAAAAAGCAATTGAAGCTGATATGGATGATTTTAAGAATTTCTGGCAAAAAGAACGAATTCCTAAAGGTAAGAAGAATGTGCCGTCTGATGCTCCACTCTTGGAAAAAGAACAACCTAAGCATGGTGAGGAGCCCATAGTGTTGAAGAAGAGGCAATCAATTCTTGAGATGGCAACTGGAACACGTACAATCTTTTCTGAGCATAGCAATAGTGCTGGTGCTACTTTAGAAGATGATGATAATGAATTGGAGGTGCCTACCGATGCTACAGCTTTGTCCGTGCCGCATGATGCTGTAGCTCCAACTGTTGAGGCTCACAACAAGAGTGTTGTTCAGTCCGTGCAGCTTATGGATGGTGGCATATCCGAGCAGTGCGGAGATGATGCAAACGCTGGTGGTGAAGCTACTCCTGGGTTGCATAAAGAAGGTGCGGAATCTGTCCACAATGAAGATGCGGAATCGGTTTTACGGAGTGTTGGTGCTGTGCTTGAGGAGATGGTGCATGATAATTTAACAAAGGAAGATGATATCGATTTGGAGATGCAAGAGATGGAAGCTTATAGGAATTATGAGGCCATGAAGGAAGCAACTAGGCAACGTGAGGCTGATGCCAAAGCTGCCAAAATTCAACAAAATATTGCTAGGACAAAGCTAGAGAATTTGAGGAAGCAGGTTTTGGATTTGCATCATTCTCCGGTTAATACTCCAATTGCTATGGATGCTCATGAGGAAGCTAGTTTTAGTGCAACCACTAAGACTTCAAGAAGATCTACACCAGCTAAATCTTTAGAAAACTTAACTCTTTCTAATAAGTTTGAAGCTGGGACCGAAGACATTGATAAGGTGGTTATTGAGGCTGATGAAGTGATTGAGGCTGTAGTTGCTATCAAAACCTCAAACATAGTTGAAGAGGATGCAAGGAATTTAGAGATCCTTGCTGATAAGGAGCTAGCTGATCGTGAGAAGAAGGAGTTAGATGACAAGAAGAAAAAATCGAAAGCTCCTAAGAAGAAGCCAGTTGCTGTGGTAGCTGTCAGTCAAGTTCAAACACGAGGTGGAAGGTCTTCTAGACAGGGTTCGGCAAGCCCTTCAAAGAGTAGAGTTAATTAATGCGTGTCTTTTATTGGAATGCTCAAGGCTTGGCTAAAGAAGGTGCAAGGGCCAAGTTGGGTGAGCTTTATCGCTTGCACAATCCTGATGTTATTTGTATTGCGGAGCCTCAGGTTCGTTGCACTACACGTTTTATTAGGAAGCTTAATTTGCTTGATTTTTGTGAAGATGTTATCACTAATGAGGTGCATGGTCAAAGAGGTAACATTTGGGTCTTTTGGAGGAATACTCTTGCAAGGCCGATTGTTTTATCTTCTTCTAAACAGGCTATCACTTTGGATTTTTCTGGTAATTTTATCACGGCTGTTCATGCTTCGTCTGATGCGGTAGCTAGGAGATCTCTTTGGCGTCAACTGGGGCTGGGATATATTTCCATTCCGTGGCTGGTGTTAGGTGATTTCAATTGTGTATTGCGTCTAGATGAGAAAAGGGTGGTAGGCCGATCAAAGAAATTTATATGAATGAGTTTCGAAGTTGGATCTCTGACAATGGTTTGGTGGAAGCGGATGCTATTGGGAAGAAATATACTTGGTCTAATTGTCGGAGTGGAGTTCATAGAATTGTTTCTAAGCATGATAGGGCAGTTATCAATGGTGCTTGGCATGATAAGTTTGCTAACTGGAGGTGCAAAGCTATGCCTAGGATCTGCTCGGATCATTCCCCTCTTTTGGGTTTTGATTTTGATAGTCCAAGGCCGAAGAGGGCTCCTTTTAGAATTCAGAAGATGTGGTTTTCTCATCCTTCTTTTTTGGATTTCGTTAAGGACAATTGGAATGTTAGGTTGGATGGTGCGCCTCCTTTTGTTTTTACGTCTAAGTTGAAGCGATTGAAGGATGCATTGAAGATTTGGAATAGAACGGTGTTTGGGGATGTTAATTTCGCTTAAACAAGCGGAATTGAATCTTGATAAGGAGAATGATATTTTGGATCATAATGTTAGTTGTGAGATCCAATTTTTGAAGGTTGCTGATGCCAGGAAAGCTGTTGATGATGTGCGTTCCGAGCTGGCCACTATGCTCAAGCACAAATCGAGAACTAGTTGGTTGGAGGATGGTGATCAAAACACTCGTTTTTTTCACAATGCCATTCGAATGAGGAGGAGCCAAAACACAATTTCAGAACTGAAGATTTCTACTAACTCTACTTTGTTTTTGCAGGATGAAATAAAAGATTACATTGTTGATCACTATCGTGCAAAGTTCAATGGTGGAGCTGTTAATATCGATCCGAGCTTGTTTGATTATGAGCATGAGAGCATCTCAGCTGATGAGAGTACTTTATGGATGCTATTCCATCCTTGGAGGAAGTTAAAGAAGCGGTTTTTGATCTGGGAGCGGATTCTGCACCTGGCCCTGATGGATTTACAGGTTCTTTCTTTCGAATCTGTTGGAACATTATTTCTAGAGATCTTTTTAATGCTATTGCTAACTGTTGGGCGATGAAGAAAATTCCTAATGGCATTAACTCTAGTTTTATTGTTCTAATCCCAAAAAATAATAAGTCTGATGCTATTAAGGACTATAGGCCAATCGGTTTAAGCAACTTCTTCTTCAAAATCATTACAAAGATTATGGCGACCAGGCTTGGCACGGTGTTGAATAAGTTGATTTCTGAAGAACAAGTGGCGTTCATGAAAGGAAGAAATATTCATGAGAACATAGCTTTGGCCTCGGAGCTGATCAATGAGATTAGCGTTGAACGGAAGCATGGTAATGTCGGCCTTAAATTGGATATAGCCCAAGCTTTTGACACGGTTAGTTGGGAGTTTGTTGTTGAAGTTTTTCGTCAATATGGCTTTTCTGAGGCTTGGTGTTCGTGGTTGCTTAGTATTCTTAACTCTGCCCGTATTTCTATTATGATTAATGGTAGCCCTGAAGGTTTTTTCAGTATCACAAGAGGTCTTCGTCAAGGTGATCCTCTTTCCCCTCTGATTTTTGTTCTTATTGAAGATGTTTTGAGCCGCAATCTCAAAGTTGTTTGCTGCTAGAAGTATGCACACATGGTGAGTAAGAAAGGTGTGGCCCCAACTCATTTACTCTTTGCAGATGATATTCTTATTTTCTGTAAAGGCAATCTTCATAGTCTGCAGAATTTGAAGGAGATGCTTGGCATGTATCAACGTGCTTCCGGGCAGTATGTTAGTTATGCCAAAAGCAAATTCTATTATGGTGGAGATAGACATTCTCGTGCTGTTGCTATTGCAAACTTTATGGGCATGGAAAGGGCGTTATTCCCGGATAAGTATTTGGGAATCCAATTGAAACCTGGTATTGTGCGTCATATTCATGTTCGTCAGGTTATGGAAAAGATTATGGATAAGCTGGCTGGTTGGAAGGGTAAGCTCTTGTCTTTTCAAGCCCGGTTAGTTTTGATCAAATCAGTAATCTCTAGTTATTTGCTTCATTCCATGGCTGTGTATAAATGGCCTTGCACAGCCATCAATACGGTGGAGAGGGTCATCCGCAATTTTTTGTGGTCTGGTGATGCTGAGAAGCGCAAACACTTCACCGTCCTTTATGATGATTTATGCCGTTCTAGGCGTGAAGGTGGGCTTGGGCTAAAGAAGTTGAATGATGCTAATAAGGCCATGCTTATGAAGCTGTGGGTCTCGATTCGTGACTCTAATAAGACTTGGGCCAGATTCTTGAAGGCAAAATATTTCAAGGTTAGTGGCAACTTGATTGATTATAAGTTGGGTTCTTCGGTTTTTCCAGGAATCAGATTGGTTCATAACTTTGTGCAACGACATACACGCTCAATTATAGGTAACGGTGCTAATACTTCCTTATTCTTTGATAATTGGTGTGCTGATTTTTCAATTGCAAGCCGCCTTGGCATTACAACAAAGGGGCCTAATGATTTTAAGGCCAAAGTTAGTGATATTATTGTTGATGGCTCTTGGGTTATTCCTCCAAAGACTAAAGATTTGATGATACGTTGCAATATTGATGTTGATAATTTACCTCTTATTGGTGGTGGATATGATTATAAGATTTGGGACTTGGACAGTAAGGGTGCTTTCTCTGTCAAGTCTGCCAAGGCTGCCATCCGTGGGACTATTGAAGTGTCGCCAACTGCAGCTCTTTTCTCTAGAAGTGTTGTGCATCCTACTTTGAGTGTTCAATACTGGAAGTTATTTCATAAACAATGTTGTGCTTCTGATGATAATGTTATGAAGAAGACAGGTAAGGAGATGCCTTCTATGTGTCGTTTATGCAAGGAAGATTGCGAGGATGTTAGCCATATTACTTGGCATTGCAAACTTGCTAAGAGGATTTGGAAGTGGGCAGCGGCTATTTTTAAGCTTCAACCAAATGAGGATCTCGTGGCATCTTACAAGGTGGCAAAAGGATGGAGTAGAATGATAAAAGACCTTTGGCTTGTTGCTAATCTGGCAATAGTCACGGAGTTATGGAAGTTGCGTAACAAAGCTTATTTTGAGAACATGCGGGTTCGTTGGCTGGAATTTAAAGGTAGAGTTCATCAGGTAATTCGTGATAACTCTATTAGAATGAAGGGCCATATGCATAATAATTTGGATGATTTGCGTATTGTTAATTTCTTTCGAGTGAAGCATAGGTCTTGCGATCACTCTGATCCAATTGAAGTTAATTGGTCTCCACCAAATCCTGGTGAACTTATGATCTGTTGTGATGGTGCATCACTTGGAAACCCGGGCCAAGCTGGTTCTGGTGTTGTTTTCCGTGATTCCAACTCGTTAGTCTTGGGTGTTTTATGCGTTGGCCTGGGCTGGCAGACTAACTTCTATGCTGAAGTTTGTGCGGTTATCTATGGTGTTGTTATTGCTCAAAGATGGAATGTGAAGAACTTGTGTATCAGATCAGACTCGATGAGTTGCATATTTGCTCTTCAAAAAGGAGAGTTACCGTGGCAACTAATGCAGAGATGGCGAATAGCGAAGTCTTTTTACAACAATATTAGCTATGTTCATAGCTTCAGAGAGGCTAATTTTTCAGCTGATGTCTCGGCCAAACAAGCATGTTTGTTGGCTGAGGATCATTATGAGTTTTATGAGGGTAGGCCAGGTTTTATTCAATCTGTTGAATGGCCTGGAGAGGTTTACTATCGTTTTTAGGTTGTTTTTGCGTGCGGCCTTTTCGCTTAGCGCTAAATTAGCCTGAACCCTGTACAGTTTCGCTTTTTTATTCTATTTTATTGACCGAGTAAAAAAAAAGAGGTGAAAGAAATCATTTCATTTTTCTTAACAACGCTCAAAAGGTTCACAAAGTAGTTTGGATTAGGAAGGAATTATGTTGTTTTGGTTTTTTTTAGTTAATGGTCAAATCATTTATTTTTGGATTTTATGAAAGCAGATTGGTTGATAACATTTTAGCGAGTGAAGGGGAAAAATGAAATCATACGGCATAGTCTCATAAGATAAAATGGTATATGCCATGAGTAATAGAATGTATGCGTAAATAATGTATACAGAATTCTACCTAGTAGAGAACGTATGCGCAACTACACTACACTCGTATAATTACTGTCTTTCGGTAATCACCAATTCAAGCACATTAAGCTCCTATATCTACCGTCTTTCGGATAATCACGAATGTAAGCAAATTAAGATGGATAACAATTTGAGAAAGTGGATATGTTTGTAACTTAATTCGAGTTTTGAATTAAGATTAGAGCATGAGAGTTGAGTATCAGATATCACTAAATAACCCTCGAAGATTGAAGGCTGAAGAACAAGCGAAGACATTTGAGAGAACTTCATCAACAAAGAGATATGTGACTTATGCTATTATTCATGGCATATACCATTTTATCTTATGAGACTATGTCGTATGATTTTAATAGATTTAATATTACAAAGAAGAAATTTCGAGTTCAAGCTTGTCTTGGTTAAACTCTCGAAATATGATGCAAGCAATAGATGTTCGTAGATCATTAGCGACCTTAGTCAAAATAATTTATCATTTATAAATTATTTTGTTTCCTTTGGAAATTTTCCAAGCAACAACATATATTGTTTACGGCTATTTGAGATGTTTCAAATTTAATTATGAAAGAATTGAACCGCTTCGAGCAAAGTAGTCAATACGAATCTTGCAAAATGTAGAGATTTGCAGACCCGGTTTGCATACCCTTTGCATCTGAGTTCAGGAATATTGGAGGTTTGCATAACCCTAGGATCTGACTTTGGCGAACTATATATGTTTATAAAACTCGTTTGCATACCCTTTACATCTGAGTTCGGGAATGGGGGGAGGTTCGCATACCCCTACGACACGACTTCGCGAACTACTAGTAATTTGCAAACCTATCCAGTTCCAGTTTAGCAGAAGCTCACAAACTATTCTACATGACTATGTTCACTTTTTCTACAACACTCATAGCACTTCTAAGACAACTTTATTCACAAAATCTCTTTGGAATTGTGGATTATCGTTTAGTCTTGAGTGTTATTGAACACCGCTAGTGCTTGTAAGTCCAAAAGGAATATTTATCGCTATGGACTATCACTGTGCACGATTCCAAAACAGTTACATGGTGCATATTCTTCTATGTTATTTGAAAGCGGACTTTTCACATGCTTACATGAATTCCTAAAAACAATTTCATTTCAATTAAGAAAGTTTTTTTACTGAATCTCAAGCAAACTTAGCTCGAATTCAAAGCTATCCGTAGCCTTGAAAATCTATAAATAGAAAGACTCTTGTAATAAGATTTTTTAATCCCTGACACTCTTATATCCAAGTTGCAACTCTAGAGTCGTCCTTTATAACAGAGGGTTCTTCAAGAACCACATTAAGTTACGACTTTGAAGACTTCGCTTAGGAATTCGTGAATCCTTGATAGACAATCTTTTTACCTGATAGTTCTTGTATCTGGATCTTGTTATACTGGTTATTAAAGTTCATGGACCTTAGATCAGGAACAAGATAGATAGTGTTAGAGCATTGCTCGGTCGAACTCGCAAGCGTTGCTATCTCAAGCTTGTTTGTCAAGTTTAGTTGATCAAAACTATAGTCTTGATTTCTAGTCTATCTATTGGAGTTTCGGACTAGGATAGATTGTATAATTGATATTTAGACTTCACGGTGCTTACAACTGAAGACGAAGATATACTGAATAACTCGGAGGAACTTCATCAACAAAAGGTATGTGGAGACTAAAACTTATCTATCCTCAGAAGTCTATTATATTCTTACTTATCTCCTATTGAGAAAAAATTCATATACGATGTAGTCATTCGTATCATACACATTTGATATTTTGCGTTGAGTATAACTCGCTTATCTATTTCTCGAAATATGTATTGTTAGGTTTCTGTCTTAGCTACATTCATCATTATTCTTGACTTTATGTCGAAAGATAATCATGTGCAAATTGCCTTGAAACATCCTACATGATTTTTGTGAGACAGTCATTTGATGTCGACTTGGAAAGTTTCGTATTGATCATTCGATCACTTGAAAATTGCTTATTAGCTAATGGTATGTGTGAGACATCCATTGTCGTCTTCTAAGAATGTTTCAATTATTGAAATGGGAGTTAAGATCTAAAACCCATGTATGGGTACATGATAGACGCATTTATATGTCTATTTTGTTCTCAATGTTCTGTATTGTTAGACTCGATTAAGTACTTATTGTGTTATTTTGTGTTTTTGTAGATGTTTTTACAGAAATAAGCCTTTGCGGCGAAATGAGCTCGAAAAGTAGTGTTTTACACCCCAGGATAATGTACCGGAGGCACCTCAGAAATGCACCGGAAGCGTCCCAGAAATGTACTGGAGAAACCCAGAAAAATTACTATTTCCACCCCAATTGCTAAAGGGACACCCGTACAGGATTAGGGGGAGGACACTTTTCTTCTCATAATTCAAATTTCATTTTTGGCGGGAAAATATATTCTCTCCCTGGCAGATTTTCAAATTGATTTTCGATGGATTTGTGGAGAGACTAAATGGCTGGAATTAATTGGGTCATATCTATTGAGTATAACAAGATTATTCTGAGCGTTGGAATGAGTTAAATTTGGCTAGAGTCCGATAACTTTCAATCGAGAGTTAAACAGGGAAGATACGCTCGAGTTCTCTGTGAGAGGAATTTTTGGGAATTTTTGTGGACTAAATGGGGAAGATATCTGATCTTCTTAAGTGTTTATGCAACTATGGAAGTATTACATCTCATATGCGCAGGCAGAGGGGATGGAGAAGATCATATCTCGGCTGACAGTGAAGAAAATGGAGAATAAATATTTTCCGAGTAATGGAGAATTATATGGAGTGAATGAGCGAGATTCGATGGGTCTGTTGGCTATAAATAGGTAGCTGGGGTTGAGCAGAGGGGGTGTCGAGAGTCTGGGGGGCTGAGGAGAGCCAGAGAAGAAGAAATTTGAGTTTTCCCAAACTCGGTTTCTGCTGCTGCTGCTGCTGATGAACATGAAGAACGCGAAAAACGGACCTGCAACAGCAGTCGTTTTTCTACAGTAGTAACGACTAACACCTGTGGGTCGTAATCAGGCAGTCTTATTTTCCACAGCGTTTGCGACAGAGCTTCAACAGTCTTATTTTATCACTGAGGGTCGTAGTTCTCTGGTTTTATTGTATTTCTCATATTCTCATCATTTGTAAACCATTTTTGAGCCATAATAAATTATTTTGAGAGTATTTTTACTATGATGAGTTAAACCCCAACACTGGGACGACGGAGGAGGCCGAGCTTCATACATGGGTAATTTTATTAATTCTTTTTAAGACTTTTGCATTAAAAATTAATTGAAATATGATTTGATTAAATTGGGTTTTATTTGATTAGATGGCTCATGCTTAGCTTAGGTGATTTGATGTTCCATGCTTAACATTTACAATCAATGTTTTGAGAATCTACTTTGGCAAAATAAGAGTCCATATATGTTTTGAGCGATTATTGTTGAGAATAAATCATTGATCCCTATGTTATGAAGATTGGCCGAATCATTAGTCCCAGTACCTCTCTACCAATTTGTCAATATTTTTGTATATATTTTTACTAAATCTAAAAATTTCATTTCCTTCACAAGTCTGAAATGAATCCTATTTACTACAAACCCCAGAAAATCAATAATCAGTACATTATGGTTTGTGTACTTAGTGTACGAACTGTTTTGACGAAATTCAGGACCGGAAGTTTGCATACCCATTCACAAACTTATTCAACTGATTAAGTCAGGGTACTTAAGTTTGCATACCCGTTCTCAAACTGATTTAACTGTTGAAGTCCGGGAACCAAGTTTGCGTACCCGCTCACAAACGGTTTCAACTGAGTTCAGTCCAGAGCTAAAGTTTGCGTACCTATTTGCAAAGTGTTAGCTTGTGACCAATGTCCAGAACTTAAGTTTGCATACCCGTTCGTAAACTTAAGTGGTTCAAGTTCTTAAATTGGTAAAGTACGAATTCATACTCATGAACAAGTACATTTATATAATAAGGAATGCAATCTTTGCAAACCATGGCTTAAATGTTCATGAATCAATCCGATTTTGCCTCGATCCGTTCATGTATTTTACTATAAGATAATGAACAATGAAAAACTCTATGAAGAACACAATTAGATCCATTGATTATCTTTGATCATCATAGTTGATCTAGATGTGTTAGATGAATGTGAATTAGACAAAAGTGTTCATATGGCTAAACTTGGTTAACTACTATTGAACCAACTAAGTATACACGTTTAGGTACGGTTACCCATATCTAAATGAAGTGTATTTCATTTGTGTGTGACAATCTAAGTCCATCTAACGGTGGAGAGATATTGCTTTGGTTTCAATCAAAACTTAGTTTGCATCTTAAATCAGGATTTCATCTAACGGTGAATAATGAATGCTTTGGTTCTAAGCTAACTAAGCAAACCCTGATTTGAACGCTATATAAGGGAGAACTCTAGCAACTGGGAAACCTAATCCCCACACCGCCCGTGTGATACTAGTTGTTACTAGAGCCGGTTTTCTATTAACTTAGGTTTTTTATAAAACCATTTAGGTTAACGACTTAAAGACTTCATTGGGATTCTGAAGCCAGATCCAACTATTTTCTCTGTAGTTGTGTATTCTGATCTTACTTGTTCTATCTTATTGAGTACTATCTTCTCTAATATTGACTCGAGATTTATCTCTGATAGGTAAGATATAAAAAGTAATCACAAAGCTCTTTGTCTCATTCTTTGTGATTCCACAATAACTTGTTTTACTACCATATAGTTAAGTTATTGTGAGGTGATTGATATTTCTAGGATGTTCTTCGGGAATGTAAGACCGGATTATAAATTGGTTCCTGTGTACCTTGATTTATTATAAGACGGAACAAAACTTTATAGGTACTTCTATGGGAGATAGATTTATCTATCATAATAGACATTTTTGTGGGAGACAGATTTGTTTATAAGTCTTCGACTTTGGGTCGTAGCAACTCTTAGTTGTGGGTGAGATCATATAAGGGAATCAAGTGCTAGAGTCCTGTTGGGATTCAGAGGCGTAAGGAACGCGACTGTACCTTGATCAGTGTGAGATTGGTTAGGGCTCAACTACGTTCCATTCCGAAGTTAATCTTGTAGTACGCTAGTGAATGTAACGTCTTAATACAGTGTGGTGTTCAATCTGGACTAGGTCCCGGGGTTTTTCTGCATTTGCGATTTCCTCGTTAACAAAATTTCTGGTGTCTGTGTTATTTGTTTTCCGCATTATATTTGTTTATATAATTGAAATATCACAGGTTGTGCATAGCTCACTCAATTGGTAAATCCAACCTTTAGTTGTTGATTGAAATTGATTGACACTTGAACATTGGTCATTGGTACCATTCAAGTTGTTTCTCATAATAATCAGGCTCGCAGATTCTATCTGTTCGATTTTTTGATTACATTGGGAAATTGAGATATAACTCTTGGATACTTTTCCGTGATTGAGTCCGACTGTCTAGTTGATTCTCTTGGAATTGTATTGGAGTTGTCCATACAGATTGTCAAACGAAATATTGGGTGTGGTTGGTAGACCCCCGTTTTTGCAATTGGTATAAGAGCAGGCAAACACGTTAAAGACCTTATAAATCTGTGTTTATAGCAATCTGACTCTATGGACAGTAAAGTCTCTATAAACACTTTACCAGAAGTAGATCTACTCAACTCCGAGTGTGTTCTAGAAACCATCGATGAGGTTGAGTGCCTTAATCTAGAAAAAATCATCAAAAATATTTGTCGAGAGAAACAATGATTGATAAGGAAAATTGATGGTCTTCATTGCGAAATTTATATCAAAAACTCTGATCTTCGAGAACGTTCTGAAGAGCTAGTTAATCTCCAGAAGAAGTTGGATGAACAAATCCGGATCAATTTCGATCTTGTTGCAGATATTGCAAAATACAAGGATTTGAAGTCTGTCAAAGTATCTTCAATAGATTTGAAAAACTCTTTTAATTCTTCCATGTAGAATTGTCGTAAGTAAGGAGATAAACGAGGTTTAGGCTTTGTGAAACCTGATGCGACTCAGAACCACTCACATGAGTTTAAAGATGTTGGTACATGTATGTTTTGTGGTTCTCATAATCATTTTCAACATATGTGTACACCTTTCAAGAAAAGTTTAAAGGTTGCTAGTGATCTTCATAAGAAAGCTGAACAACTGTTTACTATTCTCAAAAGGTGTACAATGCTAACAAGAAAACCCAATCGGGATATATAGTAGTGTTAGTACGGGGATTTTGCTCTAAAATCAACATCACCCTTTCGATGGTTCCTTGATAGTGGATGTAGTAGACATATGACTGGAGATATTTCATGGTTTGTGAATTCAAGCGATTTTAAAGGAGGACCAGTAACATTCGGAGATGGGAGTTGTTGCTACATAAGCAAGAAGGGGACAATAAAACTACCAGACGTTCCTGAAATCCATGATGTAGTGTACGTTAAAGGTATGACTGCTAATCTTCTTTCTTTTAGTCAAATTTGTGACAAAGGCCATAAAGTTGTCTTCAATGCGAATGGATGTGACATTCTAGACAAAACTGGAAAATAAATTTTTCAGGGAACTCGTGGTAAAAATAATTGTTATCTCTTAGATACTCAGTTTAACAATTGTTGTTATTTGACTAAGGTGGAATCTACACATCTTTGGCATGAACGTTTTGGTCACATCAATTATCGCCTTCTAACTAAGATCATCAATAAAGAACTTGTAAGAGGTGTTCCCAAAATCAATGCTAAGATTGATGGTGCTTGTGGTGCCTGTCAAAAGGGTAAACAAACGAAAGTTCCACATAAATCATCTCGAGATATCTCACTAAAGCTCCACTTGATTTAATTCATATGGATCTTTTCATCCCTATTCAACAACCTACAGTTTATGGGAAGAAGTATGCTTTAGTTATGGTAGATGATTACACCAGATTCACTTGGGTGGCTTTTTTAGCTCATAAGAATGAAACCCTTGGTGAATTCAATATTATTGTTAATGGAATCCAAAACGAATAAGTTCGCAAGCTAAAGAAAATTAGAAGCGACCGTGGTACTAAATTCAAGGACACTAAGGTGTTTGAATTTTGTGATAAATTGGAGATTATTCACCAATACTCACCACCCATTACTCCACAAGCAAATGGAGTTGCAGAAAGGAAGAATAGGAACATTCAGGAAATGGCAAGGGTAATGCTCCATAACAAAAACTTACTATTAAAGTTTTGGGGGAAGCTGTTTATACAACATGCTACTTGATCGACCGTGTTTATCTACGGTCAAGAACCCTAAATACTCCTTATGAGTTGTGGTACGGTAAGAAGCCCAACTTACACTATCTCATAGTGTTTGGAAGTAAGTGTTACATTATGAAAGATCGAGAACAGAAAGGGAAATTTGATTCTAAAAGTGATGAAGGTATTTTTCTTGGCTATGCATCTGATAGTCGTGGTTTTCGAGTATTTAATCTCAGAACCCAAGTTATGATGGAATCTGCAAATCTCATCATCGATGATCTGAGCAATTTTCGTCTTGATAGCTCTCCCTCTGAATTCCCTCCAACTGAGATAATTGAGAAAGTCAAGGAAATTCATGAATCAGTTGAAGTTGTTCCAACAGTTGATGATCCTGACGTTTCTAGTGACGAGAAGAAAAACACTAATCAGGCTACCCCCTTTGAACAAGAACGTGCTCCTCTAGGTCACCTCTGTGTTCAAAGGAATCATGATACTAACAATATTATTGGAGGAAAATATTCTACGGATAAGACGAGAGGACAACTTCAAAATATTTACAATTTTGGTTGTTATCTATCGCAAGTAGAACCGAAAAATATTGATGAAGCTCTTAGCGATCCATTTTGGGTGAATGTAATGCATGAAGAGTTAAATCAATTTCAAAGACAACATGTATGGGAGCTCGTACCTTGTCCCTCCAATATCAATATTGTTGGCACCAAATGGATATTCAAGAACAAGTCTAATGAATTTGGCACCATTGTCAGAAATAAAGCCAGACTTGTCGCTCAGGAATATTCGCAGATTGAAGGTATCGATTTTGACGAAACGTTTACTCATGTGGCACGCCTTGAGTCCATTCATTTGTTATTAGCTCATGCTTGTTTTCTCAAGGTTAAGTTATTTCAAATGGACATAAAATCCGCGTTCCTAAACGGAAATTTAAAGGAAGAGGTCTATGCACTCAACCTAAATGATTTGAAAATCCAGACTTCCCAGATCATGTCGTTAAGCTCAAAAAGGCATTATATGGATTAAAACAAGCACCTCGCGTCTGGTTCGAGAAACTAACTACTTCTCTTTTTAGGAAAGGTTTTTCAAGAGGTGGTGCTGATAAAACATTGTTTACCAAGTGGAGTGGGAAAGATGTAGTCATTGCTCAAGTTTATATAGATGATATCATTTATGGATCAACATCCGAGAAACTTGTTAAATATTTTCAAGTCTCCCTTGGTAGGGAATTTGAAATGAGCAATGTTGGTGAATTAAAATTCTTTTTAGGATTACAGATTCAACAACACAAGGATATAATTTACTTATCTCAAGAAAAATATGTTAAGGATCTTGTTACAAGGTTCGGTCTTAATAAGTCAACTCCAAAGCTGACTCGTATGCCCACTACTGGTAAACTACATTGAGATGAGAAAGGAGTTAATGTGGATCAAAAACTTTATCGATCTATCATTGGAAGCTTTTTATATCTTACAAATACTAGACCTGACATTGGTTTTAGTGTTGGTTGTTGTGCTAGATTTCAGGCTAATCCAAAGGAATCTCATCTTACAGATGCAAAAAATGGTCATGTGTTATATTCAACACACTATCGGGTATGGTCTATCTTATACTTTTGATACTAACACTGATCTTACTGCCTATTCAGATGCTGATTGGGCAGGATGTGTGGAAGACAGAAAGAGTACATGTGGGGGTTTCTACTATGTAGAATTGAATCTTGTGGTTTGGTATTGCAAGAAAGAAAACTCACAATCCCTTTCAACATGTGAAGCAAAATATATTGTTGCAGGTTCATGTTGTACTCAACTTCTACGGATGAAATAAATGCTTGCTGATTATGGAATTGACATTGGAATAATGAAGTTCTTTTGTGATAACTCTAGCGCGATTCGCATCACTGAGAATCCTGTTGAGCACTCAAGAACTAAGCACATCGACATCAGGTGTCATTTTATTAGAGATCTCTATGAAAATGGTATCATTAACATGGAATTTGTGCCTTCCGAACAACAATTGGCTGATATTCTCACCAAACCTTTAAATACTGCTATGTTTCAACACTTACAGAAGTTTATTGGTGTTGTTTTTGTTCATTAGATTTCCAGCTTTTTCCTTGCCCCTGGATCTATTAATATCTTTTGGGAAATAAAAGCTTGGAGTTTCAGTGAAGTGTTGTTTCAATTTCTCATTTGTTTCTAGTAGTAGTTTGTTTCTGTTTAATATCAAAATGTCCAAAGAAATCCTTCTTTTCTTGTGAAAGTAAGGTCGCTCTTGTTGTTCCTTTTCGGAATGACATTTTATAGGGGAAAGTTCTTAATTGAACTTGCGCATAATTGCCAAATATTTGTGGGGAGGGAGACTGTGGAATATTGTAGGAGTTATCTTGTATCTTTATTAACTCCTTGGTGAATACACTAAGTTTGGACTATATGAAATCATCGTAACAAAGTTGATATGTTCTCTTTTAGTCATGAAGTGTCTCTATGAGAATTTTATTATGATCCCACTAATTGTCGTACCTTTGCCAATTTATATTGACAAAAAGGGGGAGAATTATTTTGTAGGTCACACTACATACATATAGTTTACAGATCATTATGTAAGGGGGAGTGGTGTTCATCGTGAGATGAAGTATTGACTAAGGGGAAGTGATACATATCACCATAGTATTATTTTCAAAGTTGTGGTACAATTGAACTTTGATGTTGTGTAATAATACTATGACACTGTATAACAATATGAAAACAATCTTGTTGATTATTGTTATAACTACGGATCTTCAACAACAATGATGCTGGGTCGAACACATTCAGAGTCACTGGAATACTTGGAGCGGCAAAGAATTCAAGTAATGTTGAAGAACCAAGGAAATCAAGCATGATGGATGAGAAGCTATAAAGTCTTATTTATTTTGTAATCCATATGTATTTATAGTTTGTCACTAAAATTGACAAAGGGAGAGATTGTTAGAGCATTGCTCGGTCGAACTCGCAAGTGTTGCTATCTCAAGCTTGTTTGTCAAGTTTAGTTGATCAAAAATATAGTCTTGATTTCTAGCCTATCTATAGGAGTTTCAGACTATGACAAATTGTATAGTGAGATTTAGACTTCACGGCACTTACAACTGAAGACGAAGATCTACTGAAGAACTCGGAAGAACTTCATCAACAAAAGGTATGTGGAGACTAAAACTTATCTATCCTCAGAAGTATATTTTATTATTACTTATCTCCTATTGAGACAAAAGTCGTATATGATATAGTCTTTCATATCATACACATTTGATATTTCGAGCTGAGTATAACTCGCTTATCTATTTCTCAAAATACGTGTTGGTAAGTTTCTGTCTTAGCTATATTCATCATTATTCTTGACTTTATGTCGAAAGATGATCATGTGGAAATTGCCTTGAAACATCTTAGTGGATTTGTGTGAGACAGTCATTTTATGTCGACTTGGAAAGTTTCATATTGATCATTCAATCACTTGAAAATTGCTTATTAGCTAATGGTATGTGTGAGACATCTATTGTCTTCTTATAAGAATGTTTCAATGATTGAAATGGGAGTTAAGAGCACAACCCGTGTATGGATACATTACGGTTTGTGTACTCAGTGTACGAACTGTTTTGACGAAATTCAGGACCGGAAGTTTGCATACCCATTCGCAAACAACTGTTTAAGTCAGGGTACTTAAGTTTACATACCCGTTTACAAACTGATTTAACTGTTGAAGTCTGGGAACCAAGTTTTCGTACCCGCTCGCAAATGATTTCAACTGAGTTCGGTCCGGAGCTAAAGTTTGCGTACCGTTAGCAAACTGTTAGCTGGTGACCAATGTCCAGAACTTAAGTTTGCATACCCATTCGAAAATTTAACTGGTTCAAGTTATTAAACCAGTAAAGCATGATTTCATACTCATGAACAAATGCATTTATATAATAAGGAATGAAATCTTTGCAAACTGTGGCTTAAATGTTCATGAATTGATTCTTCCGAATCAATCCGATTTTGCTTCGATCCATTCATGTATTTTACTATAAGATACTGAACAATTAAACAACTCTATGAACAACACAATTAGATCCTTTGATTATCTTTGATCATCATAGTTGATCTAGATGTGTTAGATGAATGTGAATTAGACAAAAGTGTTCATATGGCTAACCTTGGTTAACTACTATTGAACCAATTAAGTATACACGTTTAGGTACGGTTACCCATATCTAAATGAAGTATATTTCATTTGTATGTGACAAGCTAAGTCCATCTAATGGTGGAGAGATATTTCTTTGGTTTCAAGCAAAACTTATTTTGCATCTTAAATCAAGATTTCTTCTAACGGTGAATAATGAATGCTTTGGTTCTAAGCTAACTAAGCAAACCCTAATTTGAAAGCTATATAAGGGAGAACTCTAGCAACTAGGAAACATAATCCCCACACCACTTGTATGATACTAGTTGCGTACAAGAGTCGGTTCTCCATTAACCTAGGTTTTTCCTAAAACCATTTAGGTTAACGACTTAAAGACTTCATTGGGATTCTGAAGCCAGATCCAACTATTTTTTCTGTAGTTGCGTATTCTGATCTTACTTGTTCTATCGTATTGAGTACTATCTTCTCTAAGATTGACTCGAGATTTATCTCCGATAGGCAAGATATAAAAAGTAATCACAAAGCTCTTCATCTCATTCTTTGTGATTTCATAATAACTTGTTCTACTACCATATAGTTAATTTATTGTGAGGTGATTGATATTTCTAGGTTGTTCTTCGAGAATATAAGATCGGATTATCAATTGGTTCATGTGCACCTTGATTTATCTTAAGAAATAAAAAAAATTCATAGGTACTTCTATGGAGACAGATTTAACTATCAGAATAGACATTTCTGTGGGAGACATATTTGTTTATAAGTCTTCGATTTTGGGTCGTACCAATTGAAAAAGTAGGGGTACAACAACCACACCCAATATTTCGCTTAGCAAACTCCAATATACTTTCTAGAGAATCAACTAGATAGTCATACTCAATCTAGATAAAAAGTATATCAAAGAGTTTATATCTCAATCTCTCGATTTGATATATACTCAAGCAAATAGAAATCTGCGAGTCTTTGTCAAATACTAGAGAGATAACTTGGATGGTACCAAAGACCAATATCCGAGTGTCAATCAATTTAAATCAACAACCAAAAGGTCGGATATTCTAATTGATTGAACAACCCACAACCTGTGATATTTCAATTATATAACAAAATATAATGCGGAAAAGAAATAACACAGACACCAGAATTTTGTTAACGAGGAAACCGCAAATGCAGAAAACCCCCGGGATCTAGTCCATATTGAACACACACTGTATTAAGCCGCTACAGACACTAGCCTACTCCAAATTAACTTCGGTCTGGACTGTAGTTGAACCCCAATCAATCTCACACTGATCCAAGGTACAATTATGCTCCTACGTCTCTGATCCCAACATGATGTTACGTACTTGATTCCCTTAGCTGATCTCACCCACAACAAAGAGTTTCTACGACCCAAAGTCGAAGACTTTAATAAAAAAATATGTATCATATAGAAAAGTCTACGCTAACAGATAAATCCGTCTCCCACAAATATACCTACGAGTTTTGTTCCGTCTTTTGATAAATCAAGGTGAACAGGAACCAATTGATAAACCGGACTTATATTCCCGAAGAACAACCTAGTATTATCAATCACCTCACAACAATCCTAATCGACACAGCGAAAAAAGATATTGTGGAATCACAAACGATGAGACGAAGCGTTTGTGATTACTTTTATATCTTGCCTATCGAAGATATCAATATCAATCCAATTATTACAATTATACTCGGACGATAGAAACAACAAGATCAGATCATACAACTATGAGAAAGTAGTATCAGTATGGCTTCACAATCCCAATGAAGTCTTGAAGTCGTTAACCTGGTTTAGAAGAAGAAACCAAAGGTTAAAGGAGAATCAACTCTAGCTTAGCACAACTAGTATCACACAGAACGTGTGGGGATTAGGTTTCCCAGTTGCTAGAGTTCTCCCTTATAGAGTCTTTCAAATCAGGGTTTCCAATCAATGTTAGCTTGGTAACAAAGCATTCAATATTCACCGTTAGATGAAAAGCTGATTTAGATTTGTAGATGGGGAAAATCGATTTGCTGGTTTTTAAGGAATTGAGGAGACGACCGTACGGAGGAGACTCCTCGAACCGAGAAAAATGTTAAACCTCACACAGATGCATCGCTGCAAATGGGGTGCTTTAGATTCGAGAGATCAATCTGTAGTACTCCGGCCTAAATCAAGACAATGACCATTCCAGAGTAAATTCGGTCACAAGAGAGGATGGGTTGATCTGTAGGAGGGAAGCTGGGAAATGTGTGGAATCAATGGTAATCAAAGATTGTGGGTGTGCGAATTCTGAATATGATAAGCTCTGAATGATTGAAATTGCTCAATTGATGAGTTGATGATCTCATGTTGTCAGTTTGACGTGAGATTGATGATACTGTTGATGCTTCAATCATGATTCAGAGACTTATTTATATTGCTAGAATTGTAGACACCATGATTCCATGAAGTGTGACAGTTGATGGAATCAAGGAGTGGGGAAGTGGAGATCGTGTTAGAAACCAGTTGCTCAACGTGTGGAGACTTGGTCGAATATTTGATCGTCTGAGCATGTGTTGCTCATCTGATGGATTATTGGCAGCGTACCGAAATATTAATTAGAATACTGGTCGTTGAACCGAGCATAATTAATGAAATTAATGACCATGAGGCCATCGTAAAATTATTAAGGTTGGAATCTAGAATGATGATCCTTGGATTCAGAAACCCTAATTTGATCAATTGATGATCAATTCATGGTTGTCAGAATTTCAACCATGGGACGAAGGAGGGAGCGACTACATGGGACCGTAGATCAACCATGTAGTGTCTATATGCTCACGTGAGCAAATACAAAGAACTCTTGAAGAGTTGACGATTTGTTCGTGGAAGAATGATTAAATGCTGGTTTAATCATTTATTCAAAAAATGCTCGTCTGAGCCTTAGGTGAGAAAACCTAATTAATTATGACGAGGCGAAGGACCGACCATAGAGTCATGAAACCGGCCCTGGGTTATCCCGTGACCACCTGACGATCACTTCATGAAAATCCTAAGTGTTTGGGAGAGTTTTGGACCTAATACGAGCAATTGTGCAAATTAGGTCAAAACTGTGAAAATTGATGGGACCGGCTTCCGTGAGCCAAAGAGCCAATCTTGGTCGATCAAGATAGCATACTCGTGTCCCCAAGGCGTCTGCGTCTCAGTCCTGAGAATTTTGATATTTTCTGGCGTGTAATTGAGCATCCATTCGAGAAAATATGCCAAACTTAGGGTTTCGACGAAACTGAGGAAAAACACCATGAGATGATGAAAAATAATTATAAAATAAGGAATAAGGAGGCGTGGGACCGCCGTGGTCAAGGCATGGTCGTACGGTCGTGACCACAGTCCCGTGGTGCCTTTTTCTTAATTTTATAATATTTTGATGATTTTATGAAAAATTCATGAATTTTGAGAAATTTGATGAATTTAGGGAGTTTCCATGAATTGAAGGAGTTTTCATGAGTTCAAGGAAGCAAAAGATATTAAAATAATAAAACAAGGGCGTGTGGGACCGTGGAAGGCATGACTGGCCGGCCAGGGCCCGGTCCCACAAGTTTCCCTAATTTATAATGATTTTATGAAAAATTCATGAATTTTGAGAAATTTGATGAATTTAGGGAGTTTCCATGAACTGAAGGAGTTTTCATGAGTTCAGGGAAGCAAAAAATATTAAAATAATAAAAACAAGGGCGTGTGGGATCGTGGAGGCATGGCCGGCCGGCTTGGGCCCGGTCCCACGAGTTTTCATAATTTTTTTTTAATATTTTTTAGGTATTTTTGATGATTTGAGGGAATTTTTCCTAATTTGAGAGAAATACCATGAAATCAAGGAATTTGATGAATTCAAGGAAAAATAACAATAAAATAATAAAACAATGGGGCGTGTGGGATCGGCTAGGGCATGGCCGGCCGTCCAAGGCCCGGTCCCACAAGTTTTCATAATTTATATTATTTTATTATTATTTGATGATTTGTGAAAAATACCATGAAATCAAGGAGTTTTTCATGAAATTAGAGAAATAATAATAATAATAATAAAATAATAAGGAACCGTGGGTGTGGGGCCGGTTGGGACCAAGGCATGGCCGGTTGGCCAATGGTCACGCCCCACACTCCTTTACTTAATTTTATATTATTTTTTATGGATTTATGGAAGTACCATGAAACCGAGGAGTTTCCTCGAGATGAAGGAAATTTGATAAAATGAGAGAATTTTCATCAAATCATGAAAAATAATAAAAATGCATTAAAAATATAAAACTGGCATGGGATTGACCACGACACGGTCGGTTGGTCGTGTGTCCGTGCTCCCAGCACCCTGGTCAATATTTTAATTATTTATTATTTTCTTCTCTATTTTGCATAGGTTCATCGTTTCGTTGTATTTTTGAAATACTCGTTCGTGCGGTGACTGTTAGTGTATCATCGTTGAATACACTTTCACCATTTGAATCGGGGCTTACTTAGAGGTAGCTCAGATGCCCGGTTGTTGATTATTTATTATTAATTGTGGAATTCGATGGAGAATAATTCACAAAACTGAGCAATAAGATGTTTATTATTAATTCATAGGATCAGATGAGGATTCGACTACGAATTCAGAATAATAAAGTGAGCATTACCGTTCCATGGGATCGTAGATTCGACCATAGAATCAGAGTAATTAAGATTTATCTATTACCATTTATGAGACCAGTTGTGGATTCGATCATGAAATCGGAGTAATGAGATAATATAGTTATTGCTATTCTATGAGATCAAGCCGTGGATTCGATCATAGAATCAGAATAATTGTTATCGCCATTCCATGGGACCAGTCGTGGATTCGACCATGGAATAGGAGAAATTAAGAATAATTAACTTTGTGGCTCCATACTGTAGAGCAGGCTGTCTAGGAGCATTAATCATCCCGATATGAGCTTGTCGGTAAGTCATATCCTTTATATAGTCAGGGTAAACTTGTTGTTTGTTCCTGAAGACGTTATCGCTCTATACTAGCAGAGCAAGCTGTTTAGGAGCCGTCCATCTCGTGATGCTATATAGAAATAATCACTGAAAGTATTCAGTATTCATGAGATATGCCGTTGTCCAGTCGTGAGACTACATATCTACATGTACTCTGAGAGAAAGTACTCTCCGTTGAGAATTCGATGAGAGACTCGTGTCTTGATACTCACGTCTGATTGCTGAATCAGAGCTTCGTATAATTATGAGTTTACGAATTTAGCCCTTGTTGAAAATCCACCATCTACATTAAGTCCCCTACTTACTGAGGAAGGCTGTGTTCCTCAGTCAGCATTTAATGGTATGAGATGTGAGCTTTCACGATATTTTTTGATATAAACCTTCGTTTTAAAGACAAATAACGACGATACGAAGGAATATTTTTTTTTATATATATGTATATGCACCGTGACATATATTGTGCAAAATATGATGATATATTTTATTTCATGAGTTTTTTTCATTAATAAAATCCTTGAGAATTTATGTATGCAAGTTGCATTAATTGCTGTTTTTTCGAAAAACAGAAACGTGGGTTTTGAGGAACCTTCGAAGATAGACAATATATTTATGATGAAATATTTTATTGTTGTAAACTTCATAGGTCAGTTGTGTGAATGTTCACATTATGAAAATTGTGTCCGTGATTTCATGAAAAATCAGTTTCGAAATTAATAAAGTTTCGTTTTTTGCAGTTTTCGAAGAGACGAACGATTTTGAGGTGTTAACTCTAGTTTACTATCACTATTGTTAGTGGAAGTATAAAAGGTAAGAGTTAAGAGTTACCATTTTTGCTGATGTTGGTTTGTTTACATGTAGTAATCTTTGATCTTCCGGTTCCAGAAAATGTCGACCAACAGTAACAACAATTACGATTACTGGTATTCCTCTTCTTCCTCTGGCTCTTCTGATGAGGATTCCGACGCTCCTGTAGCGAAATCGAAGGCTAGGGTTACCCAGAAGGGGCGAAGCCTAATGTTCCTTTGGGTAGCGAAGAGTCTCTTTTGCTGAACTCGAAAAGAAAAGAGCTGAAGACAAAAGGAGGATGCCCGTCAACGTGAAAAATCGCACCCGGCGTAAGAGACAGAGGGTTGAGGAGAAGCGTCAATTCTTGGATGGGGTGCCTTCTGATTCTGATGCTGATGCTTTGAAGGAGATCACATGGGAACCATCCGAGCGTTACATTAAGCCTGATCGATATGAAAGAGAGCATCGAGGACGATGAAGAAAATTGAAGCTGAAGCTGCAGCAGAAGATAATTCGGATTCATGATGATGTTATCTTCCGTCCACCGGACTTCACCAATGATCCTGACAGTGACTCTGAAGAAGATGATTCCGAGAAGGACAGTGACGATGAAGCTGACAATTCGGATGAGTCCGACGAGTAGTTTTACTTCCATCTTCTTGTAGATGGTAGAGCATTCCCTTTTTAGTCTTCATAGTGGATATCTTTCTTTTGACTGTTTAAACGACTTTACTTCAATTAGACTTTTCTTCTGAATGATGAACATTTTGTTAACGTCGATTTCTTCTAATCCATGACATGGACCAATGTCCATATATCCAAATTCATCATGACTTGTCGATTTTCATGAGAAGTAACATAACACGTGAGAATTCATGACGTGTACAAGGCCGCGTGGCCTATCCTTTGACCCGTGATGTTCAGTCCCCAGTGTGTTATTTTCCTCCGTCTTCGGTATCGATCTTTGAAGCCTAGGGTTTCAGTGAAACTCGTAACTGAGTTGACATACTATCGCCTGATATATATATATATCTCAAGACTCCAAATCTATGATCCACGCAAATATTTCTTCCATTCCTGAGTCAGTTTCATCGTGCAGAGAAGTTTTGATCCTACCCTCTTGCCGTCATGTCGAGCAATACATTTCTTCTCAAGATGATCTTCAGTCGAAGCGTGAAATGCAACGTCTATCTCAGTAAGTTGTACACTTCTTCTTCTTTCCTTTCTTGTCTCTGTTTGATTGTTGATCACAAGAAATGATTTGTCGTAGGACTGTAAGAAGAATGCTACTCCTCATAATGCAAGGCCTAAGCGGACTGTTAGAGCTCCTGCCCGGTATGGATCGGCTCGTGCTGAAGCTGGATCGTCTGTAAGTAAACCTATGACTCTTGAGATTGTACTGAGTCCCGGGATTAACACTCTTCGTTTCATCATAGGCGGATGTCCGTGTCGTCGTCGATGCTAGACGAAGAAAGAGTGGAAAGTCCGTGACCGTGGTTGAGGTTGAGGAAAGCAGCAACCAGGCATGTGAAGATTCTGCAGGATCCGTGGAGACCGGAGACGGTGTCCATGCTCGTGAATACCCAACCGCTGGACTTTTATTCGAAGCCCCATTGATTAATACCTTCCCAGACAATGAAATGGTCGGCGGATTCGTGGTTCCCAAATGTCATGTATCTCTGTACACCAAGATCTGGAAGAAGTATGGTCACATTGCCACCACAGAAGTGTGGAAAGGTTTTCTTCCAACCCTTTTAACCACGGTAGCGGGGTTATTGCCGATCATCGAGGAAATGAATCAGATGCACTTGCGAGACGTCAAAAACCATGAGCACCAATGGGATGAAATGATCTCGAATTGTGAGATATTGCGATTCAATGTAAGCTGGCTCCGTCGTCTTGAGATAATCAAGGTTCATAAGGCGGCAGAGGCTGCTGATGCAATTTCCATGAATGCAGCTTTACTGGATGAGGAGAGGATACTGGCTCTGGAGTCAGCAAGGGTTGAGAAAGCGGTCGAAGACTTGAAGGCAAAGACCAAGATTTTTCAGAAGAAGCTTGACGAGGCTTCTTACAGGGATTATCCGTTGCTGGATGGTTTGCTCTGAGTGAGCATTTGTGGTTGTTTTTTTTGAGTAAATCTGAGTTTCTAGTTAGGTGAAACAGTTGATCATGGTATGAACGAATTTTGCTCATTTTGAAATGTTTAATGAACAAAGGAGCATTCGCATGCTCTTTGGAGGAATGAAATTACATTTTTGAAAATGCTTGAAATGATGAAGAGGTAGTTTGTTTCATGGATCAGGCATAATAAGCTTTGAGCCATTTTCCATTGATGATGTTTCCTTCCTTTCCTCCATTGATTGCTAAAATTTTGTAGTATCCGCTAGACACTGCTTTGATAACAACATATGGCCCTTCCCATTTAGGAGAGAACTTAGGAGCGGACATGTCTTGTTGAATGTGCTTTGCCGTCTTTAATACCAAATCTCCTACTTGAAATGTTCGAGGTCTTACCATTTTGTTGTAGGCTCTGGAGATCCTCTGTTTGTAAGCTTCCACATATTTTTCCACCTTGGTTCTCCTTGATTCCAGCATATCTAGCTCAGCGATTCTTGATCTGGAGATTTCGGCCTCATCCCATTGTACACCACTGGATGCTGCAATCCTGGCTGAGGGAACTTTGATTTCTGCTGGAAGTATGGCATCGGCTCCATAGACAAGGGAATATGGCGAAGTACCGATCGAGCTCCTTGGTGCAGTTCTGTAAGCCCATAGAGCCATGGGTAATTGCTCATGCCATGATCGAGGATTGTCATGAATCGTCCGACTGATAATCCTGACCAAAGTCTTGTTGGTACTTTCTGCTTGACCATTTCCTTGTGGATAGTAAGGCGTGGAGAAGATTTGTTTGATCCCATATTTATTGAGCAGCTTCTCAACATCTTGATTGGCAAAAGGAGTTCCGTTATCTGTGATGATATGCTTAGGAACTCCGAATCTGCATATTATGTGCTCTTTGATGAAGGCGGCAATCGTAACTCCAGTGGTGCTTCGAAGAGGAATAGCTTCGACCCACTTGGTGAAGTACTCTGTCGCAGTGATGATGTATTCATGTTGTTTTGAAGATGCTGGATTGATCTTCCCAATGATATCTAGTCCCCAGCTGTAGAAAGGCCACGGACTATTCACAGAATTCAATGGGAGACAAGGAGTGTGGATGAGATTACCATGGTTTGGCATTGGTGACACCTCTGAACGTGTGCGGCTGCATCATCTTCCATGGTTGGCCAATAATATTTCTCATGAATTTGAAGAAATAGTTTCTTCTCTTTCCTTGATGTTCTCCATCATGTACTTCCTTCAGGATTGTAGGGATTTCATGTTCGGCTAAGCACCTTAGTAAATTTCCACCAAAGCTTTTGCGGTATAAGATCCCATCGAGATGACAATCTCTTAGCTTTCTGAATGAGTTTGACTGCTTGCTTCTTTTCCAGTGGTAGTTCGTTGTCCCAGGTATTTGATGTAAGGCTCCCTCCAGTCCCCAGTGTGGTGGATCGTCAAAACCTCCAAGTGATGAGGAGGTGTTTGGCAATCAGGACAAGATCCTTGTAAAGCTCTCGATGAGTCTCCATGGATGGCCAGTAGTACCCCATTCTTTGAAGCTTTCTGTAAAGTGTTACCACTAACGTTTGCCCACAGACTTCCTCATGTATGCGCTTGAGCTGTTCTTCCGCTTCGTCGCTCCCAAGACATCGTGATAGAGATCCATCAGGGTTTCGATAGTATAGCCCTCCATGAAGCAAGAAGTAGTTTTCAATTCCTTGAGGCTGACTTGGCCTTCTGAAATAGAGCTGCTCAATTCATGAATGATGGGTGCTCGCCAATCGTTCGCTGGAATGTCTTCGATCTGAGTGAGCCAAGTTGATGATACCGTACGTCTTGTACAGTGATCGTTTTTGTGCTCCTTCGAATTGCAGCTTGGAGGCGAGAGTTGCTAGGCAATCAGCATGCCTATTGTTAGTCCGTCCAGTATGGACGATCGTTGCGTCAGCAAAATAGGTCAACAGTCGCTGAGCTTCGGTTCTGAATGGAGCAAGTGTGATTTCTTTGAGAGAATACGTTCCATTCATCTGGTTGACCAATAATTTTGAATCTCCCCTTATCTCGAGGTGTGTTGCTCCTGCTTGCTTGGCCAAGGATAATCCTAATAGGAAGGCTTCATATTCCGCTGAGTTGTTGGTGCAGTGGAAATCCAACTTGAACGAATGTGAGAAAACTTCACCAGATGGAGACACCAACACTATGCCCGCTCCTCCGGTGTCACTACTAGGGGTGGCAGATCCATCAAAGTATAGAAGCCATGTTTCTTCTTGATGACCAAGATGTCTGGGAATTCGCCGGGTACTTCTTCATGTAGTGTTGTTGTGTCTTCCCCTGGAAACAGCGAGCAAGTCTGCGACCGCTTGACCTTTGATGGCTTTAGGTGGCGTGCAAGCTATGTCAAATTCTGACATCTGGAGTAGCCACTTCGCTGGTCTTCCTATCAAGGCTGGCTTTGATAGCAAGAACTTTATGGGATCAGCTTTGGAGATGAGTACGACCCTGTTAGATAGTAAGTAATGTCTGAACTTCTGGATTGCATGTACCAATGCCAGGCATGCCCTTTCGGCCTTTGGATATCGGAGTTGAGCATCTCTCATTGTGCGGCTGAAGTAGTAAATCGGTCGTTCGACGCCTTCGTCGTCTTCCTGAGCGAGGAGTGCGCCGATGGCGACGTCACTGGAGGCTGTGTAAAGAATCAGAGCTCGTCCCTGCACTGGAGACCTCATGACGGCCGGTGACAATAATATCTGTTGTATTTTATGGAAAGCTTCTTGTTGAACATGTCCAGGTGAAGCTTGCTCCTTTCTTCAGCAGAGGTGAACGAAGCAATGAGTTGAGCTAATCCAGGAATGAAGCGTCGAATATAATTTACCTTGCCCATAAAGCTCTGTAGTTCCTTCACGGTACGTGGAGGAGGCATGGTGGTAATAGCTTTTGCCTTGTCGGGTCGACTTTGATCCCTTCAGCCGTGACCAGGAATCCTAAGAATTTTCCGGAAGAAACTCCGAATGCGCACTTTAAAGGATTCATTTTTAATTTGTATTCTCTGCACCTTTCAACACCTGCCTTAGAACTTCGAGATGAGATGCTCGAGTCTTCGATTTTACCACCACATCATCAACATAGTCTTCTACTTGCTTGTGCATCATGTCGTGGAATATGGCAGTCATGGCTCGTTGATAGGTGGCACCAGCATTCTTTAATCCAAAGGGCATCACAGTGTAGTGAAAATTCCCAATGGGAGTACGGAACGCAGTCTTGTTGGCGTCATGTTCATACATCTTGATCTGGTTGTACCCACTATAGCCTTCCATGAATGAGAATATACCGTGACCGCTGGTTGCATCGACGAGCATGTCAATGTTGGGTAGAGGGAAATCATCCTTCGGACAACATTTATTCAAGTTCCTGAAGTCGACACAACATCTGATTTGACCATTTTTCTTCTTAACAGGTACCACGTTTTCTAGCCACGTTGGATGAAGAATAGGTTTGATGAACCCTGCTGCCAACAGTTTCTGGATTTCGACCTTGATTTGCTCCTCGACTTCGTGTCTAAATTGTCTAGGCGGTTATTTGACAGCTTTGGAACCAGGGACGATGTGCAGGTGATGGGTGACGAGTTTGTCATCCATACCCGGCATTTCTTCGTACGTCCAGGCGAAGACATCTTGATATTCTTTTAATAATTTCACCATCTCGGTCCGCTCCTCTGGTGATAGCGCTGAACTGATCAGGATTGGCCTTGGATCGTCTTCATCCCCAATGTTGATTGTTTCAAGATCTTCAGTGGTAGAGTCAGTGTCGTCCTGTAGTTGTTGTGGGGTATCTTGGACTTCTTCAAGTGATTGCTCACTCTGACATGATTCTTCATGGTGGGGAGACTTTTCATCGTTCTCCCCGATTAATTGCTAATCTTTCCGTCGGCGATAAACGACTCTCCCTTCTACGTCTCGATCGGTCGTGAAGTTTGTCCCTAGAGTTGAGACTTGATCATTATGGCGTTTAGTCGGTGTAGTAGGTGACTTGATCACTTTAGCAGCTGAGGATGACGGATCGTTATCATCCTTCTCGATAGTCTTCCAGCTTGGAAGTGGAGTACTGTGAATCCTGCTTGGAGGTTCCGGGATGCTTTTTTGAGATTCAAGGAACTCAGTATCATAGACGGGAGCATAAGGAGATAATGAAGCCGGAATGCGAACGATCTTGTTGTCGAGCAGGGCCTTCATGCATTAATGGTATGTTGAAGGAACCACCTTATTATCATGGAGCCATGGGCGTCCCAGTATTATATGGTAGTCAGGTTCTTGCTCGATCACATGAAACTTCGCTTTCGATCGAATCGGCCCCACCCTCAAGTCTATGTATGCATATCCATATGTATGGCTTTGACTTCCTTCAAATCCTGTCATTAGGATGGGATAGCGAACGATTTTACCTTGTGGGAACCTGGCCATCCTGAGAGTCTTCATGGTGATAATGTTGGTAGAAGCACCGGTATCAACAAGAGCTCTTCTAAATTCGGTGCCTTTGATGAAACCAGTGACATACAATGCTCGATTGTGTCCTTCATCCTTCATGCAATCTTCTTCTCCAAAAGAGATGTTGTCGGTCGAATGCTCAGGCACTAGGGAGACTTCTTCAACTGATGGTGTTGGTGGCGTTATTTGCACGCTGGATGATATCTGGTTGAGTGCTGAAAATGTGTCTGTGCGCTGATCCCTGGAGAAGTGCAGGAGTTCACATATATTTTCGATCAAATGTGTGACCTCTTGTTCCACCGGCTTCTCGTATGTGGTGAAGCTGTTGATTCGAGGGTCAAATGACGCTTCAATCCCCGGTGATGAGACTTCTGGAGCGGAGGTACCGCCTAACTCGGATGTTAATTTGATGATAAAGTCGAGGATGTGGTATATCGTTTCCTTCATCAGGTCCATGTTCCTGGTATGGACCTCTAGGATTTGAGCCAACTCTGCCAAAGTCGGGACCCCTCTGCCTTCCATGCCTCCAGGTGTAACATGAGGAATGTTGCCGTTTGAAATATTCTGATCTGAATTAGTTGAATTATTCCTAAGACCAACCATCTTGTGAGATTGTTAGATTGCAACCGAGAGATTAATCTCCCACTGTGGTCGCCAATCTGTAGATGAGGAAAAACGATTTGCTGGTTTTTAAGGAATTGAGGAGACGACCGTACGGAGGAGACTCCACGAACCGAGCGAATTGTTAAACCTCACACAGATGGACCGCTGCAAAGGGGGTGCTTTAGATTCGAGAGATCAATTTGTAGTACTCCATCCTAAATCAAGACAATGACCGTTCCAGAGTAAATTCGGTCACAAGAGAGGATGGGTTGATCTGTAGGAGGGAAGCTGGGAAATGTGTGGAATCAATGGTAATCAAAGATTGTCGGTGTGTAAATTCTGAATATGATAAGCTCTGAATGATTGAAATTGCTCAATCGAGAGTAGTTGCTCAATTGATGAGTTGATGATCTCGTGTTGTCAGTTTGACGTGAGATTGATGATACTGTTGATGCTTCAATCATGATTCAGAGACTTATTTATATTGCTGGAATTGTAGACACCATGATTCCATGAAGTGTGACAGTTGATGGAACGGAAGTGGAGATCGTGTTTGAAACCAGTTGCTCAACGTGCGGAGACTTGGTCAATTTTCCACCCACTACCTCGTGAATTCCTTCAACTGATTGCACGACTTGCTCACATTCCATCGTGTGTCTGAACACACGTGCCGTAGACCTCCATGCCAAAAACCCTAAGTGATATCCCCCCAAGTGACACGATTGACGTCTCGTGGTTTGTTAGTTAATTGATGACTTCGTGGTTTGATGGGACGATGAGTCCATGTAATCGTTGAGTCGAACATGATGTTCTGAAACTCATGAATTGAACATGTCATGAGACAGAGGTATAGTTCTTATGATGAAGTGAGCAAGTATTGCTCATTCGATGGATCGTTGGATATTGATTGTTGAACCAATATTGAGCAAATATTCCTCATCTGAGCAAGTGCTGCTCATGTGATGAATTGTTGAATATTTGATTGTCTGAGCATGTGTTGCTCATCTGATGGATTATTGGCAGCGTACCAAAATATTAATTAGAATACTGATCGTTGAACCGAGCATAATTAATGAAATTAATGACCATGAGGCCGTCGTAAAATTATTAAGGTTGGAATCTGGAATGATGATCCTTGGATTCAGAAACCCTAATTTGATCAATTGATGATCAATTCATGGTTGTCAGAATTTCAACCATGGGACGAAGGAGGGAGCGATTACATGGGACCGTGGATCAACCATGTAGTTTCCATATGCTCACGTGAGCAAATACAAAGAACTCTTGAAGAGTTGACGATTTGTTGGTGGAAGAATGATTAAATGCTGGTTTAATCATTTATTCAAAAAATGCTCGTCTGAGCCTTAGGTGAGAAAACCTAATTAATTATGACGAGGCGAGGGACCGACCATAGAGTCATGAAACCGGCCCTGGGTTATCCCGTGACCGCCTGACGATCACTTCATGAAAATCCAAAGTATTTGGGAGAGTTTTGGACCTAATACGAGCAATTGTGCAAATTAGGTCAAAACTGTGAAAATTGATGGGACCGGCTTCCGTGAGCCAAAGAGCCAATCTTGGTCGGTCAAGATAGCATGCTCGTGTCCCCAAGGCGTCCGCGTCTCAGTCCTTAGAATTTTGATATTTTCTGGCGTGTAATTGAGCATCCATTCGAGAAAATATGCCAAAATTAGGGTTTCGACGAAACTGAGGTAAAACACCATGAGATGATGAAAAATAATTATAAAATAAGGAATAAGGAGGCGTGGGACCGTCGTGGTCAAGGCATGGTCGTCCGGTCGTGACCACAGTCCCGTGGTGCCTTTTCCTTAATTTTATAATATTTTGATGATTTTATGAAAAATTCATGAATTTTGAGAAATTTGATGAATTTTGGGAGTTTCCATGAATTGAAGAAGTTTTCATGAGTTCAAGGAAGCAAAAGATATTAAAATAATAAAACAAGGGCGTGTGGGACCGTGGAAGGCATGACTGGCCGGTCATGGCCCGGTCCCACAAGTTTCCCTAATTTTATAATGATTTTATGAAAAATTCATGAATTTTGAGAAATTTGATGAATTTAGGGAGTTTCCATGAACTGAAGGAGTTTTCATGAGTTCAGGGAAGCAAAAAATATTAAAATAATAAAAACAAGGGCGTGTGGGACCGTGGAGGCATGGTCGGCCGGCTTGGGCCCGGTCCCACGAGTTTTCATAATTTTTTTAATATTTTTTAGGTATTTTTGATGATTTGAGTGAATTTTTCCTAATTTGAGAGAAATACCATGAAATCAAGGAATTTGATGAATTCAAGGAAAACTAACAATAAAATAATAAAACAAAGGGGCGTGTGGGACCGTCTAGGGCATGGTCGTCCGGCCAAGGCCCGGTCCCACAAGTTTTCATAATTTATATTATTTGATGATTTGTGCAAAAATACCATGAAATCAAGGAGTTTTTTCATGAAATTAGAGAAATAATAATAATAAAATAATAAGGAACCGTGGGTGTGGGGCCGGTTGGAACCAAGGCATGGCCGGTTGGCCAATGGTCATGCCCCACACTCCTTTCCTTAATTTTATATTATTTTTTATGGATTTATGGAAGTACCATGAAACCGAGGAGTTTCCTCGAGACGAAGGAAATTTGATAAAATGAGAGAATTTTCATCAAATCATGAAAAATAATAAAAATGCATTAAAAATATAAAACTGGCGTGGGATTGACCACGACATGGTCGGTTGGTCGTGTGTCCGTGCTCCCAGCACCCTGGTCAATATTTTAATTATTTATTATTTTCTTCTCTATTTTGCATAGGTTCATCGTTTCGTTGTATTTTTGAAATACTCGTTCGTGCGGTGACTGTTAGTGTATCATCGTTGAATACACTTTCACCATTTGAATCGGGGCTTACTTAGAGGTAGCTCAGATGCCCGGTTGTTGATTATTTATTACTAATTGTGGAATTCGATGGAGAATAATTCACAAAACTGAGAAATATGATGTTTATTATTAATTCATAGGATCAGCTGAGGATTCGACTACGAATTCAAAATAATAAAGTGAGCATTACCGTTCCATGGGATCGTAGATTCGACCATAGAATCAGAGTAATTAAGATTTATCTATTACCATTTATGAGACCAGTTGTGGATTCGATCATGAAATCGGAGTAATGAGATAATATAGTTATTGTTATTCTATGAGATCAAGCCGTGGATTCGATCATAAAATCAGAACAATTGTTATCGCCATCCATGGGACCAGTCGTGGATTCGACCATGGAATAGGAGCAATTAGGAATGATTAAATTTGTGGCTCCATACTGTAGAGCAAGCTGTCTAGGAGCATTAATCATCCCGATATGAGCTTGTCGGTGAGTCATATCCTTTATATAGTCAGGGTAAACTTGTTATTTGTTCCTGAAGACGTTATCGCTCTATACTAGCAGAGCAAGCTGTCTAGGAGCCGTCCATCTCGTGATGCTATATAGAAATAATCACTGAAAGTATTCAGTATTCATGAGATATGTCGTTGTCCAGTCGTGAGACTACATATCTACATGTACTCTGAGAGAAAGTACTCTCCGTTGAGAATTCGATGAGAGACCCGTGTCTCGATACTCACGTCTGATTGCTGTATCAGAGCTTCGTATAATTATGAGTTTACGAATTTAGCCCTTGTTGAAAATCCATCATCTACAAGATTCAAGCTAATATCTTTCAACCGTTAGATCGAAAACTAGCTTGTTACACACAAATGAAATGCACGTTTCTAGGCTTGTGTAACCGTACCCAAACTTTTACATTTGTTGGTTCAACAATAGTCAACCAAATGGTAGCCATATGATCACTTTCATATCAACCAAATTCTTCTTCACCATAACTAGTTCAAGTGACTCAAATGAACTAGTTAGAGAGTTTTTCAATTGCAAGGAAATCTTATGCAACTACACAAGACACAGTCGAAGCAAAAACGATTTGGTTCACTCGAATCAGTTCATGAACTATATAGACACGGTTTGCAATTTGCATTCCTTAGTTTATATAAGAATAAGTTCACAAGCATCGTTTTTAGATATAACCTACTCAAGTTCACGGACTGGGTTCGCGGACTTAAGTTCCCGGACGGAGTTCACAAACTCCAACAGAAATTCTCGGGACGAGAACTTCCGCCAGTTCGCGGACTGAGTTCGCGGACTTGGCTCACGCCACCACGCCGGTTCTCTTTATCAACAAAGTTCGCAAACTTCGGTTCAAGGAATAAAGACTTATACATATATGTGTTTCCAAAACAATGCTTATATCCTCCAATGGTTATATAATCTAAACTCTCATTTCAATCATTGAAACACTCTTAGAGGACGTTGATATTCTATAGTTGTTATTCACAAACTATTTTTCGTCAAAGTAAGCAATTTTCAAAGTGATTGAAACTTGTCATGACTTTCGTCACTAGGTAAAGATGAACTTGGCTAAAGAGAAAGCTTACCAACATATATTTCGAGAAATAGATAGGCGAGATAAACTCGGCTCGAAATAGCAAATGTGTATAATCTAAGTCTATATAGCAAAACGACTTTTATCTCAAGATAGGAGATAAATAGACTTTTGAGTGATAGATAAGTTCAAGTATCCACATACCTTTTAGTCGATGAAGATCCACCGGTTCCTTGAGTAGTCCTTCGTCTTGTATGATGATTTCCATGGAGTTCTTGAGCTCAACTACATTTTATATCCTAGTCCGAGACCTTAGCTATAGTAGACTAGAAATAAAGACTTATAGTTTTGATCACTAACATTGACAAACATGCTTGAGATAGCAACGCATGCGAGTTCGACCGAGCAATGCTCTAACAGCAATATCGGGTGAGATCAGCTAAGGGAATCAAGTGTGTAGAGTCCTGCTGGGATTCAGAGGCGTAAGGAACGCGACTGTACCTTGATCAGTGTGAGATTGGTTAGGGCTCAAATACATTCCAGTCCGAAGTTAATATTGTAGTAGGCTGGTGTATGTAGCGGCTTAATACAGTGTGGTGTTCAATCTGGACTAGGTCCCGGGGTTTTTCTGCATTTGTGGTTTCCTCGTTAACAAAATTTCTGGTGTCTATATTATTTCTTTTCCGTATTATATTTTTTTATATAATTGAAATATCACAGGTTGTGCGTAGTTCAATCAATTCGTAAATTCAACCTTTGGTTGTTGATTGAAATTGATTGACACTTGAACATTGGTCTTTGGTACCGTTCAAGTTGTTTCTCATAATACTCAGGCTTGCGGATTCTCTCTGTTTGATTTGCTGATTACATTGAGAAATTGAGATATAACTCTTGGATACTTTTCCGTGATTGAGTCTGACTGTCTAGTTGATTCTCTTGGAATTGTATTGGAGTTCTCCATACAGGTTGCCGAAAAAAATATTGGGTGTGGTTGTTAGACCCCCGCTTTGTCAGATAGAAATCATAAAGTTATTTTCATCTCAGACCTTATGACTCCTCAAGATGAATATCTAAAATCCTCTTTGATTTGTTTGGATTATTCTTGAACGGTGGTTATAATCTAGAATTCGCTGCTAACAGAGTGTAAGTGTTTTTTATCTGTGAGCTTTGCTGGACATTGTCTATTGCAGACAAATTTCCAAACCTATATTTTAAACATATCAAAAGGGAAATCAACTAGGTTTGTCTATTAAAGGCAGATAGGTACCAAAAATCTTCACTGAGGTTGAACCATATTTTAGGATGTAAAGGACGTTAGCTAAGGAATTCAAGTGCATAGAATCTTGCGGGGTTCAAGAGACGTACGGAGAATGACTGCAGCTGAATTGCTTGGAGGGTTAACTCGGTCTCATCTATATTTTAGTCTGAAGTCTGATAGTAGGCTAGTATATGTATCAGTTCAAAGCTGGACGAGGTCCCGAGATTTTTCTTCCAGTGTACTTTTCCTCGTTAACAAAATTCTTGTGTGTGTGGTTTTTACTTTTCTGGTTATTCTTTTGATTGTTAAAAGTATTATACAGGTTCATACTCTTACGAAACGAAAAATTTGATAGTGTACTTGGTACCCTCTCATTTTTGTAAATTCTTTGAGTACGTGAACTTGTAATGGTGAGTTTATGAACCTACTGTACATACTTTCTCCAAGAACTTTTGTCTTTTGAGTTTATGAACCTATTTCGGTGGTTCGGAAACCTAAAAAGAAAAACTTCTCCAGGGCTTTGAATTTATTTGATTTCGTGAATTTATATGGTAAGTTCATGAGCCTATTCAAGAGAATTCTCCTAAGACTTATAGAACATTTGAGTTCACAAACCTAATATAGTGAATTCGCGAATCTAACAAGTAAACAATGCTCTTGAGACTTATTTGCATGTGAGTTCGCGAACCTAACAAGCTTTTGATTTCTCCTCTAATTTTATTTGTGTTTGGGCTCATGAACATGCCTACTTTTAGCGAACCAACATGGCTAATAAGTTATATTTTCCATCATTTGCTCCCAATACTCAACCATGAGTTCATGGACCTAAAAGCTTAATGATCCAAACCCACAATGTCGATATTTGTGGACTCATTCACTCTTCTTTGAATTTCAAGGAAAATTTTCCATAATCTTACAAATTGCTATTACTTGGTTAATTTTATTGATTGGAAAGTATAACTCTTTTACTTGAAAGATTGAAGTTATCTTTGGTTGTAATTCTTTCAGTGAATTTATTTGGGCTAATCATTTTCAACGAAATAATTTTAGGAAACGACTTTGATTTAACAATTGAAAATTAACTTTGGTTGCAACATGTTCATTACTTACGTCCAAAGCAACCCATCCTTGATTGAGCACTATAAATTGGGGTTACTAGCAACACGAAAAACTAAATCTCTACATTCATGTGTACCTTATTGCAAAGTTTTCTCAACAACATAAGGATCTTCGGGATCTAAGGTTCGAATTTAAAATAATTCACCTGCGAGTTTTTAAGCGCATGTTTACCTACCTTGAAAGAAAGATAATTTCAAAACTTATATTTGTATTTGGGTTGTTTAGGCCAAATACAATGGTGAAGCATTTCGCTTCGTTATAGCTTAGTTAAAGCTAAGTGAAATACGTATGAGGTGCACCTTACTATGGGTGAGGGACATCCTTTAGCTTAATCACACAGGAAACTGAGTATCCATTTATTTTTTTTACAAATTTTATTTCAACCTATTTAGACAGATATTATTTACAGGTCAAAAAAAAAAATAAGAGAAAAAAATGGAGATATAATAGGAAAAAAAGAGGTTTAGTTAAATAAAAGAGTTCAAAGTGAAAAATTAACAGTAAAGTTGAAAATTTGGAAACGAAGACTAAGTATCGGTTCAAAATCACACGGAAACTCAGTTTCCATAAAGTAACTTTTGTGATTTAGCTTAAAGGTGGATCATATCTGATCAATTCTTTAGAGTGGTGAATGGATTTCACCACATTAAAGCGAAATGAAAGACTATATTTAGTTGGATTTCGCTACAATTAAGTTAGAGTGAAGCGATATCCAACACCATTGTACTTGGCCTTATAGTTATTGTCTATCTTAATGTCATTATCTTCTAATATAAGGTCATTTAAGAATTAACAATGAAATTCAGATGTGATAGAAAACCAAACACAATTAAGTATAACTATTATCTATTGAATTTTTTTTTTTTTGTGAGTTTTCCACGAAAATACATCTTAATTAAGTTTTAGTTATGATTCTTGTGTAGATAGAAGATTATGTATCACTATAACTTTCGAAGATAATAAACCTTGATCTTGGATTTAGATTCGTCTAAATTTAGGGAACCAATTTCTATCCTTGATCTAGAATCTTAAAAAAAATCATCAAGCATCATGTTGGAGGCAGGATAGCGCTAGTCTTCACGAAAGATTGTGGAGCAACTCATAGGACTGTAAATGACATCAACCAGCGAATCAAGTGTATATGTTTTTGTGAGAATAAAGAGATGTAGGGACACAACTACAGCAGAGTAGCTTGTAGGGTTTATTCTGTCTTTACTATATTCCATACCAAAGTATTATAGTAGGCTAGTGTTTGCAGTGGCTTATACAGTGTGTGTTTAAACTAGACGAGGTCCCGGGGTTTTACAGCTAGCTTGCAGGTTCCCTCGTTAAAAAAAATTTGGTGTCTTGCTTTGCTTTTATTTTCCACTTATATTGATTTTAATTTACAATTGTGATTCAAAATCTCTTTTAAGATTATCCAAGGACATTTTTATTGTCTGCTTTAATCTTGTATTGAGATTCATGGAAGAAAATAGTTTATAGGTTCCGTAACGAAAAAGTTGGTAGTATATTTGGTACCCTCCTTTTTTCATATAGTATCTCGCATCATCTCATAATATGTTGACCAAGTGTAGATGTTGATTTTTGTGACAAGATGATCATTTTAAGGTTTGTTTCGAGCTTTATTGCAAAAGTTAGATAGGCCAACCCAAGTCTCGGCTTCATGAGTAAGACTCGACTCTTAATCTCTCAAGCGAGACTCAGCTCTCAGCCTCATATACGAGGCCCAACATCGGCCTCCCATGACTAATTTCTCGGCCTCAGAGCCTATAGACGCGACTCCTAGTATATCCCCGCGAGATACACTGGTCATGTCTACTCATCACTTCATGATGCATCCACGGTTGATTCCATGAGCATGACGAGATTCAGGTATCCAGTAAGCACGACTCACGCTTTGGTCTCACTAGCACGACTTCAGTATTACAAGCCTTGTGACCGAATCCTGGTACATCTCTGCACCGGGCATGCCTGCTCCCGAGATTCGTGACTGAACCCTAGTATATCCTTACGAGATACTCATGTTGAAAAGACGAGGGTACCCAAATACACCACAATATTTTATTTATCAGCCTATAAGTCCTTTACCAAGTGTGATTGTCTATGGAAAGATTCGAGACAATACAACAACTTTGGTACACACTTCGTGTGATAGTCTATGGACACGAGATCGAGACAATACAACAACAAAATCATTTGTGTGATTGACTATGGATTCAAGATCGAGATGATACAACAACGAAGTGATCACTTGATAATAGGTACAGTAATAAATCGAAACTCTATAGGATCAATAACAAGTGTTATGGATTAACGTACAAGTGCAATTTTATAATAAAACAATTATAATGCGGAATAATAAAGTAAATAGCACAACAAGATTTGGTTAACGAGGAAACCGCAAATACAGAAAAACCCCGGGACCTAGTCCAGTTTTGAATACTCTCAGAATTAAGATTCTATACAAAATCTAAACCAACTTTATATAGTCGAGACCAAGTAGCCTACCCCTAGCTACTTAGTTTCCTTAGTATCCTTGCGCCTTCGACTTCTAGAATCACGCACGTGAATCACCAATCCTTTTGATCATATCCAAACAGTAAGGATAAATCTGTTTGACCACTCTATTCAATCTTGGTAATAAGATATGTGAGTTGTTGACAAAGACTCTCCCGTTTAATATAATAAAATCCTTTGTATGGTTAGATCAATCTATCTTTTGTTTACCGAAATAATCTAACTCTAGATTCACAATCAATCAATATAGATGTCAAAGAGAAACTATAAGGTGATGCCGATCTCACGCAACTAATCAATCAAGTCCATCAAAGATAAACACGATTATAGTTGGATCCCAGTCGATCAAGGTTTGTGCACATAATTCACAAGATACAAAAGCTAACACTAATAAGAAAAACCTCGTCGTCTTCAAATCTCTGTTTGTCTTCAATAATAACCTGCACAACACCACTTGAAACCTCTTGTGATCAGTCACGTGCAGAGAAGTCTGTTCAAAATGGACTATCACAAGATGTCTTTAGATCTGAAAGTGGTTCTAAAGATCCCGTCAATACTTTGATCTAGTTTGAGTGAGCCTTATTTCAGAAGAAAAGGTTCTCAAAAATAAACAAACTAGGTGCAATCAAAGTTTCAACAAGCGTTAGTCAATCAAATCAATAATCAAAAACTACAATAACAATACAATTATCTAGTTTCCCACCAACCGTACTCTAGAGCTTCTTGATCCCACAAAAGTCTTTAAACGAGCAGTCGTAAGAGATTTATCCTAATTAGGGTACTTTCTGAAAATGCGGGGGTCTAACAACCACACCCAACCAAAAGCGTTTTTTTTTTTCTTTTAAGCATGAGGTTTGCACAATCTTGTCTATTTTAATCAGGCACATGAGACAAGATGCACCAAAACAACACAATCAAGTTGTGTTGTAGTGAACAACAATTTGTCCACCATGACCCTTTTGAAAGGAATTTATAGATCCATGTTTATCAACAGGTTTAGACCATACTCTTTTCTCTAGTGGTCTTGACCTATCTTTGGAAACCAACTTCTTTGAAGAGGATAAAATCTTACATACCTCAGCAGTTTTTTGAACAAGTCTGAGCTTGTTTGCTAGGCGATTTGCTCTTCGTTGAAGTCTCTTGACATGTCTCGTCTTGTGTTTATACTTAAAACACTTTGAAAGTTCACGACCTTTGAGTGAACAATAAGAGCATGTCAATGGATAAGCTGATTCAGACGCCCGAGATGTGCAAGCTGCTAGGCACCATAGTGTAACCTGAAAAATCAGACATAGGGTTTCCAACAGAAAGGTTATTTCTTCTTCCAGATTGGTTGAGTTTCTTTCTGGAAGAATATCAAGATTGATGTATGTATTGCTACAGTTATCAAAATCGATATCTTCACAAAGAAGTGCAACACTTGATTTTTCGTCTTCATTGGAATCATAATGATCAAACATTTTATCAAGAGTTGCAGCAAGACCTTTGTTCCCAGTGTATTTTCTACGATTTGGACACTCATTTTCAAAATGACCAAAACCTTCACACTTAAAGCACTGTGGCATATCCTCGTCATCAGCCTCGTCAGCATCCTTGATTTTAGGAGGATTGCAATTGTGAGGTTTAACTGACGACCTAGGTTTGTCTCTTGAAAACCGTTTACTTCTCTTCAATAAAAGATCCCTAAACTGTCTTGTGATCATAGAGATTCATTTTTCAAGATCTTCATCTGATGAATCAGTCTCAGAAAGATCATCCTTTGAGACATAAACACTTTTACTTTTATCAAGTAATTTAGTGTTCTTTTGTGCTTTGAAGGCAACATCCTTTCCAGTTTTGGATGTATGCTCATGATCAAAGATCTTTAGCTTTCCAACCAACGTGTTTCTGGAAAGAGTATCAAGGTTATTTCCCTAAACGATGGCATGCTTATTAGAATCGTATCTAGATGGCACCGATCTGAGAATTTTCATCACAATGTCCTTTTCAGGAATAGTCTTACCCAATGCAAATGATGCATTAACAATTTCAGACACTTTGTGATTAAACTCATCAAATGAATCTTCATCTGCCATACGAAGGTTTTCCAATCGGAATTAAGGTTTTGAAGCCTAGCTTCCTTCTCACTGGTATTTCCTTCGAATACGGTTTCTAAGATATCCCACGTATCTTTAGACCGAGTGCACGTAGTCACATGGTGCTGAAGATCTGGGGTAATGGCATGTATGATGGCCTTCAAACCGTCGGAGTTTTGCTTTGCAACAAGTATCTCGGCAGCATTGTATTCACCAATGTTCTTTGGAACTGTTGCATTCCCTATTGCCACAATGGGATCATCATAGACATTAACTACATAAACCCATGATTGATAATCACGCGCTTGAAGAAAGGCACGCATGCAATTTTCCACCACAAGTAATTAGATCCATCGAAGACTGGTGGTACATTTATAGAGATGACACCTTTTTCCGTATCAGATCGCTACAAACACAGACTTATGAGATCTTTAATGTGTTTGCCTGCTATGATACCAATTGAAAATGCGGGGTCTAACAACCACACCCAAAAATTCGTTTGGCAATCTGAGAGGACTTACTCCAATACACTTTCTAGAGAATCAACTAGACTGTCAGACTCAATCTAGAATAAAGTATATCAAAGAGTTTAATATCTCTAACTCTTAATTCAATCCGCAATCAACAAATAGAAATCTGCGAGCCCGATTGAATAAGAGGAGTAACTTGAACGGTACCAAAGACCAATGTTCAAGTGTCAATCAATGTAATTACAATGCGGAAAAGAAATAACACAGACACCAGAATTTTGTTAACGAGGAAACCGCAAATGCAGAAAAACCCCGGGACCTAGTCCAGATTGAACACCAAACTGTATTAAGCCGCTACAGACACTAGCCTACTACCAATTAACTTCGAACTGAACTGTAGTTGAACCCTAATCAATCTCACACTGATTCAAGGTACAGTAGCGCTCCTTACGTATCTGATCCCAGTAAGATACTACGAACTTGATTCCCTTAGCTGATCTCACCCACAACTAAGAGTTGCTACGACCCAAAGTCGAAGACTTGATATACAAATCTGTCTCACACAGAAAAGTCTATAGGATTGAACAAATCTGTCTCCCACAGAAATACCCAAGAGTTTTTGTTCCGTTTATTGATAAATCAAGGTGAACAAGAACCAATTGATAAACCGGACTTATATTCCCGAAGAACAGCCTAGTATTATCAATCACCTCATAATAAACTTAATCGGCTAGCAAAACAAGTTATTGTGGAATCACAAACGATGAGACGAAGTTTGTTTGTGATTACTTTACTATCTTTCCTATCGGATATATAAAATCTCGAGCTAATTATTTCAATTGCACTCAACACGATAGAAACAGCAAGATCAGATCACGCAACTACAAAGATAATAGTTGGGTCTGGCTTCACAATCCCAATGAAGTCTTCAAGTCGTTAAACTACAGGGTCTCGAGAAGAAACCTAAGGTTAAAGGAGAATCGACTCTAGTTATGAAACTAGTAACACACATGAGGTGTGGGGATTAGTTTTCCCAGTTGCTAGAGTTCTCCTTTATATAGTTTTCAAATCAGGGTTTGCAATCCAAGTTACCTTGGTAACAAAGCATTCAATAATCACCGTTAGATGAAAAACCTGATTCAACCAAGCTAATATCTTTCAACCGTTAGATCAAACTTAGCTTGTTACATACAAATGAAATGTACCCTCATTTAGGTTTTTGTAACCGTGCCTAAACGTGTACACCAGGTTGGTTCACAAATAGTTAACCGAGGTCAGTGAAAAAGCGGGGGTCTAACAACCACACCCAATATTTCGCTTAACAATCTGTATGGACAAACTCCAATATACTTTTAAGAGAATCAACTGGACAGTCAGACTCAATCTTAATAAAAGTATATCAAAGAGTTATGTCTCACTTTCTCGATTTAATACTTACTCAAGCAAATAGAAGTCTGCGAGTCTAATTGAATACAAGAGAAATCACTTGAACGGTACCAAAGACCAATTTTCAAGGATCAATCAATTTCAATCAACAATCAAAGGTTGGATTTCCCAATTGATCGGTTCAACGCACAATCTGTGATATTTCAATTATATAACAAAATATAATGCGAAAAAGAAATAACACAGACACCAGAAGTTTTGTTAATGAGGAAACCGCAAATGCAGAAAAACCCCGGGACCTAGTCCAGATTGAACACACACTGTATAAAGCTGCTACAGACACTAGCCTCATACAAAGTAACTTCGGTCTGGACTGTAGTTGAACCCCAATCAATCTCATACTGATCCAAGGTACAGTTGCGCTCCTTACTCTCTGATCCCAGCAGGATACTACGCACTTCATTCCCTTAGATGATCTCACCCACAACTAAGAGTTGCTACGACCCAAAGTCGAAGACTTTAATAAACAAATATGTATCACACATAAAAGTATATACTATGCAGTATATTGGAGTTTGTCCTACGATTTTTTGTTCCGTCTTTTGATAAATCAAGGTGAACAGGAACCAATTGATAACCCATACTTATATTCCCAAAGAACAACTTAGAATTATCAATCACCTTACATTAATCTTAATCGACTAGCGAAAGAATATATTTTGGAATCACAAACGATGAGACGAAGGTGTTTGTGACTTCTTTTATATCTTACCTATGGGAGAAATCAATCTCAAGCCAACCTTACGATTGTACTCAAATATGATAGAAACAGCAAGATCAGATCACGCAACTACAAAGAGAATAGTTGGGTCTGGCTTCACAACCCCAATGAAGTCTTCAAGTCGTTAACCTACAGGGTCTCGAGAAGAAACCTAAGGTTAAAGGAGAATCAAATCTAGCTAATACAACTAGTATCACACAGGAGGTGTGGGGATTAGGTTTCCCAGTTGCTAGAGTTCTTCTTTATATATACTTTCAAATCAGGTTTGCAATCAATGTTAGCTTGGTAACAAAGCATTCAATATTCACCGTTAGATGAAAACCTGATTAGATTCAAGCTAATATCTTTCAACCGTTAGATCGAACTTATCTTGTTACACACAAATGAAATGCACGTTTATTTAGGTTTGTGTAACCGTACCCAAACATGTACACTTAGTTGGTTCAACAGTAGTTAACCAAATGGTTAGCCACATGAGCACTTTCATATGAACCATATTCTTCTTTACCACAACTAGTTCATATGACTCAAATGAACTAGTTTGAGAGTTGTTCAATTGCTTAGATCTTATAGAAGTATACAAGACACAATCGAAGCAAAAAAGATTTGATTCACTCGAATCAATTCATGAACTTTATGGCCACGGTTTGCAATTATACATTCCTTAGTTTATATAAGTTTAAGTTCACGAATAACCGTTTTTAGAAAATAACCAACTTAAGTACGCATATTGGTACGCGGACTTAAGTACCCAGAATAAGTTTGTTTTCAGTTCACAAACTCCAGCAGAAATTCTCGGGACGTGAACTTACGACAGTGCGCGTGCTGGTACGCGGACTTTAGTTCCGGTTTTCCTGAGCAGCAAAGTACGCATACTTTGGTTCAAGGAATAAGGACTTACACACATATGTGTTACCACACAATGTTATATCCTTCCAAGGTTATATATTTTAAACTCTCATTTCAACCATTGAAACATTCTTAGAGGAAGTTATATAGTTGTTGTTCACAAGCTATTTTTCGTCAAAGCAATTTTCAAATAATTGAAACTAATATGACTTTCGTCACTAGTAAAGATGAACTTGGCCAAAGCGAAAGCTTACCAACACATATTTCGAGAAATAGATAAGCGAGATAAACTTGGCTCGAAATAACAAATGTGTATAATCAAAGTCTATATAGCAATACGACTTTTGTCTCAAGATAGGAGATAGAGTAGATAGACTTTTGAGTGATAGATAAGTTCAAGTCTCCACATACCTTTTAGTCGATGAATTTCCACCAGTTCCTTGAGTAGTTCTTCGTCTTTGTATGATGATCACCATGGATTCTTGAGCTCAACTACACTTTCTATCCTAGTCCGAGACTTAGCTATAAGTAGACTAGAAATCAAGACTTATAGTTTTGATCACTAACATTGACAAACATGCTTGAGATAGCAACGCATGCGAGTTCGACCGAGCAGTGCTCTAACAATCTCCCCCTTTGTCAATTTTAGAGACAAAACTATCAATACATATGGAATATAAAAATAGATAAATAAACCTTTGTAGCTTCTCTTCCATATGCCTGATCTCCTTGGTTCTTCAACATTACTAGAAATCTTCATCACTTCCAAGTACTCCAATGATCCCAAAGGTTGTAAGCTTAGTATCATCGTTGTTGAAAATCCGTAGCTATAACAATGAGAAAACAAGAATTCTCAATCATTGTTACACAGTGTCATAGTATTATTACACAGCATCAAAGTTCAATTGTATCACAACTTCGATAACAATACTATGGTGATATGTATCACTCCCCCTTAGTCAATACTCCATCTCACATGGAAATCACTCCCCCTTACATAATGATTTCGAAAACCATATGTATTTGTAATGTGAACTACACATTAATTCTCCCACTTTTTGTCAATAAAATTGGCAAAGGTATGAAAACTAGTGGGATCCTAATGAAATTTCCATAAAGACATTTCATGACCAAAAGAAAGCACATATCAACTTTTTAGATGCAATCATATAGCCGAAGCTAGATGCTTTCATCAAGGAGTTTATAAATATACAAGATAACCCCTATAATATTCCACAGCCGCACTTCCCACAAAGATTTGGCAATTAAGCACAAGTTCAATTAAAAACTCTCCCCCATAAAATGTCATTCCCGAAAGAACATCAAGAGCGACCTTACTTTCACAAGAAAAGAAGTATTTTTTTGGACATAACAAATTACATACGAATATGAACTTGAATCCAAAAGTACTCAATTAAATTAACCACAAGAAAACCCATGATTAATTTAATCAGAAATGCTCAACATAAGAGAACTTACGGAGCCGCACAGTATATACATAAAAAATATGGACCAGGGAAGATCAATACTGCGGAATAAACAAGGATTCATTATATTTTCCATCACTATTTGCATAATGACATACAATAGACATAATCCTCGTAAACAAAAGTTTTATCCTTTATTCCATCAAAATATGACATAAAAGGCTTTTAACTTTTGTAATGTCAAAAGTTCAATCATTCTTTTATCAATACATGCATATTGACATGTGAAAGACATAACTTTTGACAAGGTATGGGACAATCATAGTTCACGGACGCAAACACACATATCCCATAACAAATTGCAATATATAAAACCATAAAGATTAATACTGCAAAAATCATCTTACAAACAATTTTTAGAATTTAAACAAATAAACCTAAAAACAATGAAGATGAAAACGTTGGACATATCTATGTGTAATCACAATAATGGCTATTCCAAACTCTTGTTAGTCTTCCTAAAAACACAAGAATAAAATTCTCATAAGAAGATTTACTAGACATTTAGGCCTCTGAAAAATTCTTTATCGTCCCCAAACTCTTTGTCGTCAACAGCCATGGGTACATATGGTTCGTGAAGAAATGAGTCAATTCCAACAAATCTTCTAGGAAGATGTTGAACCAGGGCCTTCTGAATTTCATGAGATCTCAAAACAAAAGCCTTTATTTGTTGAATCTCCTTCCTTGTTTCCTTTAACTCTTCAAGAACATCAAAAAACTTCTGAGAATTTGAAGGAACAGCTCTTGGCTTCCTCACATTTATTCTTTTTCTTTTAAAAGTTGAAGGTATCAGAGATCTTTCTTTTTCCTTCATGATTGAAGGCTTAACAGTCATACTAACATCTTTTCCATCAGAAGACATGATGCTTGGAGTATTTATATGCGTATGAGTTTGTGAGAGGAAATCACAAAATAGCTCAACAAGCAATCTTTGATTGAAAAGAGTTTCAGAGAAGGAAAAGATATGTAGGGTTACGAAACCTATAAACACATAGGTTCGTGGACACACAACTCTCAACCCTATAAAAGGAAGAATTGTCTATTTTAGCCCTCTTTTTATTGACTAAACAGGGAAGTTCTTTCCAAAATCAATTAGATGTGAAAAGAAACGTGAATTCCAGACTTTGTTTAAACAAAATAAAAATATCAAGACAACTATAGAATTTTATTTTCTTAAAGCCTGAGGTGTGCAAGATCTTGTCTCTTTTTAATCAGGCACATGAGACAAGATGCACTTACCGCAACACGATTTAAGTTGTGCTGGGATGAACAATAATTTGTCCATCATATCCCTTTTGATCGGAATTCATAGAACCCTGTTTTTCAAACTTCTTTGACCACAACTTTCTTTCCAATGGTCTTATTTTTTCCTTGGAAACTAACTTCTTAGACGAAGATAAAATCTTACATACCTCAGCGGTCTTTTGAGCAAGTTTGAGCTTGCTTTCTAATCGATTTGCTCTTCGTTGAAGTTTGTTGACATGCCTCAATTTGTGTTTATACTTGTAACACTTTGATAGTTCATGACCTTTGAGTGAATAATATGAGCACGCCAATCTTTGATATAATCCAGGCATCTGAGATGTGCAAGCTGCTAGACACAAAGTGGAACCTTAAACATTATACAAAGAGTTTCCAATAGGAGGGTCAATTTTATCTTCCATATTGGCTGAGTTTTCTTCTGAAAGAATATCAAGATTGATGTATTGAAAAAGCGGGGGTACAAAAACCACACCCAATATTTCGCTTAGCAATCTGTATAGAAAAACTCCAATATACTTTCTAGAGAATCAACTAGACAGTCAGACTCAATCTAGATAAAAATTATATCAAAGAGTTTATATCTCAATCTCTCGATTTGATCTTTACTCAAGCAAATGGAAATCTGCGAGTCTTTTGTCAAATACAAGAGAGATAACTTGGATGGTACCAAAGATCAATATCCAAGTGTCAATCAATTTAAATCAACAACCAAAAGGTCGGATATTCTAATTTATTGATCAACGCACTACCTGTGATATTTCAATTATATAACAAAATATAATGCTGAAAAGAAATAACACAGATACCATAATTTTGTTAACGAGGAAACCGCAAATGCAGAAAAACCCCGGGCTCTAGTCTAGTTTGAACACACACTGTATTAAGCCGCTACAGACACTAGCCTACTCCAAATTAACTTCGGTCTAGACTGTAGTTGAACCCCAATCAATCTCAAACTGATCCAAGGTACAGTTATGCTCCTACGTCTCTGATCCCAGCAGGATACTACGCACTTGATTCCCTTAGCTGATCTCACCCACAACTAGGAGTTGCTACGACCCAAAGTCGAAGACCTTAATAAACAAATCTGTATCACACAGAAAAGTCTACGGTAATAGATAAATCTGTCTTCCACGAATATACCTACAAGTTTTGTTCCGTCTTTTGATAAATCAAGGTGAACAAGAACCAATTGATAACCCAGACTTATATTCCCGAAGAACAGCCTAGTATTATCTATCACCTCACAATAATCTTAATCGACGCAGAGAAAAAGATATTGCGGAATCAGAAACGATGATACAAAGTGTTTGTGATTACTTTTATATCTTGCTTATCGAAGATATCAATCTCAAGCCAATTATTACAATTGTACTCGTACGATATAAACAACAAGATAAGATCACACAACTACAAGAAAGTAGTATCGGTCTGGCTTCACAATCCCAATGAAGTCTTTAAGTCGTTAACCTGGTTTAGAAGAAGGAACCAAAGGTTAAAGGAGAATCGACTCTAGCTTAGCACAACTGATAGGTTTCTAAAATACCTAATTTTATATCTATTGTTTATGCTTTCTTTGCGACTTTTCTTGTAAATTATGTATCTTATGTTTGCTTTTGAGTTTATTATGTGCAATGGAGTCGTTATGAGCAAAAGAAGGAGAAATTAGCCATTTGGAGCAGGCCGGGTCGTGCAAGAGGAGTTATGCAGGAATTAAACTGTCAGCCTCGCAGAACTGACAAGTGAACAGAGAACTAGGTTGTCGGTACTCTGAAACTGACAAGACAAACAACTTCATGGTAACCCTTATCCGAGTCCTGGGTGCCAATGTCAATCTAGGTTCTTAACCAATACCTGAAATTCAGAGAAACCATCCTCTCCTTCATGTTGGTTTTTTTTTTTGAAGGTTGAAATTTATTTATTTAAGAAACCGAACTTACATAGTTGGAATATCAAAACAGATTTTATCTCCTAGGGGCCTAAAAGGTAAAGGTTGTGGTAGAGTGATATCCGCTTTTGGTTTAGAGGTCTTTCTCGTTTTTTCCAAGCATAGCTTACATAACTTACATAGAAACATGTTAGAAAACGCGATTAGGGACTTCTCTGGCTTGTTGGTGATATGAGATTGCATGGTTGTATGACGCACCCAGATTCTTCTTGATTCCGATGTCAGCTGCTTGTTGGAGGCGTGGTGATACACTCTACTTCGAGAGTGGTAGAAGGCGAAGGCTAAGACTATTAGCTCTTCTAGAAAGACTACCCATAAGAGCAGCCCAGAATTTTTTGAACGCAGTAGTTCCAAGACTTTGTCATCCCTAGTTGGCAAACGAAGTACCCGCCGGAGATAACCAATCCCAATTTCCTCGCAGTCGTCATCCCTAGTTGGTAAACTAAGTACCCGCCGGAGAAAGTCGTCGTGGAGAGAGAGATCACTTGGTACTGGAGCTGAGGATGGCACATGTACAAGTTGTTGTGGAAGCAAGATGATGTAGAATCGTTTCCGGAGTCGAATGGATCTTAAACCTGCAAAGTGAATTGTTGTCTGACCAATTTTCAAATCTTCACCTAGAACTAGATTTTCATAGTAACTAGTACACATAATCACAGACATGTTTGCGGACATAGTAACTAAAACAGACACAGACACAAAGCTACTAAATGATATACTAACTAAAACAGACACATATTTGAAGCAACTAAAGGAGTTGAACTTCACTACAGCTGGACCCATACTAAGAAATTTAAAACACTTATTTAAAAAACATAAGAGATAATGCTTCCATTTTAACGTCATGGGGTAATATAATTCCACGGGATAATACACCTCCACGTGATGACCCATCTTGTGTCCCATATCCTTATGTGCAAAAGTTTCTACGCGTCGTCCAAACGGACCCTTAACTTTTTCATTGTCGGGAACCACAGCAGAAAGGTAGAAAGGATCTTCCCCCGAAGCGATATATGTCCTCAGTATAGATAATGTGACCCGTATCCACATTATTCCGGGTCGAATCAAATTGGTCTTTCCCATTGAGATTGCTTCCGATTCCGTAACCCGAGTTGCCATTGACCCGGCCAAACTGTTCGCCGAAGAAAGTGAAAAAAATGAAGAAGATAGTAATGTCATCTTCCCCGTAAAACACTTAATTAGGACTGTATTTTTCTTGGTAGATCCGGTTTGAACTGAGTTTTGATGTTGAATTTCTTCGATTCGGTGGATATGCAAATCAATTTCCCAGGATTTCCAACCACCACCAGTTTGCAGATGGAGTATTACCAAAAATACTGTTTTCTCTTCCAGATTTGCAACCGAACTAATTTCTCTTTGTTGATTAACTATCTTCTTTGGTTGCTGATTTACTAGCACCTGTGTATCCATAACTTTAAATTTCTTTATTTGTATCAACTTGGAGATCCATATGTGGCTCCTTTTGAAGTACAAAGGAGTTGTGATAAATCCATCAAATAAAAATCGATAGTTATAAGGGCTAGTATTATGGAAATAAGAAAACAGATTGTGGCGTGATGTGGATGATGTTGATTGGGGTTTGTTCATATGAGTAGTAACCGTGGAAACTATTTGGGTTGATTTTGGTGTAGAAAGGTAAGTTAATGAGATTTAAACTAAATCAGCAAGGGCTGTGAGAGAACAAAGACTCGGAATTGATTTTGGATGTTATTATTTTTTCCAATCTAGGTACCACAAACAGAAGAGGACGAACTAAACTGAAAACAAAGGTACGATGCTTTGAAACTTATGGGTACTTACAGGAGGAAAACCGGAGAGATATTCCAGGAACTCAACCCAGTTTCTGGCTTCTGGAACAATTAGGTTTTCATCTACTCGACCAAATACATCTAGAAACTCAAGAGGTATGAATAATACATTTCTTCTGAATCCTTCATCTGTAAAGCAATCCCTATTCAACCAACATCAAATTGAAAAATCATTTTGATTCAGGTTCGACTTAGCTGATTTGTTGATACAGAAGACCAGACTATGAAGTCAAAAGAAGGTTATTAATGGTGGATCGGTTACAAACTCTCAAGGATACCGAGTCGCAGAGCAAACTCGGAAGAGAGAGAAAAAAAATGGTAGTTTATTTTTCCTGTTCCTTCATGTTGGTTGTGCGTTTATTTGTCTGAGAGATGGAAAATGAGAGACATCCGTTACTGAGAGTTTGAGTTGAGAGAGGAAACAATTTGAGAATGCAATGGAGAGTGGATCTGTGTTGAGTTAACGAGATCGAGAAGAAGAATGAGAATTTTTTGTTGTTGAAGTGAAGAAGAAATCTAACTTAGGGTTAATGTGAATCTGAAATCGGTAGCAGAATGAATTAGGGTTTCGATCTGTGAAGAGTTAGGTGGTTATGAATGAAGGTTTCAACTCGTATTTGAGTTTGCAATGATGGGTTTGAGTCGCTGCTGTTGGTTCCTGGAAGAAGAATGTTAGACTGAGTCAAGCATCAATACTTGATAGGCTCGGAAACCTACAATAAAATACTGCAAGTGCACAGAATGAAACAATAAATAATTTTAACGAAAAAAAACAGAATGATAGAAGGTTGTTAGGATTTTCGGTTTCCACCAATTAATTATGCAAACTATACTAATCTTTAAAAATCTATTCCATGCATTTTCAAATATTGTTTCTCCGCTCTAGTTTTCTTCGCTTCATGAGTAGTGATTCTAAAGCATTACCTATCTATCCTTCCATACCACGTCTAGGGATTTAACCGAAGCACGAAATATCAATTCAAAAGTATAAATAATCAAGAAAATCACATGAACAATAAAATACCAAGCTATATGAAGAAAAACTACTAGTCATTTAAATCATTATTGAGCATGTAAATGTAGAGTTTACACAATTAAATTGGTTTCTACCCAAACCCTAACATAACTCTAGCTAGCCATGACTTTCTCAAAAACCATAAACATATTAAAATCAAACTTTAGCTAAAGATAAACGAAGAATCGAAAACAAAACTCCAAAATCCTTCTCATGTTTCTCTTCCATCTCTGTGGCTGGGCGCCCCCCCAGTATATTTTGAAACAACACATAAATATAGCTCACAAATGAATTCACGTTTTTCTTCTTCGTCGCCACATCACCTCCCAATAGAAGTCTGCCACATGTCATGAAAATATAAATTCACCCAATGATGTTGTGCCGCATGTCATAATATGACGAGACATTGTAAAGTATCACCGAATCTCCACTTTCCATAGTATATGAATTTCATTTAGAAAGCATGATATTTTCTTGCATGTGCTGGGTCCCATCTTAACTGTATTTGCAAAATGACGTCAGTTGGCTTAAAATATTCCTTTAGATTCTTTATATAAATATAGCAAGAGAACTTATGTAAGGACAAGATATATTAATCTTTCCTTTTTCTTCATTTGCATGTGGTCATGGAGGTGATATTCTTCCATTCTTATGCTAACAATAATAAAGTCACTCTTGACCAATCTTAGGTGGCATTAGTGTGCTGACATCGAATCGCTTCACCATTAAGTCTCACATTTTGATGTTTATTCGATGGATGATCGAATTCACTTGTACTTTCTGCAAAAGCACTAAAATAGTGTCATTAGTCAAAATATTGAGTCCTAGCTAATATAAATATGGGTATAAAATGTAGCACTTTCGTGCTTATCAACACCCCCACACTTATATTTTGCTGGTCTTCGAGCAAAACAAAGAATTTACCCGCTACACAGCTGGTCATATGAATATAGAGACCTGCTACACAGCTGGTCATATCATTTTTTTTCTTGTTTTTTTTAGACCCGCTACGCAGCTGGTCAAATAATAAGATAAAGAGTAGGGCTGCACAAGAACCGGTCTATACGACCTGGACCGGAGTAGAACCGGTGATACCGGACCGGTACCGAACCGGAACCGGCTTTACCGGGACAGACACCGGTTCTGAAATTTGAGAACCGGACTAGACCGGTACAGACACCGGTTCTTGGGGAGAACCGGACTTGAATCGGACCATCTGTACCGGTTATTATTAGCCGTCAAGATCTGTATAGGGTTTTAATCCTAGCCGTCCAAGACATAGGATGTCGAGAAAAAGAAAACAGAAGAAGCATTCTTCATTTCTTCTTCTCAGCGAAGGCGGCAGGCTGCAGGCTGGATTTTTCTGATCTTCTCTTAGGGTTTGAATCATTTAGATTGAAAATCACTATCAGTGTATCACCATCTCTATCAGGTCAGTATTCTTCTCCTTAGGGTTCGAATTGTTTGATTGTATATTGATTTAGGGTTTGATTTTAGATTGATTTAGGGTTTTTACTTGTTTACAGAATTGTGATTTGATCTATATGTTCAGTGGCGTGAAGAAGTGAAGGTAAATCGTTCTTTCTATTCTTCCTCTGTGATTTGATCTTATTTCAATCAAAGATAAATGTTCAGTGCCATAAATTGACACTGCTGTGTGTGTTGGGTTAGAATTACATGGAAGATAAAGATTGCTCTTTTATGGCTATAAATACAGTGAGTTGCAATTGTAGTTTTTATTTGATAAAAATTGCTCTTTTATGCTTTAATTCTTATGGGATGTCATTTATTTGATAAAAATTGCTCAATTGTGTTAGGTTAATGCTTGTATTCTGGGTTTATAGAATTTGAAATATCAAGAAAATTTTATAAAAGGGTAAAGAATCTTGGGTGGATTTGAGAGTGGTGTGTTAAGAGTTTGACATTGGAGAATGAAGGAAACAAGTGATTAACTGATTATGTTAAGAACTAGATTAGTACACTGATGCTGAGAAGGAGCGTATAGTGTAATTTCTGAAGTTTTAGAAATTGTGTTAGATTTTACACAGGGATAGTTCTATTATAAGAATGTTAATGTTAGTTGGTACTTGGGAACTAGTCTTACACTCTTACTGTGTTATGTATTGGTAATGATATGAACCATGCTACTTGTAAATTTTCTAACTTGCTTATAAGAAAGCACTGAATTTAGATGTATACACTCGATGGAATAGCACTTACTTGATGTTAGAAGCTGCTCAAAGATATGAAAAAGTTTTTGCAATGTTATCACAGATTGATAAGGACTTTCAAGAGAGGTTTATTTTTGAGCAAGACAAGGAATCTGTTTTACCAAGTGATGCTGATATTGAGGAAGCTATAGCTAGTGATGATATCTTGGAAGAAGTGGTTGAGGATATGGAAGAAGATGAAGAGGTGGAGGATATGGAAGAAGAGGTAAATAAGAAGAAGAAAAATAAAGTAAAGACTCATGCTCCTTATGCAGAAGATTGGGCTTATGCTAGAGGTCTTGTGAAGTGTTTAAAGGTATTCTTCGATGCAACTGTCAATTTTTCTGCTTCTACACAAGTCACTACTCATTCTTTCTTATGGGAGTTGGTATTCATCCATGAATAATTAATTGAATTTAGAGAAAATGTAGCATCAGATCCATTTATTGCACGTATGTCTCGTCTTATGTTTGCCAAGTACAATAAGTATTGGGGTGTGTACGAGAAAATGAATCCTGTTATGTTTTTTGCTCAATTGTTGGATCCAAGAGAGAAACTAAAGGGGCTAGAATTTACTCTTAACTGTTTGTTTGAGAACAATTTGTGGGAGGTTCAAAGAATCATGAGAAAGGTGAAATTAGAATTTCAGGAACTCTTTGATGATTATAGTTCAGTGTATTCAACTCATGAGGAAGGGTCATCTAGTGTTGCTTCGGTAGTTTCCAGTTCAGTTAGCACGCCATCTCAAGGGTTGAAATCAAGAATTCAATCAAGGAAGAGACAGCATTGGGACAACCCAAGTTGTGTTGAAGAAGCAAGAACGACGGAGTTAGATAGGTACTTGACAGATGTGATGATGGATGGAAAAATGCGTGAAGTACATCAAGATGATGACTTTGACATATTGGCTTGGTGGCAGGCTAATGCAAACAGGTATAAGGTACTGGCCTACATTGCAAGAGATATATTAGCCTTGCCTGTGTCTTCAATATCCTCTGAATCAGCTTTTAGCACCGGGAAGCGCGTGCTTACTCCATGGAGAGCTTCTATGTCTACAAAGACAGTTGAGGCATTGATCTGTACACAAAGCTATTTACAAAAACCCATTGCTCTTGATCTTCTATGTGATTATGTACCTGATGATGATGGTGAAGATGCGGCAGGTACTTATTTAGATTTTTCTTCTTTTTCGTTTTCTTTAATAGTAATTACTTTTATTGTATTGACTGAAGTTTAATTATTTCTTCTTGTTTATTTTTTTTTGCCTGTTGCAGTCATAATTGAGAATTTCCTAAAAGCTTGAAGTTTATTTCTTGGCTCCTTGCTAAGAAATGGAAGGTTGGTAACTTTCTTTATCTTTCTTGCTGTCCTTGTTGAAACATAATTTGGATTCATTTCCATATCAAATTCTCATTACTACTATGTAATTTATGGAAATGAATGCAGGCTAGGATTGCAAATTGCAAGTGCAGGCTTTGCAACCATCCATTTTCGTTTGCAATGATCACATTTCATTTCTTGTCGAATTGTCGTAGACAGACTTATGGTTGTGGAAATGTTGTTTTTTACTTTTTAGCAAACTGAACTTATTTTGGATTGTTGTTTTGAATTTATGGAAATGTTGAACTTAAGTATGTATGCAACCTGAACTTATTTTGGATACATTGATCATATGGAAATGTTGTATAACTTATACTTAGTATTAATTTGTAACGTTTTCCTGGTAAAAAAACCGGTACCGGTCTTGTACCGGACCGGTACCGGCGGTACAGGTACAACACCAGGTACAAGTACAGGTACCGGTACTCAAAAAGAGGTACCGGTCAACACCAAGTACAGACACCGGTTCCATAAGAGAACCGGTCCGTACTGGAGTATGTGCAGCCCTAATAAAGAGAGAGAGACCCGCTACACAGATGGTCATAGAAAATACCATACAAAAGACCCGATACACAGCTGGTCATGACCCTAAAAACCATAACGATAATAATATTTTTCTTTTAAGACCCGCTACACAGCTGATCATTTTTTTTAGACCCGCTATACAGCTGGTTATAATTTATTTTTATTTTTTTAAATCCTAACATAAGTGCCACTCCCCCACACTTAAATATTACATTGTCCTCAATGTAATTGAGTCATCCAACGTAGAAATCAAGGTGGGAAATTATAAATTGCAAAAAAAAATAAACAAATAAAAATAAAAGATAGAGAAAAGGGAACAAATCTGATGGGTTGACTCCCACGAAGCGAAATGTATTGTTTCCCTGCTTTCAATAGCACATAATCTCAAACAAAATGAGGTTCATACCCCAAAGTAAGCTGCCAGTCATATATATAGAGTCTGAAAAGTTGGGGATCAACCCAACCAATCCGGTCAACTGAAAATATGCACCTGCAAAAACTATAATCATCCAAAGGTATATGTGAATCCATTCCCCATAAATAACAATCCTTAGTAATCAACCCATGCATTGTCAGGATATGTAAATCATTCACACAAATAGGTATAAATTTTTCAATAGCTTCTAGTTGAGGTGCACGCTCTAAATCAGGTTCTAAATCAGCGGAAATAACTTTTATGGTTGATATTGGTTCTAGTTGAGCAAAATAGGGCACACGAACATATGTTGGCTCAAATGGAGCAATAATATCATGACTCATAGACCCGTTATCATCTAAAACGGTTTCATTATCAATATCATCAAGACAAAAAAATTCTGAACTTAATGGCTTAAAGGTCATGGTCGAAACTTTCTCGACTGATGGAACTAGTCGAGACGAGAACAAAACTAGAGGTTCTAGTTTGGGTTTCCATTTATTAGTGTCTAACAACGGTGTGGAGTCTAACAAGGCATTGACTTCACAAATAACACTATCGTTATCAAAATCATACCCAAAATGAGCTAAGCAAACCTCTAATGGATCTCCCAAGTGGCTCTTGCAAATATCTTGCGAGTGCATACTTTCTTTTCGCCCGCACTTCAGACTAAAGTACCTAAAAAAAATCAAACAAAATGCGTAAAAAGAACTAAAAGAACAATAAAAATAAATTATTTACAAAAATTAAAAATAAGCTATATACAATGATATCAACTAGCGAGTATTTTGCTACCACTCCCCGGCAGCGGCGCCAAAAACTTGATAGGCTCGGAAACCTACAATAAAATACTGCAAGTGCACAGTGTCTCACTAGTAGAACAATGGCAAGTACAGGTCGTTCCTACGAGGAGTGTGAAAATACTACTTCTAACTAATACCAAGACCAAATAATCAAATAGAAAATGTTTAATGAGTTTTCAGAAATTTGAAACAAAATGAAACAATAAATAATTTTAACGAAAAAAAACAGAATGATAGAAGGTTGTTAGGATTTTCGGTTTCCACCAATTAATTATGCAAACTATACTAATCTTTAAAAATCTATTCCATGCATTTTCAAATATTGTTTCTCCGCTCTAGTTTTCTTCGCTTCATGAGTAGTGATTCTAAAGCATTACCTATCTATCCTTGCATACCACGTCTAGGGATTTAACCGAAGCACGAAATATCAATTCAAAAGCATAAATAATCAAGAAAATCACATGAACAATAAAATACCAAGCTATATGAAGAAAAACTACTAGTCATTTAAATCATTATTGAGCATGTAAATGTAGAGTTTACACAATTAAATTGGTTTCTACCCAAACCCTAACATAACTCTAGCTAGCCATGGCTTTCTCAAAAACCATAAACATCTTAAAATCAAACTTTAGCTAAAGATAAACGAAGAATCGAAAACAAAACTCCAAAATCCTTCTCCTGTTTCTCTTCCAGCTCTGTGGCCGGGCGCCCCCCCATTATATTTTGAAACAACACATAAATATAACTCACAAATGAATTCACGTTTTTCTTCTTCGTCGCCACATCACCTCCCAATAGAAGTCTGCCACATGTCATGAAAATATAAATTCACCCAATGATGTTGTGCCGCGTGTCATAATATGACGAGACATTGTAAAGTATCACCGAATCTCCACTTTCCATAGTATATGAATTTCATTTAGAAAGCATGATATTTTCTTGCATGTGCTGGGTCCCATCTTAACTGTATTTGCAAAATGACGTCAGTTGGCTTCAAATATTCCTTCAGATTCTTTATATAAATATAGCAAGAGAACTTATGTAAGGACAAGATATATTAATCTTTCCTTTTTCTTCATTTGCATGTGGTCATGGAGGTGATATTCTTCCATTCTTATGCTAACAATAATAAAGTCACTCTTGACCAATCTTAGGTGGCATTAGTGTGATGACATCGACTCGCTTCACCATTAAGTCTCACATTTTGATGTTTATTCGTTGGATGATCGAATTCACTTGTACTTTCTGCAAAAGCACTAAAATAGTGTCATTAGTCAAAATATTGAGTCCTAGCTAATATAAATATGGGTATAAAATGTAGCACTTTCGTGCTTATCAACACCCCCACACTTATATTTTGCTAGTCCTCGAGCAAAACAAAGAATTGACCCGCTACACAGCTGGTCATATGAATATAGAGACCTGCTACACAGCTGGTCATATCATTTTTTTCTTGTTTTTTTTAGACCCGATACACAGCTGGTCAAATAATAAGATAAAGAGAGAGAGACCCGCTACACAGCTGGTCATAGAAAATACCATACAAAAGACCCGCTACACAGCTGGTCATGACCCTAAAAACCATAACGATAATAATATTTTTCTTTTAAGACCCGCTACACAACTGATCATTTTTTTTAGACCTGCTACACAGCTGGTCATAATTTATTTTTATTTTTTTAAATCCTAACCAAAGTGCCACTCCCCCACACTTAAATATTACGTTGTCCTCAATGTAATTGAGTCATCCAACGTAGAAATCAAGGTGGGAAATTATAAATTGTAAAAAAAAAAATAAACAAATAAAAATAAAAGATAGAGAAAAAGGAACAAATCTGATGGGTTGACTCCCATGAAGCGAAATGTATTGTTTCCCTGCTTTCAATAGCACATGATCTCAAACAAAATGAGGTTGATACCCCAAAGTAAGCTGCCAATCATATATATAGAGTCTGAAAAGTTGGGGATCAACCCAACCAATCCGGTCAACTGAAAATATGCACCTGCAAAAACTATAATCATCCAAAGATATATGTGAATCCATTCCCCATAAATAACAATCCTTGGTAATCAATCCATTTTTTGTCAGGATATGTAAATCATTCACACAAATAGGTATAAATTTTTCAATAGATTCTAGTTGAGGTGCACGCCCTAAATCAGGTTCTAAATCAGCGGAAATAACTTTTATGGTTGATATTGGTTCCAGTTGAGCAAAATAGGGCACACGAACATATGTTGGCTCAAATGGAGCAATAATATCATGACTCATAGACCCGTTATCATCTAAAACGGTTTCATTATCAATATCATCAAGACAAAAAAATTCTGAACTTAATGGCTTAAAGGTCATGGTCGAAACTTTCTCGACTGATGGAACTAGTCGAGAAGAGAACAAAACTAGAGTTTCTAGTTTGGGTTTCCATTTATTAGTGTCTAACAACGGTGTGGAGTCTAACAAGGCATTGAATTCACAAATAACACTATCGTTATCAAAATCATACCCAAAATGAGCTAAGCAAACCTCTAATGGATCTCCCAAGTGGCTCTTGCAAATATCTTGCGAGTGCATACTTTCTTTTCGCCCGCACTTCAGACTAAAGTACCTAAAAAAAATCAAACAAACTGCGTAAAAAGAACTAAAAGAACAATAAAAATAAATTATTTACAAAAATTAAAAATAAGCTATATACAATGATATCAACTAGCGAGTATTTTGCTACCACTCCCCAGCAGCGGCGCCAAAAACATGATAGGCTCGGAAACCTACAATAAAATACTGCAAGTGCACAATGTCTCACTAGTAGAACAATGGCAAGTACAGGTCGTTCCCACGAGGAGTGTGAAAATACTACTTCTAACTAATACCAAGACCAAATAATCAAATAGAAAATGTTTAATGATTTTTCAGAAATTTGAAACAAAATGAAACAATAAATAATTTTAACGAAAAAAAACAGAATGATAGAAGGTTGTTAGGATTTTCGGTTTCCACCAATTAATTATGCAAACTATACTAATCTTTAAAAATCTATTCCATGCATTTTCATATATTGTTTCTCCGCTCTAGTTTTCTTCGCTTCATGAGTAGTGATTCTAAAGCATTACCTATCTATCCTTGCATACCACGTCTAGGGATTTAACCGAAGCACGAAATATCAATTCAAAAGCATAAATAATCAAGAAAATCACATGAACAATAAAATACCAAGATATATGAAGAAAAATTACTAGTCATTTAAATCATTATTGAGCATGTAAATGTAGAGTTTACACAATTAAATTGGTTTCTACCCAAACCCTAACATAACTCTAGCTATCCATGGCTTTCTCAAAAACCATAAACATATTAAAATCAAACTTTAGCTAAAGATAAACGAAGAATCGAAAACAAAACTCCAAAATCCTTCTCCTGTTTCTCTTCCAACTCTGTGGACAGGCGCCCCCCAGTATATTTTGAAACAACACATAAATATAACTCACAAATGAATTCACGTTTGTCTTCTTCGTAGCCACATCACCTCCCAATAGAAGTCTTCCACATGTCATGAAAATATAAATTCACCCAATGATGTTGTGCCGCGTGTCATAATATGACGAGACATTGTAAAGTATCACCGAATCTCCACTTTCCATAGTATATGAATTTCATTTAGAAAGCATGATATTTTCTTGCATGTGTTGGGTCCCATCTTAACTGTATTTGCAAAATGACGTCATTTGGCTTCAAATATTCCTTCAGATTCTTTATATAAATATAGCAAGAGAACTTATGTAAGGACAAGATATATTAATCTTTCCTTTTTCTTCATTTGCATGTGGTCATGGAGGTGATATTCTTCTATTCTTATGCTAACAATAATAAAGTCACTCTTGACCAATCTTAGGTGGCATTAGTGTGCTGACATCGACTCGCTTTACCATTAAGTCTCACATTTTGATGTTTATTCGCTGGATGATCGAATTCACTTGTACTTTATGCAAAAGCACTAAAATAGTGTTGTTAGTCAAAATATTGAGTCCTAGCTAATATAAATATGGGTATAAAATGTAGCACTATCGTGCTTATCAGTACTTTGTACCGACTACTCTCTTACTGTTAATCATAGCCACATGATTTAGTTTTTGTTACAGCTGTTACAGTCTGTCATTAACCGCCTGTAATATCAGTCACCTCCTGTAAATTTTGTTTTGTAGTTGAGTATGTGCGTCTATATAAGACTCAGTCATGTTCTATTATAAAGTTAACATTCATTGAATACAAACACAGTTCTTACATGGTATCAGATACCAAAAAGGGAACTTCAACTTATCTCTGATCCTCACCTGTAACAACCTTCAAATCACCATTAAACCTGCAACTTAACTCTAAAAATGGTGAGAACCACTCAACGAAACCGCATCATCTTCCGCTGTCAACAACAACACACTAAACATCAACAATTCACAGATGTTTCCACCATTATCATCACCACAACCTCAACAACCACCTTCTTTACCTTCTTCTTCTTCATCTCAACCACCACCACCACCACCATCTGCAACTCAACAATCATCGCGCCTTTTACTACACCACAACAACAACATCTTCATCACACACCAATACAGATTCCACAACATACATTACCTTCTCAAAATCTTCATCGTTTTTACTTCCCTCAATTTCAAACACAACAACCTCAAATACAACCACAACAACCTCCATTACAGTCTTCCTTTTACAATCAGTTTGTTTTTCAGCCAAGATTTACAATTCCTTTTCAAAACATAAATAATTTTGTTTCTGATAAATTAGATGGCTCAAATTATCTTGTATGGAAAGATCATATTTCTTCCATTCTTATCTGTACAAACCTTTATGGTTTTGTTGATGGAATTGTTCCACCTGAATCTCCTATGGTGATGATCAACAACACTCAAACACCAAATCCAAACTATCTTGAGTGGTTACAAGTTGATAAATTTGTTGGATCTTGCATTAACGCTGCAGTAGCTAGATCGTTCTCTTCTGAATTGCTTGGTAAACACACAGCCAGAGAAAAATGGATGCATTTGGAGAAACTTTTCAGTGATCAATTTCTTACTCGTAAGTCTTTGTTGATATCTCAACTTCACTCAATCAAGAAAGGCTCGTCAAAAATTTATGATTTCCTTCATCAAATCAAGACAATTTCAGATTCTTTAGTTGGTGAACCAGTGCAAGACTCTGATCTGGTAATGTATACTATTAATGGTCTAGGTCGAGAGTTTATTCACTTTTTTGTTAGTGTTCAAAACCGAAAGCCTTCGTTATCTTTCTCTGAACTTCGATCTCGTCTTCTTAGTCATGAGCAATTCTTGAAAGAACAAGATTCAGATTCCTTCTCTACACTAATTTCAGATCCAACAAACTCTGCTTTCTTTGTGAAGAAACAGCCTTCTCCTTATACTTCTAATTTTCGAAAACCTACACCTTTATTTTCATCACATGTATCACCTTCATCATCATCGTCTCCATCTTCTACACCAACTTGTCCTCCTGGTTTTCGAAAAACTGTGTTTAATCCTGCTCAAAAGCAAGTTATCGATTATGGATCCATTCCTTGTCAAATATGTCATAAACAAGGTCATCAAGGTAATCGGTGTAGATTTCGATATGCTCCTTCAAGAAACAGTTTAGCTCCTCCTTAGAAGGCTTTTCTTGGACTTGATCTTAATGCAGGGAGTGATACTTCTTCTCCCTGGTTTTCTAATGAGTTTGATTATAATGGCCAATCTCCTAATGATACTGCTTATGAGAGTGGAGGCTATTGGAGTCATACTCACTCAGGACCAGTTTGGATACCTGATTCAGGAGCTTCTACTCACATGACAAATGATGCTTCAATTTTACAGAATACTTCTGCTCATTCTGGCACTGAACAAGTTATGGTTGGAGATGGTAAGTTACTTCCTATATCTTTAGTAGGTTCTTCAACTTTATCTACTCCATCTAAGCAGTTTAATCCATATAAAGTACTTTATGTTCCTCATTTGCAACACAATTTAATGTATGTTGCTCAATTTACTAAGGAAAATAACTGTGTTTTCTTGTTCTATCCTTGGGGATATGAAATAAATTCATTGAGGATCAACCTTATTCTTGCTAGAGGGAGGATGCAGCATGGCCTATATCCCATAATATCTGGAAAATCTACTTCAAATACTACTACTCAACAACCAACTGTTTCTCCTCATAGTACTGCCTTTATTACTTTAGCAGCTTCTTCAACTTTGTGGCATTCAAGACTAGGCCATCCTGCTCAGAAGATTCTCCATAAGCTTGACACCAGTACTGCTATCAAACTATCTACAAAATGTACTTATATTCGTGGATCTTGTCAGTTAGCTAAGAATAAATGTTTGCCTTTTCATGACACTGGTAATAATTCTAGTCTACCTTTTCTATTGGTTCACTGTGATATTTGGGGCCCTGCTCCTGTACAATCTCATCTGGATACAAGTATTATATTCTGTTTGTTGATGATTGTACAAAATTTTCATGGATTTATCCAATGAAGAATAAATCAGACAGTGTTCATTGCTTTAAGTTGTTCAAGTCTCTTATTGAGAATCTGTTTACTGTTAAGATAAAACACTTTCAGTGTGATGGTGCTCTTGAGCTTGTTAAAGGACCATTTAAATATTTTCTTGATTCTAGTGGTATTGCCTTAAGAATTTCATGTCCTTATCTTCATCAACAAAATGGTTCAGCAGAGAGGAAACATAGACATGTCACAGAGATGGGGAATACTTTATCTTTTCATGCTTCTCTTCCAACGAAGTTTTGGTTTGATTCTTTTTTAACAGCTGTGTTTCTTATCAACATACTTCCCAGTAAGCTCCTTGATTTTAAATCTCCTTATGAAATGCTATACAAGTGTAGACCAGATTATTCTCTTCTCAGAGTGTATGGGTGTTTATGTTATCCAAACTTGGCAGCTTATAGGAAAGATAAGCTCAGCCCAAAATCAGCTACCTGTGTGTTTCTGGGATACAGTATTCATCATAAGGGGTACAGATGTATAGACTTGCACATTCATAGGATATATGTCACTACTCATGTTGTTTTTGATGAAACTAAGTTTCCATTTGCTGAGTCAACTGCTACTGTTGTTTCCATATCAACTGAGTCAACTGGTATTGTTGATCCCACCACAGCTGAGTCAACTACTACTGTTGATCCCACCACAGCTGAGTCAACTGCTACTGTTGCTTCCATATCAGATGAGTCAAGTACCATTGTTGATCCTACCACAGCTGAGTCAACTGGTACTGTTGATCCTACCACAGCTGAGTCAACTGGTACTGTTGATACTACCTTACCTGAATTATCTAACATCATTGCTTCTGTTCCAGCTCCTTCAGGAATGCATACAAGATCTAAGTCAGGTATTCATGTTCTTAAACCTCTTTCTAAGGATTTTGTAGAAAATAGTACACCGAAACATCTTGTCTCTGTTGCACTTGCTACTTTACTTCAATCACCTTCTGAACCCAAAACTTTTAAAGAAGCAAGTAAGTTACCAGTTTGGGTTAATGCCATGAAGAATGAATATACTGCTCTCCATGAGAATGACACTTTTATTCATGTTCCATATCATCCCTCTATGAATGTACTTGGCTGTAAATGGGTTTATAAGACAAAATTACATGCTGATGGTACCAAGATAAACACAAAGCTAGATTAGTTGCTAAGGGCTATCATCAAGTGGATGGTATTGACTTTGATGAGACTTTTATCCCTGTAGTTAAAGCAACTACAATTAGATGTGTTTTGAGCTTAGCAATCTCAAATAAGTGGAGCATGAGACAATTGGATGTAAGCAATACCTTTTTACATGGGCATTTAAAAGAAAAAGTTTATATGGAGCAACCTCCTGGTTTTGTTGATCCAGATCATCCTACTCATGTATGTGAACTTAAGAAATCCTTGTATGGACTTAAACAGCCTCCTAGGGCCTGGTATGACAGATTCAATGGGTATCTTATTAAAAGTGGTTTCAAGAACTCTAGTTGTGATAGTTCCATGTTCATTTATCACAAGAATTCTGAGAGGATGATTCTCCTAGTCTATGTTGATGATATTATTCTTTTTGGTACTTCAGATTCTCTACTTACTTCCTTTATTACTTCCTTGAAGTCAGAGTTTGCAATGAAAGATCTTGGTCCTCTATACTATTTTTTGGGTATTGAAGCTGTTTTTGACTCTTCAGCTAACAAAATGCTTCTTACTCAAAATAAGTATTCCTTGGATTTACTTCGAAAACATGATATGCTTGGGTGTAAACCTTGCAAAACGCCAGTTGGTTCAGGTCCAAGGGTGTCTGCTTTTGATGGAACTCTATTGTCAGATGCTGCTTCTTACAGAAGCTTAGTGGGTGGTCTTCAATATTTAACTCTCACCAGGCCTGAAATTAGTTTTGCAGCTAACTATGTGAGCCAATTCATGCACAGGCCTACTGATATTCATCTACAGCTGGCCAAAAGAATTTTCCGATATATTAAAGGTTCTTTAGGTCAAGGCATTACTTTACAAGATGGAGATTGTTCCACTCTCACTGCTTATTGTGACAGTGACTGGGCTGGATGTCCTGATACACGCAAATCTACATCAGGTTATTGTGTGTTTGTGGGTGGAAACTTAGTGTCCTTGTTTTCGATGAAACAACACACAATCTCTCGCTCTTCCACAGAAGCTGAGTACAGAGGTCTTGCAAATGCAGCTGCTGAAATATTGTGGCTTTCTTACTTATTTGAAGAACTATCCGTCTACTTATCTCTCACTTGTCGTTTATACTGTGACAATCTTGGTGCAGGCAGTCTCACTGCAAACCCAATTTTCTATGCCCGCACAAAGCATATTGAAGTAGACTACCATATGATTCGTGATCTGGTTAGTTCTGGTTTTCTGCAGGTTTCCTATATTCATACTCTCAGTCAGATCGCAGATTTATTTACCAAAGGATTTTCAAAGTCACAGTTTAGCTTATTGAAGGGAAAACTGATGCCTGCTGTACGTGCATCTGTTTGAGGGGGGATGTTAGACTGAGTCAAGCATCCGTACTCTGTACGGACTACTCTCTTACTGTTAATCATAGCCACATGATTTAGTTTTTGTTACAGCTGTTACAGTCTGTCATTCACCGCCTGTAATATCAGTCACCTCCCGTAAAAAAAATTTTGTAGTTGAGTCTGTGCGTCTATATAAGACTCAGTCATGTTCTATTGTAAATTTAACATCATTGAATACAAACACAGTTCTTACAAAGAGTGATTTGTTGTGCTGTTTCAATGGGTTACAGTGGACGTTCTTGAAGGGGTTTAGAGCTTCAATTAGAGACTGTCATGAGTTTGTTGTTGGTGTTATCTCAGTGGAGTTGGTACTGCAGCTGTAGAAATCAATTGAGAGATCTTTGTTGGTGAGATGTTGCTGCTTGGTTGGAATCGATGAAGACAACTGAAGCTGGTGGTCCTGAGTTGGAGACTTACAAGGGCTGTGATTTCTGAGAGTAATTTGGGATTAGAAGATCTGAAGCTTCAGATATGGGTCTTGAGAAATTGGTGTTGGTAGTTTCATTTAAGAAAGAACAACACAGGTTATGAGTTGCTGCTGTCGTGATCTGCAGGGGTTGAACTGCAAGAATGATTGCAGTCTCAGGTGGTGCTGTGTATGCCAGAATTACAGGGAAGTTGGTTTGGCTGCTGCTGGGAAGTTTAGGCAGGATAATGGAGATGGCTGGAGTTGAAGCAATGGCTTGAGATGGTTGCACTGGCAAGTGCCAGGGTGCTGTTGCAGGTGGATGTACTTGCTCAGAAGGGGATTGAGGTGCTGGTGAAGATGCAGGAAATGGAGTTGTGTTATTGCTGCAGTTTCAACAGGTATTGCAGGTTGGGTTCAATGCATTGCAGGTGATGTGTAAGGATGTTGAGTTGGTTTGGCTTCTGATGCTGTAGTGCAAGAATATGCCCTGCAAAGTTAAAGTGTTGTTGCCATGGATTTTTGTGAGCTTGAGTAGGTAATAATAGCGCAGTTGAACAACAAATGAGGCTGTAGTTGCTGCCATTGAGAATTGCGGTTGGATATGGAACTGGTGGAAAGAGTGTCCACTGGAATTGAATGGTCTGTGAATGCATGAATGTTTTGTGTATGAAATTCGTTACAGGGATGGAGTTTATGCTACAGGAAATGTGAAGTTGCAGTGAGGCCATGGAAGATTACAAGTCTGAATTGAGTTCAATGACAGGTAGAGAAGCTGAAATGGTGGTGATGAACTGTGTGTATGAGCTGAATCGATGAGATATTGGAGTAATGTGCAGCAGTAGATAAATGAGTGCCAGGATTTGGTGTCAGATAACCTTGGTGTCGATATTGAGGTGTAGCGCAGGTTTGAACACAAGAGAATGAGTTAGAGTTGGCCGATGGGGTTTGCAGCTGTTGTTGTTGCTATTGATACAGGAATCGGTGGTTTCATTGAGGTGGTGGTTATGAAGTGCATCTGAGAGAGTGAAGATATGAGTTGAGTTGAGATGGGAACTGACATGGAAGAAGAAATGTTGCTGTTGCAGTTAATGATCAAGGAGGAAGCTGAGAAGCAACAGCTAGTTATAGAGGTTGTAGGAATTGCAGGAGCAGCAAGGTGTTGGTGTTGGCTGGTGCTACTGAAGCAACAAATGGATGCAGTTAGAATGAATTGGTTGAAATATGAATGGGAGGAAGAAACTGGCCAGAATTGGCCTGGGAATTGCCTGAAAACAGAGGAAACTCTGTCAGACTTTTATCCTGCCGAGTCGACTCAGTGATTCGTGATCCAACTCACCAGACCCGGTTTGACACAGAGAAAGGCTTGGGCTTATTTTGACCGGTCTTGGTTATCAGAGACTTGCAATCGAGTTTTGGAAATGAAAGGAGATGACAGCGCTATAAAGGGGAGGCCGATGATTCTATTTTATTATCATATATTTTCTTCTACTTTTGTTCTAGGGTTTAGACATGAAATATTTTCTCTTTATTCTTGTTATGAACTCCATGAGCATGAGTACTTAATTTTATTTTGGTTATGGATTAGTCGGATTTCACATAACATGGTTCTTTGATTCAATATATTAGTTTTGCCTCATATTTATCGTTCATGATTCTCTGAAAATATAGTTGTATGATTGACGTATTACAACATGATTGATTGTTTGTTTTTTCAAGTTACAAATTGGTAGAACTTGTAATCACATCTATTGCTAGTTTAGGGTTAATCATCGAGCGATAATCCTTGAACACAAGTAGCATAAATATGGTTATAGCTTGTAGTGATACATCCTTGTAATCATATGTGAACCATGACCTTTGTTCGAATTGTTTGCGCAATGTATTTCAATTGCAATGATTAGCCTAATTTCATGAATCTTAATGCTCCATGGGAATTGAACTTGATTAGCGCAAGGTGTTAGGTTATTCTTTTGGTAGAATTCATATTTGCATCGTTTTACATGTATGTGTGATGAAATCAGCAAATTGCGGGATATTCTTTCGACTAGGTATCTTAGGGATTTTGATAATGAGAGATTAAATATCAATTCTAGTTATTAAGACAAGAACATGTTTGTGAATGAAAAGGAAATACTTAGCCAATCTTCTCATCTTATTTGATTTGCTTGTTTACTTCTTTATTTACTTTTATTTTAGTTTAGTTACATAAAATCCCCCCTTGTTTGCCATAAGAAACCGAAACATATTGACAATCCAGGACCTCTCTGTGGGAACAATCCTTTCTTTCCCTTACTATATTTTATATTTTGAGTAGTGAGAAAGTAATATTATTTTTGACGCATACGACAACGATCAACAACTAGTATCACACAGAAGGTGTGGGGATTAGGTTTCCCAGTTGCTAGATTTCTCCCTTATATAGTCTTTCAAACCAGGGTTTGCAATTAATGTTAGCTTGGTAACAAAGCATTCAATATTCATCGTTAGATGAAAACCTGATTAGATTCAAGCTAATATCTTTCAACCGTTAGATCGAAAACTAGCATGTTACATACAAATGAAATGCACGTTTATAGGCTTATGTAACCGTACCCAAACTTGTACATTTGTTGGTTCAAAAATAGTCAACCAAATGGTTAGTCATATGATCACTTTCATATCAACCATATTCTTCTTCACCATAACTAGTTCAAGTGACTCAAATGAACTAGTTAGAGAGTTGTTCAACTGCAAGGAAATCTTATGTAACTACACAAGACAAAATTGAAGCAACAACGACTTGATTCACTCGAATCGGTTCATGGACTATATAAACACGGTTTGCAATTTGCATTCCTTAGTTCATATAAGAATAAGTTCACAAACATCGTTTTTAGATATAACCTACTCAAGTTCGCGGACTGGGTTCGCGGACTTAAGTTCCCGGACAGAGTTCACAAACTCCAGCAGAATTTCTCGGGTCGAGAACTTCCGCCAGTTCGCGGACTGAGTTCGCGGACTTGGCTCACGCCACTCTTCCGGTTCTCTTGATCAACAAAGTTCGCAAACTTCGGTTCAAGGAATAAGGACTTATACCTATATGTGTTTCCACAACAATGCTTATATCCTCCAATGGTTATATTATCTAAACTCTCATTTCAATCATTGAAACATTCTTAGAGGACGTTGATATTCTATAGTTGTTATTCACAAACTATTTTTCGTCAAAGTAAATAATTTTCAAAGTGATTGAAACTTGTCACGACGTTCGTCACTAGGTAAAGATGAACTTGGCTAAAGCGAAAGCTTACCAAAACATATTTCGAGAAATAGATACGCGAGATAAACTCGGCTCGAAATAGCAAATGTGTATAATCTAAGTCTATATAGCAAAACGACTTTTGTCTCAAGATAGGAAATACATAGACTTTTGAGTGATAGATAAGTTCAAGTATCCACATACCTTTTAGTCGATGAAGATCCACCGCTTCCTTGAGTAGTCATTTGCCTTGTAAGATGATTTCCATGGAGTTCTTGAGCTCAACTACACTTTCTATCCTAGTCCGAGACCTTAGCTATAGTAGACTAGAAATCAAGACTTATAGTTTTGATCATTAAAATTGACAAACATTCTTGAGATAGCAACGCATGCGAGTTCAACCGAGCAATGCTCTAAAAATCTCCCCCTTTGTCAATTTTAGTGACAACTATCAATACATATGGAATACAAAAAATAAATAAATTAAATTTTGTAGCTCCTATTCCACATGTCTAATCTTCAACATTACTTGAAATCTTCGTCACTTCCAAGTACTCCAATGATCCCAAAGGTTGTAAGTTCAGCATCATCGTTGTTGAAAATCCGTAGTTATAACAACGAGAAAACGAGAGTTCTCAATCATTGTTATACAATGTCATAGTATCATTACACAGCGTCAAAGTTCAATTGTATCACAACTTCAACAACAATAATATGGTGATATGTATCACTCCCCCTTAGTCAATACTCCATCTCACATGGAAACCACTCCCCCTTACATAATGATCCGAAAACCATATGTATTTGTAGTGTGAACTACATATTAATTCTCCCCTTTTTGTGAATAAACTTGGCAAAGGTATAAGAACGAGATCCTAATGAAATTTCCGAAAGAGACATTTCATGAGTAAAAGAAAGAAACACATATCATCTTATTTAGATGCAATCATAAAGCCGAAGCTAAATCCATTGATCAAGGAGTTTATAAAGACACAAGATAACCCCTATAATATTCCACAGCCGCACTCCCCAGAAAGATTTAGCAATCAAGCACAAGTTCAATTAACAACTCTCCCCCATAAAATGTCATTCCAAAAAGAACAACAAGAGCGACCTTAATTTCGAAAGAAAAGAAGGATTTCTTTGAACATAACAAATCACATACAAGTATGAATTTGAATCCAAAATACTCAATTAAATTAACCACAAGAGAACCCATGATTAATTTAATCGAAAATGCTCAACATAAGTGAACTTATGGAGACTCAAAAGTATACAATTAGATTAATCACAAGAGAACCCATAATTAATCTAATCGAAATACACAACCAAACTAATCACAAAAGTAATCAATTTAATTGGTCATGCTCATCATAAGAAAACTTACGGAGCAACAACTAAATAACCAAACAAGATGATTAATTTAGTTGAATATGCTCGACATAAAGTACCTAATGGAACAACAACTAATCTAATCATAAAAATAATCAACTTGGACGTTTAGTGCTCAACATAAGACACTTTACGAAGCCTCACAGTAATACATAAATATGGATCAGGGAAGATCAATATTGCGGAACACACAAGGATTCATTCTATTTTCCATCACTATTCACATAATGATATTCAATAGACATAATCCTTGCAAACAAAAGATTTTAACCTATCTTCCATCACTAATTGACATAATAGGCTTACCTTTGTATTTGTCAAAAGTCTGTTCATTCTTTTATCAATACATGCATATCGACATACGAAAGACTTTACTTTTGACAAGGTATGGGACAATCATAGTTCACGGACGCAAACACACATATCCCATAACAATATTGCAATATATAAAACCATAAAGATTGATACTGCAAAAATCATCTTCCAAACCAATTTAGAATTTAAACCAATAAATCTAAAAACATGAAGATGAAAACGTTGGACATAGCTATGTGTAATCACAATAATGGCTATTCCAAACTCTAGTTATTCTTCTAAACAAAACAAGAAAAAAGAAGATTTACTAGGCAAATAAAGGAAAAAATCAAAGTTCGTTGAGAACCTCATATCTTTCAATGAATCCATCAAAGAAGGTATCACTGATTTCCTTTATTCTCTTGACTTTAGACACACCATGTTCATGTGTTAGAACACTAACTTTGCGATCAACAACCCGAGCAAGCTGTCTAGCCTTGACGCAGTCCATGATGAGCTTTTTTTGATTATGTATCAGAATATTCTGATTAGCAAGGATTCTGGCCTGACCATCCGAGAGTTGTTTTATTTGCATTTGAAGATTTGCAAACTCGACCTTTGAATCGTTCTGAACACGAATTAAATCCTTGACAGAATCATCAATCCAGGAGTTGTGATCCTTTCTTTCAAGCATCTTCTTTAGAACCAGCTCTTGAATTGACTCACATCCTTGACCGTCTTCCTCCATATCAAGATGCACAATCTCTTGAGATTTTTAAGAGTTCTCCATATAATTTTTGTTAGGGATGGAAAGACGCAATATAGAGTAATATATATGTGTATGTAAACAGGAGAAGGAAACTCTTGTTTTTGGAAACCCTAAAAACTCTCAAGAGGAGGACGCGGACGTTTGTGGACCGTCAGCACAAAAAAAAAAAAAAAACTCAAACTGAAATAATATACAACATACTTGAGTATTTCTTAATAAATTTCCTTGCACCTCTCAAGTTAGAAACAAGGAAAAGAATACCTATATTCAGGTGGTAGAGTGGAAATTAATCCCACTATGATCGTCGAGAAAGGAGTTGTATATATCATCTGACAGTTTGATCTTCGTGTTCTTCTCCTTTCTTCGGTTGTCTTTCATCCCAGAAGAGTAAGACACGGTGTGTTTATCATATCCGTCAGAAGGCTTTCTCTGAGGACTAAATCTAGGACCTCTTGCAACTGGTTCCAGAGGATCAGGATAGAGAGGGATCCATTTTCTAGACTTAGATTTACCAGAAACAGTCTTATAAACACAGGGAATGCTTTTATCAGCAGCACAAGAATTTATCCCACTAGAATGCACTCGTGACCTATGATGACTTCTAGAAAGAAAATCATATTTATAAGGTTTCTGGTTTTCTGTGGATCTGCGATTCACTGCTGTAGTCGACCGACTATTTGTTCTATTGATAGTGGAGAGAAGCAAATTATGAAGTTTAGAAATTTGTTTCCTCCTGGAAAAACAATGGATAGCATAGTGATTCTTTTTCCCACATAATGCACAGGTTCATGGAGGAGAAGCAATAAACGACACCTGTTTTAACTTCATAGCCATATGAGAAAATTGCAAGTTATGTAAACCTTTGTTGTCACAACCTTCTTCTGGAAGATCCTTCATATACTGCAATCCATGAGAATTAATTTGTACAGAAGAATTTCTCCTTAAGACAAAGTTTTCCTTTTACAAGGATCTGCATTGTTCATCAGCTAGAGTAAGGGATGCTTCTAGTGCCTGCTAAGCTTAGTTGAATGCGTCTCGATCAAACGTTTCTCTCTAATTGAGTCTTCCTTAATAATATCCTAAAGAACACTAATCTTTTCACGTTGTAGAGTAGTTTCTTGGAGAAGTTCTTCAATATTCTTAGAGAAGGACTCAATGATGCTATAGAGTTCATGTTATCGATCAAGAGACTTTTCAAATTCATCAATAAGCTGATCATAATCCTGAAAATAAATAATCTCAGCAGAGTTTTATGAGATTCTGGTGAGCTTTATCTCAGCTTTTTCCATAGTGCCCAATGTCTCATCGGAGAGAGAATTGTTGACACAAGATGGAACAATCTTCTTACCTCGGGATTCGGAAGAATCATCTAAGGAGTAATCCTTTGAGGTATTCCCAAGACATTTGGTATAGTTAAAAGCTTTAGAAGACATCTTGGTATGCGTATATGTCAGAGATTCTGTCCTCAGACTCATATCGCCACAAACACAGACTTGTAAGGTCTTTCAAACGTGTTTGCCTGCTCTGATACCAATTGAAAAAGCGGGGGGTACAAAAACCACACCCAATATTTCGCTTAGCAATCTGTATGGACAAACTCCAATATACTTTCTAGAGAATCAACTAGACAGTCAGACTCAATCTAGATAAAAAGTATATCAAAGAGTTTATATCTCAATCTCTCGATTTGATCTTTACTCAAGCAAATAGAAATCTGCGAGTCTTTTGTCAAATACAAGAGAGATAACTTGGATGGTACCAAAGACCAATATCCAAGTGTCAATCAATTTAAATCAACAACCAAAAGGTCAGATATTCTAATTGATTGACCAACGCACAACCTGTGATATTTAAATTATATAACAAAATATAATGCGGAAAATAAATAACACAGACACCAGAATTTTGTTAACGAGAAAATCGCAAATGCAGAAAAACACCGGGACTTAGTCCAGTTTGAACACACACTGTACTAAGCCGCTACAGACACTATCCTACTCCAAATTAACTTCGGTCTGGACTGTAGTTGTACCCCAATCAATCTCACACTGATCCAAGGTACAATTATGCTCCTACGTCTTTGATCCCAGCAGGATACTAGGCACTTGATTCCATTAGATGATCTCACCCACAACTAAGAGTTGCTACGACCCAAAGTCGAAGACTTTAATAAACAAATTTGTATCACACAGAAAAAAAAGTCTACGGTAATAGATAAATCCTTCTCCCACGAATATACCTACAAGTTTTGTTCCGTCTTTTGATAAATAAAGGTGAACAGGAACCAATTGATAACCCGGACTTATATTCCCGAAGAACAACCTAGTATTATCAATCACCTCACAATAATCTTAATCGACACAGCGAAAAAAGATATTGCGGAATCACAAACGATGAGACGAAGTGTTTGTGATTACTTTTATATCTTTCCTATCGGAGATATCAATCTCAAGCCAATTATTACAATTGTACTCGTACGATAGAAACAACAAGATCAGATCACACAACTACAAGAAACTAGTATCGGTCTGGCTTCACAATCCCAATGAAGTCTTTAAGTCGTTAACCTGGTTTTGAAAAAAAAACCAAAGGTTAAAAGAGAATTGACTCTAGCTTAGCACAACTAGTATCACACAGAAGGTGTGTGGTTAGGTTTCCCAGTTGCTAGAGTTCTCCCTTATATAGTCTTTCAAATCAGGGTTTGCAATCAATGTTAGCTTGGTAAGAAAGCATTCAATATTCACCGTTAGATGAAAACCTGATTATATTCAAGTTAATTTCTTTCAACCGTTAGATCGAAAACTAGCTTGTTACACACAAATGAAATGCACGTTTCTAGGCTTGTGTAACCGTACCCAAAGTCGTACATTTTTTTTGTTCAACAATAGTCAACCAAATGGTTAGCCATATGATCACTTTCATATCAACCATATTCTTCTTCACCATAACTAGTTCAAGTGACTCAAATGAACTAGTTAGAGAGTTGTTCAATTGCAAGGAAATCTTATGTAACTACACAAGACACAATTGAAGCAAAAACGATTTGATTCACTCGAATCGGTTCATGAACTATATACCCACGGTTTGCAATTTGCATTCCGTAGTTTATATAAGAATAAGTTCACAAACATCGTTTTTAGATATAACCTACTCAAGTTCGCGGACTTAAGTTCCCGGACGGAGTTCACAAACTCCAACAGAATTTCTCGGGTCGAGAACTTCCGCCAGTTCGCGGACTTGGCTCACGCCACTCTTCCGGTTCTCTTGATCAACAAAGTTCGTAAACTTCGGTTCAAGGAATAAGGACTTATACCTATATGTGTTTCCACAACAATGCTTATATCCTCCAATAGTTATATTATCTAAACTCTCATTTCAATCATTGAAAAATTCTTAGACGACGTTGATATTCTATAGTTGTTATTCACAAACTATTTTTCGTCAAAGTAAGCAATTTTCAAAGTGATTGAAACTTGTCATGATTTTCGTCACTAGGTAAAGATGAACTTGGCTAAAGCGAAAGCTTACCAACACATATTTCGAGAAATAGATAGGCGAGATAAACTCGGCTCGAAATAGAAAATGTGTATAATCTAAGTCTATATAGCAAAACGTCTTTTGTCTCAAGATAGGAGATAAATAGACTTTTGAGTGATAGATAAGTTCAAGTCTCCACATACCTTTTAGTCGATGGATATCCACCGGTTCCTTGAGTAGTCATTCGTCTTGTATGATGATTTCCATGGAGTTCTTGAGCTCGACTACACTTTCTATCCTAGTCCGATACCTTAGCTATAATAGACTAGAAATCAAGACTTATAGTTTTGATCATTAACATTGACAAACATGCTTGAGATAGCAACGCATGCGAGTTCGACCGAGTAATGCTCTAACATGTATGTATTGCTACAATTATCAAAATAAATATTTTCACAAAGAAGTGCTACACTTGATTTTTCGTCTTCATTAGAATCATAGTTGTCAGACATTTCATCAAGAGTCGCAGCAAGACCTTTGTTCCCAGTGTATTTCTTTCGATTTGGACACTTATTTGTAAAATGACAAAAACCTTTACACTTAAAGCACTGAGGCATATCCTCATCATCAGTTTCATCATTATCCTTATTTTTAGGAGGAACAATATTATGGGGTTTATCCAATGACTTGGATTTATCTCTAGAGAACCGTTTACTTCTCTTCAAAAGAAGATCCCTAAACTGTCTTGTGATCAACGAGACCGACTTGTCAAGATCTTCATCTGATGAATCAGCCTCAGACAGATCATCTTCAGAGATGTACACATTTTTACTTTTATCAAGTAATTTAGTGTTCTTTAGTGCTTTGAAAGCAACATCCTTACTAGACTTGGACGTATGCTCATGATCAAAGATCTTTGACTTCCCAACCAGAGTATTTATGGACAAATTTGCGAGATTATTTCCTTCAATGATGGCATGCTTCTTAGAATCGTATCTGGATGGCAGAGTGAAAAAGCGGGGGTCTAATAACACCACCCAATATTTCGCTTAGCAATCTGTATGGACTAACTCCGAAATGCTTTGCTAGAGAATCAACTAGACAGTCAGACTCAATCTAGATTAAAGTATCTCAAGGAGTTAATATCTCTCTCTTGATATGGTTTTTACTCAAGCTAAAAACAATAGCGAGTCTTTATCAAATACAAGGAATAACTTGGACGGTACCAAAGACCAATATCCAAGGATCAATCAATATCAATCAACAACCAAAGGTTGAATTTCCAATTGATGATCTTAACGCACAACCTGTATTATATCAATTATATAAAAATATAATGCGGAAAAGAAATAAAACAGACACCAGAAGTTTTGTTAACGAGGAAACCGCAAATGCAGAAAAACCTGGTACCTAGTCCAGATTGAATACACACTGTATTAAGCCGCTACAGACACTAGCCTACTACAAGCTAACTTCGGACTGTACTTTAGTTGAACCCCAATCAGTCTCCCACCGATTCAAGGTACAATTGTACTCCTACGTCTCTGATCCCAACAGGATACTGCGCACTTGATTCCCTTAGCTGATCTCACCCACAACCAAGAGTTGCTGCAACCCAAAATCGCAGACTTGATAATAAACAAATCTGTCTCACACAGAAAAGTCTATCAAAGGATAAATTTGTCTCCCACGGAAAGACCCTAGGTTTTTGTTCCATCTTAAGATATAAAATCAAGGTGAACAGGAACCAATTGATAATCCGGTCTTATATTCCCGAAGAACAACCTAGATTAATCAATCACCTTTCAACAATCCTTCTTGACTACACAAGCGGTTTGTCGAGTATTCACAAACAGTGAGACGAATATGATTGTGACTTCTTTATCTTGCCTATTGGAGAACTCTCACGATCTCAAGCCAATCAATAGATTGTACTCGTACGATAGAAGATGCAAGATCAGATCACACAACTACGATAAAAGTAGTATCGGCCTGGCTTCACAATCCCAATGAAGTCTTTAAGTCGTTAACATGGTTTTAGAGAAGAAAACCAAAGGTTAAAGGAGAATCGACTCTAGCGAGCGCACTAGTATCACACAGATGTGTGGGGATTAGTTTTGCACAATGCTATATGTCTCCTTTATATAGTCTTCATATCAGGGTTTTACCTTAGTTACAAAGCAATCCATATTCACCGTTAGATGAAACCTGATTTAGATTCAAGCTAATATTTATCAACCGTTAGATCGAAAACTTAGCTTGTCACACACACTTGGGTAAACGTTTACTGGGTTTGTGAAAACCATGCCCAAACGTGTACGTGTATGTTGGTTCAACATAGTAACCCAAAAGGTTAACCATATGAGCAATTCATATTAACCTAGTTCTTCTTCACCATAACTAGTTCAATTGACTCAAATGAACTAGTTAGAGAGTTGTTCAATTGCTATGAGATCTTTTGTAATTACACAAGACACAATTGAAACAAAGATGATTCGATTCGATTTAATCGGCTCATGAACTTTATAGCCACGGTTTGCATAAAGCATTCCTTAGTAATTTAAGTTTCATGTTCAGAGCACATCTTTAGATCATAACCACTTAAGCTCACAAACAAGTTCACGAACTTAAGACAACCGGCAGAGTTTTCCAAACTCAGCAGAAAATCTCGGCAAAGAGACTTCCTCCAGTTCGAGGACTTGAACTTCACGAACGAATTTGGAATCCCAGCAGAAATTCTCGGTACAAGAACTTCTGACAGTTCACGGACTAGGTTCGCAAACTGGGTTCGCGGACTTGGCAAAGCCAATTCCTCCGGTTTCTCTCAATCAACAAAGTTCGAAAACTTCGGATTAAGAAATACATGGTTATGTAATCTAAACTCTCATTCCAATCATTGAGACATTCTCAGAGGACGTTATATAGCCGTTATTCACAGACCGTTTCACCTCAGAGCAATTCTCAAAGTAATTGAAACTTTTCATGACTTTCGTCACTAGGTGAAAATAAACTTGATCAAAGCGAAACGCTTTACCAACACACGATTTCGAGAAAAAGATAAGTAGTGACTACACAGCTCGAAATGTCAAATGTGTATGATCCAGTCTATATAGCATACGACTTTTTGTCTCATAAGAAGTAGGATATATAATAGATAGACCTTTGATTGATAGATAAGTTCAAGTCTCCACATACCTTTTTGTTGATGAAGTTTCACGGTTCCTTGAGTAGATCTTCGTCGTTGTATGATGAATCGCCATGAAGTCCTTGAGCTCAACTACACTTTTCTATCCTAGTCCGAGACTTAGATAAGAATAGATTAGAAATCAAGACTCATAGTTTTGATCACTAACATTGACAAACATGCTTGATATAGCAACGCATGCGAGGTCGACCGAGCTATGCTCTAAAAATCTCCACCTTTATCAATTTTAGTGACAAAGCTAATAATACATATGGAATACAAAAAATATAAACTTTAGTGGCTCCTATTCCATAGTCTAATCTTCAACGTTCCTTGAAATTTTCGTCCTTCCAAGTACTCAAGTGATCCCAAAGGTTGTAAGTTTAGCACCACCGTTGTTGAAGATCCGTAGCTATAACAATGAGAGAAATCGAGATTCTCGATCATTATTATACAGTGTCATAGTATCATTATGTAACATCAAAGTCCAATTGCATCACGACTTTAACAACAATACTATGGTGATATGTATCACTCCCCCTTAGTCAATACTCCATCTCGATCATGGAAACCACTCCCCCTTACACAATGATCCGAAAACCATATGTATTTGTAGTGTGAACTACATTATTTCTCCCCCTTTTTGTCAATAAAATTGGCAAAGGTAAAAGAACGGGATCATAATGAAATTTCCACAAGAGATATTTCATAGACTAAAAGAAAAAATACATACCAACTTAATTTAGATACAATCATAAAGCCGAAGCTAAATGCATTCATCAAGGAGTTTTAAGATACAAGATAACCCCTATAAAATTCCACAGCCGCACACCATTAAGCACAAGTTCAAAAGAACTCTCCCCCATTTGATGTCATTCCCGAAAGAACAATAAGAGCGACCTTAATTTTGAAATAAAAGAAGGATTTTTTAATTGGACACCAAAAACCATGGAAATGATTTTCTATATCCAAAACTCAATCAAATTAATCACAAGTAAACCCATGATTAATTTAATTGGAATACGCAACAAAATCAAACCACAAAAATGATCAATTTAATTGATTGTGCTCAACATAAGAAAACTCACGGAGCTACGACTAAGATAACCACACGGAGATGACTACCTTAATCGTTCAAATACTCAACATAAGGAAAACCTTACGGAATATACGACTACATCAACCAATAGAACATGATTAGTATAGCCGTTCATATACTCAACACAAGAACTTGTGGAATATATGAAAGACTCAACTAGATTAATTACAAGAGAACCTATGATTAATCTAATTGGAATACACAAGCAAACTAATTACCGAAGCAATCAATTTAATTGTCAAAATATTTTGCTCGACAAAAGAAGACTTTCGGAGCAAATAATTAAATAACCAATCAAGATGATTAATTGAGTTCAAGAATGCTCAACATATAGCATCTCATGGGACAACCAACAAGGCCAATATTAATCGACATAGTTGTAAGGTGCTCAACATAAGATACAAAATGGAGCCTTTACGGTAAAACATAACAAAATGGATCAATGAAGATCAATACCGTGGATAACATACAAGGATCTATTCTATTTTCCATAACTATTTGCATTACGACATAATAGACTTTATCCTTGTCAAAAAAAAGATTTCATCATATTTTCCATCAAATAAATGACTGCATAGGCATAACTTTTGTAATTGTCAAAAGTCCATTCGTCCTTTCATCAATACGAATATCAATTTATGAACGACTTTACTTTTGACACAATATGGGACCTTCAAGTTCACGGACGCAAACAATACATATCCCATAAAAAATATTGCAATACTTCAAAATAGATTAATACTGCAATAATATCATCCTCCAAATATTTTTAGAATTTAAAAACCAATAAACCTAAAAAATAAACATAAGAAGATGAAAACAAAAATAGCTATGTGTAGTCACAATCTTCGCTATTCAAAGCTCTATTTCTTCCAACTAATCCAAAAGAAGACATACTAGGCAACAACTAGAACCAAGATCAGACGAAAAACTAAATCTGTCTGCAACCAGGGATTGAACAAGAATGAGTTCCTCAGTTGCCTTCCTTAGTTCTCCTTTTAGGTAGTCAAGGTTCCTTGTTGCAATACTGAGTTGTTCTCGAACGACCTTAAAGTCTCCAAGAAGATTTCCTACCAGTTGTGAAGAAATCTGAACTGGTAGTTTGTCTTCGTTTTCATGATCAAGAGCATGAAAGCACGAGATATCAATAGGACAAAGCTCAACATCATCAACCTTGTTGCTTCCCTCCATTGTGCACCAAAAAGACTTTTAGAAAATCTTTTTGACTTCTGGAACACATTATATATAAGGAATTCCATCAAACCCTAGGAAACATGCGTTCGTGAGGGTTGGTGCGTGAACTGGAGAAACGGGCCTAAGATAGACCAAAGAAGCCCAAAACGTAAAAAGAAATAGATGTTGAGGAGCAAACGGAATAAAGTAACATCGAATGCAGTACAATCCTGACAGCTTTCTCAAGATGAAAATCCTGAGAATCATGAGCATCCCTTTTTAACTAAACATAATTAAAAGAGATGCAAATAAACATGTCAGGGTGTAATAAGATGAGCATCTTGCTCATCATTATTTACTTCTTCTTTTTCCTTTTCGGTATTTATCAAGCTACCTGGTATAGTTGAAGAAGCATTATCAAGAGAAGATTTAGTACCTGTGTTAACAGCATTCCATGTTTTCTTGATATTCCGTCTTAGTTTTTATACAGATCTTCAGATCAGACACCCTATTGTTGACGTGTAGAAAATCTGAGTTGGAAGACTTGAATTCACAGTCCTTTTTGAGAAGATTAGAGGAACTTAACTCGTTTTCTTTCTCCTGTTCCTTTTTCTCTTCCAGACTGATTTACAACACCTGTCACACTTTTGTTGTTTTTCCTTCCACCGTTGTAGGCATCCTTCGGTTTGAAAACATAATTAGGAAAAGCCTTATCACAGTATACCCCTTGAGGCCGAGCAAGGTTGATTCCAATCTGTGATATAGGTTTAACAACTTCTTTAGACATCCAAGTAAGAATGTTGTGAAGTTTTTCATTCCTTATCCGAAGAACACCTTCGCTCAGAGTGTCCTTTGTTTCCGCAGTAATAGCAGTTGAAGGACTTACGTTCAGTAGTTCTCTTTTGAGCAGGTTTAGAAAAGTAGAATCCTTTTTTTGCAAGCTGACACAGGTTCTTCACATGGAGAATTTAACAGCTTTAACAAACTTAATCTTACCACTGTTAGGAGCGTCTATTCCTTTATATCCCAGACCACGTTTATCATGATGTTCTTTACAGGCTCCCAGCATAGAAGACAGTTTTGTAGAGCTAGAACCGAACCTATTTAGATTCTCTTCCAGTGATTTTACCTTATTAAGAGCAGCTGTGAGTTTGGTTTCCAAGGATTTCTCTTTGGTAAGAAGACTGCGTTCTTTGTCATTGAAACATTTCTGTTGAGATTTACATTTTGCTTCAGTTTCGGCAAGTCTCTCTTTTAACATACAGAGGTTACGAAGAAGATTATCACATTCAGATTTTTTTTGAGCGAACCTCTTCTTCATGATCTTTAACGGTAGATTGTAACAGTTTGTATCCACCATCATAACCTTTGAAGAGTTTTCTCAACTTTCTGTTTTCTTGACAGAGAGGACCCATGTACTTTCTCAAGCAAGCAGTTGTCCTTGTTTCTTTCAATTCACGATTAAACAACTTGATGTATTGAGAAACTTCCTCATCAAGACTCTGTCCTTCTTCTGAATCACTATCATCCGAGAGATCATCCAACTGTTCATCAAGAGATTTTCTCCAGTTGAATGCAGATTCGGCTGGAGGAGACGTGAAGGAGTGTTCCTCAGTTGTTTCAGATCTTTGAAACTTAACTGAGCAACCCTGTACTGATGTTGCGTTGTCAGAGATAGTACTCTTTTCCATAGATTCAGATCGCTACAAACAAAAACTTTTGAGGTCTTTAATGTGTTTGCCTGCTCTGATACCAATTGAAAAAGCGGGGGTCTAACAACACCACCCAATATTTCTCTTAACAATCTGTATGGACTAACTCCGAAATACTTTTCTAAAGAATCAACTAGACAGTCAGACTCAATCTAGATAAAAGTATCTCAAAGAGTTAATATCTCTCTCTTGATTTGATTTTTACTCAAGCTAAAAACAATAGCGAGTCTTTATCAAATACAAGGAATAACTTGGACGACACCAAAGACCAATATCCAAGGATCAATCAATATCAATCAACAACCAAAGGTTGGATTTACAATTGATGATCTTAACGCACAACCTGTATTATTTCAATTATATAAAAATATAATGCGGAAAAGAAATAACACAGACACCAGTAGTTTTGTTAACGAGGAAACCGCAAATGTAGAAAAACCCCAGAACCTAGTCCAGATCGAATACACACTGTATTAAGTCGCTAAAGACACTAGCCTACTACAAGCTAACTTCGTACTGGACTATAGTTGAATCCCAATCAGTCTCCCACTGATTCAAGGTACAGTTGTACTCATACGCCTCTGATCCAAGCAGGATACTGCGCACTTGATTCACTTAGCTGTCTCACCCACAACCAAGAGTTGCTGCAACCCAAAATCGCAGACTTGATAATAAACAAATCTGTCTCACACAGAAAAGTCCATCAAAGGATAAATCTACCTCCCACAGAATAACCTTAGGTTTTTGTTCCGTCTTAAGATATAAAATCAAGGTGAACAGGAACCAATTGATAATCCAGTCTTATATTCCCGAAGAACAGCCTAGATTAATCAATCACCTCTCAACAATCCTTCTTGACTACACAAGCGGTTTATCGAGGAATCACAAACAGTGAGACGAAGATGTTTGTGACTTCTTTATCTTGCCTATCGGAGAACTCTCAGGATCGCAAGCCAATCAATATATTGTACTCGTATGATAGAATATGCAAGATCAGATCACACAACTACGATAAGAGTAGTATCGGCCTGGCTTCACAATCCCAATGAAGTCTTTAAGTCGTTAACCTGGTTTTAGAGAAGAAAACCAAAGGTTAAAGGAGAATCGACTCTAGCGAACGCACTAGTATCACACAGACGTGTGGGGATTAGTTTTGCACAATTCTAGATGTCTCCTTTATATAGCCCTTAAATCAGGGTTTTTCCTTAGTTACAAAGCAGTCCATATTCACCGTTAGATGAAAACCTAATTTAGATTCAAGCTAATATTTCTCAACCGTTAGATCGAAAACTTAGCTTGTCACACAGACTTGGGTAGACGTTTACTGGGTTTGTGAAAACCATTCCCAAACTTGTACGTATATGTTGGTTCAACATAGTAACCCAAAAGGTTGACCATATGAGCAATTCATATTAACCTAGTTCTTCTTCACCATAACTAGTTCAATTGACTCAAATGAACTAGTTAGAGAGTTGTTCAATTGCTATGAGATCTTATGTAATTACACAAGACACAATTGAAACAAAGATGATTTGATTCGATTGAATCGGCTCATGAACTTTATAGCCACGGTTTGCATAAAGCATTCCTTAGTAATTTAAGTTTCATGTTCAGAGCACATCTTTAGATCATCACCACTTAAGCTCACAAACAAGTTCGCGGACTTAAGACAACCGACAGAGTTTTCCAAACTCAGCAGAAAATCTCGGCAAAGAGACTTACGCCAGTTCGCGGACTAGGTTCGCGGACTTGAACTTCACGAACAAATTTGGAATCCCAGCAGAATTTCTCGGTACAAGAACTTCCGACAGTTCGCGGACTAGGTTCGCAAACTGGGTTCCCGGACTTGGCAAAGCCAATTCCTCCGGTTTCTCTCAATCAACAAAGTTCGAAAAATTCGGATTAAGGAATACATGGTTATGTAATCTAAACTCTCATTCCAATCATTGAGACATTCTCAGAGGACGTTATATAGCCGTTATTCACAGACCGTTTCACGTCAGAGAAATTCTCAAAGTAATTGAAACTTTTCATGACTTTCGTCACTAGGTGAAGATAAACTTGATCAAAGAGAAACGCTTTACCAACACACGATTTCAAGAAAAAGATAAGTAGTGACTACTCAGCTCGAAATGTCAAATGTGTATGATCCAGTCTCTATAGCATAGGACTTTTTGTCTCATAAGAAGTAGGAGATATAATAGATAGAGTTTTGAATGATAGATAAGTTCAAGTCTCCACATACCTTTTTGTTGATGAAGTTACACGGTTCCTTGATTAGATCTTCGTTGTTGTATGATGAATCGCCATGAAGTCCTTGAGCTCAACTACACTTTTCTATCCTAGTCTGAGACTTAGCTATAATAGAATAGAAATCAACACTCATAGTTTGGATCACTAACATTGACAAACATGCTTGATATAGCAACGTATGCGAGGTCGACCGAGCTATGCTCTAACACAGAGATCTGAGAATTTTCATCACAATGTCCTTTTCAAGAATAGTCTTACCCAATGCAAAAGATACATTAACAATTTCACACATTTTGTGATTAAATTCATCAAATGATTCTTCATCTGCCATACGAAGGTTTTTCCAATCAGAATTTAGGTTTTGAAGCCTAGCTTATTTCTCACTGGTATTTCCTTCAAATACGGTTTCTAAGAAATCCCAGGCTTCTTTAGACTTTGTGCACGTAGTCACATGATGCTGAAGATCTGAGGTAATGGCATGTATGATAGCATTTAAGCCGTCAGAATTTTGCTTTGCAACAAGGATTTCTTCTGGACTATATCTACCAATATGCTTAGGTATAGATACATTGCCTTCTGTATTAACCGGAGGATCATAGCCATTAACAACACGTACCCATGTTTAAAAATCACGAGCTTGAAGAAAAGCACGCATAGCAATTTTCCACCATAGGTAGTTTGAGCCATCGAATACTGGTGGTACGTTTATGGAGATAGAATTCTTGTCCATAGAGTCAGATCGCTACAAACACATACTTTTAAGGTCTTTAAACGTGTTTGCCTGCTCTAATACCAATTGAAGAAGCGAGGGTCTAACAACCACACCCAATATTTCGCTTAGCAATCTGTATGGACAAACTCCAATATACTTTTAAGAGAATCAACTAGACAGTCAGACTTAATCTTAATAAAAGTATATCAAAGAGTTGTATCTCACTTTCTCGATTCAATATTTACTCAAGCAAATAGAAATCTGCGAGTATAATTGAATACAAGAGAAATCACTTGAACGGTACCAAAGATCAATGTTCAAGGATCAATCGATTTCAATCAACAACCAAAGGTTGTATTTCCCAATTGATCGATTCAACGCACAACCTGTGATATTTCAATTATATAACAAAATATAATGCGGAAAAGAAATAACACAAACACCAGAAGTTTTGTTAACGAGGAAACTGCAAATGCAGAAAAACCCCGGGACCTAGTCCAGATTGAGCACACACTATATTAAGCTACTACAGACACTAGCCTACTACAAACTAACTTCGGTCTGGACTGTAGTTGAACCCCAATCAATCTCACACTGATCCAAGGTACAGTTGCTCTCCTTATGTATCTGATCCCAAAAAGATACGATGCACTTGATTCCCTTAGCTGATCTCACCCACAACTAAGAGTTGCTACGACCCAAAGTCGAAGACTTTAATAAACAAATATGTATCACACAGAAAATTCTATCGTAATAGATAAATCTGTCTCCCACAGAAATACCTACGAGTTTTTGTTTCGTCTTTTGATAAATCAAGGTGAACAGGAACCAATTGATAACCCGGACTTATATTCCCGAAGAACAACCTAGAATTGTTAATCACCTCACGATAATCTTAATCGACTAGCGAAAGAAGATATTGCGGAATCACAAACGATGAGACGAAAGGTGTACGTCACTTCTTTTATATCTTTCCTATCAGAGAAATCAATCTCAATAAAACCTTACGATTGTACTCAAATACGATAGAAACAGCAAGATCAGATCACGCAACTACAAAGAGAATAGTTGGGGCTGGCTTCACAATCCCAATGAAGTCTTCAAGTCGTTAACCTACAAGGTCTCGAGAAGAAACCTAAGGTTAAAGGAGAATCGACTCTAGCTAATACAACTAGTATCACACAGGAGGTGTGGAGATTAGGTTTCCCAGTTGCTAGAGTTCTCTTTTATATAGGCTTTCAAATCAGGATTTGCAATCAATGTTAGCTTGGTAACAAAGCATTCAATATTCACCGTTAGATGAAAACCTGATTAGATTCAAGCTAATATCTTTCAACCGTTAGATCGAACTTAGCTTGTTACACACAAATGAAATGCACGTTTATTTAGGCTTGTGTAACCGTACCCAAACATGTACACTTAGTTGGTTCAACAGTAGTTAACCAAATGGTTAGCCATATGAGAACTTTCATATCAACCATATTCTTCTTTACCACAACTAGTTTAAATGACTCAAATGAACTAGTTAGAGATTTGTTCAATTGCTTAGATATTATAAAAGTATACAAGACACAATCGAAGCAAAAACGATTTTATTCACTCGAATCAATTCATGAACTTTATAGCCACGGTTTGCAAGTATGCATTCCTTAGTTTATATAAGTTTGAGTTCACGAATAACCGTTTTCAGAAAATAACCAACTTAAGTACGCATACTGGTACGCGTACTTAAGTACCCAGAATAAGTTTGTTTTTCGTTCAGAAACTCCAGCAGAAATTCTCGGGACGTGAACTTCCGACAGTTCGCGTACTGGTACGCGGATTTTCGTTCCGGTTTTCCTGAGCAGCAAAGTACGCATACTTTGGTTCAAAGAATAAGGACTTACACACATATGTGTTACCACACAATGTTTATATCCTTCCAAGGTTATATATTCTAAACTCCCATTTCAACCATTGAAACATTCTTAGAGGACGTTATATAGTTGTTGTTCACAATCTATTTTTCGTCAAAGCAATTTTCAAATAATTAAAACTAATAAGACTTTCGTCACTAGTAAAGACGAACTTGTCCAAAGCGAAAGCTTACCAACACATATTTCGAGAAATAGATAAGCGAGATAAACTCGGCTCGAAATAGCAAATGTGTATAATCAAAGTTTATATAGAAATACAACTTTTGTCTCAAGATAGGAGATAGAGTAGATAGAATTTTTAGTGATAGATAAGTTCAAGTCTCCACATACCTTTTAGTCGATGAAGTTCCACCAGTTCCTTGAGTAGTTCTTCGTCTTTGTATGATGATTGCCATGGAGTCTTGAGCTCAACTACACTTTCTATCCTAGTCCAAGACTTAGTTATAAGTAGAATAGAAATCAATACTTATAGTTTTGATCACTAACATTGACAAACATGCTTGAGATAGCAACGCATGCGAGTTCGACCAAGCAGTGCTCTAACAGTTAGCCATATGATTACTCTCATATCAGCCTTATTCGTCTTAACCATAACTAGTTCAAATGACTCAAATGAAACTAGTTAAAGAGTTGTTCAATTGTTTAGAAAACACAATTGAAACCAAATCGGTTTGATTCACTTGAATCAATCATGGACATTATATCCACGGTTTGCAAAGATTGCATTCCTTATGATTTAAATGTTTAAGTCCACGAACTGACCGATTCAATAAAGTAACCATCTTAAGTATGCGTAAGGGTATGCGTACTTAAGCAACCGGATTTTGAGTTTGTTAAGTTTCCAAACTCAGCAGAAATTTTCGGTTCGAAAGCTTCGGCCAGTATGCGTACGGGTACGCATACTTAAGGTGACTAGTTTAGGAGTTTGTAATTCCCAAACTCAGCAGATATTTTCGGTTCGAAAAATTCCTCCAGTATGCGTATGGGTACGCATACTTAACCTGTCTCCTTCACCAATTTCGTATACACACATATGCATACTCTTGGCTTCCGGTTTATGGATTTATACACTAATGTGCGAACACACTATATATGCTTATATCCAAAGATGGTTACATCATCAACTCTTTATTTCAATCATTGAAACATTCTTCTATAATGACAATAGCCTTTTTCACACACTATTAGCATCAAAACAATTTTCAAGATATTGAAATAACCATTATCGAAACATTCCAAGCCTACATCAAATGATTGTATCAGACAAACCATGTAAGATGTTACTCGGCAATTTTCTCATGATGTAAGATGAACTTGGTCGAAGCGAAATCTTACCAACACATATTCCGAGAAATATGTAAGCGAGATATACTCTGCTCGAAATCTCAAATGTGTATAGAGAAAACTATATCTTAACACGACTTATGTCTCAATATAGGAGATAATAGAAATAGGCTTTCTAAGTGATAGATGAGTTCAAGTCTCCACATACCTTTTGTCGAAGAAGTTCCACAAGCTCTCCTTAGTAGTTCTTCGTCTTCAAGAGATGAACATCGAGAGATCTAAGCTCAACTACACTATCTATTTCCTAGTCCGAGACATCTATAAATAGGCTAGAAACCAAGACTTATAGTTTTGATCACTAATATTTACAAACATGCTTGAGATAGCAACGCATGCGAGTTCGACCGAGCAATGCTCTAACACTTTCCTCTCCAGATAGACGGCTCCACTAGAAACGACAAGAATGAAGTTTTCCTGGCTCTTAGGATAGTTTGCAAGAAATGCAAACTCAAGTATTTATACACCAAGGTTGTTTGGACAATAATGAAATTCCAAAATCGAAAATATTCTCAAGATATTCACATTAAAGTACCTAATTTCGGTTTTCCTATTTCCACTTAAATTTCAAACCATATTTCCGAAAACTCTCATAGAAAACTTCTAATATTAGTCTAGCAGATTAACTAATAATATTTTCCAGGGGATATGCTTTAATTGCTCGTAATTAAAACATATATGATGAAAATCATAATTAAATGCTTTTCACTTATTCAGACATGGGATCACCTTGAGTATCAAGGAATATCTTTGAAAAATTAATGATAAGAGTTATGTACATGTTCAAATAATGTCGACATATAGAAGCTTCTCATCTTAGCAAACTCAAAACCTTAATTCACACACATCATGAAGAAATATGTGAATCATGGAAACTTGGTTTTGCTCATGGAACTGATTATACCATCACTCCAAAATATGTTGTGACCGATCATAACATGATTACCAAGATAGGTTGTAATCAATTACACCTTGCTCCACACAGTAGCTTGTGACCGGTTACACCTTGCTTCCCGAAGTAGCTTGTGGTTGATTACACCTTGCTTCCCAAAGGTAGCTTGTGACCGAGTACAACTAACTTCCCAATTCATCTTGTGACCGGTAATACCTTGGATCCCAAGTAACTTGTGACCGTTACAACTTGCATTCCAATATAGCTTATGATCGGTTACACCTTTATTTCCAATGTAAGTTGTGACTGATTACAACTAGCTATATTATATAGGCAATGACCGGTTATACCATAAATCTCAACAAGTTAAGATAGGTTCTACCTTGTCATCTTATATTGGTTATTCAAAAGATATTCAATAAAGAACCTGACCAATCATGATTTCCTTTCGATTATGAAACAAGTTCATATATGTATTTCATTTAAATAAATATTATAAAACATTGTTTACTACGGTGAAATCATAACTATATAATACACACATAATCAATCAACTATATACAATAGATTATGTCGATGTCGTATTTACGAAGTTCAAAAGATACGCGTTATAGTTCGTAATTCAATAAATTCCTTGACACTTTGATCATACTGTCATGACCAAGTCTAACCACTAGAGTATTATTTATATACATCTTTGAATGTTATGTTTTCAATACTAGGGTTTAACCCGTGCCATAATGGCACGGGTGCTATACAAATTATCTATAATCATGTTAGATTATTTATTGAAAATAAATTCTAGTCAAATTATTCTGGAATTTGAAATAGAAGCCCGAAGAACAGGGGCTTTGTATACATGTAAGATCATTTTGTAAATACCAATCCATTGTCAAATTATAACGTGTAATCTGAATAATCTTATAAGTTTCTCTCTAAGTTTATCTATTAAGATAAAAGCAAAATATTATTTCCACTAAGTCTAAACAAAAAGAAACGAAAAATAGGTTCTTGAGAAAATCTCACCTTTCTAGACCAAAAAGTTGTGAATAGATTGAAACCCCGACGACCTGTGATAGCCAAATTTTCGTAATCTGGCTAACCACAAAATACAGGCACCCATAAATTCAAACCATGAGGTTATTGTAATCAATAAGGTTATCTTTGAAAATGTATACGTCAGCTAAATATACAACAAATGATATTTAACAAAATGATAGAAACCCCAAAAATATGAAACAATGTAAAAAGGTAAGGATTTTGTCAAATATTGTTAGCTCAGAGTAGTTTAACTGGTCACAGATGTACGTTTTGGTAGCCGAAGATTGAGAGAAAATTGAAAGAAGATTGAGCGAAACTATACTCTTGGATTTGAGTTTTTTCCTCTCCACAATCTATCTCCCTTCCAAACTTTCTGATTTTCGTTTGCTCCAAAGTAAGGAATTAGAGTTTTCAAACACACTCATTCTACTGAATGTGAGCGAGAAAATCAATTGTTCAGTTTTATGGGAAGGTAGGTTTGTTATTTTCAGTTGATCAAATTTTTCTATTTTGATTTAGACTTTTGAGATGGGAATAAGAGAATCTGTAATGAATTTTTCTCAATTAAAGCGTGTATTCATGGGATCGACCGAAACCGTGAACTTACCAATTGAGAGGAAAAATCAGGACTGATATCTATCTTTGCTAACTTAGCAAAGCTTCATTTTATAATACAGTACAAAGAAATAGGAAAAAAAGTATACATGGCTAGGGTACAACCCTTACCATAACGACACATCTCAATAATAAGTGATTTTTGTGTATTGATTTTGACATGTGCCTTTTTGTTTGTAGTAATTATATAACGTGACATTTTGTGGTTTATTTTATTTTTTGATCTTTCATGTATTTTAATGGAGTTTATGTTACTAATAAGACCATCAACCACAACTTTTAATTTATAATGTAACCCATTTTGTAGCGACACAAAATTAACATAGCCAATTGCTACTCCGCAACCGTTGCCACCCCTACAAATCCATCTAATGTCATTTATTTCTCCACCACAACCACCATCTATCTCCCATTGGCCGTTTGTCGTACTTCTAATTTTGAATCACAAACATCACGAGTAAAGTTTTGGCTGAACAAACTTATGTGGTTAATTAAATTATTAAATTATATTTTTTATTGTTATATACTCTGTTGTATTGCAATCAATTTTATTTTAACGGTTAGAATCGTGATTTATACAACCGGATACTAAAGGTAGCAGGGTACCGTTTAGGTGATCCGACAGTTATGATCATTTGTTTTTCTAAATGGTATGGTCTCATCCTCAAAATATGATATATGTTTTTTTCAATCGTGATGACCAACTACATCTTTCACGATACAATGTTGTTTGTGTTTTAAATATACATAACCAATAATATCTACAACCATTCACCAACATCACCACCATAAAACTACACATCGACATTATTTTTTCACCACCACTGATATTATCGCCTCCACTACCACTGCTTCTACCAGCCACTACTTCTTCCACTACTAACCACTAATTTATATTGATATAATTTTTATTAATATTATTAATGTAAAAATACATATTTATTAGATTATTAAGAGGACATTTAATGATGAAAATTTAATAAATTATTCACTATGAGAGATTAATGAGACACTAATTACTAAAACACTCATAATGATTAATTTTAATTTGAACAAATCACAACCATGGATTTAGCTTTCCCCAGAGTGCATCCTGACCGCTCTTTATCTAGGCTAAGTTCTCTAAACTAAGTTTATGTTTTATAAGACGATCAACCACAACTTTTAATTTATAATGTTACCCATTTTGTAGCGACATAAAATTAACATAGCCTATTGCTACTCACCAACCGTCGCCACCACTACAAATCCATTTAATGCCATTAGTTTCTTCGTCACAACCACCACCTACCTCCCGTTGGCCGTTTGTCGTATTTCTAATTTTGAATCACAATCATCATGAGTAAAGTTTTGGCTGAACAATCTTAGGTCGTTAATTAATTTATTCCAATATATTTTTATTGTTATATACTCTGTTGTATTGCAATCAATTTTATTTTAACGGTTAGAAGCATGATTTATACAACCGGGTACTAAAGGTAGCAGGGTACCGTTTAGCTGATCCGGCGGTTATGATCATTTTTTCTCTAAATGCTATGGTATCATCCTCAAAATATGATACATGTTTTTTTTTCAATCGTGATGACCAACTACATCTTTCACGATACAATGTTGCCTATGTTGTAAATATACAAAACTAATGATGTCCACGACTATTCACCAACATCACTACCATAAAACCACACAATGACATTATTTTTTCCACCACCACTGATATTATCGCCTCCACCACCACCGCTTCAACCAGCCACTACTTCTTCCACTATTAACCACTAATTTCTATTGATATAATTTTTATTAAAATTATTTATTAATGTAAAAATACATATTTATTAGATTAATTAAGAGGAAATTTAATGACGAAAATTATATAAATTATTCATTATAAGAGAATAATGAGTCACCAATTAATTAAAACACTCATAATGATTAATTTTAATTAGAGCAAACCACAACCATGGATTTAACTTTCCCCAGAATACATCCGGACAGCTCTTTATCTAGGCTAAGTTGTCCAACTATGCTTTATATTCTTGATAATCCGACTTGAAAGATATGTAAGGAATGGAAATAAGATCAAGAAAATATTGCTAACCTCAAGAGGAAGGATGATGTCGTCGTTGTAGTCGTTACTTCTTTACATTCTTCAGGTCTTCGGCGTAATACATGTACGTCTCAACATGCCTAGACTTTCTAGTCTAACCTAAACGAAGTTGACTCTAGTATTTAATCAAGCGACTCTAGATGAGTTTTAATACTAAAATATGACAACCAAACTTGTCATACCAACGCTTGGTGGGTTTAACCGAGCTATGCTCTAACAACCCCCCCTTTGTCAATTTTAGTGACAAAACTCTTATTACATATGGAGCTAAACGAATTATAAAATAACTTATTCTTCATACGCTTGTGTTTTTTTAGTTCAGGGCTAAATTTGTAGAAATCTACCTACCCCGGCATCAGATGTAGTAGATATTGATATGTCTATATTCAGCAGGGAATTTGGAGAATATATCAAAATCTGATGAGTGCCTATGTCTTTCTTCATATTAATATTGAAACTCAAGCTCGTAGATGAATTGTTCACTAGTATAGAGCCTAATGAGTGTATATCTCCTAGATGCATTACTCACAAATGTCGGAGCCTGCTGAGTACTTTTCTTGTGCTTATGTTCCCCGGAAGAACCCTTAATATTGGTATACATGACGGATTTGTGTTCACTCGCAGCAGAGTAGCATGGACCTCCAAGTACCAAGGTTAAGGCCCTTGCACAAAATACTCAGTCAGAAAGCAAAGAATAAACAAAACCGCGGAGTAGGAGCAACAATAAGGGAAGTGTGGCCATGACCTAGGCCAACCGGCGCCACTTGGCCACGCCCTATGCTACGCAACCGGCCCTAATTCCTTTGTCGACCAATCAGATCGCTTTAAACCTACCATGCTTCCATGAGTTGTGGCTGGGACCATACTTGTCGGCCCTATTCCCCATCGACCAATCAGGTCGCATTAAACCTGCCACGTGCACCAAAAGGGTGACCACGCCCGTGCTTGGCCGGCCCCCTACTTTTATTGACCAATCAGGTTGCTCCACACCTGCCACAGCTTTAAAAGAGGTGAAAATTGTGTCAAGAGGTCGTCATACTAAGTTGGATTCCCAAAAACCGCGCCAACATAATAACGGCATGCTAAACACGTCAAAACGAGCATGCCAGGCGCACATGCCAAACAGGCATGCCAAGTACACATGCCAAACGTGCTACTTACCGCGGCAGTATGCCAAACGTACCCACTCTTTGTTCGTTACCAGCATCACAACAGACTTCAATTTTGGCTAGCCTAACCGTAAGCGCGGCGATGCTCTAGTGGTGGTGGATGGAACCCTAACTTCTAATCGTGGCACAAAACTATGTCGCCTCGGGCCCACAAGATTCCACAAGCCGTGCGGACTTAGGAAACCCTAAAAAAGGCGCCACACCACAACCACTCGTGGAAATATTTGCTCCTGTGACCGTTTCTACATGGTGGCCTGCCTATGGCTCCTCTGGCACCGTTTGTATAAAATGTCATGCCACGGCCACCTACCGCATGCCGCATGCCATATGCGCTAATTAGGGTTTTGGCATGCCAACCCCTAATTTAGGCAAAGTTGTTATGCCAACCAAGCCAGATAATGTTCCACAGAGCATTGGGATTGATGTGTCCACTGACACTGATGTTGCCACACCACATTGGAGTCTAACACCAATGTGTCAAAATATAGTGACCATGGCTACGCAAGCGCTACTTGCACCATCGCGCCGCTAGCATGCACATGCTATGCCAGCCATTCCACCGTGCCACTGGCATGCACGAACTATGCCATCCATGCCGCAGTGCCACTGGCATGCGCTAAAGGCGCCACTGTACTATTATCAGGCGCCAACAAGATGTGGCCATAATCAATGTCTACCCTTCCTCATGAGATGCAATCTCGGCCATCCAAGTTCGCCACCGAACTGACAGACTTGTAGCAAGTTTTAGGCGACCAGCCGAGATGAGCCTAAATCTAGTGTCCATGGCTACGCCAGGCTCCACTTGCACCTCTGTGCCACTGACATGCACGAACTATGTCAGCCATGCCGCAGTGCCACTAGCATACGCTAAAAACGCCACTATGACATTGCCAGGCATCAACATGGTGTGTCCATAATCGATGGCTACCCTTCCTCACGAGATATAATCTCGGCCGTCCAAGTTCGCTACCGAACTGACAGGCATGTGGCAAGTTTTAGGCGACCAGCCAAGATGATCCTAATAGCATCACATGCTATTTTCCTGCGGCAAGTCTCTTGACTTTGACTTGCCACACGTAGTAAACTGCTACATGTTTTCTACGAAAACGCTCGAGACATCAAACATGTCACAAACTGGGGGATAATCATCAGGGTATTGGTCTGGCGGTTTACAGCGTGCGGCGTGCAATACGCCCGTTACAAGAAAGTTTCATGAAGCGGGATGATTAATGGTGGCAAGAAGTAACGGGTGTAAACGGATCCACTTCCTTCATCATGGAAACACGGTTTCTGGAGGTTACATACTGTTCCATCACTCAATCGTTCCCACTTCCTACGAGACCAGGGTATGTTTTATTATGGCTTGTATAAATAGGTTTCACCTATTTCCACCAAAGGACAAGTTTTTGGTCGGCAACAACATAGTATCCAGAAATCACCAAGAACTGATAGCTTTTCACTCTGCAAGCCAGTTCCACTTTCTGATACAAGTCATAAAACAAGCCACATCTTCAGAATTAACCATTCTGGTCTCAACACTCTCTTCGCTTCCCTCCCTAAGACCAACCCTTATCCTTCACTTTGTGACCGAAGCAAGCCTGGAACGACCATTTCTTGGTTTAGGCCAGGATTGTACAGATTGATCTCTCGAATCAAAAGTACTCCCTTGCAGTGCATTGTTTAGGGTTTAGATTCGTTTCTCATCCACACACCCAAAATTTCCAAAATCAGCAGAAACAATTTTCACCCACAAACAGCTTGATTCCAAGTTTCAACAGCACAATAACCTGCATATATTCATAAATGCTGATGTTGACATTTGAATAACAAAAGCTTTTACTCCCCCTAAAAGAAAGCTAGGTAAATATTCAATCCGAACATCTTTGTTATTCCCCTTTTGTAGTATGAAATACTACACAACATGATGATATGTTTCTCCCCCTTAGTCTATGCTACTCTTTCATTAGATATAACGTTTAAGCACAAATGTCCTTTCCTAGTGATTAATAATCGCTTGTTTACTCCATATATTTCTCTCCCTTTTTGTCACAAAAATGACAAAGGTACGAGAATATAAAGGACAAACCGAAAGGATCTAATAAATCTATAAGACTTGTACAACCTATAAGAGTTAAGCACGAAGGTTTCACATACCATTTTAGATAACCAATACTAAAACCGAAACTACAAAAGTAATTTAGTTTCAATATCTTATCAAGGACACAATTGCCGGAAGCAATTTTCCCTTTAGTCCGACAAATCGACTAAGATACTTAATTATTTTGTCGAAACCGATTGCATACATACAATCGCTTATTTTGACAAGACTCATATAGAGATCTGAATTAACTCTATTTCTCTTATCAGGCTCTAATTATTTCAGAAAATAACTTAGACATTTCCCTTTAGACAAGACAAACACTAGGTTAATTAACTAGTTTTTCTTGTCAAGGCATTCAATCAGACTTGAATAACATAATCCTCCAATTGATAAGTCTAACTAAGATCAGAATTAACTTAGTTTCTCTTATCTGGAATCATATGGACTAAACAAATGATCCCTTAAGTTTGTTAAGCCAAAAACAATAGATACAAACCAAAAGAAATTGACTTGTCATTGTTTTTCTCAACAGTAAGCAATTGAAACAAATATAACCATGTAAACACTGCAATTGCACCGAATTTCGTTAAGCAAAAACACTTGATACCAAACAATAAAGAAGATACCAAAATAGAAGCCTAATAAATTGACAAAGTTTTTCTTATCCGGAAACAATTGAAGCATAAAAATCAATCCACACAGCATAATGGAACATATCAATTGTACCGAAATTTTGTTAAGCAAAAGCAAAATATATGCAATAAACTCAAGCTTTTCTTAAACAGGAAAAACGATTAACTAACAATAAGAATCGTTACCTTATTTTCCGCAGCCACTTCTCCCCAGAAAGATATATTGTTTAAGCACCAGTTCAATAAGAACTCTCCCCCAGTGTGTTGTCATCCTCCCGCAAGAACAAAAGAACAACAACAAAAGAAACCTTTACCAGAGAAAGGTTGAATCAGTTTTAACTAATGCGTGCCAACAACAAAAGTTTAAACCCGAAACACATATGTTATGCTAAACACAACTTATGTAAACATAAATTGATTATCAACATATTGTGACTTCTCACATATGATTTTCAATCGGAACACCTTATGATCCTTTGATACAGCCTACCAACATGGGCTAGAACTTAATCCCGCTAAATCAAAAAGCCACACAAACCATAAGGGTTCTCACCATATGAGATCGAATATTTAGGTTAATAAAAATCGAAACTAAACATCTCATAAATCCGAAAGTACATAGCATAAAATATAATCATTCATACACAGACTATGCAATCAGAACTTAACAAATAATAAAACAAAGATTATTAACAATTTTATTCATTCATAAATATGGATAGTTTTATTCAAATAGACCATACAAAATATGAAAATAAATCAACAGATTGATGTCTATTAGGTATTTAACCTATTCATCTTTGTTTTCCCTAGTCTCCAAGATTTCTCAAATATTTTCAGATTGGTAGAGTGAAATCTAATCATTTGTAGATCATGAAAATCTCTATAGGATGCCAACAGACAACATGAAAAATGATCTCATTGTAACCAATTTAGGAAAGTTCTTTCAAGAGTTATTTTCTTCTAATAAGTTCAATAACCCCATCACAAAGACTAATTGCCCTAATTTTAGTAAGGGAGGGCATGATCTGGAACGAGCACAATTCAGAACAGAGTTCGACTTCCCTTATTATAGGTATCAAGGATACTTTCTATTTGTTGAACACAGTATTCTCCAACAAATTCACTGTAAACTTTCTCATTCTTTGTGAACAAAATTATATGAATTTTTCTAGTCAAAAAGATCTTGAAATCTACAAGAGTACATCAGATTCGATATAACATTTTTTAGGTCTTTCATGGTCCTTCCGAGAGAATTATGAAAGAGAAGCAAATTTCGAACAAAAGTCGGCTCCTTGTAAGACTTTGACCTCTTATAAAAAGAATTGTAGATTATACGGAAATCTTAATTAAGAAGAAACAATTAGAATTAACCATATTTACCAAACAAATCTCTAAATCACAAATAGTGATTGGGTAAAAAGAAATTGTTTTAGGTAACAATACGTTATTTTTGACTGTTTTTCCTCTTCCATTTTTTGAGATATGATGCATCATCACACTCACAAGTTGTCTCCGAAGTTTCTCTTTTTAAAGGATGAGCAATATATCTTATTTTTAGATTTTTAAAGTCATATTTCTTGTGTCCCCTTTTGAATGACTTTAAAACATAATGAACAGAGCATGGACTATTATAGTAGATCACTTGTCTGTTGGTTGAGTAAAGATGATCAAAATTCTTCGTATGAAACGGAGTTTTTGCCAATTCTTTTGAAACAAAAAGAAGGGCATTTTGCATCCTGCTGTTGATGGTGCATTTTAGTTCAGGGCTAAAATTGTGAAACTAAATTTATGCGCTGACATCCAGCAAAGGATAAATCCACTGATAAAATGATGAATACTTCTTCACTTCGCTAATTTACCTAGAATGGAGCATGTAGCAACAAATCCCATGTACCCTATGAATTTATGGCATCATGACCAGCCTTGTATTTCCTGTGTTGTTCCCACTGAACTCTCATTATTGGTGAGGCATGACGACTGAGTGTTACTCTCAGCAAAGTAACACGAATCTCCAAGTGTCACTAATGAGGCGTGCACTAAATACCTGTACAGGATACAACTCTCAGTGTGTTATACTAGCCCGATTAAGCATATTTGAATCTGGACTGACCATATCAGTCTCAGAAACAATCACGACCACGCGAGTTGGCCGTATGATTTAACCAGCCTAGACCATCCTCAGAAGGAGCAGGCTATTACATTAATGACCACCAGCGGGCCCACTTATGCCCTGGTCGGTCGAATACCTACCATGCCTCCCAAACTACCACCGAACACCAGCCTGAAGTTGGATGTCCAGACTGGTATGGAGCAGCTTGGAGGAATCGTACAAACAAAGGCCGCCTATGGCAGTCTCAATTTCATCACGTCCGTCCAACTTCAACGGCGTGATTGGACGGCGTGGATCATCCCAAATCCGGTCGAACAAGCGCCGTGGTGTACACCGGTGGACCTTCTTCCTACCTGCATGACTGACTCTTCCTTAACCTGACCATATTGCAATATACGATTGTCCGAAGTTGTGTCAGCGTGAAAAATTGAGGGTCGCAGGAGATTCCACTAAAGGTCCCAAATTGATCACGACCATCCAATTTCACCGGCATGATTGGATGGCTTAGATCAGACCCATATCCACCATGTAGGTATTGGCGCGTTCACCAACGGCCCAACGTGGGCCCCACATGGTCGGCCTCCCCAAAGGAGAAGCGTGGCTTGCCAATTCGTCCAGCCAAAGCAGCGTGAACATGAAACCCTAATTAGGGTTTGCGGCACATCACATGTGTCGCAAATCAGTCTCAACCATCCATCTTCGCAGGTATAGATAGAGGGTGTAGATGTAGATTCAAAGGGCCCAGAGCATGTCAACACAATCACCGTGGGCCCGCCTACATACATGACTAATCGGTCAAGACCAACTATGGTTGGTCGTCTCGATTTGTGCGCCCAAACTAGGCATGGACGCGCGTTTTCAATAGCAAATCGATCTCGACCACTCAACTTTGTCGGAAAAATGGAGTGGCTTAGATAACATCTTCACGGGACAGTAAGGTACAAACGTGTACACTGGCCTGCCGACTGCAAGCCTGACTGATCGACCAAGACCGACCATGGTTGGTCGTCTCGAAACGCGCGCTCGAAGTAGGCACGACGTACGGTCTTCAATTCCTTTGCGGCATGGGATTTCTGTCGCAAATCAATCTCATCCGCTCCTCTTTGCCGGACAAATTGAGTGGCTTAGATCGCATCTCCATGGGACAATGAGGTACAAACACCTACACCAGCATGCCGTCTACATGCATGCCCAATCGGCCCCGCCAAAAACATGTCCCATGCTTGGATTCGACCAAGCTAAAGGTTGGTGTTCGAGCACCTCCTAAACCCTAATCCGACGGTCGCAGATGTGGGTCGCAATCCATCTCGTCCGTCCAACTTCACCAGCTTGGACGGACATCCTAAGACAGGAGTTAGGCGACCAGTGAGGCATCACCACGATCACCGTCCACCACTCTTCCACACAAAGTGATCGGCCAAGTCATGACTTACCTGTACAACCTCCAAACGATCACTCGAAGATGGCTGGACGTGATGCTATTTTAAGATGCTTAATACGCGACTTACTCCGTTAAGCCTTAAAACAGCGAAGCTTCACACATGCTGAATATATTCGATGCATTACCTGCATAAAATACACACGATACTTCACAAGTATCGACTTCCTAAATAACTTAGTTATTTAATCTAGCATCACATGCTACTTTTTGTGGGTCCCACGATCCACACATTCGAGACATCAAACATGTCACAAACTGGGGGATACTTACTGGGGTATTGGTCTGGCGGTTTACAGCGTGCAGCGCACAAAGCGCCATCACAAGAACGTGTCAGGAAGACATGGACGGTTAGTGACGATGGGAGAAGTGGGAAAGACTGATCGTGTGACACTAACACACGCAACTACACTACTCCATCACTCCACTTTTTCCACTTCCCATGAGAGACATGGGTTAGGCTCAATGACTTGTATAAATAGGTTCTCCTCCCTATTTCCAAGACAGAACAAGACAACAGAAACCAAGTGTTGATACAACCGTATCCAAACACCAGAACTGATAGCGTACATTCTGCAAGCCAGTTCAGCTTTCTGATACAAGTCATACACAGCCAACACCTCCACAATCTCAACACCTTCTTCGCTTCCCTCCCTAAGAACAACCTCATCTCCTTCACTTTGTGACCGAAGCAAGTCTGGAACGGCCATTTCTTGGTTTAGGCCAGAGTTGTACAGATTGATTTCTCGAATCACAAGCACTCCCATGCAGTGCATTTGTTTAGGGTTTAGATTCATTTCTCATCCACACACCCCAAATTATCAAAACCGTCAGAAATAGTTTTCACCCATAAACACCTGCGAATCTCATCTCTTCTTTGCAAATAATCTTTATTACCAAAAAAATAACAATGTTTAGTATTATGAAAATTATAATTTTTGTTGTTACCTTTTTGTGGATATTCTTGTGAAGACCCTTTCCTTTCCCGAATTCTCGGTGACTTCGGTCTCTTCTTATTTGCAATAGAGCTTTCCCTTAGTACCTCGTTTGATTGGTCACTAATTGTTGGTTTGTCATTATTAGTTTCTACACAAAAACATGTAGCATTATTGATATTAGAGATATCCTTTTGTGCAGAGAGGTTTGAAGATTTAACAAATTTTATCTCTTTGTCATGGATTGAAGTATCGCATCCTTCATATCCCAGGCCACGCATATCATGATGACCTCTTCCTGTTTCCAACAAAAAAGATAAATTTTTTATGCTACCATTAAGTTTTTTCAACTTAGAAATTTCTTCTTCTAATGATTTGTTTTTATCAAGAGCAGAGGTAAGGTTATCCTCTAAATGCTTTACATGGGATAGAAAAGTATTTTCTTTCTCCTTGAAGCATTCTTGTTGAGAATTGGATCTTGCATTAGAATCGACAAGTTATTCCTCCAAGAGATAAATATTTTTGAAACTTTCATCTCATTCTTTATCAGCAATTTCTGCTCGATAAAGTTCAGCACTTACTCTTTCTTCGAGACATAGTGCCTGTTGTGAGAAATTTTCTTTCAATAATTCATGCTCCTTACACAGGGTTTCATACATGGTAGTTAAGAGTTATTCTTTTTCAAGTGCCGAAAGAAGTTCATTGGAACATTGAAGAAATTGTTTGCTCAATTCTTCTAGTTCAGAGGTTTTTATACTTAACCGCTCTCCAGGAATTTCAAGTACAGAAGTCAATGTCATCTTGTTAGGGATATTTTCAATTGAGCAACATGAACTTGACAAGAGGACTTCTTTTGAGCACGAGTCTTGTGGCATGTTAATTAGGTTTTTAGACTTTTCTAGATTCGCTTAGTCTTCCTTGACCCATGATTTATAGGTTGGATCGCACCAAACACAAATTGTTAGATCTTTTCGTGTTTGCCTGCTCTGATACCAAATGAAAAGACGAGGATACCCAAATACACCACAATCTTATATTCATCAACCTATAAGTCTTTTACCAAGTGTGATCGTCAATGGACAGAGTCGAGATAACCCAACAACTTTGGTACACACTTCGCGTGATCGTCTATGTATACGAGATCGAGACAACATAACAAATAGATCAATTGTGTGATTGAATATGGATTCAAGATAGAGACGATACAACAACGAAGTGATCACTTGATAATAGGTACGGTAATAAACCGAAACTCTATAGTATCAATATCAAGTGTTACAGATTAACGTACAAGTGCAATTTACTTTAATTATAATAAAACAATTATAATGTGGAATAATAAAGTAATGGTGTCAAACTTTTGGGGGGGCCTGTGAGTCTGGACTTGAATTTTATGAGTGACATGGTGTTGAGTAGGGTGAACAAGACTATTCAACTTATGACCTCTATAAAAAACCTCAAGGATCCTCAAAGTGAGATGTTGTTGCTTCGCAACTGCGCTGGTGTGTCTAGATTATATTTTGCAATGCGTACTACTAATCCCTCAGCTCTACAACAAGCTTCTGATGTATATGATGACCATTTACTCAAGTATTTAAGACTCTTAATAACGGGTGACAGAGATGGTTTTGGGCCCTTGCAGCAGAGATTGGCTACCTTGCCTATCAAAGATGGTGGGCTTGGTATTTATACTATGGCGGACACTTGTGCTTATTGTTATCTTGCCTCTCAGAGTCATACTACTTCGGTGCGTAAGGTGATACTTGGTAGATTATTCTCAACAGATAATGGTTCTGCGTATCAGCTTGCTCTTCGGAACTTCACTCAGGTATGTGGTTTGTCTTCCACTTATTGTGTCGATAATACTTCCCCCATTCCATGTACTCCTTGTCAGTCACTTATTTTGATGCAGTTAAGAAGCAAATCCCCGTCCAATTTTCCTTGTCTGCAAGAGACTCTATTTTGTGGCAATGTAACCGGGTCAAACATGCACAAGATTATCTTTTGGCTGTCCCCATTAGTGGATTAGATCAATGCCTTGGGCCTAGACAGTTCAGAGCAGTTGTTTGCTATCGGCTTGGTATTTCCTTGTTTGGCGAGGAAAGTTTATGCTCTAGTTGTAATAAGCTTATGGATATTTTTGGTGACCATGCTCTTCATTGTGCCAAAGATGAGGGTATCAAGTTTCGTCATGACCTTGCTCATGACGTAATTGTGGATATTTGTTACAAAGCTAGTGTGCCTGTGCGTGAATAAGTTGATTTGGGTTTATTGTCAGATTCCAACAAGGATTTACGTCCAGCGGATATCCTTGTCTTTAACTGGGAAAATGGCCAAGATGTGTGTACGGACGTCACTGGTGTATCTCCCTTCACTAGGGAGGGGGTCCGTGCTTTTGTTCCAGGTCAAGCCATCTCGAAAGCTACTGCGCGCAAACGTACTAAATACTTGGAGGTATGTGCTTTACACGGGTATGGTTTGGGTGTTCTAGCCTTCACCATCTTGGGAGAGCTTGGTGATGATAATTTGTTTTTTTTTAAGCGTTTGAAGAATTTTTTAGTTAGCAATGATGCTGGTAGTGGTTTTGGTAGTTTTATTTTTCATAGATTGGGTGTTGCTATTCAAAAAGAAGTTGGTGCCCAGCTTGTTGCTCGGTTACCAACTAAAGCATTGTACGATTCTTAATGAATAAGAAATTTTTTAAAGTAAATGGCACAACAAAAAAAAATGATCGAGGAAACCGCAAATGCAGAAAAATCCCGGGACCTAGTCCAGTTTTGAATACTCTCAGAATTAATCCGCTATACAAAATCTAAACCAACTTCGTATAGTTGAAACCAAGTAGGCTACCCATAGCTACTTAGTTTTCTTAGTTTCCCTGCGCCTTCGACTTCTAGAGTCACGCACGTGAATCACCAATCATTTTGATCGTATTCCAAACAGTAAAGGATAAATCTGTTTGGTAACCACTTTATTCAATCTTGGTAATAATATATGTGAGTTGTTGACAAAGGCTCTTCCGTTTAATCTAATAAACTCCTTTGTCTGGTTAGATCAATTTATCTTTTAATTACCGAAATAATCAAACTCTAGATTCGCAATCAATCAATATAGATCTCAAAAATAAATTATAAGGTGATGCCGATCTCACGCAACTAATAAATCAAGTCTATTAAAGATAAGCACGATTCTAGTTGGATTCCAGCCGATCAAGGTTTGTGCACACAATTCACAAGATACGAAAACTAGCACTAATAAGAAAAACCTCGTCGTCTTCAAATCTCCGTTTGTCTTTAATAATAACCTGCACAACACCACTTAAAACCTCTTGAGATCAATCACGCACAGAACGGAGTCTGTGAACAATGGATTATCACAAGATATGTTTAGATCCGAAAATGGTTCTAAAGATCCCGTCAATACTTTGATCTAGTTTGAGTGAGCTTTATATCAGAAGAGAATGATCTCAAGAATAAACAAACTAGGTGCAATCAAAGTTTCAAAAACCGTTAGTCAATCAAATCAATAATCGAAAACTACAATAACAATGAAATTATCTAGTTTCCTACCAACAGTACTCGTAGAGCTTCTTGATCCCACAAAAGTATTTAAACGAGCGGTCATAAGAGATTTCGCCTAATTAGGGTACTTTCCTCTCCAGATAGACGGCTCCACCAGAAACGACAAGAATGAAGTTTTCCTAGCTCTTAGGATAGTTTGCAATAAATACAAACTCAAGTATTTATACACCAAGGTTGTTCAAGGAAATTCCAAAACCGAAAATATTCTCAAGATATTCACATTGAAGTACCTAATTTCGGTTTTCCTATTTCCACTTAAACGCCAAACCATATTTCCGAAAACTCTCATAGAAAACTTCTATTATTAATCTATCACATTAACTAATAATATTTTCCAGAGGATATGCTTTAATTGCTGGTAATTAAAATGTATATGATGAAAATCATAATTAAATGCTTTTCATTTTTTCGGACATGGGATCACCTTGATTATCAAGGAATATCTTTAAACAATTGATGATAAGAGTTATGTACATTTTCAAATAATGTCGAAATCTAGAAGCTTCTCATATTATCAAACCCAAGACCCTAAAGCAGCTTGTGAGCGGTTACACCTTGATCCATAAAGTAGCTTGTGACCGGTTACACCTTGCTTCCTGAAGTAGCTTGTGATCGGTCATACCTTGCTTCTAAAAGGTAGCTTGTGACCGAGTACAACTAACTTCCTAATTCATCTTGTGAGTTGTTTCCGGTTTTACCTGGATCCCGACTGGTTACAACTTGCATTCCAATATAGCTTGTGATCGGTTACACCTTAGCTATATTATAAAGGCTATGACCGGTTATACCATAAATCTCAACAAGTTAAGATAGGTTCTACCTTTTCATTTTATATTGGTCATTCAAAATATATTCAATAAAGAACCTGACGAATCATGATTTCATTTCGATTATGAAACAAGTTCATATATTTACTTCCTTTAAAAAATGTTATAAAACATTGTTTCCTAGAGTAAAATCATACCTATATAATGCACACATAATCAAGCAACTGTAGATTATGTCGATGTCGTATTTACAAAGTTCAAAAGATAAATGTTATACTTCGTAATTCAATAATTTCCTTGACACTTTGATCATAATGTCATGACCAAGTCTAACCACTAGAGCATTATTTATATACATCTTCGCATGTTATGTTTTCAATATAATCCGATTTGAAAGATACGTTAGGAATGGAAACAAGAACAAATCAATATTACTAACCTCAAGAGGAAGGATGATGTCATCGTTGTAGTCGTTACTTCTTCACATTCTTCAGGTCTTCAGAGTAATACTTGTACATCTTAACATTCCTATACTTTCTAGTCTAACCTAAACGAAGTTGACTCTAGTATTTAATCAAGCGACTCTATATGAGTTTTGATACTAAAATATGACAACCAAATTTTTCATACCAACGCTTGGTGGTTTCAATCGAGCTATTCTCTAACACCTGTCATGTCTCCTCCATAAATAAACTTCCTCCCAACTCCTAGTAACATCCCCACAAGATTCACTGGTTAAATTAAGTGTTACATAGTATCACATGAACAAGAGACACTCTCAGGAAAAATATACATGCATCAATCTCAATCTCAATCTCATGAACACGTGCCATATGACTCCATGAGACTTAAGACTCACGAGCACATCCCAGCTGACTCCATGAGCCTTGAGCCCCACCAACTCATCTTTATCTCATAAAAAAACGAGATGCTGGCATACAAACCCTTAGACGTATGTGAAAGAAGATCCAGTCACATTGTTATTCTCACACTATCTCACACTTCAGATGCCTTTTTTTATATATAAAACCTAAACCATGGCGGATTTGAAGCTAATTTTTAGAGGATATATTGCTCGTACGAAGCTCTATGTTCCTATTAATCCAAAATATATAACATCACCATCTACTATCTGGAAAATTAACCCGTTGAAATTAAAAATGGTAGATAGTGGGATTTGATATTTCAGTATGCACAAATTTTTTCTAGGTATATATATATTTCAAAAAAAAAATATCCCAACATATTAGCATAACACGTAATAAAACCAAAATATGAGATAATATGAAAATAACAATGTGAGTGGATGTTCCCTCTATATTAAAACCAACAAGCACAACAACAAGATAACTTAGATATCCAACAATATCGTAAAAGAAGAATCCGTCTTGACTTATGCCCACGGTATTGATGTATTTTCAAATGGTTGTAGTGATAGTGGTAAAAATGGGTTCTTTTCAGATTTGTGAAGGGAATAAAATTTTTAGATTTTTTAAAACTTAAGAATGTAGCAAAATTAAATAGCAAAGTGATGTGAAATTTTATGGAAAAAATAGGGGTTTAAGATTCCACCATTCAACAATACTTATATGATCTAATATTTTTTTTACTATGCAATTTAAATAATTGGTTTGATTCAAAATATTGCCAAAAGCAGATTTCCAAAATATCAAATGTTAATCACAAGTATAATGCATCAAGAGTCTAAAACTAAGCATGCATTATCAACGGAAAACACAGTTGATTAATAAAAATCATTTAATTCATTTTTATCAATGCAATTAATCACATAAAAATATTGCATAAATTAATAAAATAGAGATTACCACATAATTATTATGAGAATGGCTTCCTTTGTCACCCCTGGGATTGGGTTTAGCTACTCATGATGAAAAACCTCTCAAAATATTTCATTGATGCTCAAAAGTGTTTTACAATGAAGAGAAAGACACGAAAATGATATAAAACAGGATTCTGCGACCCACAGAAGGCATCCAGAATCAACGATAGAGATGAAGTGTTGTTGTCGTTGGAAAACTATGACCCACGAACGACAGTCGTTGTCTTTGTTGGTAAACGACTGCCTTTGGTGGTCTGTTCTTCCTCTTCTTCGTCCTCCTCGAGCAGCAGCAGAACCAGAATCTCTGAAACTTCAATTATCTTGCTTTGTAGTGCTCTAAACCTCTCCCAATTCTCTCTCCCCTCTTCTATGAATCCCCACAACTCTATATATACTCCACAGGATCAAGAAGTCTCGCTATAACTCGAGATAATTCTCTCTTAACTTGGTTTGATGAAAAAATATTCTGGGAATATTTTCTTTCCTGATTTAGCTTCTCACGCGTATATTTCCATCCCGATCACTCTAGAAATGTTTACACACGACCCACAATGTTGCTAGAGCCCTCATGCATGATCAGAACACACTCAAATCTTCTCCAATCCCGTGTCCAACCCGTGTTTCCCTATTTTGCATTCCGTGAATTATCCAGCTAATTCTGGCCAAATTTGATCGAGCCAAAAGCCCAAAACGTGTTTGCTAGGACATATCACAACTTCCTACCAAAAATCAGCCATTGAATCGCCCTAGAACACGTTCAAAAATTCCAACAAAACATCTGCCAGTTGATAGTATTTTTTTCCCGCCAATTTTTGGTTTTTGAATTTGGGAAGAAGATGTCCCCCCCCTAACCAGAACTGGGTGCGAATAGCAGCTGCCTTGTGGGTGACCTGGGGGTGCTCCGTGCAACTTTTCGAGCCGAATTTTCCAACAATAATTATTTTCCAAAAATACCTACAAACACACATAACACCATAATAAGGACGAAAACAAGTACTAACAATACGAAACATTGAGGGCAAATTAGACACATAAATGCGTCTATCAAATACCCCCAAACTTCTTATTTGCTAGTCCTCGAGCAAAAATAAAAAATAAAACCGAGTTAATCTCGGGAGGGTTTACCAGAGGTGTACCCACAAAACCATTACTCCAGACCCTAGCTATCTATGTCGAACCTTGGAAGGCACTAAAGAATCTCCTTGGTTGGCTTACAATCACTGACTACAGGAGGAAGTACCCTGATGCGAAATTCCAATTGTTGTACACGAGTTTACACTCAAGCATACTAAAATTCATATAAAGTGACAGAGCTCTACTCAGATAGTTGCACTATGGACATCATATTCGGAGTCAAACTAATCATATGGATAGAAAAAGGAGATGGAAATAGAAAAATGTAGATGGTTTTGATGTTAACCAAATGATCAATGTTTCACATATCTGTCTGAAGGCCACTGCCAGAATGAACCTATCCTAATGGACTGAGATACCGGTCTGACTAATATCAACACAACTGGCATATACAAGGGAACCAGTGGTCAATAACTTAAATCTAGATCAACAAACTGGCAAATACAAGGGAACCAGCAGTTGACTATACAGAACAATAACCATTTATTTATTTATTTATTTATTTTAACTTAACGGCATGAATAGATCTTTTTGATCCAAGCGCATGCTTCTTGTCAGCAAATTACACGATAGTTCCCACGGGTCCTGCATTCCACGCTTGCTTAGGCGACAGAAACAGGGAGAACACACGCATATTGCTATCCAAGTGTTAATACTTATTCCGATTGGTCTAACTGGTCCGTTTTTTTTTTAGTAACTCAGTCACTCTAATTCACCCTAGCAGTGGTAACAACTTGAATCGTGTGGCCCACCTAATCACTTAGAGAAACATAGTTTAAAATGAAAAAAAAAAGAAATGAAAAGGACTAAACGAGATATGGTGCAACTATCATGTTATTTCTAACACCTGAGCTCTGTGCTTTTATGAATAGACTCTATAGATGTTTCCATCTAATCAGATTGGTTCCTCAACTCCTACAACCAAGATGCTTCCATCCACTTCGATTAGTTAGTGCCATCCTGAATACGCATAAATCTCTAGGCTCTGGAGCGTATTTATTTATTGCAACTAAAAGATTTTCCCATACCCCCAAACTTAAATCTAACATTGTCCTCAATGTTTCCAATGATAAAATTAACAACATGAACGAGGAGAAATTGTTACCACTTGAAGCAAAAAGGGTTGAGGAAAGATATTACCGTGTTGCGTGAGATTGGTTTACCTCCCAAGAAGTGCTAAGTTTAAAGTCTTCAGCCAGACATCAATACCTCAAAAAGGATCTTCACCTTCCAAAGTCATATACCAATAGCCGAAAAGTTGTGGGTCCATAATACCAAATAGAGCTAACACCAATATGAGACAACTGCACTGGTTCAGAAAAATGAACAGAAGGAGCACATCCTCATCTAAGGTTTCTTGCAAGACAACCGGATCTATCCAGAGCCTCCAGTTGGGCTTCATAAGAGTGTCTTGAAAAATAGATTCATCCGAAAAAGGGTTTCTAATATATGGATTTCCTCCTGAACAGTATCAGGCGGATCAGGTTGTGGAGTCTGAATAGACTCAAGCGATACCTCAGATGCACTAGGCTTGAGTCCCAAGTTAGGGACTTCTACTGGGGATAATTGACAATCTCTACCCCCAAATTTAGGGTAATCACTATTCTCCGTAAGACCTTTAACTATGGCTTGAATTTCCGGATCCGGAGAGTATTTAAAATACTCTAGAGCTTCTTCTAGTTCACTACCCCCAATTAGAGTTTTGGGTGTCTCTAGATAAACTAGTCACAATATTCCTAATTTCTAGACCATCCGGTTCCTGAAAAAGGTCAATTGCTTTCTCTGAGTTATAATCAGGTGGTTCATCCTCTAAATTATTTTGAGGTATACTAGCTATAGGACTTATATGTTTCATATCCTCTATGGTCATCCCTAGAGTTTCCTTATTGTGTTGAAGCACGGTTACTGGCCTAATCTCATGATCACTATCCAAATCGGAAGTTATAGGAAAATCTCAGATGGGCCTACAAATGCATAATTGGGGTCCAACTTAGGAGGATCTTTAGGCTCTTCGAAATAAGGGCTTAAGGTAGATTCGGTAGCTAGTAATGGTTCAAACCTAGATTTCCATCTATCGGTATCTAACATAGGAATAGAATCCAACAGAGCATTTACTTGTTCAATGTTGCTATCATCGTCGAAATCCATGCTAAAACGGGCTAGACAACTCTCTAATGGATCTTCCGATTCGGTGTTTGGTACAGACTTCGGAACTAAGGTTCCTATCATGTTGACCTCTTCAATGCACGTGTCATCTAGCTCAGAATGTAGCTTATTGACATTAAAAATATTCAACTCAATAGTCATATTACCAAAAGATAGATTCATAATACCATTTCGACAGTTTATGATCGCATTAGACGTGGCTAAAAACGGGCGACCTAAAATCACTGGTATTTGGTTCTCTGGGTCAGGGACAGGTTGGGTATCTAGGATAATAAAATCCACTGGATAAATAAACTTGTCAACCTCTATGAGAACATCCTCGATCACACCACGAGGAACTTTAACGGACCTATCAGCTAACTGAAGTGTTATCTGGGTAGGTTTCATCTCACCAAGTCCTAGCTTAAGGTACACATGGTACGGAAGTAAGTTCACACTGGCTCCTAAGTCAAGCAACGCTTTCTCAACACGGTATTTACCTATTGTACAAGCAATGGTAGGGGACCCTGGGTCTTTATACTTAGGAGTAGTGGTATTCTGAATAATAGAACTCACATGACTAGCTATGAAGGCTTTCTTCTGGACACTGAGCTTACGCTTTCGCGTACACAAGTCCTTAAGGAACTTGGCATAAGAGGGAATCTGCCTAATTGCATCTAATAATGGAAGGTTGATATTAACCTGCTTAAAAACCTCCAATATATCATTAAAGTTGGACTCCCTCTTAGTCGGAACTAGCATGGGGGAACGGGGCTCTGGGAACAAAGCCGGGCTCATCAGGACCCTCATTGGTCTCTTTGGAGACTCTATCAGTCTCCTCATTTTCTGGATCATAAGGGTGAACTACAGTATGTTCACTTTCAGGTATGTCGACCTTATTATCAACTTTCTTTCCTCTCCTAAGGGTTGTAACAGAGTTCACATGATTGTACGATTTCTCTCCTCTAGGGTTAGGATCGGTATGACTAGGGAACCTTCCTTCTTATCTCTCATTGATAAACTTAGCTATTTGGCCGACTTGAAGCTCTAATTTAGCAAAAGACTGGGCACTATTCTTAAAATTCTGTTTGGTTTCCTCTTGAAAATTACCCTGGCTTTTTACTAACATTTCCTGGCTTTGTGATAACATCTCCTGGCTCTTCCTTAATATACTAAGAGTTTCCTCTAAGCTAGATATTCTATTCTCAGATGGGTTCTGGGTCTGACCTGAAGAGTTCTTAGTATAACCAAAACCTGGGGGAGGCTGAGAATTACTAGACTGGCCTTGATTCAAGCCCTTAGACCAAGAGAAATTAGGATGGTTTCTCCAATCAGGGTTGTAGGTCTCTGAGTAGGGGTCAAACTTCTGACAGTTTTCAAACCTAGTATTGTTATAGACAGCATGAGCTTGCTCTTCACTAACCTGACCTTCCCAGAATGAGTTATCGGGATCTATTCCACAACTAGAGACTTGAGAGGCTCTATTAGGTTCAACAAGGGACTTATTTTTAGATTGAACCATTTCCAATGCTTCTAACCTTCTAGATAAAGCAGCAAACTTAGCATCTGACGCAAAACTCGTATCTACCATATTGGTGCTACTTCTATTGACCAAGAATCTTTTAGGGGGTTCAACACAAGACTCCCACTGTTGGGATTTTTCAGCGATAGCTCCTAAGAAGGTAAAAGCATCTTCAACATTTTTACTAGTGAACTCACCAGTGCACATAGATTCGACCATAGCTTTGGTCGAATAATCCAAACTATTATAAATGATCTCTACAAGTTTCATCTTATCAAATCCATGGTGAGGACACTGGGATAGAAGATCATTGAATCTCTCTAAAAATCTATAAAGAGACTCTCCCTCTTGTTGCACACTAGTACTAATGTTCTGCCTAACAGCTGCAGTTTTATGCTTAGGGTAGAACTTCATATAGAAGGCAGCGATAAGTTCCTGCCATGTTTATATGGATTCAGACGGTAGGTTGTTCAGCCAGGTCTTGGCTTTATCTCTCAAAGAAAAGGGAAACATCTTAAGTTTCAAGACTTCATCGGTAAGGTCCTTTATCCTAATTGTTCCACAAATTTCCTCAAAGTCCCTAATATGAAAATAAGGGTTCTCATCGTCCTTTCCTAAGAATATAGGGATCATCTGGAGAATACTAGGTTTTATCTCGAAATTAGCCGTAGTGGCTGGCAATTTAATGCAAGAGGCTCAGGTGGACCTAGTTGGGAACATGTAATCTTTCAAAGTTGTCATTGCTGGCACAACAGAAGTACTAGGGGTAATTTCCTCACGAAGAGACAGATTCTCAAAACTAAAGTTTCCAAAAATAGGGCTCTCAAAAGAAGAGTCTTCGAGCTCCCCACTTTCACAAGAAAAACTTCTAGGCTCATCACTAATCAAACTGCCAAAAGTATTTCTTTTCCAGGCCCTTTCAGGCATACACTAAAAAAAAAAAGTCCTAAACGGAAAGGAGGTTCTATGCAAACACAAACAAGGCTGACTTCACCACAACGAACCTACTGATTTCTAGCAAACAAAAAGCATGATGGCTCCACTTAGATTGTTTCTAGACCAGCTTCTAATCCTTCGAAAAGGAATTCGTTACAATCTGAGCAAATTCTCTGGAATCAGTACGAGTCAAAGTGAGTTGAATAGAGGCGAGGGCAGCTCAGTGGAGCTTTGATACCCAAGGCCTCACCGGTATTCAAGGCGGCGCAGTCACGCATTCAACTCACAGAAACCATCCTGAACTTCAAAGTATGCTCAAAAGAGTAACCAATATTTTTCGAATGACTGTCCTATTAAGCTCGTTACCCTATAGGTCTCGTTCTATTCAAAATTTTAGGCTTAGGTTCGCGTTTGGTTTCGTTTTCCTAAGGCGGGAAAGAAGAGAACGGTGATGAAATCCGAACCCTTATCTTGTATGGACAATCCTTGCCCTTTACTAGGAATTTAAAGCAACTGGTTCAGTCCTCAACATATAATAAACCCGCTTGCAGGAGATTCACGGGTGTTTCGAAAGACTTACCTCCTGTACCAGACGGGCGAAGAACCGCTGAAGTCGACTCGGACCACGACTCCTATGTCGTGTACGAACCCGAGGGGCCGAGACGATATTGTAATCGTCGTCCTTCCCTGCAAACAGTTTGTATTTAAGGGTACCCTTCCGTAGGGTTTAAAAAAAATTGCCCAAATGTCCAAAGTCCAAAGTAAAGTGCAAAAATATTACAAAAATTTCCTAATACAATTCTAAAAAAAATTAAAAATAAAAAAAAATAATAATAAAACTAAATCCTAAAAAATTATTTGTCTTCTTTTTTTCTTTTCTTTTAGCTTTGAGCTTTGTTCCAAGTCCTTAGTGTCCAATCTTCAAACCTGCAAATCAAAGACACAAACAAAGAAACGTAAAGAGGAACAAATGAAAATAATAAAAAATAATAAAAACCTAAAAATTCTACCTAAGCACAAATCCGCGTCGGCGGCGCCAAAAATTTGATGTATTTTCAAATGGTTGTAGTGATGGTGGTAAAAATGGGTTCTTTTCAGATTTGTGAAGGGAATAAAATTTTTAGATTTTTTAAAACTTAAGAATGTAGCAAAATTAAATAGCAAAGTGATGTGAAATTTTATGGACAAATAGGGGTTTAAGATTCCACCATTCAACAATACTTATATGATCTAATATTTTTTTACTATGCAATTTAAATAATTGGTTTGATTCAAAATATTGCCAAAAGCAGATTTCCAAAATATCAAATGTTAATCACAAGTATAATGCATCAAGAGTCTAAAACTAAGCATGCATTATCAAGGGAAAACACAGTTGATTAATAAAAATCATTTAATTCATTTTTATCAATGCAATTAATCACATAAAAATATTGCATAAATTAATAAAATAGAGATTACCACATAATTATTGTGAGAATGGATTCCTCTGTCACCCCTGGGATTGGGTTTAGCTACTCATGATGAAAAACCTCTCAAAATATTTCATTGATGCTCAAAAGTGTTTTACAATGAAGAGAAAGACAAGAAAATGATATAAAACAGGATTCTGTGACCCACAAAAGGCGTCCAGAATCAACGATAGAGATGAAGTGTTGTTGTCGTTGGAAAAATATGACCCACGAACGACAGTCGTTGTCTTTGTTGGTAAAAGACTTCCTTTGGTAGTCTGTTCTTCCTCTTCTTCTTCCTCCTCGAGCAGTAGCAACAGCAGAACCAGAATCTCTGCAACTTCAATTTTTTTGCTCTGTAGTACTCTAAACCTCTCCCAATTCTCTCTCCCATATTCTATGAGTCCCCAGCACTCTATATATACTCCACACTCTTAACTCGGTTTGATGAAAAAATATTCTGGGAATATTTTCTTCCCTGATTTAGCTTCTCACGCGTAGATTTCCATCCTGGTCACTCTAGAAATGTTTACACACGACCCACAATGTTGCTAGAGCCCTCATGCATGATCAGAACACGCTCAAATATTCTCCAATCCCGTGTCCAACCCATGTTTCCCTGTTTTGCATTCCGTGAATTATCCAGCTAATTCTGGCCAAATTTGATCAAACCAAAAGCCCAAAACGTGTTTGCTAGGAAATATCACAACTTCCTACCAAAAATCAGCCATTGAATCGCCCTAGAACACGTTCAAAAATTCCAACAAAACATCTGCCAGTTGATAGTATTTTTTTCCCGCCAATTTTTGGTTTTTGAATTTGGGAAGAAGATGTCCTCCCCCCTAACCAGAACTGGGGTGCGAATAGCAGCTTCCTTGGGGGTGACCTTGGGGTGCTCCGTGCAACTTTTCGAGCCGAATTTTCCAACAATTATTATTTTCCAAAAATACCTACAAACACACATAACACCATAATAAGGACGAAAACAAGTACTAACAATACAAAACATTGAGGACAAATTAGACACATAAATGTGTCTATCAGGTATAAACCTATTCAACTTTATGACAGACGACATCGTATAAAATCAAGCAATATATCCCATTTTTTCATTTTTTTCATTTTTTTCCCTGAAAAGGTTCCTTCTTTCATTTGTTATATCAATAATACAAATCTAGATATTTGAGTTGAATGCATAGAGTCTATAGACAAATTTCACAACTATCCAAAGGCATGACGAGGTTATGAAATTCAAAACATGAGATACCCAATTTCTTAAAGAATAGACCCCAACAATGCCAATATCTTTTTGTATAAATAGTACCTTTGAGATGTTTATTCTTACAAAAAAAATCAAGCTCGTAGATCAACATGAATACTCATACTCTAACTTCCCTCATAAAATTTCTTCACTGAGGTTGAACCATCTTTTTGATAAGTGTCTAATAATACGCATTTGTAGATCATTTCATAGGAATTTATTGTATCTCAGGTGCTTTAATGTTCCACTATATGTCAAATCTTGTATTTTGTGCATATGTCCATCGACGGGTAATTTTGTCGGAATAATCTCATTTTGTATTGTGTTGTAGGTGGTTGAGTAAATGGTAAAAAAGAGAGCAATGGGTTGATACAAAGGAAGTGATTAGGGAGGACCTGGTGGCATAACAAAGAAATGACTCATCTGATTGTAGCCATAGACAAAATAGTTTTGGTGGCTTTGTGGTTTTAGCGAGGAAGATACATATGGATGCATTTGGGATTATAGAATCGGATAAATAAAAGAGCTGCTCAAAGGATCCAAAAGTCACCATTTGGAAAACAAGGATACATGTCAAACTCTCATATATTCAAGGTTGATGTTAGTGCCTAACACCAAAAAAAATTCTTTTATCACCTTTCCCAATTTAAATTCCAAGATCAGAATCTAAAAAAATCCTTCTCCTTCTTACTCCCCCCAACAACAGTAACCTCCTCCCCACTTCCAAATCACCAACATCTCCTATCTTTTTCTCTCAAGCTGTCAAACCCATATGTTCTGCATCTTTCCCTAATTAATCATATGTCCAATTCGTACTCCAATTTTTTTACCCATTTCAAACTTGTCGTAGATATATGTTAGAGCATTGCTCGGTCGAACTCGCATGCGTTGAAATCTCAAGCATGTTTGTCAATGTTAGTGATCAAAACTACAAGTCTTGATTTCTAGCCTATATAGCTAAAGGTCTCGGACTAGGATAGAAAGTGTAGTTGAGCTCAAGTACGTTGTTCAATCAATTAGGTTGTGCATTGTTAAATCAATTAGAATATCCGACCTTTTGGTTGTTGATTTAAATTGATTGACACTTGGATATTGGTCTTTGGTACCATCCAAGTTATCTCTCTAGTATTTGATAAAGACTCGCAGATTTCTATTTTCTTGAGTATATATCAAATCGAGAGATTGGGATATAAACTCTTTGATATACTTTTTATCTAGATTGAGTCTGATTGTCTAGTTGATTCTCTAGAAAGAATATTGGAGTTTGTCCATACAGATTGCTAAGCGAATTGTTGGGTGTGGTTGTTGTACCCCCAATTTTTCAATATCAATAGCTGTTACTCGAGGAACAATATACCAGAGAATTTGTCTCTAAGTGTAGTGGGAATGGCAAAGGAAGGGTCTGAATTTCAAGTTCTCTTCAACATCAACATCGTCAGACAATTAGCTAGTGAAAGTAATAGGGTGGCTGTAAACTGAAGACTTCATCAGTGGTGAGTTCCAAAAACACCAAATTCCCAATTTTCTAATAGTAATTTACAAGGGATTGAGAATTGGTAGAATTTTGTATAAATGGGGAAGGCAGATGTGTATTGAAACCAAGCTCGGAGTAGCCGATGCAATAGTATAAATACATTAAAACCTCTGTATAAGAATATTCTAGGGACCATAAAAAAATATTTTTATATAGGGGTTATTCTTATATGGAGGTGTACCTTGAATTGACCAAAGAAAAATTTTCATACATGCACTTGAGAAAATACATATATATGCATTGGAAACACAAAAATGAATCTAGGTAAATATTAACTCAACTTTGACACCGAAAATTGACCAAAGAAATCATATGAGTGAAACATATCATGGACAATTGACCAGTGAAATTATGTGAGTGAAAGATATTTGTATTAAGTTATGCACAAAAAAAACAAGAATGCACTTTGAAGAAAAATGATCTTGTAAATGATTACAAGAATCTCTTCATCTTAAACTTTGATGCATGCCACGACCTAGAATATTTATATCGTAATGTCACTTATTCTTATATAGAGGTAGGTTCCTTAAGACGGGACTGGAAAAATTTATGACTTATTCCAATATGAAGTTTATTCTTAAATGTAACTGGCCCAAATCGGGACCATAAAATTTTATTCTTATATGGAGTTTATTCCTATATAGAGTATTCTTCCGGAGAGGTTTTACTGTATTTAAGTTTAGTTTTAGTACTTTCAATGTTTTAATTTCCTCTTTGGGTTGAGATGAAACCCCTAAATAGTTAGAATCCTTTGGTTTGATTTACTTGTTCTCCATGAATATATATTGAAAAGCATGATTTAATCTATGAATTCATAAAAAATTACTTTCACCTTGTATCTCATGCATCCATGGTAGTTTGATAAATCCTTTGTTATGTATTCAGGATCTATATAAACTAATTTAGTTCAGTTTGTGACTATCTATGCTTTAAACAGATAGATAATCCTAGGGATTGGCATATTTGGCTTGAGGATAAATCATTCATTTGTAGAAGTGATTTGTCACACCTTCAAGGTAGTTTGAGGCTAGAACCTCCATGGCTCGATAGAAAGGGAAATATTGGTTAACATTAATTGGGAATAGGAAAACTAAATTTAGGTACTTTAATGCATATCTTGAGAATAGTTTCAGCTTTGGAATTTCCTTGTTGTCCAAACAACCTTGGTCTATAAATACTTGAGTTTGCATTTCTTGCAAACTATTCTAAGAGCCAGGCAAACTTCATTTCTTGTTATTTCAAGTGGATCCGTCTATTCAGAGAGGAAAGTACCCTAATTAGGCGAAATGTCTTACGACCGCTCATTTAAAGACTTCGGTGGGATCAAGAAGCTCTACGAGTACCGTTGGTGGGAAACTAGATAATTGCAGTTTTATTAGTTTTCGATTGATTTGATTGACTAACGGTTGTTGAAACTTTGATTGCACCTAGTTTGTTTATTCTTGAGAATCTTCTGTTCTGATATAAGATTCACTCAGACTAGATCAAAGTATCGACGATATCTTTAGAACCATCTTCGGATCTAAAGACATCTTGTGATAATCCATTGTTAATAGACTCCGTTCTGTGCGTGATTGATCACAAGAGGATTCAAGTGTTGGTATGCAGGTACTTGAAGGTAATAGAAGATTCGAAGACGAAGAAGAATTCTTATTAGTTTCCGTATCTTGTGGATTTAGTGCACAAACCTTGATCGGCTGGGATCCAAATAATCGGTTTATCTTTGATAGACTTGATTGATTAGTTGCGTGAGATCGGTATCGCTTTATAGTTTCTCTTTGAGATCTATATTGATTGATTGCAAATCTAGAACTTGAATATTTCGGTAATCAATATTTAGATTGATCTAACCATACAAAGGATTTTATTAGATTAAACATAAGAGCCTTTGTCAACGACTCATTAATATCTTCTAGCAAGATTGATTAGAGTGGTTACCAAACAGATTCTTCCTTTGTTGTTTGGAATAGGATCCAAATGACTTGTTATTCACGTGCATGACTCTAGAAGTCGAAGGCGCGGGATACTGGCGAAACTAAGTAGCTAGGGGTAGTCTGCTTGGTCTCAACTATACGGAGTTGGTATTAGATTTTGTATAGCGGCTTAATTCTGAGAGTATTCAAAATTGGATTAGGTCCTGTGATTTTTCTGCATTTGCGGTTTCCTCGTTAACAAAATCTTGATGTGCCATTTACTTTAACTTTACGCATTATAATTGTTTTATTATAATTAGAGTAAATTGCACTTGTACATTAATTTCGTAACACTTGATATTGATCCTATAAAGTTTCGGTTATTTATGAACCTATTATCAAGTACGCACTGTGTTGTCGTATCGTCTCGATCTTGTATCCATAGTCAATCAAAAAAGTGATCTTGTTGTTGTATTGTCTCGATGTCGTATCCATAGGTGATCACACGAAGTGTGAACCGAATTTGTTGTATTGTCTCGACTCTGTCCATAGACGATCACATTCGGTAGAAGGATTATAGGTGGATAAATAAAATATTGTGGTGTACTTGTGTACCCTCGTCTTTTCAGACTTCAATAACCGAATCCTCAAATTGATAAGTCTAACTAAGATCAAAATTAACTTAGTTTATTTTTTCCAGAATCAAATGGACTAAACACATGACCCCGTAATTTTTGTTAGCCAAGAACAATAGATACAAACCAAAAGAAATTGACTTGCCATTATTTTTCTTAACCGGAAGCAATTGAAACAAATATAATCATTGTAGCACCGCATTTTTACCGAATTTCGTTCAACAAAAACACTTGATACCAAAGAATAAAGAAGATTCCAACTCATAAGTCAAACAGATTGACACACTTTTTCTTAACCGGAAACAATTGAATCATAAAAATCAATCCATACACAATAATGGAACATATCAATTGTACCGAAATTTTGTTAAGAAAAAGAAAAATATATGCAATATCATCATGCTTTTTCTTAAACAGGAAAAACGTTTAACTAACAAATAAAAATCGTTACCTCAATTTCCGCAGCCACTTCTCCCCAGAAAGATATATCATTAAGCGCAAGTTCAAATAAGAACTTTCCCCCTGTGTGTTGTCATCCTCTCGCAAGAACAAAAGAACAACAACAAAAGCAACCTTTACCAGAGAAAGGTTGAATCAGTTTTAACTAATGCGTGCCAATAGCAAAAGTTGAAACCCGAAACACATATGTTATGTTAAACACAACTTATGTAAACATCAATTGATTATCAACATATTGTGAGTTTTAACATATGGGTTTCAATCGGAACACTTTATGATCCTTTGATAAAGCCTACCAACATGGACTAGAACTTAAACCTGCTAAATCAAAAAGCCACACAAATCATAAGGGTTATACATAATATGATATTGAAACTTAAAGTTAATGAAAAGCAACGTTTATCTCATACATCAAGAGCACTCATATGTATACCAATTATTTAGTTTATAAAATATAAACAAACATTAGTACATGTGACTTACATATGATCTACACCATAAAAACTTTCTTATGATTTTGATATAGCAATCACAAAGATATTATCTTAAGATCGGCTATACTCAAAAGTCAGTAACCATAAGGAAGTGAGCAAATATATGAGAGTGGAACACAATGGTTTATCTCATAAACTCAAATGCAATACATCATAAATATTCAACATAAAATCAAGTATTGAAATTACCTCAATCTTGTAGGGAATGAAATTACAAAGACAACGCAAAAATAATGAGGTCATTTCGAGTTCGGACGAAGAAGTTACGGGCAAACAATTATACACTCCTTTCGTATGGACTAGGTTATGACCGGTTACACCTTGAATTCATATATAAAACTTTTTTAGGCATAAATTTTGCATACAATGTCTGAATTCAGTGATTTTGGATTGTTTTAACCGTATAAACAAGAGCTACACATATATGACATGTAGATATCAACACCATAAACTCATAATTACCGTTTCTATCAAAAGCTCAATTACGGATAGATAAGGTATGAGAAAAGAAGACAAAGATCTCCTTGAAGATGTTAATTAGTCATATAATAACCGAGAGGTCATGTGCTCAGTTTTCATGTGCTTCCTCACGTTTCACAAGATTGAGCACAAAGGTGAGCATGCACATTCTAACACAACTAGGTTGTGTTGAGTTGAGCCTTGTCTTGTTCGTCACAGATGACTAAGACATAATCATCATTCTTCACCTCTTGCTTGGTTTTCTTATTACTCTTATTCCATCTCTTGTTTTTCTTCTTTGACTTGTGATGAAGAGTGTCATTATCGCAATGTGCATTTGTAAAGAGAATATAATATGATGTCTTTCTTTAGTCTTTCAAGAAGATTCTCATAATCATTGTTACCAACAATTATCAAATGAGAATCATTCTTGTGACTAACTTTTGGTCTCTCCTTGTATATGGAGGACTTCGGGACCCATTTGTAGATGGGTTTCGCAGGAGTGGTTTTCTCCTTCATACCATTAGGACCATTGCCCTTTTGGCTATTTTGCGAAACGACCTTTCTCCAATTTGGAACATCAGATCTTGTCTTCGTATTTACAAAGTCATCTCTCTTTCTATAATCAGGTATTTTATGAGATGACCTTGTCAAGCGATGGGAAAAACTTAAACTATCATTATAATAATTCTTTTTCCTAAACTTAGGACAATAAAGATCTAAGTTCTTTCGGGGAGCAAATTTAGCCAATTCGTTTGATACAAAAGAAAGTGCATCTTGCATCTTACGAACTTTGCATCCCCATTGCAAGTGTCCATTATTACCACAAAAATAACAATCCTCAGTAACATAAGGAGTATGAGTTTTAATGTTACCTTTTTGTGGATCATTTTGCATTGGAGCTCGAAGAATTTTATTCTTCTTGTTGTTGTTCTTATCTTTGTTCAACGTTGTCGGTTTCTTGACATTAGTATAAGTGCTTTCTTTGATGGCTGCACTTGAAGAGTCTGGTTGAACATGATTCTTAGGCTTGACAAGCTTTACCTCCTTATAAGAAATAAGAGCATATTTGACATCAGCGGAAGCCTCTGGTTGAGAAGAATTTGTAGCTTTGAAATTTTTTACCTCTTTGCTAATATTTGAAGCATTTATTCCCTTATAGACCAATCCTCGTGTACCACGATGATTTCTACTTGCTTCTAACATTGAGGTTAAATTGTTTGAGTTATCATTGAACTTTTTCAGGTCCAGAATTTCTTCTTCCAACATCTTGATTTTATCAAGAGCACCAGCTGGATCAGATTCAATGTGTTTTTCTCGAGAGAGATATGCACCTTCTTTATCTTCAAAACTCTTTTGTTGAGAGTTAACCCTTGCTTCCGATTCAGCAAGTTTCTTATTTGACAAAAAGAGATCTCTCCTAAGATTCTCGCATTCGAGACTCTTTGAGTTTAGCTCTTATTTACGATCTTTAAGAAGAGATTCATTGAGGCGATAACCACTGTAATATCCTTCACAAACCTTCTTCAGTTTCTTGTTCTCACGACAAAGAGGAGTCATAAAACGAACGAAATCCGAAATCCGAAGTTCTCAGTTTTTTATTTTTCAAAGGATCCAGTAGTTTAGAGTATTCTGAGATATCTTCTTCTGCATCTCGTTCAAAATATGAGTTGTCATCATCGGAAATTTCATCCAACATTTCTTATAGACGTTTTCCCCAGTTGTCATCAGTTTCTACATCATTAACAAGATTACTTTGTCTAGTAGATTCTCTCGAGATGATTTTATGAACGTCTTCAGATATTGATTCATAGATGCCATCATCAAGTGTTAATTCAAAATTATTGATACCTTGCTTTACGTTAACTAAATCATTCTCAGGTTCTATAAAAACCATTTTTAGATTCCAGTCTTATAGGTTGGATCGCACCAAACACATATCATTAGATCTTTCGTGTTTGCCTGCTCTGATACCAATTGAAAAGACGAGGGTACCCAAATACACCACAATGTTTTAATTATCCACCTATAAGTCCATTACTGAATGTGATCGTCTATGGACATAGTCGAGACAATACAATAAATGCGGTTCACACTTCGTGTGATCGTCTATGGATACGAGATCGAGACAATACAACAACAAGATCACTTGTGTAATTGACTATGGATACAAGATCGAGATGATACAACAACAAAGTCTGCACTTGATAATAGGTACGGTATTAAACCGAAACTCTATAGGATCAATATCAAGTGTAACGGAGTTAACGTACGTGTGTAATTTACTTACTTATAATAACAATTATAATGCAGAAAACAAAGTAAATGACACAACAAAATTTTGTTAACGAGGAAACTGCAAATGAAGAAAAACCCCGGGACCTAGTCCAGTTTTGAATACTCTCAAAATTAAGCCACTATACAAAATCTAATACCAACTTCGTATAGTTGAGACCAAGTAGACTACCCCTAGCTACTTAGTTTCCTCGGTATCCTGCGCCTTCGACTTCTAAAGTCACGCACGTGAATAACAAGTCCTTAGGATCGTATTCCAAACAACAAAAGAAGAATCTGTATGGTAACCAGTCTAATCAATCTTGCTAGAAGATATTAATGAGTTGTTGACAAAGGATCTTCTGTTTAGTCTAATAAACTCCTTTGTCTGGTTAGATCAATCTATCTTTTGATTACCGAAATAATCAAACTCTAGATTCACAATCAATCAATATAGATCTCAAAGAGAAACTATAAAGTGATGCCGATTGTTAGAGCACTGCTCGGTCGAACTCGAATGCGTTTCTATCTAAAGCATGTTTGTCAAGTTTAGGTGTCAAAACTATATGTCTTAATTTCTAGACTACTTATAGCTAAGTCTCGGTTTAGGACATATTAGTGTAGTTGAGCTCCAGACTCCATGGCGATTATCTTACGAAGATGAAGAACTACTCGAGGAACTAGTAGAACTTCATCCGACTAAAAGGTATGTAGAGACTTGAACTTATCTATCACTCAAAAGTCTATCTCTCTATCTCCTACTCTTGAGACAAAGTCGTATAAGTATGATAGTTTTCATTCATACACATTTGCTATTTCGAGCCGAGTTTACTCGCCTATCTTTTTCTCGAAATGCGTATTGGTAAGCTTTCGCTTTAACCACTTTTCATTTTTATCCGTGACGAAAGTCATGATGACGTTTCAATCTTGAAAATAACTTTGATGACGATAGTCGTGAATAACAATTGTTATGACATTATAGAAGAATGTATCGATGATTGAAATGTAGAGTTGAGATTATGTAACCAACTATGGATATAAGAATATATAGTGTGTTCGCACATTAGTGTATAAATCCATGTGCCAGAAACCAATTATGTGCACTTATGCATGCGACATTGGTAAAGGAGACAGGTTGGGTACGCGTACCCGTACGCGTACTGGCGGAAGTTTTCTGACCGAAAACTTCTGCTGTAGTTTGTAGTTTACAAACTGGAAAACCAGTCACCTTAGGTACGCGTACTCACGGAAGTTTTCGAACCGAAAATTTCTGCTGAGTTTCCAAACTCAAATCCGGTAGCTAAGGTACACGTACCCGTACGCGTACCCAAGCTGGTTATTTCTCAAATCAGAAGTTCATGAACTTAAAACAATAAATCAATAAGGAATGCAATCTTTGCAAACCATGGCTATATTCTTCATGAATTGATTCAAGTGAATCAAACCGATTTTGTTTAAATTGTGTGTATGAAAGAAATTGAACAACTCTATCAACTAGTTATTATGAGTCATTTGAAGTAGTTATGAGAAAGATGAATATGGTTGATATGAAATTACTCATATGGATAACCTCGGTTAACTATTTGTGAACCAACCAAGTGTACACGTTTAGGTACGGTTACTCAAACCTAAATGAAACACACTTCATTTGTGTATGACAAGCTAAGTTTCGATCTAACGGTTGAAATATATTAGCTTGGAGAAATCAGGTTTTCCATCTAACGGTGAATATTGAATGCTTTGTTACCAAGGTAACTTGGATTGCAACCCTGATTTGAAAACTATATAAAGGAGAGATCTAGCAACTGGAAAAACTAATCCCCACACCTCCTATCTGATACTAGTTAGTTTTCTAGAGTCGATTCTCTCTTAACCTTAGGTTTCTTTTCGAGATCCTTTAGGTTAACGACTGAAAGACTTCATTGGGATTGTGAAGCCAGACCAAACTACTTCTCTTGTAATTGAGCGATCTGATTTTGCCATTTTCTATCATACGAGTTCAATTGAATAATTGACTTAAGATTATATCTCCGATAGGGCAAGATAAAAAGAAATCACAAACATCTTCGTCTCATCGTTTGTGATTCCGCAAAATCTTGTTTCGCTACCATACGATTAAGATTGTTGTGAGGTGATTGATAATACTAGGCTGTTCTTCGGGAATATAAGTCCGGATTGTCAATTCGTTCCTGTTCACCTTGATTTATCAAAAGACGGAACAAAAACTCTTAGGTATATCTGTGGGAGACAGATTTACCTATCATAGACTTTTCTGTGAGATACAGATTTGTTTATTAAAGTCTTCGACTTTGGTTCGTATCAACTCTTGGTTGTGGGTGGGATCAACTAAGGGAATCAAATGCGTAGTATCCTGCTGGGATCAGAGACGTAAGGAGAACAACTGTACCTTGAATCAGTGTGAGATTGATTAGGGTTCAACTACAATCCAGACCGAAGTTAGTTTGTAGTAGGCTAGTGTATGTAGCGGCTTAATACAGTGTGGTGTTCAATCTGGACTAGGTCCCGGGGGTTTTCTGCATTTGCGGTTTCCTCGTTAACAAAATTTATGGTGTCTGTGTTATTTCTATTACGCATTATATTTCGTTATATAATTGAAATATCACAGGTTCTGCGTTAAGATCAATCAATTAGAATATCCAACCTTTGGTTATTGATTTAAATTGATTGACACTTGGATATTGGTCTTTGGTACTATCCAAGTTATTATCCTTGTATTTGATAAAGACTCGCAGATTTCTATTTGCTTGAGTAAAGATCAAATCAAGTGAGAGGGATATTAACTCCTAAATATACTTTTCTCTAGATTGAGTCTGACTGTCTAGTTGGTTCTCTAGAAAGTATATTGGAGTTAGTCCATACAGATTGCTAATCGAAATATTGGGTGTGGTTTTTATACCCCCGCTTTTTCAATTGGTATTAGAGCAGGCAAACACGTTTAAGACCTCAAAAGTCTGTGTTTGTAGCGATGTGACTCTATGGACAGAGGTGCTATCTCTATTAACGTACCATCAGTCTTCGATGGCTCTAATTACTTATGGTGGAAAATTTCTATGCGAGCTTTTCTTCAAGCGCGTGATTCTCAATCATGGGTATATCTTGTTAATTCCTATGATCCTCCCGTTGTTGCAGTAGGTAACGTTAATGTTCCAGAAAATATTGGCGAATACGATGTTACTGAGATACTTGCGGCAAAGCAAAACTACGACGGTTTGAATGTCGTCATACATGCCATTACCCCAAAGCTTCATCACCATGTGTCAAACTGCACTAGGTCTAAAGATGCGTGCGATATCTCAGAAACTGTATTCGAAGGTAATACCAGTGAAAAGGAAGCTAGGATTCAAAAATTTAATTCCGATTGGGAAAACCTTCGTATGGAAGATGAAGATTCATTTGATGAGTTTAATCACAAAGTGTCTGAAATTGTTAATGCATCTTTTGCATTGGGTAAGACTATTCCTGAAAAGGACATTGTGATGAAAATTCTCAGATCGCTGCCATCTAGATACGACTCTAAGAAACATGCCATCGTTGAGGGAAATAACCTTGATACTCTTTCCAGAAACACTCTGATAGCAAAGTTAAAAATTCTTGATCTTAACACAGGCAGAACGTTCGCGCTTAATGTTGTGGCCAAAACAGGTGTATCCTCTCACTTGTCTTGGGCTGATGAATGTTGCTCCAATCATGTTGATCTTGATAAATCACTGATAATCAGAAAGGTCAAGGATTTGATAAAGAGAAAAAATAGATGTGATGAATATCCATCTTCAGTTAATGCTTCTGATGATTTAATAGAAGACATAACTACTCTGGATGTCTCAGATGAGTCTATTATAGATTCTCTTTCCTCTTCAACTTCTGATTCAGAACTTGAGTATGACACAGAGTTTCTTGATATCTTGAATAAAGAGATTCTTCAAGAAAACCTTCACTTAAAGGCATCCTTGAAGAGAGTTGAATCATCACTCCGGGCGAAGAATATTGAGATAGAGCATCTTAATGATAAATTCGTGAGAACCATGTCTCTAAAGGAAGAAGAGATTAATACTCTCAAGTATGACCTGCAAAGGTTATCTGGAAGCTCTAACAAAATTGCAACAATGTTATTTGGTCAGAGATCCTTTGGAAACACTAATGGTTTAGGGTTCAAAAGCAAAACTCAAAGCTCAAAGTTGTCCGTTCCAACTAATCAAGGAACAACAATTGTTGATTGTTGTGTTAAACAGGAAGAGCCACATAAAGACGAAAAATCTTCATTGATTTATTCCTTTTGTGGACATTCAAAGCATGATCATAACACTTGTTGGAGATTCAGAAGGAGCAATAAGAGAATCACCAAACTTCAAGAGAACATGCAGAAAATGAATCTGGGTCCGGATAACCAAGCTTTTTAAAAAAAAATCCAGATCTAAACGAGGTAAGAAATCTGTTTACACAGTAAACAATGATAAGCCACGAAAAAATAAGAAGTGTGAGCATATGGCTCACTCGGTCACCAACTAATGTTGGTGATGTCCGCATCCTCATTTTTAGCTTGGGAAAAATGAGGTTTTGCACTAAAAATGGCTCAAGTCTTTGTTTTTGTAAATCTTTTTCTTATATTTGTTAAGAAAATATTCTCCTAAGATGATGGAAGGCGGATAACAAATCCTGAAAGACTCACTCAATGTCTTCTATGGTTTTGTGTTCATAAATCCATTTATATTTTTGTCCTCCCTTTCTCTTTTCTTATCATAAGATACAGTCTTATGGCTCCTGTAACCAGAGGGATCACAAAAAGAAATGCAGTTGAAGCAGTTAATGTATATCTTTGTGAAGGAATCTCTTCCTCAAGAGTAAAGAAAGTGAAGTCGACAATCGATGGAGAAGGTTCTTCCTCTAACTGTCTCATATTTGTTTGTCATTTTGATAATGATTTTAGAGGCATGGTGAAAGAATTCATCAAAAAGAGAAATGATTTAAAATCTCAAATCGTTTCATCTTTGGAAAAGATAACTCACTATGAACAAATGTTGTCTCTAACAAAGAACACCTTGTGTGAACTAAAAAGAGAACTTAGTGAGTTAACTGATATTTCTGAAGACCTAGAGGAATTTAATGATCCCATAATCAATAGTCTTTTCAACAATGAGAAGGAATTCTCAGTAGATGCTCTAAGAAAGCTCTATAATGTCTAGTAAAACTTCTTAAGAGAATTTTATTCTTATTTTTGTTTAAGAAGGATAACTAGGGTCTGTAATAGCCATCATTGTGAGTACACATAGCTATGTCCAATGTTTTCATCTTCATGTTTTTAGATTTATTAGTTTAAATTCTAAAGTTGGTTTGGAAGATGATTTTTGCAGTATTAATCTTTATGGTTTTATATATTGCAATATGTTATGGGATATGTGTGTCTGCATCCGTAAACAATTATTGTCCCATACAATGTCAAAAGTTATCTCGTTTATATGTCGATATGCATGTATTGATACAAGATCGATGAACTTTTTTACAAACAAAAGTTAAGCCTATTATGTCAATTCATTGATGGAAGATAGGTTAAAATCTTTTGATTACGAGGATTATGTCTATTATATGTCGTTATGCAAATAGTGAGGAAGATAGACTGAATCCTTGTATATTCTGCAGTATTGATCTTTCCCTGATCCACATTTTATGTGTATACTGTGCGGCTCCATAAGTCTTCTTATGTGAGCATTTCCAACTAAACTAATCATAGATTCATTTGTGATTATTTTGGTTGTGTATTCCGGTTAAATTAATCATGGGTTCTCTTGTGGTTAGTTTAATTGAGAGTTTTTTGGATACAAAATCATTTTGTGGTTTTTAATGTCCAAAGAAATCCTTCTTTTCTTGTACAAGTAAGGTGGCTCTTGTTGTTCTTTCGGGAATGACATCAAATGGGGGAGAGTTCTTTTGAACTTGCGCTTAATTTCCATATATTTGTGGGGAGTGCGGCTGTGGAATTTTGAGGAGTTATCTTGTATCTTTATAAACTCCGTGATGAATGCATTTAGCTTCGGCTATATGATTGCATTAAAACAAGTTGATATGTGCTTTTCTTTGGTCTTGAAGTGTCTCCATGAAAATTTCATTAGAATCCCGTTTTCGTACCTTTGCCAATTTTATTGACAAAAAGGGGGAGAATTAATATGTAGTTCACATACAAATACATATGGTTTTCGGATCATTATGTAACGGGGAGTGGTTTTCGTGTTAAGACGAAGTATTGACTAAGGGGGGTGATACATATCACCATAGTATTATTGTCGAAGTTGTGATATAAGAACTTTGATACTGTGTAATAATATTATGACATTGTATAACAATGATAGAGAGCTTTTGTCTTCTCATTGTTATGGCTGCGGAACTTCAACAACTATGATGTTGAATTGAACATCTATGGAATCATGGGAGTACTTGGAAAAGACGAATTTTTCAAGTAATGTTGAAGCACCAAGGAGATCAAGCATGTGGACGAGAAGCTACAGAGTTTTATTTATTTTGTAATCCATATGTATTGATAGTTTTGCCGCTAAAATTGACAAAGGGGGGGATTGTTAGAGCACTGCTCGGTCTAACTCGCATGTGTTGCTATGTCAAGCATGTTTGTCAAGTTTACGTGTCAAAACTATATGTCTTGATTTTCAGACTACTTATAGCTAAGTCTCGGTTTAGGACAAAATAGTGTAGTTGAGCTCCAGACTCCATGGCGATTATCTTACGAAGAACTACTCGAGGAACTAGTGGAACTTTATCCGACTAAAAGGTATGTAGAGACTTGAACTTATCTATCACTCAAAAGTCTGTCTCTATCTCCTACTCTTGAGACAAAGTCGTATAAGTATGATAATTTTCATACATATACATTTGCTATTTCGAGCCGAGTTTACTCGCCTATCTTTTTCTCGAAATATGTATTGGTAAGCTTTCGCTTAAACCACTTTTCATCTTTATCCGTGACGAAAGTCATGATGAAGTTTCAATCTTGAAAATAGCTTTGATGACGATAGTCGTGAATAACGATTGTTATAACATTATAGAAGAATGTTTCAATGATTGAAATGTAGAGTTGAGATTATGTAACCAACTATGGATATAGCATATATAGTGTGTTCGCACATTAGTGTGTAAATCCATGTGTCGGAAACCAATTATGTGCACTTGTGCATGCGACATTCGTAAAGGAGACAGGTTGGGCACGCGTACCCGTACGCGTACTGGCGAAAGCTTTCGAACCGAAAATTTCTGCTGAGTTTCCAAACTCAAATCCGGTAGCTAAGGTACACGTACCCGTACGCGTACCCAAGCGGGTTATTTCTCAAATCGGAAGTTCATGAACTTAAAACAATAAATCAATAAGGAGTGCAATCTTTGCAAACCATGGCTATATTGTTCATGAATTGATTCAAGTGAATCAAACCAATTTTGGTTCAATTGTGTCTCTGAATAAAGACCTAAGCAATTGAACAACTCTATCAACTAGTTCTTATGAGTCATTTGAAGTAGTTATGAGAAAGATGAATATGGTTGATATGAAAGTACTCATATGGCTAACCTCGGTTAACTATTTGTGAACCAACCAAGTGTACACGTTTAGGTACGGTTACTCAAACCTAAATGAAACACATTTCATTTGTGTATGACAAGCTAAGTTTCGATCTAACGGTTGAAATATATTATCTTGGAGAAATCAGGTTTTCCATCTAACGGTGAATATTGAATTCTTTGTTACCAAGGTAACTTGGATTGCAAACCCTGATTTGAAAACTATATAAATGAGAGATCTAGCAACTGGAAAAACTAATCCACATACCTCATGTGTGATACTAGTTAGTTTGCTAGAGTCGATTCTCCTTTAACCTTAGGTTTCTTTCCGAGACCCTGTAGGTTAACGACTTAAAAACTTCATTGGGATTGTGAAGCCAGACCAAACTACTTCTCTTGTAGTTGAGCGATCTGATTTTTCCATTTTCTGTCGTACGAGTTCAATTGAATAATTGACTTAAGATTATATCTCCGATAGGGCAAGATAAAAAGAAATCACAAACATCTTCGTCTCATCGTTTGTGATTCCGCAACATCTTGTTTCGCTACCATACGATTAAGATTGTTGTTAGGTGATTGATAATACTAGGCTGTTCTTCGGGAATATAAGTCCGGATTGTCAATTCGTTCCTGTTCACCTTGATTTATCAAAAGACAGAACAAAAACTCTTAGGTCTATCTGCGGGAGAGAGATTTACCTATCATAGACTTTTCTATGAGATACAGATTTTGTTTATTAAAGTCTTCGACTTTGGTTCGTATCAACTCTTGGTTGTGGGTGGGATCAACTAAGGGAATCAAGTGCGTAGTATCCTGCTGGGATCAGAGACGTAAGGAGAACAATTGTACCTTGAATCAGTGTGAGATTGATTAGGGTTCAACTACAATCCAGACCGAAGTTAGTTTGTAGTAGGCTAGTGTATGTAGCGGCTTAATACAGTGTGGTGTTCAATCTGGACTAGGTCCCGGGGTTTTTCTGCATTTGCGGTTTCCTCGTTAACAAAATTTATGGTGTCTGTGTTATTTCTATTCCGCATTATATTTCGTTATATAATTGAAATATCACAGGTTGTGCGTTAAGATCAATCAATTAGAATATCCAACCTTTGGTTGTTGATTTAAATTGATTGACACTTGGATATTGGTCTTTGGTACCATCCAAGTTATTATCCTTGTATTTGATAAAGACTCGCAGATTTCTATTTGCTTGAGTAAAGATCAAATCAAGTGAGAGGGATATTAACTCCTCAATATACTTTTCTCTAGATTGAGTCTGACTGTCTAGTTGATTCTATAGAAAGTATATTGGAGTTAGTCCATACAGATTGCTAATCGAAATATTGGGTGTGGTTGTTATACCCCCGCTTTATCAATTGGTATTAGAGCAGGCAAACACGTTTAATACCTCAAAAGTCTGTGTTTGTAGCGATCTGACTCAATGGACAGAGGTGCTATCTTTATTAACGTACCACCAGTCTTCGATGGCTCTAATTACTTATGGTGGAAAATTTCTATGCGAGCTTTTCTTCAAGCGCGTGATTTTCAATCATGGGTATATGTTGTTAATGCCTATGATCCTCCCGTTGTTGCAGTAGGTAACGTTAATGTTCCAGAAAATATTGGCGAATACGATGTTACTGAGATACTTGCTGCAAAGCAAAACTCCGACGGTTTGAATGCCATCATACATGCCATTACCCCAAATCTTCATCACCATGTGTCAAACTGCACTAGGTCTAAAGATGCATGGGATATCTTAGAAACCGTATTCGAAGGTAATACCAGTGAAAAGGAAGCTAGGCTTCAAAACCTTAATTACGATTGGGAAAACCTTCGTATGGCAGATGAAGATTCATTTGATGAGTTTAATCACAAAGTGTCTGAAATTGTTAATGCATCTATTGCATTGGGTAAGACTATTCCTGAAAAGGACATTGTGATGAAAATTCTCAGATCGCTGCCATCTAGATACGACTCTAAGAAACATGCCATCGTTGAGGGAAATAACCTTGATACTCTTTCATGAAACACTCTGATAGGAAAGTTAAAAATTCTTGATCTTAACACAGGCAGAACGTTTGCGCTTAATGTTGTGACCAAAACAGGTGTATCCTCTCACTTGTCTTGGGCTGATGAATGTTGCTCCAATCATGTTGATCTTGATAAATCACTGATAATCAGAATGGTGAAGGATTTGATAAAGAGAAAAAATAGATGTGATGAATATCCATCTTTAGTTAATGCTTCTGATGATTTAATAAAAGACATAACTACTCTGGATGTCTCAGATGAGTCTATTATAGATTCTCTTTCCTCTTCAACTTCTGATTCAGAACTTGAGTATGACACAGAGTTTCTTGATCTCTTGAATAAAGAGATTCTTCAAGAAAACCTTCACTTAAAGGCCTCCTTGAAGAGAGTTGAATCATCACTCCGGGCGAAGAATATTGAGATAGAGAATCTTAATGATAAATTCGTGAGAACCATGTCTCTAAAGGAAGAAGAGATTAATACTCTCAAGTATGACCTGCAAAGGTTATCTGGAAGCTCTGACAAAATTGCAGCAATGTTATTTGGTCAGAGATCCTTTGGAAACACTAATGGTTTAGGGTTCAAAATCAAAACTCAAAGCTCAAAGTTGTCTGTTCCAACTAATCAAGGAACAACAATTGTTGATTGTTGTGTTAAACAGGAAGAGCCACATAAAGACGAAAAATCCTCATTGATTTGTTCCTTTTGTGGACATTCAAAGCATGATCATAACACTTGCTAGAGATTCAGAAGGAGCAATAAGAGAATCACCAAAATTCAAGAGAACATGCAGAAAATGAATCTGGGTCCGGATAACCAAGCTTTTTAAAAAAAAATCCAGATCTAAACGAGGTAAGAAATCTGTTTACACAGTAAACAGTGATAAGCCACGAAAAAATAATAAGTGTGAGCATATGTCTCACTCGGTCACCAACTAATGTTGGTGATGTTCGCATCCTCATTTTTAGCTTGGGAAAAATGAGGTTTTGCACTAAAAATGGCTCAAGTCTTTGTTTTTGTAAATCTTTTTCTTATATTTGTTAAGAAAATATTCTCCTAAGATGATGGAAGGCGGATAACAAATCCTGAAAGACTCACTCAATGTCTTCTAGGGTTTTGTGTTCATAAATCCATTTATATTTTTTTCCTCCCTTTCTCTTTTCTTATCAAAAGATACAGCCTTATGGATCCTGTAACCAGAGGGATCACAAAAAGAAATGCAGTTGAAGCAGTTAATGTATATCTTTGTGAAGGAATCTCTTCCTCAAGAGTAAAGAAAGTGAAGTCGACAATCGATGGAGAAGGTTCTTCCTCAAGATCGAAAACTAATAACACTTCAATTATCTAGTTTCCCACCAACGGTACTCGTTGAGATTCTTGATCCCACATAAGTCTTTAAACGAGCGGTCGTAAGAGATTTCACCTAATTAGAGTACTTTCCTCTCCGGATAGACGGCTCCACTAGAAACAACAAGAATAAATTTTTTCCTGGCTCATAGGATAGTTTGTAAGAAATGAAAACTCAAGTATTTATAGACCAAGGTTGTTTGGACAACAAGGAAATTCCAAAATCGAAAATATTCTCAAGATATGCATTAAAGTACCTAATTTCGGTTTTCCTATTTCTAATTAATGTTGACCAATATATCTGAAAACTCTCATAGAAAACTTCTATTATTAGTCTAGCCCATTAACTAATAACATTTTCCAAAGGATATGCTTTAATTGCTGGTAATTAAAACATATATGATGAAAATCATAATTAAATGCTTTTCAATATTTTGGACCAGGATCACCTTGAGCATCAAGGAATATCTTTGTAAAACTAATGATAAGAGTTATGTACATGTTCAAATAATGTCGACATCTAGAAGCTTCTCATCTTGACAAACCCAAAACCCTAATTCACACACACCATGAAGAAATATGTGAACCATAGATGGATACTTGGTTTTGCTCATGGAACCGATTAAACCTTCACTGCAAAATATGTTGTGACCGGTTATAACATGATTCCTAATATAGGTTGTAATCGGTTACACCTTGCTCCACAAAGTAGCTTGTGACTGGTTACACCTTGCTTCCCGAAGTAACTTGTGACCGGTTACACCTAGCTTCCCAAAGGTAGCTTATGACCGATTACAACTAATTTCCCAATTCATCTTGTGACCGGTTATACCTTGAATTCCAAAGCAACTTGTGACCGGTTACAACTTGTGGTATAGCTTGCGATCGGTTACACCTAGATTTCTAATATAACTTGTGGCCGATTATAACAAGCTATATATTATATATGCTATGACATGTTATACCTCAAGTCTCAACATAAGTTAAGATAGGTTCTACCATTGTCATCTTCCATTGTTCATCCAAAAGATATTCAATGAAGAACAAGACCAATCATGATTTCCCTTTCGATTATAAAAACAAGTTCATACATCTACTTCCTTAAACTAATGTAATAATACATAGTTTTCTATGATGAAATCACACCTATATAATGCAACATAATCCAACAAATATATATACAATAGATTATGTTGATGTCGTATTTACGAAGTTCCAAAAGATAAGCGTTTATACTTTGTAATATGTTTCCTTGATACTTCGATCATACTGTTATGACCAAGTCTCATTACTAGAGTATTATATACAGATATATACAGCTTCACATGTTATGTTTTCAATGTAGCACGATTTGAAAGATATGTTAGGAATGCAAACAAGATCAAGTCAATATTACTAACCTCAAGTGGAATGATGATGCCGTCGTTATAGTTGTTACTTCTTCTCATTCTTCAGGTCTTCGGAGTAATAATTGTACGTCTCAACATTCCTAGACTTTATAGTATAACCTAAACGAAGTTGAATCTAGTATTTAATCAAGTGACTCTAGATGAGTTTTGATACTAAAATATGACAATCAAACTTGACATACCAAAGCTTGGTGGGTTCAAGCGTGCTATGCTCTAACAAGTTCGACCGAGCAATGCTCTAACAATCTCCTCCTTTGTCAATTTTAATGACAAAACTATCAATACATATGGATAAGCTTCGACAACTTCTTGAATCCAACATGTCTTGGTTTCCTTGGCATCTTCAACTCCTTGAAATCTTCGTAATTTGAAGTTACGATGATTCTGAACGTGTTCAACTCTGCATCATCGTTGTTAGCGCATTGCTCAGTCGAACTCGCATGCGTTGTTATCTCGAGAATGTTTTTCAATGTTAATGATCAAAACTACAAGTCTTGATTTCTATTCTACTATAGCTAAGGTCTCGGACTAGGATAGAAAGTGTATTTGAGCTCAAGAACTCCATGGAAATCATCATACAAGACGAAGGACTACTCAAGGAACCGGTGGATCTTCATCGACTAAAAGGTATGTGGAGACTTTAACTTATCTATCACTCAAAAGTCTATTTATCTCCTATCTTGAGACAAAAGTCGTTTTGCTATATAGACTTATATTATACACATTTGCTATATAGACTCGAACCCAGTCCGCGAACTTGAGTAGGTTATATCTAAAAACGATGTTTGTGAACTTATTCTTATATAAACTAAGGAATGCAAATTGCAAACCGTGGCTATATAGTTCATGAATCGATTAGAGTGAATCAAATCGTCTTTGCTTCGATTGTGTCTTGTGTAGTTACATAAGATTTCCTTGCAGTTGAACAACTCTCTAACTAGTTCATTTGAGTCACTTGAACTAGTTATGGTGAAGAAGAATATGGTTGATATGAAAGTGATCATATGGCTAACCATTTGGTTGACTATTGTTGAACCAATAAATGTACAAGTTTGGGTACGGTTACACAAGCCTAGAAATGTGCATTTCATTTGTGTGTAACAAGCTAGTTTTTGATCTAATGGTTGAAAGATATTAGCTTGAATCTAAATCAGGTTTTCATCTAACGGTGAATATTGAATGCTTTGTTACCAAGCTAACATTGATTGCAAACCCTGATTTGAAAGACTATATAAGGGATAACTCTAGCAAATGGGAAACCTAATACCCACACCTTCTGTTTGATACTAGTTGTGCTAAGCTAGAGTCGATTCTCCTTTAACCTTTGGTTTCTTCTTCTAAACCAGGTTAACGAATTAAAGACTTCATTGGGATTGTGAAGACAGACCGATACTACTTTCTCGTAGTTGTGTGCTCTGATCTTGTTATTTCTATCGTACGAGTACAATTGTAATAATTGGCTTAAGATTGATATCTCCGATAAGCAAGATATAAAAGTAATCACAAACACTTCGTCTCATCGTTTTTGATTCCACAATATCTTTTTTCGCTGCGTCGATTAAGATTATTATGAGGTGATTGATAATACTAGGTTTTTCTTCGGGAATATAAGTCCGGTTTATCAATTGGTTCCTGTTCACCTTGATTTATCAAAAGACAGAACAAAACTCGTAGGTATATTCGTGGGAGATGGATTCATCTATTATCGTAGACTTTTCTGTGTGATACAGGATTTGTTTATTAAAGTCTTCGACTTTGGGTCGTAGCAACTCTTAGTTGTGGGTGAGATCATCTAAGGTAATCAAGTACGTAGTATCCTGCTAGGATCAGAGACGTAGGAGCATAATTGTACCTTGGATCAGTGTGAGATTGATTGGGGTTCAACTACAGTCCAGACCGAAGTTAATTTGGAGTAAGCTAGTGTCTGTAGCGGCTTAATACAGTGTGTGTTCAATCTGGACTAGATCCCGGGGTTTTTCTGCATTTGCGGTTTCCTCGTTAACAAAATTCTGGTGTCTGTGTTATTTATTTTCCGCATTATATTTTGTTATATAATTGAAATATCACAGGTTGTGCGTTGTTCAATCAATTAGAATATCCGACCTTTTGGTTGTTGATTTAAATTGATTGACACCTGGATATTGGTCTTTGGTACCATCCAAGTTATCTCTCTAGTATTTTATAAAGACTCGCAGATTTCTATTTTCTTGAGTATATATCAAATCGAGCGATTGAGATATAAACTCGTTGATATACTTTTTATCTAGATTGAGTCTGACTGTCTAGTTGATTCTCTAGAAAGTATATTGGAGTTTGTCCATACAGATTGCTAAGCGAAATACTGGGTGTGGTTGTTGTACCCCCACTTTTTTAGTTGTTGTTGGAGAACCTATTCCATAGCGATAAAAACTTTTGAAAACAAATATTCTCAATCGTCGTTATATGGAAACATAGTTTCTTCTCTAAAGTTCAATTGTATCTCAACTCTGAAGTAATACTATAGTGATATGTTCCCCCCCAATCAATACTTACATCTTTTGCATAATAGGTAAAACCTATAGATTATTGATTCACCCCCCCCCCCCCCTACATAATGATCCGTAAACCATATGTATGTAGTATGAAACTACTAAATAATTCTCCCCCTTTTTGTCAATAAAATTAACAAAGGTACGACAATCACGGGATCGTAATGAATACAATCAAAAGATATGTCAAGTTTTAAGGAAGTTTTGAGATTCCATATTATAACATACTTAAAATGCAACTCCTCATATTAACTTTTTTGGATGATATCATATAGTAATAAATACTTAGCGCTCATCTAGGAGATTAAAAAAATACAAGCATCCCCTTTCAAATTCCATAGCCACACTCCCCACAAAGATATAGCAATTAAGCACAAGTTCATTTAAAAACTCTCCCCATTTGATGTCATTCCCAAGAGAAAAACATGAGTGACCTTGCTTAATAAAAATAAGGATTTTGTAAGACATTAACAAATCACATGGATTTGTATCCTACAATCGACTTAAAATAGTCTAAATGCCAGTTAGGGACACAAAGATAATTTTGACCGATATGACTCAACATAAGAGAATCTTACGGAGTGTGTCAAGCAGTACAAACACAAAAGTGTGGTCACAAATAGATCAATACCACGAGAAAATTCTCAAAGAGTTTTTTATTTCAACCGATGTAGACAAATATAATTTATAGGTAAAAAAAATAGAGAAAAGAAATGAAGATATAATAGTAAAAAGGGAGGTTTAGTCAAATAAAATAGTTCAAAGTGAAAAATTAATCGTAAAACTGAAAAATTTGAAATGGAAACTAAGTATCCACTCAAAATCACACGGAAACTAAGTTTCCGTAAAGTAACTTTTCAAACTTAGCTTAAAGGGGGATCAGATCTGATCAACTCTTTAGAGTAACAAAGGGATTTCACCACATTAAAGTGAAACGAAAGACCATATTAGTTTGATTTCTCTACAATTAAGAGACTATCCAAGGTTATTTTTCTTGTCTGCTTTAATCTTGTACTTGTTAGAGCATTACTCGGTCGAACTCGCAAGCGTTGCTATCTCAAGCTTGTTTGTCAAGTTTAGGTGATCAAAACTATAAGTCTTGATTTCTAGTCTAGTTATAGTTATGTCTCGGATTATGATAGAATGTGTAGTTGAGCTTTAGACTTCACAACGTTCATCGATTGAAGACGAAGATCTACTGAGGAGAGCTTGGAAAAACTTCACCAACAAAAGGTATGTGGAGACTAAAACATATCTATCACTGATAAGTATATTATATTCTATCTCCTAATGAAACTAAGTTGTATAGCTATATATGATTTTATATTATACACATTTGATATTTCGATCTGAGTTTAACTCGGTTATCTGTGTTGGAAGCTTTTTTCTTTAGCTATGTTCATCATATTCTTGACGAGTTTAGTTGGAAACAATTCATTTGTTGGAAACTAAATAATATGTCAAAAGATGATCATGTGAAAATCGCCTCGAAACATCTTACATGATTTGTGTGAGACCATCATTTGATGTCGACTCAGAAAGTTTTGTATTGATCATTTGATCACTTGAAAATTACTTATAAGCTAATAGTTTGTGTGAGACAGCTATTGTCGTCTTCTAAGGATGTTTTAATGATTGAAAGGGGAGTTTAGAACAATTAACCTTTGTCTGGATACAACACAGTATGCATACCAGTATGCAAACTGTTGTGGTATGATTCAGGTTCGGAAACCTTGTTTGCATACCAGTATGCAAACGGTTTTAACTGTTAAAGTTCGGGAACCAAGTTTTTGTACCAGTATGCGAACTGTTCTACATGAGTTAAGGTCCGGGACAGCGGTATGCATACCGGTTTGCAAACTGTTGGACAAGACCAAAGTCCGGAAGCTATAGTTTGCGTACCCGTTTGCAAACTCAGTGGTTAAAGTTCTAAAATCGGTTAAGTATGTTTTCATACTCATGAAAAAATACATTTATGAATTAAGGAATGCAATCTTGTAAACCGTGGCTTAATGTTCATGAATTGATTCTCATGAATCAATCCGATTTGGATTCAATTGGTTCATTGAAACATAATTAGATTGATTTGATTATATTTCATGATTGATTGATCATCATAGTTTATCTAGAAGTGTTAGATGAATGTGGTTAAGACAAAAGTGTTCATATGGCTAACTTCGGTTAATTATTATTGAGCCAACTCAAAATACACGTTTAGGTACGGTTACCCATATCTAAATAAAGGTATATTTCATTTGTGTGTAACAAGCTAAGACCATCTAACGGTGGAGAAATATTGCTTTGGTTTTAAGAAGACTTAGCTTGAATCTTAAATAACGATTTTATCTAACGGTGAATATTGAATGCTTTGTTACTAATCTATCTTAGCTTAGATTCTAAGCAAAAACTGATTTGAAAGACTATATAAGGGAGAACTCTAGCAACTGGAAAACCCAATCCCGACACTTTCTTGTGTCCTAGTTGCGACTAGAGTCGATTCTCCTTTAACCTAGGTTTTTCCAAAACCATTATAGGTTAACGACTTGAAGACTTTATTTAGGATTCGTGAAGCCAGACCCAACTATTTTCTCTATAGTTGTGTGATCTGATCTTACTTGTTCTATCGTATTGAGTACTATCTTCTCTAGTTTTAACTCGAGATTTATCTCCGATAGGTAAGATATAAAAAGTAATCACAAAGCTCTTCGTCTCATTCTTTGTGATTCCACAATAACTTCTTCTACTACCATATGGTTAAGTTATTGTGAGGTGATTGATATTTCTAGGTTGTTCTTCGGTAATATAAGACCGGATTATCAATTGGTTCATGTTCACCTTGATTTATCAAAAGATGGAAATAAAACTTCATAGGTACTTCTCTGAAGACAGATTTATCTATCAGAATAGACTTATCTGTGGGAAACAGATTTGTTTATAAGTCTTCGACTTTGGTTCATAGAAACTCTTAGTTGTGGGTGATATCATTTAAGGGAATAAAGTGTGTAGGGTCCTGCTAGGATTCATAGGCGTAAGGAACGCAACTGTACCTTAATCGGTGTGAAACTTAGTTATGGATCAACTACATTCTAGTCTGAAGTTAACTTGTAGTAGGCTAGTGTCTGTAGCAGCTTAATATAGTGTGGTTTTCAAATATGGACTAGGTCCCGGGGTTTTCCTGCATTTGCGGTTTTCTCGTTAACAAAACTTCTGGTGTCTGTGTTATTTCTTTTCTGCATTATATTTGTTTATATAATTGAAATATCACAGGTTGTGCGCAGTTCAATCAATTGGTAAATCCGACCTTGATTGTTGGATAAGAATTGATTGGCACTTGGGCATTAATCTTTGGCACCGTCCAAGTATTTCTCACATCAATCAGGCTCATAGATTTCTATCTGTTTGATTTGCTGATTGATTTGAGAAAAAAAGATATAACTCTTTGGCATATTTCTTGATTGAGCTCGCTTTTTAAGTTGGTGCTCTCGGAATTATATTGGTGTTAGTCCATACAGATTGCCGAACGGATTATTTGGTGTGGTTGTTATACCCCCGCTTTTTCAATTGGTATCAGAGCGAGCAAACACGCTAAGACCTCATAAGTCTGTGTTTGAAGCAATCTGATTATCATGGACGAGCTATCTCTAATAACGTACCAGGTCAGAAATTGCCAGATGATTTTCAAAGCTTGGATTCACCTGAGAAAACTGTCACATCTAAGTCAATTTCTAAACATTCTCTTGATGTAAAAACTGTTGATTGGGAAACACGCCTAGAAGAACCGTTGGATGAACTTTCTGATGAAGGTGATTCAAATATTGATAGAGATGTTGATGAGGAAGTCTCAGAGGATGTTAAGCTATTGGATTCGTTGGAAAAGAAGAAGATGACAACTTATTATGTCACACCTCTTCTGACTCCTCTCTGTCGAGAAAACAAGAAATTGAAAAGGATTTTCGGAGGTCTTTATGTTTCGAATCGCTTGTGAATCGATCCTCAAAGATTCCAAGGAAAACCTGATTAGAAAGTCACTTGAATGTGATAATGTTTATCAAAGATACTTCCTACTGGAAGAGAAAGTTGCAGAAACTGAAGCAAGGATTAACTCCCAGAAAACAAGTTTTGATGACAAAGAAAGCACTTATCTTGTTCGATAAAAACGCCTTGAGGCTGATTTAACTGCTGCTCTTGATAAAATCAAGATGTTGGAAGATGACTTGAAAATGTTCAAAACTAGTTCAAGCAAATTAACCACAATGCTAGGAGCAAGTAAAAATCATCGTGATACCCGAAGATTGGGCTATAAGGGAATATATGCTCCAAGTATTAACAAAGAGGTAAAATTTGTCAAGGCTAGTGATTCTTCTCCACAAAAGGTTTCCACTGATGACAAAAGTGAAATACCTTCACCGGTAGTTAATCTTCGAAAGACCAAAGTATATCGACCTTCAGAACCAGCACGCATGAATCCAACGAGTTTGTCATTATTGCGGAAACAAAGGTCACTTGGAAAGGAGATGTCGTTTTTGTATAAGTAATGAAAAACTTCATGATATTCTTGTTTGGGTGTCAAAAGAAGTGGTTAAACCTAGATCATATGTTAAGGTTAACACCCTTGACATTACAAGTTGTGAACGTCCAACCTTTAGGCAAAGGAATCAGTGATGTGATAAACCTAGATTTTCCTATAAATGTCATACGAAGTCTTTTCACAATTGTAATGATTATCAAAAGGATAACTTTGTAAAGACGAAGACAAGATTCGATGATCCCAATTGGATAAAGACTAACTTGCAAAAGAATAGTCAATCCAATTCTATTTTGAGAAATCTAGAAGAGAGTAATGGGAAGAAGGTTCTGATTGTTCCTAAACGCACTCAGAAGTGGGTACCAAAGAAGTTCAATGATGATTTGAGTGTGAAAAGAAATGATCTCCCAGAAAATTCCATGACTATGGAGAAGGCAATATTCATGATGTTGGAAGTTAAAAAGTACTTTGGAAAAATGAATTTGGATATGAAAGGTTCTAAAAGTGATCTCTTTCATGATAATTCAAAAGTGAAACACAATAGTTGGTGGAAGAAGAAACAAAATAAGCCAAAAACTATGGATTGTGAAAAATCCATAGATGCAGAAAAGTCGGTTTGTATCACCTATGGTGAGCAAGGCATTGTTCACCTCAACACAACTTGATTGTGTTGTAAGTGCATCCTCACCAAATAATGCCATGTTACGTATACGGTGAGGGAGGCACGAGAATTGGGGCGCACATACTGTGTTAGGTATGATTTTGAATCTTTGGTAAGGCTGTAGAATTCGATTGGATTCTTCTAAAAAGGTATGTCTAAAACTTGAGAAATATTTATGTTTCTATTATTTGATTAAAGTACTTATAATGATACATGTACCTTGTGTATCGTTCTTGTCTACCTAACTTGATTTGTATTTAAGGTTCTTAGATGTTTAGGTTTGAAAATAGTAGTTCGGGATGTTTGGACTTCATGGTACACATACCAGGTATGCATACCATCATTTAAAATTAAAATCCAGGGACTTCATTTCGCATACTAAGCATGCAAACAGCTCCAGTTCATGAAATTTTGTTGGTGAACACCGTTTGCGAACTGGCCTGTAGACGTCAATTTTGACAACTTGTTTTGGCCTTAACTTCTTCGTCTGAACTCGGAATGACCTCATTCTTTTTGAATTCTCTTCCTCTTTGAATTCTCTTCAAAATGATGATGAGAAATTCAGGATTTGGATGAGTTAAAATTGGTCTTCGTTCCGTTTCTTGTTTTTGAGTGTTTTGCTCTGTTTCGTCGGATATGTACCACTTCTCTTGGAGTTGGGCACTTGGATTCTTGGAGTACTTCTCTTATAATCTCATTTGTAGATTTTAAAAGAATGTTGTTGGTGAATCACAAAGAAGAAAGTTCAAGAATGGGCAGCAGTACGCATTGCTATGAGATTCTTAAATGTTCACAGTCCTCTTATGTGAACTATGGTGCATGGTCGTTAGTGATTTTGTATGTTATTCTTTGTTAAGAAAATTCTTTTTATACGTCTTTGGTAGCAATTCTTAGTGTAAATCCGTGCGAAAAAGATTGATTCTACCTTCTTAGGGAAAATCATCTTGTAGGTTCTTTACGAGTTTGTTTGTCTCTTCGTTTTGTTATCTAGGAAACTTCTTATGGGAATTTATTCTTATGTTTAAGAAGGATAACTATGGTTTGGAATAACAAATATTGTGACTACACATAGCTATAGCCAACGTTTTTCATCTTGCAATGTTTTAGATTTATTTAAATTCTAAGTTATTTGGAAGATGATTTTGCAGTATTAATCTTTATTGGTTTTATATATTGCAAAAATATTTTATGAGATATGTGTGTTTACGTCCGTGAACTATGATTATCTCATATATGACAAAAGTTAAGTCTATTTTGTCTTTATGCAAATATTGATAAAAGATAGAATAAACTTTTGAACATTCCGCGGTATTGATCTTTCCCTGATCCACTTCTATGTGAAAGTACTGTATGGATCCGTAAGTTTTCTTATGTTGAGCATTTCCGACTAAATAAATCTATAAGGTCTTCTTGTGATTAACTTATTCGAGTTTTATGGATACAAATTCATGTTTCATGTAATTTTTTAATTGCCAAAGAAATCCTTCTTTTCTTGTAAAAGTAAGGTCGCTCTTGTTGTTCTTTAGGGAATGACATTTTATGGGGGAGAGTTCTTAATTTAACTTGGGCTTAATTGCCAAATCTTTGTGGGGAGTGCGGCTGTGATTATTGTAGGAGTTATCTTGTATCTTTATAAACTCCTTGATAAATACACCAAGTTTCGACTATGTCAAATTATCGAAACAAAGTTGATATGTTCTCTTTTAGGCATGAACTATCTCTTTGATAATTTCATTATGATCTCGCAATTTTCGAACATTTGCCAATTTATATTGAGAAAAAGGGGGAGAATTATTTGGTAGTTCACACTGCATACATATAGTTTATGGATCATTATGTAAGGAGGAGTGGTTTTCATTGTGAGATGGAAGTGTTGACTAAGGGGGAGTGATACATATCATCGTAGTATTATTGTCAAAGTTGTGATATAATTGGACTTTGATGTTGTGTAATAATACTATGACATTGTATAACAATAACTGAGAACAATTGTTTTCTTATTGTTATGATTACGAATCCCAGGAATGTTGAAGAACCAAGGAAATCAAGTATGATGGATGAGAAGCTACAAAGTTTATTTATTTTATAATCCATATGTATTGATAGTTTTGTCACTAAAATTGTCAAAATGGGATATTGTTAGAGTATTGCTCGATCGAACTCGCAAGCGTTGCTATCTCAAGCTTGTTTGTCAAGTTTAGGTGATAAAACTATAAGTCTTGATTTCTAGTCTACTTATAGCTATGTCTCGGATTAGGATAGAATGTGTAGTTGAGCTTTAGAATTCACGGCGTTCATCGATTGAAGATGGAGATCTACTGAGGAGAGCTTGGAGGAACTTCATCAACAAAAGGTATGTGGAGACGAAAACTTATCTATACTCAGAAGTCTATGATATTCTATCTCCTAATGAGACTAAGTCGTATAGCTATGTATACTTTTATATTATACACATTTGATATTTCGAGCTGAGTTTAACTCAGTTATCTATTTCTCGAAATATGTGTTGGAAGCTTTTTTCTTTAGCTATGTTCATCATATTCTTGACGAGTTTAGTTGGAAACAATTTATTTATTGGAAACTAAATAATAAGTCAAAAGATGATCATGTGAAAATCGCCTTGAAACATCTTATATGATTTGTGTGAGACAATCATTTGATGTCGACTCAGAAAGTTTCGTACTGATCATTCGATCACTTGAAAATTACTTATAAGCTAATAGTTTGTATGAGACAACTATTGTCGTCTTCTAAGGATGTTTCAATGATTGAAATGGGAGTTTAGAACAATTAACCTTTGTCTGGATACAACACAGTATGCATACCAGTATACAAACTGTTGTGGTATGATTCAGGTCCGGAAACCTTGTTTGCATACCAGTATGCGAAAGGTTTTAATTGTTAAAGTCCGGGAACCAAGTTTTCATACCAGTATCCGAAAGGTTCTACCTGAGTTAAGGTCCGGGACAACAGTTTGCATACCGGTTTGCAAACTGTTGGACAAGACCAGAGTCCGGAAGCTATATTTTTCATACTCATGAACAAATATATTTTTGAATTAAGGAATGCAATCTTTGCAAACCGTGGATTAATGTTCATGAATTGATTCTCATGAATCAATCTGATTTTGATTCAATTAGTTTATATATATTTCTGTGAAATAGTGAACAATTGAACAACTCTATTTGAAACACAATTAGATTCATTTGATTATATTTCATGATTGATTGATCATCATAGTTTATCTAGAAGTGTTAGATGAATGTGGTTAAGACAAAAGTGTTCATATGGCTAACTTCGGTTAACTGTTATTGAGCCAACTCAATATAAACGTTTAGGTACGGTTACCCATATCTAAATGAAAGTATATTTCATCTGTGTGTAACAAGCTAAGACCATCTAACGGTGGAGAGATATTGCTTTGGTTTTAAGCAGAATTAGCTTGAATCTTAAATCAGGATTTCATCTAACGGTGAATATTGAATGCTTTGTTACTAAGCTATCTTAGCTTTGATTCTAAGCAAACCCTGATTTCAAAGACTATATAAGGAAGAACTCTAGAAACTGGAAAACCCAATCCCGATACTTTCTTGTGTCCTAGTTGCGACTAGAGTCGATTCTCATTTAACCTAGATTTTTCCAAAGCCCATTATAGGTTAACGACTTGAAGACTTCATTTGGGATTTGTGAAGCCGGACCCAACTATTTTCTCTATAGTAGCGTGATCTGATCTTACTTGTTTTATCGTATTGAGTACTATCTTCTCTAAGATTAACTCGAGATTTATCTCCGATAGGTAAGATATAAAAATTATTCACAAAGCTCTTCGTCTCATTATTTGTGATTCCACAATAACTTCTTCCACTACCTTATAGTTAAGTTATCGTGAGGTGATTGATATTTCTAAACTGTTTTTCGGGAATATAAGACCGGATTATCAATTGGTTCCTATTCACCTTGATTTATCAAAAGACGGAAAAAAAAACTTTATAGATACTTCTGTGGGAGACATATTTATCTATAAGAATAGACTTATATGTGGGAGACAGATTTGTTCATAAGTCTTCGACTTTGAATCGTAGCAACTCTTAGTTGTGGGTGAGATCAACTAAGGTATCAAGTGCGTAGAGTCCTGCTGGGATTCAGAGGCGTAAGTAACGCGAATATACCTTAATCAGTGTGAGACTTGGTTAGGGCTCAACTACATTTTAGTCCGAAGTTAACTTGTAGTAGGCTAGTGTCTGTAGCGGCTTAATACAGTGTGGTGTTCAAATATGGACTAGGTCCCGGGGTTTTTCTGCATTTGCGGTTTCCTCGTTAACAAAACTTCTGGTGTCCGTGTTATTTCTTTTTCGTATTATATTTGTTTATATAATTGAAATATCACAGGTTGTGCATAGTTCAATCAATTGGTAAATCTGACCTTGATTGTTGGATAGGAATTGATTGGAACTTGATCATTGGTCATTGGTACCGTCCAAGTATTGCTCACATCAATCAGGCTCATAGATTTCTATCTGTTTTATTTGCTGATTGATTTGATATATAAAAAGAGATATAACTCTTTGGTATATTTATTGATTGAGCTCGCTTTTTAAGTTGGTGCTCTCGGAATTATATTGGAGTTAGTCCATACAGATTGCCGAACGAATTACTTGGTGTGGTTGTTATACCCCCGCTTTTTCAGTACTGACACTCACACAAGAAAATAGTCTATAGGTTCCGTAACGAAAAAGTTGGTAATGTATTTGGTACCCTCTTTTCTCATACAGTATATCGCATCTTTTCGTAATATATTGACCAAGTATTGATGTTGATTTTTGTGACAAGGGAAATATGGCATTTTTAAGGTTCGTTTTGAGTTTTACTTCAAAAGTTAGATTCATATGCCAACCCAAGTTTCGGCCTCATGTGCGAGACTCAGCTTCTCTTGGCCTAATACAAGAACCAACATCGGCCTCACATGACTACGTTCTCGTCCTCAGAGCCTATAGACGCGGCTCCTAGTATATCCCTCCCCCCCCCCCCCCCCCCCCCCGAGATACACTGGTCATGTATACTCATAACCTCATGATGCATCCACCAGTTGATTCCATGAGCATGAACGAGATTTAGGTATCCGGTAAGAACGACTTACGCCTTGGTCTCACTAACATGACTTACATAGCCTTGTGACTGAATACCGGTACATCTCTGCGAGATACACTGGTCATGCCTGCTCCCGAGACTTGTGTCTGAACCTTAGTATATCCTTACGAGATACACTGGTCATGTCTCCTCCATCATGAACTTGCTCCCGACTCCTAGTAACATCCTCGAAAGATTCACTGGTTAAATTAAGTGTTATATAGTATCATATAAACAAAAGACACTCTCAGAGTACAATATACACACCTCAATCTCAATCTCATAAGCACGTACCAGATGACTCCATGATACTTGAGACTCACAAGCACATCCCAGGTGACTCCATGAGCCTTGAGCCCCACCAACTCATAAAAAGACGAGATGCTGGCATACACAGCCTCAGACATGTGTGAAACAAGATCCATTCACATTGTTATTCTCACACTTCATATGCCTTTTTTTATTATTATTATAACACCTAATTAGTGGTGGATTTAAAGTTAGTATTTTGAGGATACATTACGAAGCTCTATGCTCCTGTTATTCTGAAAAGTATAACATCACCATATATTATCTTGAATATCAGCCCGTTTGAAATTAAAATTGGTAAACAGTGGGATTTGATATTTCCGTATGCACTCATTTTTTCTAGGTACGTAAAGCTTTGCAAAAAAAAATATACATCCCAACATATTAGCTTAAAACGACCACTAAGCTCAGCTGGTCATCCCCGTTCCATAGAGGTTTCATGCGCTCCATGAGGTCCCAGGTTCGAGTCCCCGATGGCGCAATATTACAAAACTTAACATGGAAGGTAGAGTTATCTTGCTCCCTTGTGACATAATCACATCCCCCTATCTGCTTCGACTACCTTGGCTTGGTTCCTCATGAGGCTCGCTGGTAGACTACCACAGAAACTTGTTCAACTAATGTAGTATAGTAGTACGCTATTGGAGCTTAGCTTGTTACGCTTCCAACTAGTTGATGTAATAATACTATTTATCCAATAATAATACAAATTTATAAAATATAAGACGTATGAAAATAGCAATGTGAGTGGATCCTCCCTCTATTGAAACGAACAAGTAGGAAATACCAATTGGTCCTACAAATAATATATTAGAGAGAGGCTAGTCCAGTTGACCTAGTCAATTGTCTGTTTGGTCCTATTTGGTAATATAAATTATAGTTTGGTCCTAGAAATTATGGTTTGGTCCTACGATGACGTCATGGATGATGTAATTGTCATCTTGTAGTGGCAGAAATACCCTTTTAGATTAGGACCATATATATAGTCAAAAAGTAAGAGAGAAGAAATCATTCTCAGATTTACTTTCTCTCTCCTATATTTTCGGATCTAGAATTTCTCTCTTTTTTTTTTTCTTTTTTATTTTCTTCCTTCTAGTGATGAAGAAGATGAAGATGATGATGAACGATTCTCTCTTCTCTCTATTTTTTTCTCTGCTAGTGATGAAGAAGATGAACGATGATGATGATGATTATGAATACGATGAAGTTTTGCGTGTTTTTTTTTTTGATGTTTTGCTTCTGTTTTGATGATGAAGACGGTGAGGATGAAGATTCTGCTGCTATTTATGATGATGATGAACCTTTATCATATTCACATGCTTGGTAAGTTTCGGATCTACAAAAGAAGATGAAGATGACGGAGTTCATTTCTGGAATGAACTCTGGTTTGTGATGAAGATTTTGATGTTTTTTCGTCTGTTGTTGCTGCTGACGATGGAGAGGATGAAGATGATGAAGATGAGTTGTTGTTGCTGATAAAGAAGATGAAGATGACGTAGTTCATTTCAGGAATGAACTCTGGTTTGTGATGAAGATTTTGATGTGTTTTCTTGATGGAACGAACTCATCTTATACTACTGTTGTTGTTGTCAAAGATAGATCTGCTGTTGTTGAAGATTTAATTATGTTTTTGTTTTTCTTGATGTTTGCTGCGATTGGTGATGAAGATGAAGACGAACTCAAGATAGATCTGATGTTGTTGAAGATTTAATTAGGTTTTTTGGATTTCTTGATGTTCCTGCGATTGAAGATGATGATGAAGATGAACTCGTCAAACCCTAGAAATCTGTTGTCGTTGTTGAAGATGAAGATTTATGTGTTTTGTTGTTGTTGCTGCTGCTTAAGATGAACTTCATTCCTGGAATGAACTTCATTACTGAAATGAACTTCATTTTTGGAATGAACTCTGCTGTTGATGAATATAATCGTTTATATAGGTTTTTATCAGGAGTTCATTCCAGAAGTGAACTCTGTTTTATATAGGTTTTTATCAAGAGTTCATTCCAGAAATGAACTCTGGTTTATATAGGTTTTATGAGGAGTTCATTCCAGAAATGAACTCTGGTTTATATAGGTTTTATGAGGAGTTCATTCCATAAATGAACTCTAGTTTGTTCTTAATAATGAAATTTTTGTAGAATTTTAATGAAATAATGAAGTTCGTTCATATTTGATTTAATTTGGTTTTTATTAGGTTTTCATTTGTAAGAATGAACTTTGATACACATAATGAACTTCTACAAAAAAATAAGTAAAAATTAACACAGAAGGATATTTTTGTCTGTTTTATATTTTTAAATAATCATGGACCAAACAGTAAAGGCGTTTTGCAAAAGAACCAAACAGAAATGAGCCCACCTAAAAAAGGACCAAACGATATTTTTCCCGACGAACAAGCATTACAACAAGATAACTTAGATATCCAACGATATCGTAAAAGAAGAATCCGTCTTGACTTAATACCCCAGTATAGACCTATTCCAACTTTAGGACGGCCGGCAGCGTATAAAATCAAAGCATTGTACCCATTTTTTCCTTCTTTCATTTGTTATATTATTAATAATACGAGTCAAGATATTCGAGTTGAATGTATAGAGTCTATAGACAACGTTCACAACTATCCAAAGGCATGACGAGGTTGTGAAATTCAAAACGGGAGATACCCAATTTCTTAAAGAATAGACCCCAAAAATGCCAAAATATTTTTGTATAAACAGTACCTTTGAGATGTTTATTCTTACAAACAAGATCAAGCTCGTAGATCAACATGAATACTCATACTCCAACTTCCCTCATCTTTTCTCCAACCCTATTGTTTTCACTGTTTTATTTCACCGCAATCACCCAAGCAGCTACCTTTGACATCGTGAACAAATGTAGATTCACAGTCTGGGCTGCAGCTGTACCAGGTGGAGGTCGAAGATTAGGCCCAAACCAATCCTGGAAAATCAATGTAGCTGCTGGAACAACTCAATCCCGCATATGGGGTCGAACAAAATGCAACTTTGATGATAAACCACCAAATACCCTAGCTGAATATGCATTAAACCAATTCAATAACTTGGATTTCTTTGATATTTCTCTCGTTGATGGGTTTAATGTACCCATGAGCTTTACCCCTACGAGCGGCTGTCGAGGTATCAAATGCACGGCTGATATAAATGGACAATTCCTGAAACAACTGAAGGCACCAGGAGGTTGCAATAATCCGTGCACAGTTTTGAGGACAGACAAGTATTGTTGCAACTCAGGCAGCTGTGGGCCGACTGCTTTATCTAAATTTTTCAAAAAAAGGTGCTCCAATGCTTATAGTTACCCGAAGGATGATCCTACTAGTACTTTTACTTGTCCTGGTGGTACAAACTATAGGGTTGTGTTTTGCCCACGTTAAGGCGGCAAATCTATTTGATCTGCGAGCAGCTAGTAAATGAAGCTTCTCAACTCAATACTATCTATCTATATATATATATATATATATATCTTCTAGTGAGCACTAGTTACCTAGAATAATAATGAAGCTCTGAAATTTGTTTATCTCTGTGAATGTAAGACTGCAAAAGATGGCGTGTTTGTTTCACTATTGTATCTAAAATGTATTCATAATAAAATAGCACGGTGCGATTCTTTGTGTTGGCAATCTATGGTGTGCATGTTTTTTTTGTAATATATGGCCCCGTTAACTCTAATAGCTTTCCCTATCATCAGGTATATCACAACATTCATTCCGTGGTCAAATGTATGATGTACAATTTGATGTTTGCCAACGACAAAAGTGTGGAAATTATAGTTGGTACTACTACTACGTAACATCTCTTCCAGACGGTGTGCTAAATTTCAAATTACACAAATGAGTTCTATAAATCCCACTGGTGTATCAATTATTTTATTTTGATCTGGTATCGGGTATCCCATTAGAGCATCCATAGTGGGCGAGTATAACCAAAAATTTGGGATGAGATCGTGACGCAGTGGGACGGAGTAAAGATCAAATCCCAGCCAAAGATCAAATTCCAGACCATATTTGGTCGCGACCAAATACCAAATCCTAATATAGTCGGGCGTAAATTTAAAGTACGCTTGTTGCTGGGCGTAAATTTAAAGTACGCGCGTTAACGGGCGGAGATTTAAATTACGCCCGATGAAAATTCAAATTAAAAAAAAAAAAAAAAAAAAATTAGGCGTAAACTTAAAGTACGCCTGTTGACAAGCGTAAATTTAAAGTACGCCTGGTGATTGATTGGGCGGACATTTGAGATACGCCCGATGAAATTTTTTTGTGGCGGAGATTTAAATTACGCGCGACCAAATTTTAATCGGGACCGTTACGTGACAACACGGACTAAACCCAAAATTTGATCTTTTTTTTGATCTTTGGTTTTGATCGCACCACTGCAGTTGCTCTTAGTGCATCATTCTTATGCAGAAGACCTAGTAATATATGACAGTACTGATTCCCGTTGTCCAGGGATCATTAGTTCCAACCAACAAATTCAAAGTCTCCCTGACAAAAGACTTAAAACGAAGGGCTTCATCTGCTACCCAATAATAAATTAGATAGAATTCAAGAATGTCTTTGTCTCCTCTAGAACCACGGGTGAGCTTTGAATTTGAAGTTGAGGTCAGTCTTTTGAACTAGTTCCGTAATTTGGGAGCTATCGGCCAATTCAAGGAAATCTTTCATATTTGTAAATAACTGATACCGTTCACAATCCATTGTAGTCCAGCCCGGTTAGGATACCTGGCTTTCACCCAGGCGACCCGGGTTCAAATCCCGGCAATGGAATTTATCTTTTTAATTTTAGCACCCCAATCCAGGCAATGGATATTTTTCTTTTTAATTTTAGCGCCCTATTTGACAGGGTTTTGTTTTGAGACAGCAGTGGCCAGTGGGAACTTTTTATCTTACTAGCTCCAGGGTTTTATTATGAGACAGAGTACAGACAAGGCTTGGCGGGGCGGAGAGCTAGCTAAGTCCTTCCCAAAGCACGAGATTTTTATATGCCTCAGCATATGTTAGATAGAGAGATAGTTAGCACTTGTCATTGCTTTCACCCAAGTTCCAGGTATCTTCTAATCTTTTCGGTCTCTGCCATATACACCAGTTACAATCTAAAAATTCTTCCGAGCTAATTTAGATATTGCTAAAGTATCCCAGATTTATTTTCTGACCAGCTTTCAGAATATTCAATGCAGGCCAAATTCTGCATACATTTGGATTTTTAGCCTGTACATAAGAGGCTTCAAAGCCAAGCGTATAACTATTGATTGAATAGTTTTCTGACATTCAGAAATTAAATGGATAAAAGGGAACAATAAAGAGGATATCCGGTTCCATGTTATTGATTGATTTGATTCATTCAACAACCCCTTCTCATAAATTAGGATACATTATGCTAACCGATGAAGAAAACTTGCTCAAAACATGAAAACACTGCCTAAATTTTACCCAGATCCATGTAATAAGTCCACAAGTGTAAGAGCAGAACGACCTTCTTGGAGCAGAACGCTTGAACTGATCTTTGTAAAGGAGTTGTGAATAATATGTCTCCGCTGTTTAAACATCATCATTTTTAATCCTCGCCAAGGTGCATAGCCAATGATGCGATGCTACCATCTTCTAGTGGGTCTCGACCAAGATATATAACGGCTTACCATTTAAACGCTCACGACCCTGCAGCAGTGAGAGAGAACCACAGTGTCATTCAAAGTTCAACGGATTAAACACTGGCACCCACAGTAAAACCAAACAAGTATCAAGAACCAGGTAGTTCACACATCCACCAAACAAAGTAGCAAGCTGAGGGTTTACATTAACTACTCTTTTTTATCCTAAAGCGATTGCAGCCTAGCAGAGGAGTACAAAGTGACATACAATAAGCGAAAGATTCAGTTAGACCTATTTTATTAACACAAATTTTGCTTTCAAGCAGTTTTGGACAACAAATATTATGAGATTGCATGTCCTAAAAAGCACCATGGCAGTCTTCAAGTGTAAATAGTAGTATCAACATCGGCAGTTTAAAACAATACAACATTATTCATAACATCTTTGAGATGTATGCATGCTCGGGAAGTTTCATGATATTCTGCAATGTTGCTCATTGTCTAATGCAGCCATGTAGGGGGAAATAACTTTGAGATGGATTATGTGTACCCTGCACATTTCATCATATTATGAAATGATTACACGGTTGATCATAGCCGTGCAGAATAAATAACTTCCGTACTTGTATACTTGCATACTCTGGGCGACATTAGATTCTAAAAATGAAGCTAATGATTTAAGCATGACTATGATCCAGAAAAATAAAACAGAACAAAAAAAATCAGCAAGTATAAAATGAGCACACCTTCAAATCAGGAAGTTCAATCACACATGCACATTCAACCACTTCAGCCCCAACACGCTCTGAAATTAAAATAAAAAAGTCAATTGAGTTACAATATATGGAAACAATTTAATCCTCAAAACTAAGACTTACCAAGTAATTTCATTGCAGCACACAAGGTTCCTCCAGTGGCTATCAAATCATCAACTACTAGCGCACGATCACCAGGTTCAACTGCTCCAATGTGCATCTCAAGACAATCTTTTCCGTATTCCAGAACATACTCCTCAGATATGACTTTGCCTGCAATTGTAAGGATATTCAACATACAATTTAAAGCATCACTTTTGATACGGAGAATAACAATTATGCTTTTCAAATAAGAAAAGTCATTTTGAAAAGAACAAAGAAAAGACAAAAAAGAACATTCTAATGAAAAGTATTATTTCTAGCCTGAATAAAGTTTTTGTATCATCCGCTAACATTGGTCTGTCTTGAAAATGTGGGTTTCAGAATAGGTCTACCTTGTTAGATGATTTGAGTTGAAACTCAATAAACGACAAGCTAATATATGTGCACATCCCTCTTCACTCTTTAGTTTTAAGTCATTTAACAACAACAGTTTCAAATAAGTTTGCACTTCTGCAGTTCGTGTTTCTGAAACTTCTTGAGACAGGCTATGTTTCTCACACATGTTGCACCTTTTTTTGTCCTACTTAGACAAGGTATAATCATGCTACATACCAGTAAAGTCTCCCCCAAAGTTCTTTTGATACTCGAATGCACTGCAAATTTGCAATGCAGAATCTGAATTTCAAAGGGATCGAGAACTGTCTAAAATACATTCAAAAATTTCAAACTTAAACTACCAAGCTGAAGTACAGTAAGGGCAGAGGAATTTCCAGCGAAGCGGAAGCACAGCCAAATTTAAGAATTACTGATGGGGAAATGAGGTTCGGGTGATATTGACAAAACTAAGGTATAAATTTAGAAATTCGAGATCCATCAGAAATCTCTACAGAAAGTTATGGCTTCTGGACTATAAGTGATCAGACCAAAGGAAAGACAATGATCAACAGACTAGTAGACTCAAAGAGAAAATGAAGAAACACACACGCGCATTTCATAACTTTAATAATCTGATTTTAAATGTGTTTGACACAAAAAGAGGAAAAGAAAGGAAAGACATAAAGGTTAAGCTCACAAATCGTATAGTAATAGAGAAAAAAAGAAAGCATTTAAGTAAAACCAAACCACTATGATAAAGAGGGTAAAATATACCAGGCAATTTTCGTGGTTTCCTCAATGGAACAAACTTCGCTCCAATTGCCAATGCAATCGGTGGACCGAATATGAAACCCCGAGCCTCGACTCCTACAATCATATAAAGACGATGTTTAAGCAAAAGCTCGCCTAGCTTAATGTTTCGGATATCAATATAAAGTGCAGGGCATTATACATTTACACCACCATCAGTTGAATATACAAAACACAGGGCACTATGCTATCATCAGCTTCTACGCAAAGAAATTTGCATTAACAATAGAAAGTGTAGATAAGTCAACAACAAGAGAACCGGAAAAGTTACACCTAAGATCTATGAGAAGAGTCCAGCAAAACACATAAAAAGATTGAATATTAATTGGTATTCATCGCTCAGAAGGGATAATGAATTGACAAGGCAAAGAAGAAGTGGTAAATGCATACATATTAATTTGTGTGATCAGTGAATGCAAATATATTGTGCATGTTATCTAGTGACGTCTATCTGGTGTTGTTGACTTGTAAACCCATATATAAGTTAAGGTTTAATAAAAAAGTTAACTGTTTGCACCAGAAACAAGTTTGCCTGTTTTATTGCAACGGAAATCACTTGTTGTAATCCAATGCAAGGGAAGTTAGTTTCCATTGGAATAAGACAAAATGAACCAACTATCAATGCAGTTACACAATTTTTTATTATACCTTAACTTGTATATGGGTTAACAAAGGCTCTCTAAGGACAGAAAAATCAAAAATGAGTTATAGGTGGCAATTGGATGAGCCCAAGAGTATATATACTCAATTATACCAATACCATGTTGAAACTTTTTGACCTATAATCAGTTATATGAATTACCCTTAGCTGCATGTTTAAATCCCTCTTGTGAAAGATTTTACAAGTCGTTGCCCATGTCCTAGCTTGATCAGTAACCAGTACAGTGTGAAAATCAAATTATACAAAATAAAATAACACATAGGTGTAATGCAAAGTTGATATCAAGGATTAAGATGTATCTAAAATACTCAAAGAGTATTACTCACTTCCTAGTCAATTCAACCGACTCTTATGTAAGTCAGTGAAGCCATAACCTTATAGTGAAAGAACTCGGAGTCGCAGTGTTCGATTCAATTCAGTTGGTTTAACAGACCAACACTTTTACACATTCTTTTCTAATTGAAAGATTGATTTCAAACAGATGGAGAAATCTTATCCCATGTAACAGTTGACTCACCTTAACTATTCAACTATGTCACTTCCAATTTAAACTAACAATGATTATAGGGGAAAAAACACTCGCATCATCGTGGTATTTATAAAGAAAAAAAATATTAAAAAAAATCAGCGTAGGAAATGGAATCGTCTAACATCAGCAGTTTATCAGCCTAACATATGCAACACTCTGGTTAATTAGATGTTCAGGAGATTGTATCTTGCCTTAGTTTAATTTCTTATGAAAGTGAACCCACTTCACGAGTTCATGAAACCCTCTCCATCACAAAAGGCCTAATCAATACAACTTATGCAAGTATGCCCCTTTCACCTCTGGTTTCATAATCAGCTCTTCAAAGAACTAAGAGTTTGAAAGACTAGGTGCTAATTCAGATAACCTAGCCCTCTTTCTAGACCACAATTCAGTAAACACTGGCAGATACTTCGTTCCTCAGAATGCAAGCAAACCACACACACCAAAGAAATTATAAGAAAAAGGTAAAACCCCTAAGTGAATATTAGAATTAGACCATCCTATTCAAACAGAGAATAAAAAAGGATGTCCAGAACAAGAAGAGAACAAAGTCTTGAAACAATGAAGGGACAAAAACCCACACAATATCCAGCCACAAACAAAAATCATCCGAAATGCCAAAATTACATCAGCTGGGTCCATATACACAAGTTGTCATCCATTACCCACCACCACTAAACATGCAAATAACAATAGGATCAAGAAACAGTTTAAACACTAGATTTTCTTTGGTATCTTCATAGATAATACTCAATAACCTAGCCACTGACAAATTTTGTAGTCAAATAAAACCACTCAAACTTCCCCATGAAAATTATCACTAGAAGAAAAAAAAAGTATTCTAAAAGACAATCAGAAACTTCAGCAATGGTGATGATTGAAAGAGTAGAAATCTACCTTTTCTTCAATCTTAAAAGTGCCCACTTTAAACAAACAAAAGATTTTTTTTTTCTTTAAAAAAAAAAAATCCTTGAAAAAGTACACAAAAAAAAATCCCACTTGCATTTGCCGATCAATAACAAGAAATTATAATTAGATAATTAAAATCTTAATAGAAACACAAAAGAAATAGTACTCCTTTTCTTTTTACCTGCAACCACTGATATATTTTTCCCCTTATATCTCTCAACAAATAAATCAACAGTATCCTTGAATGCCTTTGGATCAAGAAGCAGAGTTGTTATATCTTGAAACATAATCCCTACAAATAAAACCCCCATTAACATTAATTAGTTTGTTCAATATTTAAAAACAAAAGTCAAAAGAAAAAGAAGAAGATAAACCTGGTTTTGGAAAATTGGGAACAACACGAATTTTAGTTTGGATGCCGTGAATACGAGGATCTTGGTTCTTACAAACCGACATTGTTCTTTCTTCTGCTTCTTCTTCAACTCTGAACATCCTTCCTCACTCACACTCTATGTAGTTCAAAATTCCGTTTGCGGAAATAAAAAACCTCTCGTGTTAAGCAGCAACAGAGAATCTTCAAGAAAATATGGAGAGAGAAGAGTACAGAGGAAGAGACAAATAGGTTGAAACAACAAAAGGGAGGGAAGAAAGAGATGGTAGTAGTAGTAATAGGGAAAGAACGAAGGGAAGGATGGAGGAGATAATTAAAGGGAAAGCCAAGGGTATTTATAGGAAGGGAGGAGTGTTTTTGTTTAAGTTTCAAAAAAAAAGATAAAAAACAAATGAAATGGAAATAGCTCACTGCACGAGAAATAGTTAAAGAAAGGGCAGCACAGTCTAGAGTTTGAAGGAATCACCTCGAGAGAAGTAGTAAAGAAAGACTACCAAGTTAGAAAACCAGTGTTTTGTCTGGCTCTCTGCAGCTCTCTTCATAACTTTCGTATGAGCAAAAATGTTGTTTTTGTACTTGTGCTCTTGGTAACTAGTATGCAAATGTTTTACTACTGGTACCCTTCTCTTTTCACACTTCCAAGTAAAAAGTCTTGATTTGTGACATGGTGTGTCCCACTATGTATAGTATCTCGAAGCTGATTTTACCTCACCTACACAAAGGATCCCATGGATTTTATCAGGCATTCAAATCATTTTCTTTGTTTTCCGAAGATTGCATATAGAGGGTTGGTACTAGAGCTGGCAAACAAGTTAAAATCTGCGGGTTAATTCGTGTCCGGCCCATAAAAACCCGAACCCGGCTCGGCTTGTTTCAAAACAAGTCGGGTTAGGGTTAGAGAGATGTCGGCCTGTGGAGAAACGGGTTAACCCGGCCCGGCTTGTAAACCCGCGGGTTTAACCCGTTACCCGCAACTCCATTTCCCTCGGTATATTGCGCCGTGTGTCCCCTGCCCTGAGTATAACGTGTCATCTCAACATTACTTGTTCTTCTTCTTCCCTTTCTTTTTTTTCTTTTCTTTATTCTTCTCCGTATACCAGTAAAAGTGATATAGAGAGCCAACTGAAACACCCAGAAACAAATCAACAACTACAATAACTTAAACCATAACTGATTATGGGAAGATATAAGATTTGGATACGTAATCTTCAAAGGAATGCATAGCCTTCACCTTCTTGACGTGTTTTTCATCTTCTAATTTGAAACTCTTTTCCATTAAATGGTCGATATTTACAGAAGCAAGATAGATCGAAGCAACATATGGATCGAAGTAGGGCTTGATTTGTGAACTGAGATCTGAAATTGATGAGGATTTAAGAATTCAGAATAAGAAATTTAAGATTCTTTTGTTGATTCCAAGATATGGGTATTGATTGTTTTAGAATCCAGATTGGCAGAGAGGTGCGGTATTCAAAACACAACCCTCTTCCCGATTTGTAGATCTGTATACCCAACTTCGAATTTTCGTAAACCTAGAAAAAAAAGTTTCTGAAATCGAAAACCCAACGTTGTTGATAGGTTATCCACAATTCCAACTTTGTTGACAGGTATAAATCACAACCTTATGGCTTAATCATGTTTGATTTTGACCTAACTTGTGTAATTTTTGATTTCAGTTGGTTTATCAGATTTTTTTTCGGTTTCAGTAATTTTTATTTCTTCTTTTTGATTTAATTTAGTTTGCTTTGTTGATGATGTTTTTCAATTAATTTGTTTAGTTCACTGTACTTTATTTGTGAAAGTTTTATTTGAAGAGTCTGTGGTTTGTAATGCATGGTGGGATTTACTTTGTCTTAGAATTAGTTTGCTTTGTCTTTGAAACTTTGTTTGAAGACTTTATGGTTTGTTTTGTTGATGTTGTTAAGATTCTGCTGAGTTCAACTCTTTAGATGCAGAGTAAATCAGTGATGGTGGGATTTAAGTGGGGGTGGATGGTGAAGGTGGCTGGTTGTGAGAGCTTTTGAGTATAGCTACCAAGTCCTGTTTATGTTCTTTGTGGAGTATATGAACGTAATAGTATATGGGTATTCTTAGGATGCTTATTTTATCTTTTCTTTCTTTTTCTTTTCTTTCGTCTTCTTCTTCCGTAATTGTTGTTGTCTTTACCATTGAAGTAAAGATTGTAGCAGTGTGTAATGTAGCATTGTATAATGTCTTGAATGTGTGAGTGCACTGAATGAATTAGATGAATGTTAGGTTGCACAGAATATGCTTTAGATGGCCTGAATGTGGCCGAAAAGAAACCAGGAAACAGAGGAAACTCTGTCAACATCAGTTTCTAGCAAGTTGACTGACCAGAAACGGGTTAACCTGTGAGCCCGCAAGCTTAACCCGTTACGGGCGCGGGTTGAAGAAATGACCACCCGTGAAGAATATCGACCCGCAGGTTTTGGCCCGTGTTAACCCGAACCCGTGTAACCCGTAACAAGCCAACCCCGACCCGCCCGTTTGTCAGCTCTAGATGGTACAGTTGGAATTTTTATGGGCTTCTCACAAAATTATGTTTAGATGTAGCTAATGCATGTCTAGTGAAAGTTAATTTTTTGTCTTGTTTAAGGTTTGTTCAAGGGGTAATCTATGCATAGTCACTCCAGGTCCACGTATGTATAAATTATGATTAAACTAGAGGATGAAAAGCAAACGGAGAATTTTGGTCAGAATTCTGGACTTTATTGTTGTGTTCAAAGATCTTTCGTTTTTCGAACAATAATTTAACTTTTCCAATTAAATGGCGAGTACAGTTAGGTTAACGAATTATGTCTTCAGGATTTAATGAAACCCTAACACGATAATCGAATTAAAGGATAATACTTCCTAACCCGACCAAGAACACATTATTGAAAGTTTATGATAATGCTACTAAAAGAGAAGAAAGCAATAATTTTGATGTGTTTTCAAGAGAAACAATCAAGGGTTTCATGTCCTATTGGAGATGTCTCTACATCCACCTTCAAGAGGCATCAATGGAGGCTATTTGCAGAAATGTGTTTATTCAATTTTTAACTAATTTGAAATAGGGGACGCATGTCGTAGCGGCAAACAAAAATGCATTTGTTGAAAATATTCAACAAGGTTGTATATTGTTTAATCATATTTTAATGACTAGCTTAAAGTTAATGCTATAAATGGTTGAAAGCTAACATGACACTCCACTCGCTTGGCATGTCATATGAGGTGTCCAATTTAGTCATGAGGTGTCTTCCAACTCATGATGGAAAGGTTAGAGTGACATGTGACAAGCATGACTATGACTCATTTCTAGCTTCAGAGTTGTTTTAAAAAGAAAACTCGCTTTCATCTATCCATCATCAAGAATATGAGGAAACAAAAGTTGATAATAAGTCACGAAAGCTAGAGTGTCGTGTTTTATTTTTAATTCCTCGTTTTCAATCTGTTTTAGTACGAACCATATGTAATGTTCTTGCTATGTATGGTGTTGTTTATGCGTGTTGTAAAGCATGTTAGTATTAAGTAAAATTTCTGATTTAAGCATATAATTATTTTTATATGATGTTTATTTTTAAAGCATGAAGCTTAAGGAGCTGAAATTCCAACATTTAACTTCCATCTCACCTAATATTACATGTTCTTCAACTAGGAAAACTACACGCTGATGAAACAGTCATTAGAATCAGTTTTTTCTCATACAACAAATGTATTTTGTTGCATAATAGGATCTTAATTAGTTTTCGTCACGTTCCAGTCGTTCAAGTTATGGTGAAGTTGGCTTACAACAAAAGTTTTGGACGTCAAAGTGTATTTTGAATTTTTAGTTTCAAATTTGTAACTTGTAAAGAATTTTTGGCTCATTACTCTACTAAGTATTCCAACATGATGCTTTGAGTATATGTGAATTTTTTTTAATGAGAATGACGTATTATGATGGTTTGTTTGATTCATTCAGAAATTATGAATACGAATCTGCCTAAAGGTGATTTATCTTTATGAAATATGATGTGAATCAAGTCTCATATGGGTGATTAGCCTTTCATATGAAATCTCTTAAACTTATTAGGTCACATGTATGTCATTTTTCGTCCCAAAGGCGATTTACAATGATATCGAGTCTTGTTTTGAGTTTAATATTGTTAGAGCATAACTCGGTTGAAACCACCAAGCGTTGGTATGTCAAGTTTGGTTGTCATATTTTAGTATCAAAACTCATCTAGAGTCGCTTGATTAAATACTAGAGTCAACTTCGTTTAGGTTAGACTAGCAAGTCTAAGAATGTTGAGACGTACAAGTATTACTCCGAAGACTTGAAGAATGAGAAGAAGTAACGAATACAACGAAGACATCATCCTTCCACTTGATGTTAGTAATATTGACTTGATCTTGTTTCCGTTCCTAATGTATTTTTCAAGTCGTGCTATATTGATAACATAACATGCCAAGCTATATATATTGTATATAATACTCTAGTGACGAGACTTGGTCATAATAGTATGATCAAAGTATCAAGGAAACATATTACGAAGTATAAATGCTTATCTTTTGGAACTTCGTAAATACGACATCGACATAATCTATTGTATATAGTTATTTGATTACGTGTGCATTATATAGGAATGATTTCACCCTAGGAAACAATGTTTTATAACATTTGTTTAAAGGAAGTACATATATGAACTTATTTCAAAATCGAAAGGAAATCATGAATGGTCAGGTTCTTTATTGAATATCTTTTGAATGACCAATATAAGATGACAAGGTAGAACCTATCTTAACTTGTTAAGATTTATGGTATAACCGATCATTGCCTATATAATGTAGCTAGTTATAATCAGTCATGAGCTACATTGGAAATCAAGGTATAACCGGTCATAAGCTATATTGGAACGCAAGTTGTAACCGGTCACAAGTTACTTTCGGATCCAAGGTATAACCGGTCAGAAGATGAATTGGGAAGTTAATTGTAATCGATCACAAGGTACCTTTGGGAAACAAGGTGTAACCGATCACAGGATAACTCAGGAAGTAAGGTGTAACCGATCACAAGCTACCTCTAGGAAGCAAGGTGTAACCGGTTACAACCTGGTTTGGGAAACATGGTATAACCGATCACAACTTACATTGTGAGGTTGGTACTACCGATCCCAAGACGCAAAACCGAGTTTCCAATATTCACATATCTCTGTATGTTTTGTGTGAAGCTTGGGGTTAGGGTTTGCTAAGAAACTTCTAGATGTCGACATTATTTGAACATGTACGTAACTCTTATCATTTATTGTTCAAAGATATTCCTTGATACTCAAGGTTCTCCCATGTCCGAAAAAGTGAAAAGCATTTAATTATGATTTTCATCATATATGTTTTAATTACCATCAATTAAAGTATATCCTCTGGAAAATATTATTAGTTAATGTGCTAGACTAATAATAGAAGTTTTCTATGAGAGTTTTCGGAAAATATAGTTTGGCATTTAATTGGAAATAGGAAAACCAAAATTAGGTACTTTAATGATAATATCTTGAGAATATTTTCAGTTTTGGAATTTCCTTGTTGTCCAAATAGTGTAGAACGTGTAGGATGAAAGCAAAACGGAGTTTGCAAAGATGCGAAAAAAGTTTAAGTACGGAAATCAGAATGTAAACGTGAACAGAAATTTAAAAGAATTGGTTTTGATAAACTGATAATATTAATATGAATCAATGTGTCCTTCTGAAACATAGATGGCCTTTATATATGGGCTCACATAACCGACTAGAAATCTAAATAAAGGAGTTTACCAAAAACTAGAACACATAAACAAAGACTAGAAGATATAAAAAGGAATACTCAAACTCGGAAATACGTAAAAGAGAAGTAATAGATAAGTTGTGTCTGTTGTTGATAAGGGATGTCCTGCATCAGTCCCCACCTTCTTGAATAGAACTCGTCTCTGAGTTGAAAATAGTAAGCAGAAGATCATTATCACCATGAAAGGTGAATATCTCTTGAACATTGAACACATTAGAGATGTTCCAGTCTTTAGGTAGATCAATGACATATGCATTGTCACGGATTTTCTTCAAAACTTTAAAAGGACCATACTTCTTCATCTTAGTCTTATTACAAGTACCAACTGGAAACTTTTCTTTACGTAGATGAATCATGACCAACTCTCCTTCTTTAAATGTCTTTAATCTATTATGCTTGTCTGCAGCATCCTTTTACTTAGCATTAGATTCTTCAAGTTTAGCCTTAACTTCATGATGTAGTTGAGAAGCTTGCTCTAACAGATTATCAACTTTGACATTTGAAGTATGTAACTTAGGAAGTACAACTAAGTCTAATACATGATTACCTTAGAGTAAACAATTTCGAATGGAGTTTTACATGTGGATCTGTTTACTGAAGTGTTGAATGCAAACTCCATATGAGGTAGTAAAGTATCCCATTGCTTATTGTTATCCATGCATTTAGCTCTAATCAGGTTACCCAAAGATTTGTTTACGACTTCAGTCTGTCCATCAGTTTGTGGATGAGAAGTAGTACTAAACTGTAATGTAGTACCCAAACGTATCCATAATGTCTTCCAAAAATAGCTCAGAAATTTTGTATCCCTATCAGAAGTAATGGACTTTGGAATGCCATGCAAACGAACTATCTCTTTAAAGAACAGAGATGCAATACTGGAAGCATCAGTAGACTTTTTTACAGGCAATAAAATGTGTCGTTTTGGAGAATCAGTCTAATACAACCATTACAGAATCATTCCCTCTTGTTGTACGGGGTAGACCAAGAATAAAGTTCATGTTGATATCAACCCATAGAGCTTCTGGTACCGGCAAAGGAGTATAAAGTCCAGTATTCTGAATTGTACCCTTAGCTTGCTGACAAACCATGCATTTCATAACATATCTCTGCACATCACGTTTGTGAGAAGGCCAAAAATATATTTCTTCAAGAAGTGCAATAGTTTTATCTCTTCCAAAATGACCACCAAGACCACTTCCATGCAGTTCACGGATTAAATGCAGACGTAAAGAACCATTAGGAATGCAAATACAAATACCTTTAAATAAGAAACCATCTTGGATGAGAAAATCATTAACTCCATGAGCTGAAGAGCTGCATTGTTCTCATAGTTGTTTGAAATCTGCATCGTCAGCATAGATATCTTTAATGTAATCAAAAGCAAAACTTTCATTACAAATAGTAGCTAAAAGATGACTTCTTCTGCTTAAAGCGTCTTCAACTTGATTCAATTTTCCACTCTTGTGTTTAATGGAAAAAGTATGCTTGTTAATTGTTGACAGCCATATATCATGCATACGATTGACTTTAGCTGAAGTCTGAAGATACTTGAGAGCATGATTATCAGTGTTAATGACAAACTCACGATGAACCAAGTAAGTATGCCATTGTTTGAGTGCTTGTACAAGATCAAGTAACTCCAACTCATATGTAGACCACTTCTTTTGAGTATCATAATTTTTTTATGATAAGAAATTGGATGTCCATCTTGAGATAAAACTGCTCTAATTCCAATAATAGAAGCATCACAATCCACTTGAAATGGTTTGGTAAAGTCAGACATGACCAGTATAGGAGTTGTACATAACTTTTCTTTAAGTGTATTAAAACTTCTATCAGCTTCTTCAATCCAAGTAAACGTTTCTCTTTTCAAGAAATCAGTAAGAGGAGCTGAAGTGGTGCTGAAATTCTTCATAAAACGTCTATAGAAAGAAGCTAAACCATGGAAACTTCTTACCTCTTTGATAGAAGTAGGAACATGACATTCCACAGTAGCTTTGACTTTAGAAGGATCAACATGAATACCCTTAGAAGAGATGACATAACCCAAAAATGTGACTTCGGGTGACATAAATGTGCATTTCTTCATATTGACAAATAAAGAATGAGTAGATAGCACCTGAAAAACTTGAGAAAGATGACTCAGATGTTCCTTGGTAGAGTGACTAAAAATCAAGATGTCATCAAAGTAGACAATGTCAAATTTACTCAGAAAGGGTTGTAAAACTTGATTCATGAGTCTCATAAAAGTACTTGGTGCATTAGATAACCCAAATGACATAACAAGCCATTCATATAACCCTTCTCTTGTATTGAAAGCAGTCTTCCATTCATCTCCTTCCCTGATTCTAATTTGATGATATCCACTCCTAAGATCAAGTTTAGTGAAAATAATTGATCCAGAAAACAAATAAATCATGTCTTCAAGTCTAGGAATAGGAAATCTATATGGAATGGTGATGCGGTTCAAGGCTCTACAGTCTATACACATTCTCCAACCATTATCTTTATTAGGTACTAAAAATGTTGGACAAGCACAAGGGTTGTTGTTAGGTCGAATCAAACCTTTAGCTAGTAAATCATTAACTTGACCTTGTAAAATTTCATTTTCTGTAGGACTTAACCTATAATGAGCTTGATTAGGAAGTGAAGCTCCAGGAATGAAGTCAATGCAATGTTGTATATCTCTCAAAGGTGGTAAAATCACAGGCAATTCCTCAGGAAATAACTCAGAATATTTGGATAATAAAGGTTATACCTGAATAGAAACTACTACCATTGGCTTGTTGTCTTCATGAGAACTCAAAGTATGAGTTGAGTGTAAGCATTGTGATATTGTAGCCACCAAAGCACTTGTCTTGTCATCACTATGTTCCTTGAACACAGAAGAAGACTTAGAAGGATGAAGAACTTTCTTTTTCCCATCTTTATAGAATGTGTATGTGTTTTCAAAACAATCATGTACTGCACGTACATCATATTGCCATGGTCTTCCAAGAAGAAGATGTGTTGCATTCATATCTATCACATCACATAAAACTGAGTCTTCAAAACCCACAAAAGAGAACGTTATTACACATTGATGTGTAATACGTTGAGTAGAAGAACTTGTTACCCAACCTATAGAATAAGGATTAGGATGCGGCGAAACAGGTAATCCTAATTTATCCACCACCATTGAAGAGATGAAATTATCAACACTACCACTGTCAATAATCATGTCACAAGCCTTGCCTCCAATAAAATACTTTGTTTTAAATATGTTATGTCTTTGAGAATAACAAGGTTGATTAAGTAAAAGTGGACGGATCATGCCCACCAAATGGTCACCATAAACCTTATGTAAGTCAGGACAATCCTCATCCTTAATATCTTCATCCTCGAATTCTTCTGTCCCCTTGGATTCATGTTGTACAAAATTATCTCCAATAAAACCATTGAATCTGCGACAATCAGAAGAAGAATGACAAGATTGATTACACTTATTGCACTTATCCCCTCTAAATTTGGAGTACATATTTGTTGGTTTAGAAAGTGGAGGAAATTGTTGTTGGTTCATATTAGAAAACCTGATGCCTTGAGATTTTGATTGTTGTTGTTGAATAGAAGAATTCTCAGCAAGATTTGGTAAGATGGGTGAAGAATTTTTAGGTAGTGGTGTTTGGGAAAACGAAAAATTTAATGGTGGTGGCAGCTGACGTTGAGGTGGAGGTGTAAATTCTTCTGGATAACTATAACTTGGAGAAGAAGAATAGTACGGATCCTGATAACTACGACCTGAGAATTGTTGTATCGTATAAGTGTTATTGTAACGAGGCTGACGAGGTTGAGGAGCTTTAGAAGAACGAGAAATACGTTTCTCAATCTTGATAGCTTGTTGAATAGCCTCAACCATTGTAAAAGCAGACTGAGTCATACTATTTTGAATCAATTTATTCAACCCTCAATGAAACGCGCTACCAATTGTTCCTCTAATTCTTGAATTTGATTACGAGCAACTAAATTATAAAACTCAGCAACATATTCTTCAACAGAACGAGCTCTCTGCTGACAGTTTTGCAGCTTAACAAAGAGTTGTTGTCTAAAATCCTGAGGTAAAAATTTATCTCGTATCAACTTGCGCATGCGTGTCCATGTACGAACTGGAGGTTTATGATAATTAACTCTATCTTCACAAATATTTTCCCACCAAGCAGCAGCTCCACCCTTGAGTTTATAAGCCACTAATTTAACTTTTGTATCGTCTGGTATATACATGAATTCAAAGAAAGCTTCAAATTCGTAAAGCCAATCCAGTAATTCTTCTATTTTGAAACTTCCATTAAAAGTAGGAATGTCGGCCTTCAACTTGTACTCTGGTAAGGAACCATATGGTGTATGTCTTGAAAGAATACGTCTATCTTCAGTCCACTGCCTGTGTTGATCATCTTCTCTATCATCTTCATCGTCACTGTCATCGTGTAAAACTAGATGTTATTTTTTTGGATTGAGAGCATAAACTTCATGTTTCTTTGGTTTGTACCCAGGAATACCAGTAGTATAAACAACACCATGAGGTATAGAAGTTGATTCTCCTAGCTTGACAGAGGACTCTATTTCCTTTGTAGAAGGTTCAATAGTCTCATTTGGTTGGATACGTAAAAACTCCATAATCGAAGCCAATTGTGCAAGTACAGTTTCCAACTTAGCTAATCTGTCGTTAAAGTCTTTATGCAAAGTTTTAACATCAGAAGATAACTTAGCAAGCTGTGATTCGGTTGTATCAGCCATGAAACAAAAAACTAGGGTTCTGAAAGAAATTCTTTGTTGGATTTTTTTTTGAATAGGTTTGCGGAAGCGAAAACAAGATCAAAGAAAAGATAAAAATCCAATTTACTATCGAATGATACCAACTAGGGTAGAATAACGTGTATGATGAAAGCAAAACGGAGTTTGTAAAGATGCGAAAAGAGTTTAAGTACGGAAATCAGAATGTAAACGTGAACAGAAAGTTAAAAGAATTGGTTTTGATAAACTGATAATAATAATAATATGAATCAATGCGTCCTTCTGAAACAGATATGGCCTTTATATATAGGCTCACATAACCGACTAGAAATCTTAATAAAGGAGTTTAACAAAAAAATAGAATACCTAAACAAAGACTAGAAGATATAAAAAGGAATACTCAAACTAGGAAATACGTAAAAGAGAAGTAATAGCTAAGTTGTGTCTGCTATTGATAAGGGATGTCCTCCATCACCAAAAAACCTTGGTGTATAAATACTTGAGTTTGCATTTCTTGCCAACTATCCTAACAGCCAGACAAACTTCATTCTTGTTGTTTTTGGTGGAGCCGTCTATTTGGAGAGGAAAGTCCTAATTCGGTGAAATCTCTTACGACCGCTCGTTTAAAGACTTCTGTGGGATCAAGAAGCTCTACGAGCTAGTATCGTTGGTGGGAAACTAGATAATTGCATTGTTATTGTAGGTTTTGATAATCTTCTCTTCTTATATAATTTTCACTCAAAATAGATCAAAGTGTTGACGGGATTTTTAGAACCATTTTCGGGTCTAAAGACATCTTGTGATAATCCATTGTTAACAGACTCTGTTATGTGCGTGATTGATCACAAGAGGATTCTAGTGTTGTCGTGCAGGTTATTGAAGGCAATAAAAGATTTGAAGACGAAGAAGAATTCTTATTAGTTTTCGTATATTCTGGATTTAGTGCACAGACCTTGATCGGCTGGGATCCAACAAGAATCAATTTATCTTTGATAGACTTGATTGATTAGTTGTGTGAGATCGACAACGATTTATAGTTTCTCTTTGAGATCTATATTGATTGATTGCAAATCTATTGTTTGGTTATTTCGGTAATAAAAGGATAGATTGATCTAACCAGACAAAGGAGTTTATTAGATTAAGCAGAAGATCCTTTGTTAACAACTCAAAAATCTTATAGCAAGATTGATTAGAGTGGTTACCAAACATATTCTTCCTTTGTTGTTTGGAATACGATCCAAAGGACTTGTTATTCACGTGGGTGACTCTAAAAGTCGAAGGTGCAGGGATACTGAAGAAACTAATTAGCTAGTGGTAGTCTGTTTGGTCTCAACTATACGAATTTGGTATTATATTTTGTATAGTGGCTTAATTTTGAGAGTATTCAAAACTGGACTAGGTCCCTGGGTTTTTCTATATTTACGTTTTTCTCGTTAACAAAATTTTGTTATGTTATTTACTTTGTTTTCAGCATTATGATTGTTATTATAATTAAGTAAATTACATTCGTACGTTAATTCTGTAACACTTGATATTGATCCTATAGAGTTTCGGTTTAATATCATACATATTATCAGGTGCACACTTTATTATCGTATTGTCTCAATCTTGTATCCATAGTCAATCACACAAGTGATCTTGTTGTTGCATTGTCTCGATCTCGTATCCATAGAAGATCACATGAAGTGTGAACCGAATTTGTTGTATTGCCGCTACTCTGTCCATAGACGATCACATTCGGTAAAGGACTTACAGGTGGATAATTAAAATATTGTGGTGTATATGGGTACCCTCGTATTTTCAAATATGTGTATGTTTTGCTTATTGACATGTTATTAATTTGGGTTGTGTCAATAGTTGTATAAAGTGATAATCATGTTTTGTTACTTGTTCAGTGAATATGAAAATCAATGGGAATGTGATGATTGTGGCCTTGTCATCATGTTTATTCTTGTAAGGTATATATGCTCATAAAGTAATCTCTGGTATGAGATGGTGGATCTTAATTTGATATTATTAAAGTATTGAAGTTCTTGGTCTCATTCGAGTACAAGCACAATGCTTAATTCGAGAAATGCGATGGGGATATCACTAAGGAGATCATACAGTTTCGGTAAGCCAATTAAGTTATAAAGGTATTCTGGTTTCTTGGCAGAAGGCTAATCCAAATAAAGTTTTCAAGTGAGATTTTTTTGGCATAAGTTTAGACAAATAAAGAGAAACTTGGTTTTGGCCTAAGGTTAAGCAAATTGAAAAATATTTTACTCCAACATAATGTACCGTCTAGTTTTTGATTACAGAAATGGCCTGCACATCTTAAATGTGACTTGTAGGGTGGTGGTGGTGGTGTGTGGGAGAGAGGCATAAATGACAGTTTCAGACTCACGTGAACATATGGCATAGAAGAAAGACTCATATTCATTGCATGTCTGACAATTATAGATGAGAGTTCTTGTTTAAGAGAAAATATAACTTGGTTCCTGCAATACCAAATTGGACACATAGTAGAGAAATGAGGTTAAGAAAATCACGAGTATCATTGTTACTAAAGACTTGATATTTTTATCTCAATTAACTCGCGTACACGAACTGAATCGGTTAGTTCGCGAATTAGTCGATTTTGAGATAGTACTGGACACCATTTAATTCAAAGGAATACAAACTGTTTGACGGTTATAGAACTAGTTAATTTTGAATGTTTCTTGTACACCTTTTGTGTCCAAGTACACAAACTGTTTTGACAGTTTCGCGAACTTGCCAAATCAAAAGGTTCTCGAGTTACGAGACGATTTTGAGTTTAGAAATTGTTTTGACAGTTCACTAATTGATTCGGTCTTGTGATCATTAATATAATTATGCTTGTCAACTCCAGAACCACTTAGCCATGTCTCTCTAGCAAACCACTCGGTGTATTATTGTTGCGCATGTTTTCTTTGCAATCCAAAGCAAACTTCTCATTTACTTTCATGCACAATCTATATGGATAATTTTAGCTTGCTTGAATACAAAACAATTTATAAATATGGAAACTAGTTCATGAACCTACTTTGTTAGCATTGTTCATCAATATAAATAGAGGACTTCATGTACTTTCGCGTCCTATTTGCAGACTAGAGTCATCCTATAGAAACCTAGGTTTTCTCTGGAGAAACTGTATTGGGTTACGACTTTAAAATACTTCACAAAGGATTCCTAAATCCATGTCGGGCTATCTTTTACATGATAGTTCTTGTTATCCGGATCTTGTTCTTATTGATCTTACAAGTTTTTGAAACTTTATATCAAGAACTTGATAGATAATCACAAAGTAATCTTCATCTCAGACTTTGTGCACAAGATAGATATCTTAGTCACCTCTAGTTTGATTTGTTTAGATTATTCTTGTGAGGCAGAATTGATTAGGCATATCTATAACTTTTGAAGAGAATAAGTTTAACTTAATCTTGGGTTTGCTTAATATCCTTTTTTCTTGAAGATCCCTCATAGCATATAGATTTTCATACGTTGATTGAATATATTTCCGAAGGAAATCAAACAAGATTTCCGTTAGAGGCAAAATAGTCATAAAAGTCTTCACTTAGGTTGAAGCAACTCATAGGCCTGTAAAGGACGTCAGCTAGGAAAATCATGTTGTGTAGGGTCTTGCGAGACCCAAGAGACGTAAAGGAAATTGAATCTAAATTTCTCATAGAGTTGATTTGGTCTCAACTACATTCCAGGATGAAGTCTGATAGTAGGCTAGTGTCAGTAACGGCTTAATACAACGTGGTACTCAAGTTCTGGACTAGGTCGCGGAGTTTTTCTGCTTTGCAGTTTTCCTCGTTAACCAAATTTTTAGTGTCTTGTGTTATTTCTTTTCCAGATTATATTGTTTATATTTATAATAAAAGTAGTATGTTAAAATGACCTAGATAGTTTTTAAGCCTAAAAGATTGTATAGAACCTACAATATTTATTCATGCGAATTTATATCTTGAAATAACATTACAAGACATGTTCTTGTTGGATTTCGGTTCATATTACTGAAAAAGTGGGGGAACAAAAACCACACCCAATATTTCGCTTAGCAATCTGTATGGACAAACTCTAATATACTTTCTAGAGAATCAACTAGGCAATCAGACTAAATCTAGATAAAAAGTATATCAAAGAGTTTATATCTCTATCTCTCGAGTTGATATATACTCAAGCAAATAGAAATCTGCGAGACTTTATCAAATACTAGAGAGATAACTTGGATGGTACCAAAGACCAATATCCAAGTGTCAATCAATTTAAATCAACAACCAAAAGGTCGAATACTCTAATTGATTGAACAACGGACAACCTGTGATATTTCAATTATATAACAAAATATGATGCGGAAAAGAAATAACACAGACACCAGAATTTTGTTAACGAGGAAACCGCAAATGCAGAAAAACCCCGGGACTTAGTCCAGTTTGAACACACACTGTATTAAGCCGCTACAGACACTAGACTACTCCAAATTAACTTCAGTCTGGACTATAGTTGAACCCCAATATATCTCACACTGATCCAAGCTACAGTTATGTTCCTACGTCTCTGATCCCAGCAGGATGCTACGTACTTGATTCCCTTAGCTGATCTCACCCACAACTAAGAGTTGCTACGGCCCAAAGTCGAAGACTTTATTAAACAAATCTGTATCACACAGAAAAGTCTACGGTAATATATAAATCTGTATCCCACGAATATACCTACGAGTTTTGTTCCGTCTTGTGATAAATCAAGGTGAACAGGAACCAATTGATAAACCGGACTTATATTCCCGAAGAACAGCCTAGTATTATCAATCACCCCACAATAATATTAATCGACGCTGCGAAAAAAGATATTGCGGAATCACAAACGATGAGACGAAATGTTTGTGATTTCTTTTATATCTTTCCTATCAGAGATATCAATCTCAAGCCAATTATTACAATTGTACTCGTACGATAAAAACAGCAAGATCAGATCACACAACTACAAGAAAGTAGTATCGGTCTGGCTTCACAATCCCAATGAAGTCTTTAAGTCGTTAACCTGGTTTAGAAGAAGAAACCAAAGGTTAAAGGAGAATCGACTCTAGCTTAGCAAAACTAGTATCGCACAGAAGGTGTGGGGATTAGGTTTCCCAGTTGCTAAAGTTCTCCCTTATATAGTCTTTCAAATCAGGGTTTGCAATCAGTGTTAGCTTAATAACAAAGCATTCAATATTCACCGTTAGATGAAAACCTGATTAGATTCAAGCTAATATCTTTCAACCGTTAGATCGAAAACTAGCTTGTTATACACAAATGAAATGCATGTTTCTAGGCTTGTGTAACTTTACCCAAACTTGTACATTTGTTGGTTCAACAATAGCTAACCAAATGGTTAGCCATATGATCACTTTCATATCAACCATATTCTTCTTCACCATAACTAGTTCAAGTGACTCAAATGAACTAGTTAGAGAGTTGTTCAATTGCAAGGAAATCTTATGTAACTACACAAGACACAATCAAAGCAAAAACTATTTGATTCACTCGAATCAGTTCATGAACTATATAGCCACGGTTTGCAATTTGCATTCCTTAGTTTATATAAGAATAAGTTCACAAACATTGTTTTTATATATAACCTACTCAAGTTCGCGGACTGGGTTCGCGGACTTAAGTTCCCGGACGGAGTTCACAAACTCCAGCAGAATTTCTCGGGTCGAGAACTTCCGCCAGTTCGCGGACTTGGCTCACGCCACCATTCCGGTTCTCTTGATCAACAAAGTTCGTAAACTTCGGTTCAAGGAAGAAGGACTTATACATATATGTGTTTCCACAAAAATGCTTATATCCTCCAATAGTTATATATTTGGCTAAATTTAAATAATCGACCACTTCAACCTAAACTCTCATTTCAATCATTGAAACATTCTTAGAGGTTGTTGATATTCTATAGTTGTTATTCACAAACTATTTTTCGTCAAAGTAAGCAATTTTCAAAGTGATTGAAACTTGTCATGACTTTCGTCACTAGGTAAAGATGAAATTGGCTAAAGCGAAAGCTTACCAACACATATTTCGAGAAATAGATAGGCGAGATAAACGCGGCTCGAAATAGCAAATGTGTATAATCTAAGTCTATATAGCAAAACGACTTTTGTCTCAAGATAGGAGATAAATAGACTTTTGAGTGATAGATAAGTTCAAGTCTCCACATACGCTTTAGTCGATGAAGATCCACTGGTTCCTTGAGTAGTCCTTCGTCTTGTATGATGATTTCCATGGAGATCTTGAGCTCAACTACACTTTCTATCCTAGTCCAAGACCTTAGCTATAGTAGACTAGAAATTAAGACTTATATTTTTGATCATAACATTGACAAACATTCTTGAGATAGCAACGCATGCGAGTTCGACCGAGCAATGCTCTAACAATTACAGTTCGAGTACATACTAGGTTATTGCTTGTATATTGATTTTTGAGACCGTCCAAGTTAAACTAGTCTTCATATCGGGTATCATATCTTTACCGTTGATCCGTGCTACTGATTGTGACAAGTTTTTCCATACAAGTTTTCGAATTAAAATTTGGTGGTGTACTTGGTACCCCCATATTTTTTTAATTAGTATTAGAGAAGGAAAATATTAGGAAGATGTAATTGTCTGTGTTTGAAGCATTCAAACCTGTAACATAACGTACAAAAGATGGTTTTCTCAGGATTTAATTATGCCTAGTGCTTAGGTCTTACCACCGAGGATAATTATGATTCCTTAATTCTTAAAATTCCTTTGAAATCAAAGGTAATGAGCCAACACTAGTTTCCACTGAGGAAAATCATTTTGCTTTACATTCTGATAAAACTAATTCTGAATTAGAAGAGGTACCTCTAAGAAATTTTAAGACATCTACGAGATCTTGGATTCCTAAGCTTCTTGAACAAAATTCTTCTGTAAGAAGTATGAGCAATGTGTTGATGATCTCAATAAATCTCTTGACAGAGAAAACTTTCTTTGTAAAAATCTTGAATCTTGCTCGCTTAAGATCAACGATCTTGTTCAAGAGTTGATAGAATCCAGGGAGATTGTTCGCCCCCCTAAGCAAAATATTGCAAAGGAAGTTACGCGAGAAAGACATTTAGAAGATAATTATTCCTAAATATTGGATATGAAAAGGCGAGGGTACCCAAATATACCTCAAGCTAAAAAAAATTCCACCTAAGTCCTTTCTCCGAAAGTGATTGTCTATGGACTGAGTCGAGACAAAACAACTAATTGGTTCACACTTCGTGTGATTGTCTATGGATACGAGATCAAGACAATACAACAATAGAAGTATGTTTACTTGATAAGAGGTTCGGACTTAACCAAACACAATAGGATTACTATCAAGTAAATAGGAATTAATGTTTGTGTAATTTACTTAAAATTATAATAACAAACAATTATAATTGCGGAAAATAAAAGTAAATGACACAACAAGATTATGTTAACGAGGAAACCGCAAATGCAGAAAAACCCCGGGACCTTGTCCAGAATTGAATACTCTCAGGATTAAGCCGCTATACAAAATCAAACCAACTTCGTATAGTTGAGACCAACCAACTAAACCTATAGTTCACCTAGTCCCGTCTGTATTCCCACGCCTCTGACCTGTAATAAGTCACGTGCTTGGAACAATTCCTTTGGTTCGTAATCCAAACAGTAAAGAAACAACAAATCTGTTTAGTAAAAACTCTTTTCAACCGAATGATATGAGTTCGACAAAGGCTCTTCTGTTTATCTCAATAAACTCCTTCGTCGGGTTCTTAGATCTATCTTATTATCAACTACCAAAGTAATTGTTAAGATTTTGCAATCAATACTTTTAATCACCAAGAATTGTATTGATGCCGATCTACACAACTAATCAATCTAATCTACCACAAGGATAAACCGATTATAGTTGGATCCTCTTTTACCGAAACAAGTATTGTGCACACCAAAGATTATGACCCCCAAACCATAAATCTTCAATATCTTCTTTGTCTTCAAATATTCTTAGATCTTCAGTAAACGCCTGCATACAACAACTTGAATCTCTTGTGATCAATCACGCACAGAACGGAGTCTGTTAACAATGGATCATCACAAGACGTCTTTAGATCTACGAACAGTCTAAAGATACCTGTCGAAACTTCGATCTAGTTTGAGTGAATCTTATATCAGAAGAGAAGATTCTCAAGCATAAATAAACTAGGTGCAATCAAAGTTCAACCACCGTTAGTAAATCAAATCAATCGAAAACACAAGATAAACCGTAATTATTTAATTTCCCACCAACGGTACTAATAGAGCCTCTCAATCCCAAAGAAGACTTTAAACTGAGCGGCGGTAAGAGATTTCGCCTAATTAGGTTACTCTCCTCTCCGAATAGGCGGCTTCACCAGTAACAACACAACTGGGGAAGTTTGCTGTCACAAAGGATTAGTTTGCCCGAAATGCAAACTTCAAGTATTTATAGACCAAAGAAGTTTGGACACCAAGGAATTTCCAAAACCGAAAATATTCTCAAAATATGCAATATATTCCAAATTCGGTTTTCATAATTCCTGGAAATGCTTTATCCAAAATATTGACCGAAAATCTTTTTGGAAAATCTCCAACTAGTAAATGCACATTACTAATTCTCATTTTCCTAAAATAAAATTAAAAACCTTAAATAAAAGATTCTTAACTTATTTATGTTTCGTTCCTGGGATTTTGTTCCTTTAGCTATTAAGGAATAACTTTGAACAAAAGATAAGCGTTACTGCACATGTTCAAAGTATGTCGACATCCTTACTTTGTAAGTCCTCTTTCATACTTACAATCTTGAAAGCGATTTGCCACACTTCCAAACAAGTTTAGAATTGGTTCATTTGGCTTTCAAGAACACTCAATCACCAATCATGGGTTTAACGGTTCTACCAAAACAAGTTTCTGTTCTACCTCCATGTGAGTATTGTGCATAGTTACACTAGCTTTCCAAAATTCGGTTGACTAGGTACTAGGATCGGTTCCCCACATATATATGGTATTTAACTTGAATGTGTTGCACATGTCCATAGGATCGGTTCCCCTTTGCCTAAAAACGTGTTGCACATGTCCATAGGATCGGTTCCCCTTTCTGCTAAAACATGTTGCACCTCATATAAGGATCGATTCCTCTTTGTGATAGGTTGCACCTCTTACTAGGATCGGTTCCCCTTTACCCAGAGTCGGTCTTACCATTAACACAAAATCGATCATACCATCTCAGGTGATTACTTAAGATCTCTTTCACTAATAAAAGTCATACCAATACATAAGTCAGGCCTTTGTGAATAGTTTTACCAAGAACACAAACAAGTCATGAGCGGTTATACTAATCACACATATTGGTAGTTCAAAAGATATGCAATGAATAACAATACCAATAACGCATGGCGATTTCCTTTTCGATTCACAAAACAAGTTCATGAATTTACTTCCTTAAAACACATGTAAAACATTATTTCCTAGGATGAAATCCTCACCTCATACCCATACATAATCACAATAGCATTTAAACGATTATGTCGATGTCTTATCTACGAAGTTTAATGGTTAAGCAATAAACCTCGTATTATATTCCTTAATACTATGTCTAACTAGAGTGTTCATGCTTCGCAATTTTGTTTTCAATATGCACGACTTGAAAGATACGTTAGGGAATGAAATAATTCAAGTCAAATATCACTAACCTCAAGTGGAAGGATGATGTTGTCGTTGTAGCTTCTTACTTCTTCACTTCTTCAAGTCTTCGCAGTACTTGTAATGTCTCATATCCTAATACTTTCAAGCTAACCTATACGAAGTTGACTCTAGTACATAATCAAGCGACTCTTTAAATGAGTTTTGATTCACTAAAATATGACAACCAAACTTGACATACCAACGCTTGGTGGGTTCAACAGAGCCATGCTCTAACAATCTCCCCCTTTGTCAATTTTAGTGACAAAACTCTTACATCATATGTATAAACAAATTACAAGAATTCATTACACATACGCTTGATTCCCGAAGTCAACAACACAATAACCTACACTACATTCAATCCTTAAATGCCACTGTTGACATTATAATAACAAGGCTAATACTCCCCCTAAAGGTGAGATATGTAGATTTTCAATCCGCACGTCTTTGTCATTCGTATCATATGATATGCTACTCCCCCTTAGTCTATGCTTTTACTCTTTCGTTAGATAAACGTTTAAGCACCAATTTCCTTTTCCTTAGTGATACCAATCAATATAAATCGATGCCAGCATCACTTGTTTACTCCATATATTTCTCCCCCTCTTTGTCACAAAATGACAAAAAAACGAAAAAAATAAAGGACAAACCGAAAAGGATCTTACAAATCTCAAAATAGACTTGCAACCTATAGAGTTAAGCACGAGGGTTCCACACACCATTTTTGATAACCAATATCAAAACCCAAACTACAAAGTAATTTTGTTTTGATATGTTACCAAGGAAATAATTGCCCGAAGAAATTTTCCCAATTTAGTTTAGCAAATCAAAAATCAACTAAGAACTTTAGTTCCTTTGCTAAACCGATTGTACAAATACAATCACTTATTCGATAAGACCAAAATAAAGATAATCTATTTTTCTCATAAGGTTCTAATTATCCATATAACTTAGACCTTTAACTTTTAAACAAGACAAGTACTAGGTTAGTTAACTAGCATTTATTGTTAAGGCATTTGATTAGACTTGAATAACTGAAACCTCCACTTTGATAAGTCTAACTAAGATCAGAATTAACTTAGTTTCTCTTATCCGCAATCGAATTGGACTAAACAACTCATCCCGTAAACCTTTTCTTTCGTTAAGCCATAAATAATTCATACAAACCAAATAAATCAACTTGCATAATTATTCACCTCAACCGGAAACAATTGAAACAACATAGACAATAAAGCACCGCAATTGCACCGCAATTTTGTAAGCCTAAACAATTGATACCACACAATAAAGAAAGATAACAATAGTTTTTCTTAACCGGAACCAAATGAATCACACACACATCCATACACAAATAATGGAATAAAGCATCAATTGTACCGAAATTTTGTTAAGCAAAAGCAATAAAATATACGCAATAAAATCAGGATTTTGTTAAACAGGAAAACAATTAACTAACAAGATTGTTACCTCAAATTTCGCATCCTCTTCTCCAATATGTTTGCATCTTCTTCCAGGGAGAATTGATATCGAAATATCATTATGTTGTCATCCTTATGCAAAACAAAAGAATTACAACAACTAACATTTATCAGAGAAAGGTTGAAAGCCGGTTTTTAACTATTGCAAGCAAAAGTTGAAAACTCTGAAACACATATGCTTTTATGCTAAACCAAAACCGATTCAACATATTGTGACTTTTTCACATATTGTTTCTATCAGAACCCCTCATGATTCTTTGATAAAGCCTACCAACATGGGCTAGAACTTAATCCTGCTAAATCAAAAAGTCACCCAAACCATAAGGGTTCACAACATTATGAGATCGAATATCAAGGTTGTAAAACCGAAATCAAACATCCCATAAGCATACATAGAAATAAGATAAAGCATTAAAGCACAGGCTATGTAAATCAAAAATTATCACAAGAAATATTATAAATCAAATAATTTTATTCATAATAATAGTTTTATTCATAATAGACATAATATAATCATTGAAAGAAATCAAAAATTGATGTCTATTTTTCTGGAACAAGAGTTTAAACTTATTCATCCTTGTTATCCTCTATTTCCATGATTTCATCAAGGTTTTCTTCAAATATTTCAAGATTGGTGGAGTGAAAACTAATCATTTGAAGATCACGAAAGTCTCTATAAGATGCCCAGCAAACAGCATGAAAAATAATTTCCTTTTGAGCAACAGAGGATAATACCTTCAGGAGTTCTTTTCTTCCTATCAGTTCAAGAACTCCTTCACATAGGCTTGTAGCCCTTACTTTAGTAAGAGAGGGCATGATTTGATATGAGCACAAATCAGAACAGATTTAGAATCTTCCTTTATTAGAGGAATCCAAAACACTTTCCACTTCCTGGATACAGTATTCTCCCACAAATTCGCTGTAAGATCTCTTATTCTCAGTGAAAAGAGTTATATGAATTTTTCTAGTTAATAGATCATGAAACCTACAAGATTATATCAAATAACATATAGCATTCTTTAGGTATTTCATTATTGAAAACCATGAGGAACCTGAATAAGAATTCGGTTCTTATAAGATTTTAGTTACTTATAAAAACAAACTTTTATAAGGAGATTTTTCGGTAATATTTCTCAAAAGGAAATAACAGGAATTACCCATTTTAAACAAATTTCTATAACACAGGAGTGTTAGGGTACAGAGAAATTTGTTCTCATGTAACAGTGTATTACTTTTGAATGTTCTTCGTATTCCATATCTTGAAATATGATATGTCATCATAATTGAATAATGGTTCAGAGTAAGTTCCTTTTAAAGGATGAGAGACAAATTTTGCTTGTTTAAAATCATTTTTCTTATGCCCCTTTTTAAATGATTTTGGTATAAACAGGGTAGACCAGGAATCATCATAATAGTCCTTTACTCTGTTTGATGAGAGTCGAGGAACAAAGTTCATTTTTCCCAATTCCTTTGAAACAAAACGAAGAGCATTTTGCATTTTACGAATCTTTCACATCTTTTGAACGTGATTTTTACTACCACGAGAATAACAACATTTGATATTATGTGAGTTGTAATGTTTGATGTTACCTGTTTGTGCAAGATTGTTGAGTGTTCCTTTTTCTTTTTGTACTATTCTTGGCTTCGATCTTTTCTTTTCTTCATCACCTTTCTTCTTATGGTATGAGTGATCATCAACTATTTGTTTGTCCTTACAGGTTTCTTCACAACTGCGTTGAGCATCTTCTTTTGGAGAATCCTCTGTCTGAGTACACACGTATTTGAAAAACTTTATTTCATTGTTAGGAACAATTGTATCACTACCTTTATACCCTAAACCACGTTTGTATCCATGACTTCTTCCAGATTCCAACAATGAGCATATAAGTTGTTTGAGCTCGCATTAATTTTCTTTATCTTAGTGATTTCCTCTTTTAATGAATTATTTTCATCAAGAGTAGAGTTGAGAGTTTCCTCTAAACAATTTATGTTGGAAAGAAGACCTTTTTCTTTCTCCTTGAAGCACTCATGTTGAGAGTTCGATTTTACTTTAGAGTCATTGAGCTCTTTTTCCAGATCTTTTTCACAAGTTTCTACATGATGACGTTCAATATTCATCCTTCTTTCGTAGTCACAAACTTGTTGTGTAATTTCTTCTTTTAGCAATTTATGCTCTTCAAAGAGATTTTCAAGCTTTAATGTTAAATCTCGTTCTCTTTCAAGTGTTGAAAGAAGTTCATTAGAGCAGAAAAGGAATTATTTACTCAATTCCTTTAGTTCAGAAGTTTTTACACTTGGTCTTTCATTAGAGATCTCAAGAATAGAACTCAAAAATGTCTCGTTAGAGATATCATCAATTGAGTTATCTGAACTTGAAGAACAATCTCCTTTTGAGCACATATCTTGGGACACGTTAATTGAGCCTTTCTTTAGTTTTCTCTCTCGCTTAACCTTGCTTTGGCCCATATCTTATAGGTTGGATCGCACCAAACACATATTGTTAGATCTTTTCGTGTTTACCTACTCTGATACCAATTGAAAAGGCGAGGGTACCCAAATATACCTCAAGCTAAAAACTTTTCCACTTATAAGTCCTTTCTCCGAAAGTGATTGTCTATGGACTGAGTCGAGACATACAACTAATTGGTTCACACTTCGCGTGATCTTCTATGGATACGAGATCGAGACAATAGAACAACGAAGTATGTTTACTTGATAAGAGGTTCGGACTTAACCAAACACAATGGATTATTATCAAGTAAATAAGAATTAACATTTGTGTAATTTACTTTAAATTATAATAACAAACAATTATAATTACGGAAAATAAAAGTAAATGACACAGCAAGATTATGTTAACGAGGAAACCGCAAATGCAGAAAAACCCCGGGACCTTGTCCAAAATTGAATACTCTCAGGATTAAGCCGCTATACAAAATCAAACCAACTTCGTATATTTGAGACCAAGCAACTAAACCTATAGTTACCTAGTTCAGTCTGTATTCCCACGCCTCCGACCTGTAATAAGTCACGTACTTGGAACAATTCCTTTGGTTCGTATTCCAAACAGTAAAGGAATAACAAATTTGTTTGGTAACAACTCTTTTCAACCAAGTGATATGAGTTCGACAAAGGCTTTCTGTTTATCTCAATAAACTCCTTCGTCAGGTTCTTAGATCTATCTAATTATCAACTACCAAAGTAATTGCTAAGATTTTCCAATCAATACTTTTAATCACCAAGAATTGTATTGATGCCGATATACACAACTAATAAATCTAATCTACCACAAGGATAAACCGATTATAGTTGGATCCTCTTTTACCAAAACAAGTATTGTGCACACCAAAGATTATGAACCCCAAATCAGAAATGTTCAATATCTTATTTGTCTTCAAATCTTCTTAGATCTTCAATAAACGCCTGCACAAAACAACTTGAATCTCTTGTGATCAATCACGCACAGAACGGAGTCTGTTAACAATGGATTATCACAAGACGTCTTTAGATCTACAAACAGTCTAAAGATCCCTGTCGAAACTTCGATCTAGTTTGAGTGAATCTTATATCAGAAGAGAAGATTCTCAAGCATAAACAAACTAGGTGCAATCAAAGTTCAACCACTGTTATTCAATCAAATCAATCGAAAACACAAGATAAACCGTAATTATCTAGTTTCTCACCAACGGTACTAATAGAGCTTCTCAATCCCAAAGAAGACTTTAAACTGAGCGGCCGTAAGAGATTTTGCCTAATTATGTTACTCTCCTCTCCGAATAGGCGGCTTCACCAGTAACAACAAAACTGAGGAAGTTTGCTGTCACGAAGGATTAGTTTGCCCGAAATGCAAACTTCAAGTATTTATAGACCAAGGAAGTTTGGACACCAAGGAATTTCCAAAACCGAAAATATTCTCAAGATATGCAATATATTCCAAATTCGGTTTTCATAATTCCTGGGAATGCTCTGTCCAAAATGTTGACCGAAAATCTCTTTGGAAAATCTCCAGCTAGTAAATGCACATTACTAATTCTCATTTTCCTAAAATAAAATAAAAAAACCTTGTGTTAGAGCACTGCTCGGTCGAACTCGCATGCGTTGCTATCTTAAGCATGTTTGTCAATGTTAGTGATCAAAACTATAAGTCTTGATTTCTAGTCTACTATTAGCTAAGTCTCGGACTAGGATAGAAAGTGTAGTTGAGCTCAAGAACTCCATGGCGATCATCATACAAGACGAAGAACTACTCAAGGAACTAGTGGAACTTCATCGACTAAAAGGTATGTGGAGACTTGAACTTATCTATCACTCAAAAGTCTATCTACTCTATCTCCTATCTTGAGACAAAAGTCGTTTTGCTATATAGACTATGATTATACACATTTGCTATTTCGAGCCGAGTTTATCTCGCTTATCTATTTCTCGAAATATGTGTTGGTAAGCTTTCGCTTTGCCCAAGTTCATCTTTACCTAGTGACGAAAGTCATGTTATGTTTCAATCACTTGAAAATGGCTTTGACGAAAAATGGTTTGTGAAGAACAATCATATAACGTCCTCTAAGAATGTTTGAATGATTGAAATGAGAGTTTAGATTATATAACCATGATTGGATATAAACATTGTGAGGTAACTTATACATGTATAAGTCTTTATTCCTTGAACCAAAGTATGCGTACTTTGTTGATCAGGAAAACCGGAACAGAGTCCGCGAAACCAGTCCGCGTACCCAGTCCGCGTAGTGTCGGAGGTTCTCTTCCCGAGAAAATATGCTGGAGTTTGTGAACTATTTACAAACTTATTTCGGGTACTTAAGTCCGCGTACCAGTCCGATTACTTAAGTTGGTTATTTTCTAAAAACGATTATTCGTGAACTTAAACTTATATAAACTAAGGAATGCAAGTTTGCAAACGGTGGCTATAAAGTTCATGAATCGATTCGAGTGAATCAAATCCTTTTTGTTTCAGTTGTGTCTATTATAAAGATCTAAGCTGAAAATGCGGAGGTATAACACCCTTACCCAATATTTCGATTAGCAATCTGTATGGACTGACTCTAATATACTTTTAAGAGAATCAACTAGACAGTCAGACTCAATCTTAAAAAAAGTATATCAAGGAGTTAATATCTCAATCTCTCGATTTGATCTTTACTCAAGCAAATGGAAATCTGCGAGTCTTTATCAAATACTAGATGAAAAAGTGGGGGTCTAACAACCACACCCAATATTTCGCTTAGCAATCTATATGGACAAACTCTAATATACTTTTTAGAGAATCAACTAGACAGTCAGACTCAATCTAGATAAAAGTATATCAATGAGTTTATATCACAATCTATCGATTTGATCTTTACTCAAGCAAATAGAAATCTGCGAGTCTTTATCAAAGAGAGATAACTTGGATGGTACCAAAGACCAATATCCAAGTGTCAATCAATTTAAATCAACAACCAAAAGGTCGGATATTCTAATTGATTGAACAACGCACAACCTGTATTATTTCAATTATATAAACAAATATAATGCGGAATAGAAATAACACAGACATCAGAATTTTGTTAACGAGGAAACCGCAAATGCAGAAAACCCCAGGGACCTAGTCCAGATTGAACACACACTGTATTAAGCCGCTACATACACTAGCCTACTCCAAATTAACTTCGCTCTGGACTGTAGTTGAACCCCAATCAATCTCACACTGATCCAAGGTACAGTTATGCTCCTACGCCTCTGATCCCAGCAGGATACTACGCACTTGATTCCCTTAGATGATCTCACCCACAACTAAGAGTTGCTACGACCCAAAGTCGAAGACTTTAATAAACAAATCTGTATCACACAGTAAAGTCTACGATAATAGATAAATCCATCTCTCACGAATATACCTACGATTTTTGTTCCGTCTTTTGATAAATCAAGGTGAACAGGAACCAATCAATAATACCAGACTTATATTCTCGAAGAACAACTTAGTATTATCAATCACCTCACAATAATCTTAATCGACGCAGCGAAAAAGATATTGCGGAATCACAAACGATGAGACGAAGTTTGTTTGTGATTACTTTTTATCTTGCCCATCGGAGATAGAAATCTCAAGCCAATTATTACAATTGTACTCGTACGATAGAAACAGCAAGATCAGATCACACAACTACGATAAAAGTAGTATCGGTATGGCTTCACAATCCCAATGAAGTCTTTAAGTCGTTAACCTGGTTTAGAAGAAGAAACCAAAGGTTAAAGGAGAATCGAATCTAGCTTAGCACAACTAGTATCACACAGAATGTGTGGGGATTAGGTTTCCCAGTTGTTAGAGTTCTCCCTTATATACACTTTCAAATCAGGGTTTGCAATCAATGTTATCTTAGTAACAAAGCATTCAATATTCACCGTTAGATAAAAACCTGATTAGATTCAAGCTAAAATTTCTCAACCGTTAGATCGAAAACTTAACTTGTCACATACAAATGAAATGTCCAATTTTGGGTTTATGAACCGTACCCAAACATTAACATTTGTTGGTTCAACAAGTCAACCAAAAGGTTAGCTATATGATTATTATCATATCAACCTTATTCTTCTTCACCTTAACTAGTTCAAATGACTCAAATGAACTAGTTAGAGAGTTTTTCAATTGCAAGGAAATCTTATGTAACTACACAAGACACAATTGAATCAAAATCGGTTTGATTCACTCGAATCGGTTCATGAACTTTATAGCCACGGTTTGCAAAAGCGCTCCTTAGTTTATTTAAACATTAGTTCAAGAACAACCGACTTTAGATATAACCTGCTCAAGTTCGCGGACTGGGTTCACGGACTTAAGCTCATGGAAGGAGTACACAAACTCCAGCAGAAATTCTCGGGTCGAGAACTTCCGCCAGTTTGCGGACTTGGCTCACGCCACTTCCATTTCTCTTGATCAACAAAGTTCGCAAACTTTGGTTCAAGGAATAAGGACTTATACATATATATGTTTCCACAACAATGCTTATATCCTACCAATAGTTATGTTATCTAAACTCTCATTTCAATCATTGAAATATTCTCAGAGGACGGATATAGCCGTTATTCACAGACCATTTTTCGTCAGAGCAATTTTCAAAGTGATCGAAACATAACATGACTTTCGTCACTAGTGTAGATGTGGCAAAACGATTTGCTGGTTTTTATGGATTGAGGAGACGACCGAACGGAGGAGACTCCTCGAACCGAGAGAAATGTTCAACCTCACACAGATGCACTACAAGAAGGGAGTGCTTTGAATTCTAGAGATCAATCTGTAGTACTCCATCCTAAACCAAGACAATGGCCGTTCCAGAGTAAATTCGATCACAAGAGAGGATGGGTTGATCTGTAGGAGGGAAGCTGAGAAATGTGTGGAATCGATGGTAATCAAAGATTTTGGGTGTGTTGTGTATTCTGAATAAGATAAGTTCTGAATAATTGAAGTTGCTCAAATGAGAATAATTGCTCAATTGATGAGGTGTTGATCTCGTGTTTTCTGTGAGATGTGAGATCGTTGTATATCCAATCATGATTTCAGAGACTTATTTATATTGCCGGAATTGTAGATACCATAATCCCATGAAGTGTGACAGTTGATGGAATCAAAGAGTAGGGAAATGGAAATCGTGTTTGAAACCAGTTGCTCATCGTGCGGAGACTTGGTCGATTTTCGATCCACTACTTTGTTAACTCCTTTAACTGATTGCACGACTTGCTCACATTCCATCGTGTGTATGAATGCACGTGCCGTAGACCGCCAGACCAAAACCCTAGTTAATATCCCCCTTGTGACACGATTGACGTCTCGTGGTTAATTAGTCAGTTGTTGACTTCATGATTTTATGGGACGATGTGTCCATGTATTTGCTGAGTTGAACATGATTTTGCAAAATATTATGAAACCCATGAATTGAACGTGTCTGTTGAGACATAAGTATAATTCTCACGTTGATAGTTGAGCTGAGAAAGTATTGCTCTGAATTGTTGAATATTGATAGTTGAACCAATGTTCCTTGATTTGAGCAAATATTGCTTATCTGAGCAAGTGTTGCTCGTCTGATGAATTATTGGTAGCGTGACCAAAATAAAATATTAATTAGAATAATGGTAGTTGAACCGAGCATAATTAATAATAATACTGATCATGAGATCATCGTAAAGTTATTAGTGTTCGAATCTGGAATTATGATCCTTGGACTCAGAAACCCTAATTTTATCAATTGATGACCAATTGATGGTTTATTTCAAAATCAACCACGGAATGAAGGAGGAATCGGCTACATGGGATCATGGATCGACCATGTAGCGCCCATATGCTCATATGAGCAAATACCAAAGTCTCTTGAAGAGTTGGTGATTTGTTGATGAAAGAATGATTAAATGCTGGTTTAATCATTTATTCGAAAAATGCTCGTCTGAGCCTTAGGTGATAAAACCTAATTAATTCTGAAGAGGTGAGGGACCGACCAAGGGGTCATGAAATCGGCTCTGGGTCATCACGGGATCGACTGACGATCACTCCATGAAATTCCAAAATTATTTGGAAGAGTTTTGGACCTAATACGTGGAATTGTGCAAATTAGGTCAAATCAAGAAAATACGTGGGACCGTCTTCTTAAAAGCCAAAGAGCCAACCTTGGTCGGTCAAGGTAACATGCTCACGTCGCTAACACGTTTGTGTCTCAGTCATGAGAATTTTGATATTTTCTGGCGTGCGTTTGAGCAACCATTCGAGAAAATATGACAAAATCAGGGTTTTGATGAAACTGAGGAAACTTCATGAGATGAAGGAAAATAATTATAAAATGAAGGAATGTTGAAGCGTGGGACCGCTGAGGCCAAGGCATGGCCGGCCGGCCAGTGACCACGGTCCCGTGGTACTTTTCCTAATTTTATATTATTTTTCATGAATTTATGAAAATATCATGAAATAAAGGAATTTGTTGAAATTAAGGAGTTTCCTTGAAGTGAAAGAGTTTCCATGGGATCAAGGAAGCAAATAATATTAAAAAATAATAAAATAAGGGCGTGTGGGACCGGCTGAGGCATGGCCGGCCGGCTGGGCCCGGTCCCGTGCGTTTTCCCTAATTTTATGTATTTTTTCCATGATTTGAAGGAATTTTCATAATTTGAGAGAAATACCATGAAATCAAGGAATTTCATGGGATCAAGGAAACCTTAAAATAATAATAAAAAAATAAAGGGACATGTGGGACCGGCTGGGGCATGGCCGGCCGGCTGGGGCCCGATCCCACGAGTTTCCCTAATTTTATATTATTTTTCATGGATTTGTGAAAATACCATGAGATGAAGGAGTTTTCATGAGATTAGGGAAAAAATAATAAAATAATGAGGAACCATGAGGTGTGGGGCCGGCCGGGATCAAGGCATGGCCGGTTGGCCAACAATCACGACCACACAATAGATTGAAGTAACGAAATACTGCGAAAATATTTGAATATTTTCGAAAATTTAGTGGATGAATCCAAGAATTTAGGAATAATTAACTTATGGCTCTATACTAGCAGAGCAAGCTGTCCAGGAGCATTAATTATTCTGACATGAGCTTGCTGGAGCTTCATATCCTTTATATAGTCAGGGAAACTCGTTGTTTGTATCTTGAAGACGTTATCGCTCTATACTAGCAGAGCAAACTGTCTAGGAGCCGTCAATCTCGTGATTCTATATAGAAATAATTACTGAAGTGTTCAGTATTCATGAGATATGCGGTTGTCCAGCCGAGGGACTACATATCTGCATGTACTCTGAGAGAAAGTATTCTCAGTCAGAGGATTCGATGAGAGACCCGTGTCTCAATACTCACATCTGATTGCTGGATCAGGAGTTCGTATAATTTTGGGTTTACGATTTTAGCCTTTTTCGAAAATCCACCATCTACATTAAGTCCCCTGCTTAGTGAGGAAAGCCGTGTTCCTCAGTCATCATTGAATGGTGATTTTCCGGTCATAAACAATATAAGTAATTGAACTTAGTCGTAAGTTAAGACGTTACCGGATTTTGATAGTGCGAGCATACCATGACTTGAATGAAGATCTCAGTGGCATGATAGAGCATCGTTTGATGAGCATAAAGTGGTAGCACCGCTGATTTGGTGATGGAACCTTGGTCGTTTAGGATTCGCGGGCCGGGCCCAAGAAAGGAATCTGTTTTAGCACAAACGCTCGTTCGTTCGTTAGTTTAAGAAACAACAAAATAGACCTGAGTCTAATGATAAAAATTTTGTCTATGAGATTTCACGAAAAATAAAATTTTATTTTTTAAATATGTGAGATTTCACAAAGTGGAATAAACTCTCGTTTCAAAGGTGGATGCTCGTACGAGAGAAAAGTTTTTTTTTTAAATAGACGTGCGTCTGTTAGTAATAAAATTTTGTTTATGAGTTTTCATGAAAATGTTTTATCTCGAGCTTTCAGAAATCTTTGATAATATACTCTCGCTTGAGAGACAGATGCTCGTGCGAGGGAGCAAAAATATATAGATATATTTTTCCAAATTTACGTGAGTTTCATGTTAAATATTTATATAGTTTGTAATATCATGTTTTGATTTTGAAAAACTGTTGAATGTAGACCATTATACATGGTAAAATAATGTGTATATGTGAGTTTTCAAAATCGTAGAATGGACGTCTGTCCAGATTTTGAGAAACCAGTGAATGTTCACATTGTAAAATTTACGTGGGTTGTTCACGATTTTATAAAAATCATGTCAGAATTTTATCGTCTTAGCAGGTTTGAAGGAACGATCAAGATTTGAAGTATTAACTCATATACTGTTAGTGGAATCGTAAACAGGTAAGAGTTGAAAGTTACCATTTTTGCAGACGCTGATGTGGGAATCTTTATTCCATGATTCGTTGTTGTGTTGAATCCTGCGCTTTGAATGATGCGTTGAATGTTATGCATCTGTCACAGCCACTTTGCAAGAATGATTGACTCCCATGATGACACTTTCAAAGACGATGTTTCCAGGGATGACATCTCCGCGGGTGCAACTTCAATAAATGGTACTTCTGGGACCTCTGAGTGATGGTGAGAGATCCTTCATACTGAGTTGTACTCCTGGTTATTTCATCAACTATACCACAGGATGATCGTGTAGTGAGGTTTCAGATCAATGTAGACTCCTCAGAAATGGAAGAAAGTCTTCGGGGCGGAGCACCCAGAAGTAAGGACTACATGATGTTAGCAAATGACGTGCAATCCCTAGCCGTTTCTTTGGTGAGTTGTTAGCGCTCCTTATTTCTTGACTTTTTCCTGCCCGTGCAATTAGGATCACGAGACCAGGGTTTTGTTATTTATCTTCAGACCTTTTCTCCATCGATTGACAGTCTTCAACTTGTTCCCAGACGAACAATTCAGGAATCCAGTATTGATGAAGAAGTCGATGTAAATATCTCTTTCGTGCAGGTGATCGCGGCATCTCCTTGAATGAAATAATAATAATTTTTGTTGATGAATCCAGGAAGAAACCATTGTAGATAAGAAGCATGTTTATGAAGCGCACTCTTCTTTGGGACATGAGAATATGGAGAATTCCCGAAATCCCGAACCGAATGGAGATAGCGGTGTTGTTAACGGAGATTCTGGCATTGTAGAGGCTTCAAATGATTTAGAGACTCCCTTAGTAAGTATATCTCCTGTAATTTCTTCAAAGAAGTATGATATCGCTTATTCTTGAATGAATGAATGAAAATCCATGTGAATTTATGGATAACTTTGTCGAAATACGTCACCAGAAAATTTCAGACTTCAGATTTACGTTGTAGAATCCTCGTCCGAAGTCAGATTTTCTCGGTTTGCATATGTATCTTCAATCCCAGAAAATTTCCAAGATTTACCAAATAAGCTCTTTGAATTTTGAGCATGTTTAGGGCCTGAAAAAGGCGAAATAGTGAACTTCCAGGAGACCTTCAGAACTTTTCCGGATTGGATGTTATCCGATGTTCTGGCCACATCTGTTAGATCGTTCATTCGATTGCTATGAAATTTTGATATGTTGTAGACAACATCCATATGAATAGAATGGTATATGACCCAACCTTAAATTCCTTACCAATTGCTCCCAGTTCGCCGTTGAATACAGGGAAGTGTAAAATTGAGCTTGTTTGAAAACGTGTTTCATGACTTCTACACTATTTGCGCATGTCTTGGGTGCATAATAAGGAACTTAGATGATGTTAGTTCACTTATATTCTGAATTTTATGGTTGTGTTGGGTTTCCAAGCTTGAATTATTCTAATCCCATGTAATCTTCACATTAGGTGCCAAATGCTGAAGTTGGGAATAATGGATCCAACAATGATGACTTGAGCAACCATGGAGCCGTTGATAATGAGACTCCATCCCTGTACCTCAAGGTCATGGAACGCTTGTTCTTGATGTCGTGGAGGTGACCGAAACTTCAATTTTGCGTGAGATGGTGGAACCCGAATCGAGAATGGAAGAAGCTGCTCCAACCGAAGTTGTTCCTATGATTGTTGACGTTGCTCCAGCGACTGAGAACCGGATAATAGTGCATGAGTATCCCAACGCAGGGACTGCCTTTACTCCTCCATTTGGTGAGATACTCCTATATCGCAGGTTTGTTGTTGGATTTAGCGTTCCCATTGGATATGCTGCTATGTACAAGAAACCGTGGAAGATGTATGGGCACGTCGTCGTTACCAAGGATCCGGAGCATATTTATTTCTTGACGAGGAAAGTAGAATCCATCTTGCGTGTTATAAATGATATCCGCATCGCAGCTGGAAATACTGTCACCCGGGATGTACTCTTTGATTGGGAGTACAACTTGAAGAAAGCTGAAGAACTTGGCTTCAATCTGAAGTGGCTTCGTCAAAAGATTAATGCTATCAGGAAAGCAGTGGAAGGTAACACTCCTTTCACCACCAGTGATGCCATGTTGAAGAAGATGGATGAAGTTGTTGAGCTGACCAAGAAGCTAGAGGCGGAGAAAGCTGCTTTGCAAATCTTGGAGGATGCAGAAAAGCAGAAATCTTATTTTGCTGACTTTCTTTAGTTTTCTTTCCATGATATCTTGAACCTTGGACTTCTGAGAGATGTGAGGTTTTATTCTGGTCTTGATTTCTTGATTGGTTTTGGATTGTGAAATCGATCGTCTTGACCAGTGGACCGTCAGTCCCCAGTATTTTGTCAAGTCTCTCCCTTTCGTTTTCCCTTCTTCTGGTGAGACCTAGATAGAGGACCCAGGTAGAAAAATTGATGTAAAGACCTAGGTGGTCGAAGTTGGAGGTACCTTGATGAAGGATTTAGCGGAAGAACCTGGTGGACATTGATCGACTGTAGAGGTTATCAATCCCGTCTAAGAATCCTGCTTGCATGTTGTATACTCTGGAAGCTGTAGGAACCTCATACGACGTCGGGAATTTGGTGCTTAACCCTAATTTTTCGAAGCTAGGAGACTGAGTTATCACATGAGCAAAGAATCACTCAATTTGGAGTTGCATAGGTCAGCTAACGAAGCGTGCACATTTGTACTTTGTAATCCCGTACAAATTTTTCAGATGTCGTAGACCTGACGGTAAAGGCCATATCTTTCAGCTCGTATGTCCGATTTATGCGCCCTTTTGGTATGTTGTAGCAGCGACATAAACGAACATCTTTTGTTGAGGAAGCATTATCCCATTCCTCACCCATTGGTACGTTTTTGTAAACCCATGGCCTGAAGCATGTTGCATCTCATTTGTAGAGGTGATGAGAACATCTTGTAGAAGCGTTTGGTTTGTGCTCGTCTGTCGTGCAAGCTTTGAATATCATGTTTTCATGTCTACACATCTTGATATGAATCACTAGGGCTTGAAGAATTATGATCCATAGAGTAACGCTTCAGAGAATGGATAGTTGATGAAGCCGGTGATGTTGCTCCTGAGACCGTTGCTGATGCTGAGACCATGGATGGAGTTGCTCCAGAGACTGAAAGTGGTAGTCTTTGATTTTTCATCCAGTGAGCCTTTACATGCACGAACCAATTAGTGAGTTGAGAATACCTTAGATGAAGGTGTACTAGGATTTCAACCCAAATCCTCCTGAATATGACTTTACTGTGAAGTGGCTTCGTCATGGAATCGATGTTGTTGCGCGGTAGATAGCAGCAACAGTCTTCATTCCGGATATGACTGGTGAAGAGAGGAAGTTCCCCAGTCGTGCAGGGGCTTTTGATGTAGAGAGGTTTTGTTTGACGACTTTTCATGGAATCACATCAGGTTGCAATGACTTGTTATCTGGATAACATTTATTGAAATATATTGAATTGATATTTCCAATAAAATCAAGTCCTCAGTGCATCCCTCATTCACTTAGCAGAGTTGAAGGAGTTTGTAGCATCCATTGATGAATGATGTTGCATTTGCTTCAGAAGTCTTATCATGGGATAGTGAAGGCTTATCGATTGTAATTCAGCTATACTTTGATCGTGTCGGTGTTGAACCAGTGTGTCACGTCGAGATATTGTGTTGAAGCTAGAGGCGTTATTATTGAAGGAGTACTCTTTGATTGGGAGTACGATTCGAAGGCTTCTTATATGCTTGAGCGTTGAAGTGTCGAATGTCTTAGAGTTGATCGTCTCGGCCCGTGTATCTTCTGTTGATTCGGCATTCCGCTGCTATAACGGGATTCAACACTTGTGCAGACATCAGAGATTTCTGATATTCGTGGAATTCCTACAAGTCTATGGAGAAATTCCCAAAGTGTTCTTTTCCATGCCTCCGTCATCTCTCGACAATGAATGTCTCGGTGAGATGCTCGATTCTAAGCGGTTTCAGATTCAACCACTTGGTGAAATACTAATGCGGTGAGGCTACCATTCATGATGTATTGCAGAGTTGCTATAATTGAGTCCCCATGCTAGGATATCATGTGAGGAAATAAATGACATAGACATGGAAGGAATGAGACTTGCCTGAGTGCGGAACCTCTTGATGAATGTCTATGTATCTTTTGCAGGTTCTTGCTTCAACCTCGTCAAAGCTCGAAATTTCTCCAAGTGCTCTAATGATGGGATGAGAAGTAGCTTCTTGTCGAGTGATGTCAGCGGATCTGAGGGTTTTCAGTGGAACGATGTTGATGACGGTGTCAGCATCGATCAATATTCTTTCGAATTCATTTCCTCTGAGATGGACTGGTAATCAGTCCCCAGTCGTGCATCTCCTTGTTTGTTGATGCATGGTTGAGGTTTGTGCATTTCAGGATTGGTTATCCTTTCTTTGCACTTCTGAAGATCCTGAGAGATTGGAGAAGTATGCTTTTTCTGTGGTGCTTCGGCTTTCCTTCTTCTTCCTTCAGCAACAATGTTCATAGAAGGTTGGAGGTTGTACTGATAGTTGATCAGACGCCTGCTACCTCGAGTCTCTCGCGTCTCCTCAACTTTTGTAGTTTTTGCTCTTTCCAGTAAAGCCGGTGCAGTACTTGCCGATCTCTTCGCCACTTCTTGAAGCTCTGAGAAGGTCTGGAAACGAAGATTTTCCAATAAAGCTTTGTAGACCGGGATCATGCCGTTGATACACAAGTCTACCAGTTGTTGCTCCATGACATTTGGATCATGACAGTCCAGGGACTGGACACTGAATCTTTTCACGTAGTCATCGGGATGTTCATTGCTTCTCATAAGATCAGAGAGAGTAATTTGCTCTGACACAAAGAAGTACTTTATGTAGAAGGCGTCAATCATTTCTCCCCAATTTTTGATAGTTCCTGGTGCGATGTTGCTGTACCAAGTGTATGCCCTGCCTTTCAAGGACTTTGAAAATTCTTTTAGGCGAACAACATGGTTATGTTCATGTTCGCCTAAGGCTTCCATGAACCGAGATACATGTTCTCGAGCATTGCATGTTCCATCATACAGAGTGAAGGTTGGAGAGGTATAACCTTTTGGAAGAGGAATCCTTTGCGTAGCAGCAGGGTATGGAGGCTGGTGACGATGGACATGTGATGTCTTGTCTTTTCCACGGTTCTCCAAGAGACGTTCCAAATCTTCCCGAGTGATGAATTTTGATGACTCCTTTGTTGATGGATCATCTGCAGCTTTGCAGACTTCATCATCTACTGTATGAATCGGAATTACCTCAAGATCAACGTCTGAGGATTTTTCCTTCTATTTTCCTTTTCCTTGGGTCTTCCCAGACATTGTATCATTGAGAGCCTTCAGTTGATTAAATAGCTCCTTCTGTGCTGTAGCCATATCGGTTTGATTCTTTGCAAGAATCTCTTGCACTTTGATGAGATCAGCAATGGTAGGTGGTGGATTTCCTCTGACTTCCTCAGGGTGTCGTCCGAACAAAGGATGACCCTCCGCGTTGACGTGAGGAGGAGTAACATCACCACCATTAGTGTTAGAGGCCAGAATCGTTTCCGGGATATCCTCGCTATCGTTGTTGTTGCTGTTGATAGTGTTAGCGCCGTTTGCGTTGGAACCTGTGACTAACCCAGACCTAAGACCAGCCATCTTGTGGAGTTGTGAGATTGCAACCAAGAGAATGATCTCCCACTATGGTCTCTAATCTGTAGATGGGGAAAAACGATTTTCTGGTTTTTACGGAATTGAGGAGACGACCGTACGGAGGAGACTCCTCGAACCGAGCGAAATGTTCAACCTCACACAGATGCACTGCAAGAATGGAGTGCTTTGAATTCGAGAGATCAATCTGTAGTACTCCTGCCTAAACCAAGACAATGGCCGTTCCAGAGTAAATTCGGTCACAAGAGAGGATGGGTTGATCTGTAGGAGGGAAGCTGAGAAATGTGTGGAATAGATGGTAATCAAAGATTGTGGGTGTGTTGTGTATTCTGAATAAGATAAGTTCTGAATGATTGAAGTTGCTCAGTTGAGAGTAATTGCTCAATTGATGAGGTGTTGATATCGTGTTGTCTGTGAGACGTGAGATCGTTGTATATCCAATCATGATTTCAAAGACTTATTTATATTGATGTAATTGTATACACCATGGTACCATGAAGTATGACAGTTGATGGAATCAAAGAGTTGGGAAATGGAAATCGTGTTTGAAACCAGTTGCTCATCGTGCGGAGACTTGGTCGATTTTCCATCCACTACTTTGTTAACTCCTTTAACTGATTGCACGACTTGCTCACATTCCATCGCGTGTATGAACACACGTTCCGTAGACCGCTAGACCAAAACCCTAGTTAATATCCCCCATGTGACACGATTGACGTCTCGTGGTTAATTAGTCAGTTGTTGACTTCATGATTTTATGGGACGATGAGTCCATGTATTTGCTGAGTTGAACATGATTTTGCAAAATGTTATGAAACTCATGAATTGAACGTGTCTGTTGAGACAGAAGTATAATTCTCACGTTGATAGTTGAGGCGAGCAAGTATTGCTCTGAATTGTTAAATATTGATAGTTGAACCAATGTTCCTTGATTTGAGCAAATATTGCTTATCTGATAAAGTGTTGCTCTTCTGATGAATTATTGGTAGCGTGACCAAAATAAAATATTAATTAGAATACTGGTAGTTGAACCGAGCATAATTAATAAGAATACTGATCATGAGATCATCGTAAAGTTATTAGTGTTCGAATCTGGAATTATGATCCTTGGACTCAGAAACCCAATTTTATCAATTGATGACCAATTGATGGTTTGTTTCAAAATCAACCATGGAATGAAGGAGGGATCGGCTACATGGGATCATGGATCGACCATGTAGCGCCCATATGCTCATGTGACAAATACCAAAGTCTCTTGAAGAGTTGGTGATTTGTTGATGAAAGAATGATTAAATGCTGGTTTAATCATTTATTCGCAAAATGCTCATTAATTCTGAAGAGGTGAGGGACCGCCCAAGGGGTCATGAAACCAGCCCTGGGTAATTACGGTATCGACTGACGATCACTCCATGAAATTCCAAAATTATTTGGAAGAGTTTTGGACCTAATACGTGCAATTGCACAAATTAGGTCAAATCGTGAAAATACGTGGGACCGGTTTCTTACAAGCCAAAGAGCCAACCTTGGTCGGTCAAGGTGACATGCTCACATCGCCAACATGTCTGTGTCTCAGTCCTGAGAATGATGATATTTTCTGGCGTGCATTTGAGCAACCATTCGAGAAAATATGACAAAATCAGGGTTTTGCTGAAACTGAGGAAACTTCATGAGATGAAGGAAAATAATTATAAAATGAAGGAATGTTGAAGGGTGGGATCGCTGAGGCCAAGGAATGGCCGGCCGACCAGTGACCACGGTCCCGTGGTGCTTTTTCTAATTTTATATTATTTTTCATGAATTTATGAAAATATCATGAAATAAAGGAATTTGTTGAAATTAAGGAGTTTCCTTGAAGTGAAAGAGTTTCCATGGGATCAAGGAAGCAAATAATATTAAAAAATAATAAAATAAGGGCGTGTGGGACCGGCTGAGGCACGACCGGCCGGCTGGGCCCGATCCCTGCGTTTTCCCTAATTTTATGTATTTTTATGTATTTTTTCCATGATTTGAAGGAATTTTCATAATATGAGAGAAATACCATGAAATCAAGAAATTTCATGGGATCAAGGAAACCTTAAAGTAATAATAATAAAATAAAGGGACGTGTGGGACAGGCTGGGGCATGGCCGGCCGGCTAGGTCCCGGTCCCACGAGCTTCCCTAATTTTATATTATTTTTCATGGATTTGTGAATATACCATGAGATGAAGGAGTTTTCATGAGATTATGGAAATAATAATAAAATAATGAGGAACCATGAGGTGTGGGGCCGGCCGGGATCTCAATACTCACATTTGATTGCTGGATCAGGAGTTCATATAATTATGGGTTTACGATTTTATCCTTTGTCGAAAATCCACCATCTACAACTACGTAAAGATGAATTCGGCTAAAGCGAAAGCTCACCAACACATATTTCGAGAAATAGATAGGCGAGATAAACTCAGCTCGAAATAGCAAATGTGCATAATGAAAGTCTATATATCAAAACGATTTTTATCTCAAGAGTAAGAGATATAATAGATAGACTTTTGAGTGACACATAAGTTCAAGTCTCCACATACCTTTTAGTCGATAAAGATCCACCAGTTCCTTGAGTAGTCCTTCGTCTTGTATGATGATTTTCATGGAGTTCTTGAGCTCAACTAAAATTTCTATCCTAGTCCGAGACCTTTAGCTATGTAGGCTAGAAATCAAGACTTATAGTTTTGATCACTAACATTGACAAACATGCTTGAGGTAGCAACGCATGCGAGTTCGACCGAGCAATGCTTTAACACTAGAGATATAAACTTGGATGGTACCAAAGACCAATATCCAAGGATCAATCAATTTCCAATCAACAACCAAAGTTTGGATTTCACAATTGATCGATAGATGCACAACCTGTGATATTTCAATTATATAACAAAATATAATATGAAATAGAAATAACACAGACACCAGAAGTTTTGTTAACGAGGAAACCGCAAATGCAGAAAAACCCCGGGACCTAGTCCAGATTGAACACACACTGTATTAAGCCGCTACATACACTAGCCTACTCCAAATTAACTTCGCTCTGGACTATAGTTGAACCCCAATCAATCTCACATTGATCCAAGGTATAGTTATGCTCCTACGCCTCTGATCCCAGCAGGATACTACACACTTGATTCCCTTAGATGATCTCACCCACAACTAAGAGTTGCTACGACCCAAAGTCGAAGACTTTAATAAACAAATCTGTATCACACAGAAAAGTCTATGATGATAGATAAATCTGTCTCCCACAGATAAACCTATGAGTTTTTGTTCCGTCTTTTGATAAATCAAGGTGAACAGGAATTAATTGATAACCCAGACTTATATTCCCGAAGAACAACCTAGTATTATCAGTCACCTCACAATAATTTAAATCGTATGGTAGCGAAACTAGATATTGCGGAATCACAAACGATGAGACGAAGATGTTTGTGATTTCTTTATATCTTGCCCTATCGGAGATATAATCTCAAGTCAATGATTCAATTTAACTTGCAGGATAGAAAATGGCAAGATCAGATCGCTCAACTCTCCCCCATTTGATGTCATTCTCGAAAGAACAACGAGAGCGACCTTACTTTTACGAGAAAAGAAGGATTTCTTTGGACACCAAAAACCATAAAGAAATGATTTTGTATCCAAAAATTCTCAATCAAACTAATCACAAGCGAACCCATGATTAATTTAATCAGAATACACAACCAAATTAATCACAAAGGAATCTATGATTTGTTAAGTTTGAAATGCTCACACAAGAATACTTATGGATTAGCACAGTATATACATAAAATATGGATCAGGGAAGATCAATACTACGGAATATACAAGGATTCATTCTATTTTCCATCACTATTTGCACAATGACATATAATAGACATAATCCTCGTAAAACAAAAGATTTTAACCTATCTTCCATCAATAAATGACATAATAGGCTTAACTTTTGTTTGTCAAAAGTTCATCGATCTTGTATCAATACATGCGTATAGACATATAAACGAGATAACCGTATGGGACAATAATAGTTCACGGACACAAACACACATATCCCACAACATATTGCAATATACAAAACCATAAAGATTAATACTGCAAAAAACATCTTCCAAACCAACTTTAGAATTTAAACAAATAAATCTAAAAACATGAAGATGAAACCGTTGGACATAACTATGTGTACTCACAATAATGGCTATTCCAAACCCTAGTTATCCTTCTTAAACAAAAACAAGAATAAAATTCTCTTAAGAAGTTTTACTAAACATTAAGATCTTTGAAAAATTTCTTGTCGTCCCCGAACTCCTTGTCGTCAACAGCCATTGGAACATATGGTTCATGGAGGAAAGAGTCAATACCAATAAACCTTCTTGGATGATGATGTCGAACCAGGGCCTTCTGCCAATGATCTTAGAACACAAGCCTTTATTTGATGAATCTCTTTTCTTGTCAGCTTCAACTCTTCAAGAACATCAGAAAACTTCTGAGAGTTTGAAGGAACAACTTCTATCTTCCTCACATTTCTTCTTTTTCTTTTTAAAGTTGGAGGCAATTGATTTTTCTCTTTTTCCTTAGTGATTGATGGCTTAACAATCATATTGATATCTTTCCCATCAGAAGACATGGTGCTCGGAGTTTCCATGTAGGCACAGTTTTGTGAGAGGAATTCGCAATCAACAACTCAACAAGCAGTCTTAAGATATAAATAGTATCAGAGAAGGAAAAAGGAATGTAGGGTTTCTAAACCTATAAAAGGTTTGTGTACGCACAGCTCACAACCCTATAAAGAGTGGAATTATCGCAAATAACCCTCTTCTTTTGGCAAACAGGTCCTTTTCAATATCAACAATGATATGAAGGAATTCCAAAAACCAAACAACACAAATATAGAAAACAAAATATATTTTTTTTAAGCCTGAGGTGTGCAAGATCTTGTGTCTTTTGAACAGGCACATGAGACAAGATGCACAAAGACAACACAATCAAGTTGTGCTGTGGTGAACGACAATATGTCCACCATGACCCTTTTGGATGGAATTCATGGAACCTTGCCTTTTCGTATGTTTAGACCATGTTTTCTTTTCTAATGGCCTATATATATCTTTGGAAACTAATCTCTTCGAGGAAGATAAGATCTTACATACCTCAGTTGTTTTCTCCGCGAGTTTAAGCTTGGTGGCTAGACGACCTTCTCTTCGTTGAAGCTTGTTGACATATCTCATCTTGTGTTTGTATTTGAAACACTTTGAAAACTCATGTCCCTTGAGTGAACAATAGGAGCATGTCAACATAAACGATGATTCAGGCGCCTTTTTGAAACACAAGATGCTAGGCACAAGGTAGATCCTGAAACATTAAACAAGGGGTTTCCAAAAGAAGGGTCAATTGATTCTTCCATCTTGATTGGGATCTCTTCTAAAAGATTATCAAGATTGATGTATGTATTGCTACAATTATCCAAATCAATATTTTCCTATAGAATAACAACACTTGATTTTTTGTCTTAATCAGAATCATAATTGTCAGAGATCTCATCAAGTGTCGCAGCAAGACCTTTATTCCCAGTGTATTTTCTACGATTTGGGCACTCGTTTGCAAAATGACCAAATCCCTTACACTTAAAGCACTGAGGCATATCCTCGTCATCAGTTTCATCTGTGTCCCTGTTTTTAGGAGGAATATGATTATGAGGTTTGATTGATGCTTTAGGATTATCTCTGGAGAACCGTTTACTTCTCTTCAACAGAAGATCTCTAAACTGTCTTGTGATCATCGAGACCGATTTGTCAAGATCTTCATCTGATGAATCAGTCTCAGAGTGATCGTCTTCAGAGATATACACATTTTTACTTTTATCAAGTAATTTTGTGTCTTTTAGTGCTTTGAACGCAACATCCTTAGATTTGGATGAATGTTCGTGATCAAAGATCTTAAGCTTCCCAACCAGCGTATTTCTGGAGAGTTATCAAGGTTATTTCCCTCAACGATGGCATGCTTCTTAGAGTTGTATCTAGATGGAAGCGATATGAGAATTTTCATCACAATGTCCTTTTCAGGAATAGTCTTACCCAATGCAAAGGATGCATAAACAATTTCAGACACTTTGTGATTAAACTCATCAAATGAATCTTCATCTGCCATACGAAGGTTTTCCCAATCGGAAATAAGGTTTTGAAGCTTCCTTTTCACTGGTATTACCTTCGAATACGGTTTCTAAAATATCCCACGCATCTTTAGACCTAGTGCAATTTGACACATGGTGCTGAAGATTTTGGGTAATGGCATGCATGATGGCATTCAAACCGTCGGAGTTTTTCTTTGGAGCAAGTATCTCAGCAGCATCGTATTCGCCAATATTCTTTGGAACAGTAGTGTTACATATTGCCACAACGGGAGCATCATAGCCATTAACAACATATACCCATGATTGAAAATCACGTGCTTGAAGAAAAGCTCGCATATCAATTTTTCACCATAAGTAATTAGAGCCATCGAAGACTGGTGGTACGTTAATAGAGATATCACCTCTGTCCATAGAGTCATATCGCTACAAACACAGACTTGTAAGGTCTTTAATGTGTTTACCTTCTCTTATACCAATTGAAAATGCGGGAGTATAACAACCTCACCCAATATTTCGATTAACAATCTGTATGGACTAACTCTAATATACTTTTAAGAGAATCAACTAGACAGTCAGACTCAATCTTAATAAAAAGTATATCAAGGAGTTAATATCTCAATCTCTCGATTTAATCTTTACTCAAGCAAATGGAAATCTGCGAGTCTTTATCAAATACTAGAGATATAAACTTGGATGGTACCAAAGACCAATATCCAAGGATCAATCAATTTACAATCAACAACCAAAGGTTGGATTTCACAATTGATCGATACACCTCACAACCTGTGATATTTCAATTATATAACAAAATATAATGGGGAATAGAAATAACACAGATACCAGAAATTTTGTTAACGAGGAAGCCGCAAATGCAGAAAAACCCTGGAACCTAGTCCAGATTGAACACCACACTGTATTAAGCCGATACAGACACTAGCCTACTACAAACTAACTTCAGTCTGGACTGTAGTTGATCCTAATCAATCTCACACTGATTCAAGGTACAGTTGCGCTCCTTACGTCTCTGATCCCAGAAGGATACTACGCACTTGATTCCCTTGAATCAGTGTGATATTAATTAGGGTTCAACTACATTCCAGACCGAAGTTAGTTTGTAGTAGGCTAGTGTCTGTAGCGGCTTAATGCAGTGTGGTGTTCAATCTGGACTAGGTCCCGGGGTTTTTCTGCATTTGCGATTTCCTCGTTAACAAAATTTCTGGTGTCTGTGTTATTTCTATTCCGCATTATATTTTGTTATATAATTGAAATATCACAGGTTGTGCGTCAGGATCAATCAATTAGAATATCCAACCTTTGGTTGTTGATTTAAATTGATTGACACTTGGATATTGGTCTTTGGTACCATCCAAGTTATCTCTCTAGTTTTGATAAAGACTCGCAGATTTCTATTTGCTTGAGTATAGATCAAATCGAGAGATCGAGATATTAATTCTTTGATATACTTTTATCTAGATTGTGTCTGACTGTCTAGTTGATTCTCTAGAAAGTATATTGGAGTTAGTCCATACAGATTGCTAATCGAAATATTTGGTGAGGTTGTTAGACCCCCGCTTTTTCAATTGGTATCAGAGCAGGCAAACACGTTTAAAGGCCTTAACAGTCTGTGTTTGTAGCAATCTGATCTGTGGACAAAGTAGTATCTCCCATCTACGCATAGTCTATGTCTTCCCATACTTTTGACTATGTCAAGTGTCTTGGTTTTTCCTCAAAGGATAATTCTTTAGCTGATTCTTCCGAATCCAGAGAAAGAAACAAGACAATTGACAAGGTGTCAGAGGAAGAAAGGAATATCACCAAAACTAAAGAAAATCCAACTAAGACAATTGATTTTCATAATCATTCTCAACTCTTGGATGAATTTGAGAAGTCTCTTAGTCGAGAACGTGAAATCTATAAGATTATTGAGTCCTTTTCTAACAATATTAAAAAACTCACTCAGGAGAATATGCTACAACAAGAAAATATTAGTATCCTTGAGAATATTGTTAGAGAGGGAACAATTAGAGAAAAGCGTTTGATTGAGACACACTTCTCTGATTTGAACAATCTTCATGTTGAAACAAAGAATATTGTTGCATCTCTTCACCTAGCCCAAAAACAGTCTGTCTCCTTAACTAAGGAAAACATTGTAATGAGAAATTCTTCTGTGTTACATGCTGAGTTACCTGACATGAAGAAAAACTCACCAAAGGAAGTCCCTGCAAAATATAAATGGAAAACTTCCAAACGGGACATGGGTTTGAATCAGATATCCTTCAACGATTCTCTTCCATGAAATTGTTCCTTCTGTGGGAAAAGGAATCATAGTGTTAAACATTGTTTTGCTAGGAAGAAACAAATCTCTGAGCTTTAAAATCTTCTTATATTTACCGTCAACCGAGTTAATCATCTGACGGCATCAACAATGGATCTCACTCCCACAGAAAACCAGAATTCTCATAAAAAGATTTTTAAAGATCACTCTTTTCAAAATCTTTACCGGAATCGTGTTTTTACTCATGGTGCAAACTACATCATAAAAACACAGCTTCCCAATGTCTATGAGAATAAAACTGGTAGATCTAAGTCTAGAAGGTGGAGACCTATCTCAGTTAATCCTCTAGAATCAATTTCTTGAGGTCCTAGACTTAGTCATCAAAAGTTTCCATTTAATGGATTCTCTCAAAGGACTGTAAGAAACCTCTATGGAGTTAAAAATAGTTAAATAGAGAAAAGGAATACAAAAAACAGACTGACTGATGATATCCCTATATCTCTAAACACCCATGGTGAGATTATGTCTCATCCTGTTACCTAACTATGGGTATTCGCATCCTTGTGTCTAACTTGAGAGTCACACGGATGTCTGTCTATGAGATGCTCAAGTCTTAAGGACGATTATCATCCATTCTGTTGATGTCTGTTTTACAAGTTGAGTCATTCTGCTACTTTCTCTGTATCTAATGTATCTCTTTTGCTCTATCTAACTTTTCAGATATTGAGCCTTGTTTAAAAGAGGCATTTTGAGAAATAGTTTGTATTTCCTTTTGGGTCCTTCTTGTTTCTGATATATTCTCCAGGTCCACGAATGTCCAAGTCTTCTCTAAGGAAATCTAGGGTTTCTATCAAGAGTGTCTCCCTTGATTGGCAACATATATATACCTTGTATGTGTTTACCCTGTTCCCAGAAAAAGATGTCTATGGGAACCTCTGTTAAACCTCAAAAAGAATTAAACATTGAGATGGAAGAAGACTTCAAAGGATGTGATTCAGCTCAAGATCTGATTCTGAAAATGATGCTTGAAAGAAAAGAGTATAACTCTTGGATAGGAGAATCTGTCAAGGATTTAATCTTCGTTCAGACTGAGGTTAAGAACGAGCTTGCTAACCTTCAATTGCAGATAAACCAACTCATTGATGGACAAGCAAAAATCCTTGAAAATAAAAACATCTTGATCAGGAACCAGAAGAAGGTCATCCTTGATTGAGTCAAAGCCAGGCTTCTTGCTCGCATCGTTGACCGAAAAACTAATGTTCTATCTCATGAACACGGCGTCTCTACGGTCAAGAAAATCAAGGATATCAGTGACTCCTATTTTGATGGACCTTTTCAAAGGTATGAAATAATCAAAGAAAACTGAGTTATTTATCTAGTAAAACTTCTTAAAAGAATTTTATTCTTGTTTTTGTTTAAGAAGGATAACTAGAATTTGGAACGGCCATTATTGTGACTACACATAGCTATGTCCAACGTTTCAATCTTCTTGTTTTTTTTTTTGTTTTTTAGATTTATTTATTTAAATTCTAAAGTTGGTTTGGAAGATGATTTTTGCAGTATTAATTGATTTTATATATTGCAATGTGTTATAGGATAAGTGTGTTTGCGTCCGTGAACTATTATTGTCCCATACGATGTCAAAAGTTATCTCTTTTATATGTCGATATGCAAGTATTGATACAAGATCGATGAACTTTTGACAAACAAAAGTTAAGCCTATTATGTCAATTTTTGAAGGAAGATAGGTTAAAATCTTTTGTTAACAAAGATTATGTCTATTATATGTCGTTATGCAAATAGTGATGAAAGTAGAATGAATCTTTGTATATGTCGCAGTATTGATATTTCCCTGATCCATATTTTATGTGTATACTGCAATGTTCCATAAGGTTTTCTTGTTTTGAGCATAAAACGATTGAGTTAATCATTCCTTTATGGTTAACATGGTCGTAGCTCCGTCTCTTATGTCGAGCATGTTCAATTAAATTGATCACTTTTGTTTTTAATTTGATTGAGTATTCCGATTAAATTAATCATGGGCTTACTTGTGGTTAGTTTAATTGAGAATTTTGGATATAGAAAATCATTTCATTATGGTTTTTGGTGTTCAATAAGATCCTTCTTTTCTTGTAAAAGTAAGGTCGCTCTTGTTCTTTTTTCGGGAATGACATCAAATGGGGGAGAGTTCTTTTGAAATTGTGCTTAATTTTCATATCTTTGTGGGGAGTGCGGTTGTGGAATTATTTAGGGGTTATCTTGTATCTTTATAAACTCCTTGATGAATGCATTTAGCTTCGGCTTTATGATTGCATCTAAATAAGTTGATATGTACTTTTCTTTGATCTTGAAGCGTCTTCGTGGAAATTTCATTAGGATCCCGTTTTCGTACCTTTGCCAATTTTATTGACAAAAAGGGGGAGAATTAATATGTAGTTCACACTACAAATACATATGATTTACGTGTTTTACGGGTCATTATGTAAGGGGAGTGGTTTTCATGTTGAGACGAAAGTATTGACTAGGGGGGAGTGATACATATCACCATAGTATTGTTGTCGAAGTTGTGATATAAGAACTTTGATGCTGCATAATAATACTATGACACTGTATAACAATGATCGAGGGCTTTTGTTTTCTCATTGTTATGGCTACGGAACTTCAAAAACTATGATGCTGAATTGAACATCTAGGGAATCATGGGAGTACTTGGATAAGACGAAGTTTTCAAGTAATGTTGAAGCACCAATGAGATCAATCATGTGGACGAGAAGCTACAAAGTTTTCTTTATTTTGTAATCCATATGTATTGATAGTTTTGTCACTAAAATTGACAAAGGGGGAGATTGTTAGAGCATTGCTCGGTCGAACTCGCATGCGTTGCTATCTCAAGCATGTTTGTCAATGTTAGTGATCAAAACTATATGTCTTAATTTATAGTTTAGTTACGACTAAGTGTCGGTCTAGGATAGTGAGGAATAGTTGAGCTCCAGACTCCATGGCGATTATCTTATAAAGACGAAGAATTACTCAAGGAACCAGTCGAACTTTATCCGACCAAAAGGTATGTGGAGACTTGAACTCATCTGTCACTTAAAAGTATATATACTCTATCTCCTACTCTTGAGACAAAAATCGTATAAGTATGATAGTTTTCATATATACATATCTGTTATTTCGAGCCGAATTTACTCGCCTATATTTTTCTCGAAATATGTATCGGTAAGCTTTTGCTTTAACCAATTTCATCTTTACCCGTGACGAAAGTCATGATGACGTTTCAATCTTGAAAATAGCTTTGGTGACGATAGTCGATTCTTTTTGTCTAATGACTATTATAACATTATAGAAGAATGTTTCAATGATTGAAATGTGGAGTTGAGATTACGTAACCAACTATCGATATAAGTATATATAGTGTGTTCGCACATTACTGTATAAATCCATGTGACGGAAACCAAGTGTGTGCATATGTGTGCATGCGATATTGGTGAAGGAGACAGGTTAGGTACGCGTACTGGCGGAAGTTTTCATACCGAAAATTTCTGTTGTAGTTTGTGAAGTTTGCAAACTGAAAACTATTCACCTTAGGTATGCGTACCCGTACGCGTACCCATAGATGTTTTCAAACCGAAAAGTTCTGCTGAGTTTCCAAACTCAAGTCCGGTAGCTATGGTACACGTACCCGTACGCGTACCTGATAAGTGCCAAATATTGTATATATCTATCCCTTTTTGTTGGCATTTAACTCATCTTTTATGCATTAATTCTACATTTTATCCCATATTCTGTATTTTCATTGTTTTCGAGAATAAATATTTTTATTAATTAATTTTGCATTTTTAGGTAATAAATAAAGTCTGGATGACTTGCGGAGCAAAAAGAGCAGAAAAGTAGTGAAAAGCCGGGAGAAATCACGCAAGGAAGCCGCGAAGAATGGTGCGCACAACCTCATTTTCTACACACAAAAACGCCTCCGTTCTCAGCCATCAGATCAGTTCTCAGAAGCATCCGATGGTCGCTCCTTCATAGAGCATCAAAATCTGAAGTCTCTGCCAAGCACCACAGCGCTGAACTTCCAAGCCTTCAGATTAGATGGTAGTTGAATCCAACGGTTGCTCCCTTGCTGTGCATCGAAGTTTGATATCTCCGCCTTACACTACAGTACCTAACTCCATCAAGTACCGTTCGTTTCGTTGTATCCCTTCATCCGACGGTCGCTCCTCGCTTGCCTCCGCATCACCGTCCGATCCACCTACCATCTTCCCATCCATAGCTCCTTGTCGCAGATCATCAAAAATCGCTGAACCCGCCTCACACCCGAGCAACCTAACCCTATACCCATCGCCAAACACTCCCTCCTTCTTTCCATCGACTTCTTCCTTCCTTCTCCTCTGCAACTGCTCCACCACCAACTCCACAACTGCTCCACCGTACCACCTGCTCCACCATCTCTACCACCTCACCTCTGCAGCGCCATCACTTCTTCACCATCATCACCCGACACCACACCATCCCCCTAGCCGAGTTGCTTTAACTCCTCTCACCAACTGACCTAGGTGAGGGTTGATAAAACATCTCGAATTAGGGAGAAATTGACGCAATTGGAGGCAGAGAAGGACCGAGAGAGAAGAAAAGAGGCATGGGTCACCACCAATTCAGCGGATTTGGTGAGCAATTTCGGAATTTAAATACCTAATTTTAATTTTAGGGTTTGGAAATTATTGGGGCTTTTGTAGTATAAATATCTCATGGTGTAGAACGTGTGAAGGGTGTTCTTGGGCTAGCCGAGATTCCCCCAAAATTGGGTTAGTTTAGGTTTAATTTTAATTTCAACTTCAACTGTTTAATTTTAGGGTTTTTATAATTTAATGTTCTTATTTTTAATTCTGTTTTGATACTAATGTTTAATTTTTGTATGATAATTTCCTGTTTTGATGTTTAATTTCAATGTGTGTTCTGTTTCATGTTTTGTTAATGATTTAATCTTTCACTGTTTTAGTCCCTGTTAGTGTTAGTTTATCATGTTAGGTTAATGTTGTTCACTGTTAATGCTTAATGTTCCTGTTGATGTTTGTGTAATGTTAATGTTTAGTTCACTGCTGTTAGTTTAATGGAATGCTAGGCTAGAAACCTTTGAAGCACTGAATTGATTGAGTAATGGAAGAAATCAGTGCTCATAGCAAGCTGATTATCTTGCCATTCCATTTTTGTATGCTTAGGTTGCACTGATTTGATTGAGCATTGGGAGAAACTAGTGCTCACTAGTGACAATGATCAAGCTAGTTCTCTTCCCACTCTAGATGAATGCCTTAGTTTTGCTCCATTTCAGTTTCACTATCATCCCTGCCCTTGGCTTAGGCTTGGTTCTTTTTGCATTGTTCTCTGCTTGTTTAGTCATTGTCTTGTAAATTTTCTCCATTGTCTTTCCTGTTAACTGCCTTTGTTCTTCATTGCCTTGTGTTGCCCTGTGTTGCTTTTGTTTGCTATTTTCTCCTGCTGTGCATTTTCTTCCTTGCTTGTGCTACTGCTGCTGTTGCTTCCCTTGCTGTTGCTGCTGTTGCTGCAGCTGCTGTTGCTGCAGCTGCCTTTTCTTTCCCCTGCTGCTGCTGGTGCCTTCTCTGTGTTGCTTCTGATGTTGTTGCTGCCAAGCCTGCTGCCAAGCAAAAGCCCATCAATCCACTGAACTTAACCAAGGCCCAGTTCACAGTTACCAAGCCCAGGTTTGAACCAAAAGTTGAAGCCCAGTTCATTAAGGCTCAAAGCCCAATTCAATCAACTGTGGGCTTAACCCAAAAGCCTAACTCAAAAGACTAAGGCCAGTTCATTCTTAGGAATAAGGCCAAAGCCAACTTCAATCACAAGCCCATTTACACTTCAAAGACCAACTGAGCCCAAGCTCAGTTCATTTCATTGTTAAAAACAAACCCATTAAGCCCAACAGTTCCAAAGGGTATTCAAAGCCCATTAGCAAATTTAGAACCCAAAATAGCTAGAAACTACAAAACACTCCCAATCTCTGTGGATCGACCCGTACTTGCACGAGCTACAACCGACGACCGTGCACTTGCGGTATTACTGTAGGCCCCCGTTTTTATTGCGCTTAATTTTATACATATCTCCGGGCCCACCAAGTTTTTGGCCGGGGATAATTTTTATACACCTTTTCAAAGCCTACCAAGTTTTTGGCGCCGCTGCCGGGGAACATTTTGCATTTAAATATAATATCTTTGAGGCCTACCAAGTTTTTGGCGCCGTTGCCGGGGATTGGTGCTGTGTTTTTCTTGTAGTTTTATTAGCTATTTTTGCATTTCACTGCATAGCATTTGCATCTGCATCTGCTTCACTTCATTTGCTGTTGGACCTGCTGTTCTGAACCTGTTTTTCCTCTGCTGGGACGCCACCAAGGAAAAGAACCAAAGCCCAACTGGGTTTTTGCAACAATATCAGAGCAGCTGGGCTGTGCTTAAAAGGTAACCCATTTAAGAGAACCCGAATTGTGGGCTTCCAATTTTTTAATTGTGGGCATGTAATATTAAAGCCAATTTTTGGGCTTCTCTTATTTTCTGTTGGGTTTGTAATAATTTATTTGTGGGCTTGTTTGTTTAATTTGTGGGCTTGTGTATTTAATTTCTGTGAGCTTGTTTAATTTGGACTTGTATTTTGTATTCTGGGTTTTTAAACCCAGCTGAGCTTGTAACCGACCACGCTAGTTGAACTCGTTAGTGGGCCGAGTACCCAAATTCTAGGCCGAGATTTTGGACTCAGTTCCACCAAAAGTTTTCAAACAAGCGGAGCCAAAGCAAACACAAAAGGCTTGCACAGTGGGCTTGCTCCCATTCAAAAACCAAATTTTATTTTCTTTTTCAAAAAAAAAAAAAAAAAAAACCAAATTTTATTTTCTTCATTTTTTTATTTCTTTCTTAAAAAAAAAAAAAAAAACCAAATTTTCTTGTAGATAATGTGTTAGTAAATTTCCTTTTGTATATATTTTCTATCCAATATGATCTCGGCTGAAATATGTTGGATTTTTGCCTTGAATAACGGAGTTTTAATTCTGCTTTCGCCGAAATCGGGTATTCTCTCTCCTTTTACTCTACTCAGCATGTCCCTTTCCATATGTTGCATTTTAATTCTTTCCATATTTTGAAACATTGAGGACAATGTTTAGTTTAGGTTTGGGGGTATAGAGTAGATACCACGATAATTGCCATAATTGAAAACGAACTCCTTCTTCTTTTTGAAAAAATTGAAAAATTCCAAAAAAATTGAAAAATCAAAATTCAAAAAAATTAAAAAATGAAAAAATCATAAAAATGGAGCTCATTTACCTTGAAATGTTGACTCTTGTGCAAATATGTATTTTTATTAGGAGTCTTAGTCTAGATATTTAGGCACCCTGATTCTAGCACAATTCACATAGTGATAAGAAATTTGCACGCGCACGATCTACCAATACATGTATGGCCTCGATCTTCAAGGTGTTTGATAGGAAGTTACGATTGCCAATCACTTTAGAATACTGAACGAAACTTGACTAGCTTGTTCTTTGGTTGGTTGGGATAGAAGGTGGAGGTTACATTAAGAAAGACAACCATCGAATTTAACTGGGTGCATCAAAAAGGGCTACCTCTTGCAAAGTGTCATGTAATTTTTGTTTCCTTTTGTTATGTATCAAAAGTGTTTCCTTATGCAAAAAAAAAAAAAAAAGAAAAAAAAAATATCAAAAAATACAAAAATCAATCAAGTATTTATCAATTCCATCATCTCTTGTTCCAAAAAAAAAGAGATAGTCAATGTAAATAAGAGTCATGTAAATAGTCATTTTTTGTTTTTGTAATAAGCAAGGAGGGTGTATGCCATTGATGTACAACGCGAGTAATTGTGAAATACCTCCAACTCATTCACAATTCTCGTAAAGTCCGGACAGCTAGCTAGATTTCGACCTCGGTTCTTAGCCTGAGAAACTATCTCTTGGTGATTAGTAGTCATAACTTCAGATCTTTCTTTACACATGTGTAGATACACTTTACACTCTTATCACATGTCTTTTTTTGTTATCAGTGCTAGGATTGTGCCTTCGATAGCTAGATTGACATCTCCATTTTGCTGTGAGCTTAAACTGTTTTGCACATGTCACATTTGATGGAATCTGAGCTTATATTTTGACCTAGAACTTTGTAGGTACGTTCTAAGCAAACCTTCACGAGACTTCAACTCGTCCACTAGGGACACTTAGTGGTTTAAAAGGCTTAGTGCATACGCTAAATGCATTCGAGAGACCAGCGACAGTGGTATAGTTAGGATTTCCTTAGTTCTGTTTTACTTGAGGACAAGTAAAATTCAGGTTTGGGGGTATTTGATAAGTGCCAAATATTGTATATATCTATCCCTTTTTGTTGGCATTTAACTCATCTTTTATGCATTAATTCTACATTTTATCCCATATTCTGTATTTTCATTGTTTTCGAGAATAAATATTTTTATTAATTAATTTTGCATTTTTAGGTAATAAATAAAGTCTGGATGACTTGCGGAGCAAAAAGAGCAGAAAAGTAGTGAAAAGCCGGGAGAAATCACGCAAGGAAGCCGCGAAGAATGGTGCGCACAACCTCATTTTCTACACACAAAAACGCCTCCGTTCTCAGCCATCAGATCAGTTCTCAGAAGCATCCGATGGTCGCTCCTTCATAGAGCATCAAAATCTGAAGTCTCTGCCAAGCACCACAGCGCTGAAATTCCAAGCCTTCAGATTAGATGGTAGTTGAATCCAACGTTTGCTCCCTTGCTGTGCATCGAAGTTTGATATCTCCGCCTTACACTACAGTACCTAACTCCATCAAGTACCGTTCGTTTCGTTGTATCCCTTCATCCGACGGTCGCTCCTCGCTTGCCTCCGCATCACCGTCCGATCCACCTACCATCTTCCCATCCATAGCTCCTTGTCGCAGATCATCAAAAATCGCTGAACCCGCCTCACACCCGAGCAACCTAACCCTATACCCATCGCCAAACACTCCCCTCCTTCTTTCCATCGACTTCTTCCTTCCTTCTCCTCTGCAACTGCTCCACCACCAACTCCACAACTGCTCCACCGTACCACCTGCTCCACCATCTCTACCACCTCACCTCTGCAGCGCCATCACTTCTTCACCATCATCACCCGACACCACACCATCCCCCTAGCCGAGTTGCTTTAACTCCTCTCACCAACTGACCTAGGTGAGGGTTGATAAAACATCTCGAATTAGGGAGAAATTGACGCAATTGGAGGCAGAGAAGGACCGAGAGAGAAGAAAAGAGGCATGGGTCACCACCAATTCAGCGGATTTGGTGAGCAATTTCGGAATTTAAATACCTAATTTTAATTTTAGGGTTTGGAAATTATTGGGGCTTTTGTAGTATAAATAGCTCATGGTGTAGAACGTGTGAAGGGTGTTCTTGGGCTAGCCGAGATTCCCCCAAAATTGGGTTAGTTTAGGTTTAATTTTAATTTCAACTTCAACTGTTTAATTTTAGGGTTTTCATAATTTAATGTTCTTATTTTTAATTCTGTTTTGATACTAATGTTTAATTTTTGTATGATAATTTCCTGTTTTGATGTTTAATTTCAATGTGTGTGCTGTTTCATGTTTTGTTAATGATTTAATCTTTCACTGTTTTAGTCCCTGTTAGTGTTAGTTTATCATGTTAGGTTAATGTTGTTCACTGTTAATGCTTAATGTTCCTGTTGATGTTTGTGTAATGTTAATGTTTAGTTCACTGCTGTTAGTTTAATGGAATGCTAGGCTAGAAACCTTTGAAGCACTGAATTGATTGAGTAATGGAAGAAATCAGTGCTCATAGCAAGCTGATTATCTTGCCATTCCATTTTTGTATGCTTAGGTTGCACTGATTTGATTGAGCATTGGGAGAAACTAGTGCTCACTAGTGACAATGAGCAAGCTAGTTCTCTTCCCACTCTAGATGAATGCCTTAGTTTTGCTCCATTTCAGTTTCACTATCATCCCTGCCCTTGGCTTAGGCCTTGGTTCTTTTTGCATTGTTCTCTGCTTGTTTAGTCATTGTCTTGTAAATTTTCTCCATTGTCTTTCCTGTTAACTGCCTTTGTTCTTCATTGCCTTGTGTTGCCCTGTGTTGCTTTTGTTTGCTATTTTCTCCTGCTGTGCATTTTCTTCCTTGCTTGTGCTACTGCTACTGTTGCTTCCCTTGCTGTTGCTGCTGTTGCTGCAGCTGCTGTTGCTGCAGCTGCCTTTTCTTTCCCCTGCTGCTGCTGGTGCCTTCTCTGTGTTGCTTCTGCTGTTGTTGCTGCCAAGCCTGCTGCCAAGCAAAAGCCCATCAGTCCACTGAACTTAACCAAGGCCCAGTTCACAGTTACCAAGCCCAGGTTTGAACCAAAAGTTGAAGCCCAGTCCATTAAGGCTCAAAGCCCAATTCAATCAACTGTGGGCTTAACCCAAAAGCCTAACTCAAAAGACTAAGGCCAGTTCATTCTTAGGAATAAGGCCAAAGCCAACTTCAATCACAAGCCCATTTACACTTCAAAGACCAACTGAGCCCAAGCTCAGTTCATTTCATTGTTAAAAACAAACCCATTAAGCCCAACAGTTCCAAAGGGTATTCAAAGCCCATTAGCAAATTTAGAACCCAAAATAGCTAGAAACTACAAAACACTCCCAATCTCTGTGGATCGACCCGTACTTGCACGAGCTACAACCGACGACCGTGCACTTGCGGTATTACTGTAGGCCCGCGTTTTCATTGCGCTTAATTTTACACATCTCCGGGCCCACCAGTACCTAAGATGGTTATATTTCTCAAATCGGTAATTTCATAAACTTAAACAATAAATAAATAAGGAATGCAATCTTTGCAAACCGTGGCTATATTGTTCATGAATTGATTCAAGTGAATCAAACCGATTTTGTTTCAATTGTGTCTATGTATAAAGATCTAAGCAATTGAACAACTCTTGAACTAGTTCTTATGAGTCATTTGAACTAGTTATGAGAAAGATGAATACGGTTAATATGAAAGTGCTCATATGGCTTACCATTGGTTAACTATTTGTGAACCAACCCAATGTACACGTTTAGGTACGGTTACTCAAACCTAAATGAATACATTTTCATTTGTGTGTGAGACAAGCTAAGTTTCGATCTAACGGTTGAAAGATATTAGCTTGGATAAGTGAGGCTTTTCATCTAACGGTGAATATTGAATGCTTTGTTACCAAGGTAACTTAGATTGCAAACCCTAATTTGAAAACTATATAAAGGAGACGTCTAGCAACTGGAAAAACTAATCCCCACACCTTCTGTGTGATACTAGTTGGTTTGCTAGAGTCGATTCTCCTTTAACCGTAGGTTTCTTCTCGAGACCCTGTCGGTTAACGACTTAACGACTTCATTGGGATTGTGAAGCCAGACGAAACTACTTCTCTCGTAGTTGAGCGATCTGATCTTGCCATTTTCTATCGTACGAGTTCAATTAAATAATTGACTTGAGATTATATTTCCGATAGGGCAAGATAAAAAGAAATCACAAACATCTTCGTCTCATCATTTGTGATTCCACAATATCTAGTTTCGCTACCATAAGATTTGGATTATTGTGAGGTGATTGATAATAATATGCTGTTCTTCGGGAATATAAGTCTGGTTTATCAATTGGTTCCTGTTCACCTTGATTTCTTCTGTGCATAAGTTACACCTAGAGGGAGACTGCATCAACGTAGTTAATGCCATAAATGGCAGAGTAGGAAGTGTCCGATGGACTAATAATAATATTATTCTAGACTGTAGAAATCTGTTAGTCAGTTTTAGAGATTGGAAACGCACCTTTGTGCATAGAGAATCTAATGAGGTGGCTAATAGCCTATCAAAAAGGGCTAGAATTTCTAGGAATGCTGAATGTTGGTATACAACATTTCCATCTTGGCTGAAATCTCTTATTAGAGATGAACTAAGTGTAAACATTTCTTAAAAAGTTATTAATGAATTCTCTTTTCTTATTAAAAAAAAAGTTGGGTTTACTTCTGAAAGAATATTGAGATTGATGTATGTATTGCTACAGTTATTAAAATCAATATTTTCACCAAGAAGTGCAACACTTGATTTCTCGTCTTCATTGGAATCATAGTTGTCAGACATTTCATCAAGAGTTGCAGCAGACCTTTGATCCCGGTGTATTTTCTACGATTTTGGCACTCGTTTGCAAAATAACCAAATCCCTTACACTTAAAGCACTGAGGCATATCCTCATCATCAGTTTCATATGTTTCTCTGTTTTTAGGAGGAATATGATTATGAGGCTTAACTGATGCCTTAGGCTTATCTCTAGAGAACCGTTTACTTCTCTTCAACAGAAGATCCCTAAACTGTCTTGTGATCATCGAGACTGACTTGTCAATATCTTCATCTGATGAATCTGTCTCAGAGTGATCATCTTCAGAGATATACACTTTTTTACTCTTATCAAGTAATTTAGTGTCCTTTTGTGCTTTGAACGCAACATCCTTAGTTTTGGATGAATGTTCGTGATCAAAGATCTTAAGCTTCCCAACAAGCGTATTTCTGGAGAGATTATCAAGGTTATTTCCCTCAACGATGGCATGCTTCTTATAGTCGTATCTAGATGGCAGCAATCTGAGAATTTTTATCACAATTTCCTTTTCAGGAATAGTCTTACCTAATGCAAAAGATGCATTAACAATTTCAGACACTTTGTGATTAAACTCATCAAATGTTTCTTCATCTGCCATACAAAGGTTTTCCCAATCGGAATTAAGGTTTTGAAGCCTAGCTTCCTTTTCACTGAAGTACCTTCGAATAATGTTTCTAAGATATCCCACGCATCTTTAGACCTCGTGCAATTTGACACATGGTGCTGAAGATTTGGGGTAATGGCATGTATAATGACATTCAAACCGTCGGAATTTTGCTTTGAAACATTTATCTCGGCAGGGGTATATTCACCAATAGGCTTGGGAACGTTTACATATCCAACTGCCACTATGGGAGCATTATAGCCATTACAACATATACCCATGATTGAAAGTCACGTGCTTGAAGAAAAGCTCGCATAGCAATTTTCCACCATAAGTAATTAGAGCCATCGAAGACTGGTGGTACGTTAATTGAGATAACACCTCTGTCCATAGAGTCATATTGCTACAAACACAGACTTGTGAGGTCTTGAACGTGTTTTCATGCTCTGATACCAATTGAAAAAGTGGGGGTACAACAACCACACCCAATATTTTGCTTAGCAATCTGTATGGACAAACTTCAATAAAATTTCGAGAGAATCAACTAGACAGTCAGACTCAATCCAGATAAAAAGTATATCAAAGAGTTTATGTAAAAACCCTCAAGCTCATCAACGCTACTAGACCAGTCAAGAGACGAATTAGCCGCTAATAACTCGATTAGTGTAACACAAACGTTAATTAATACGAATTAATCTAACAACGATGTAGATACGAAACTAGTACCATCGGTTAGATCTCGTAAAGTTATGCGAAATGGACTACTCGAACGTGTACCATACGAAGAAGTTATAATCAGATTGATTTAAAGGGCAAAATAGTCTTTTCATAAATATACTGACCTGGGATTCCCTTAGCGAAGCAAGTGAGTGAAATAGTATTATCTTTGGTCTTATCTTCACCGACCGAGAAGATAAATTCATTCTATTCTTCTTATTTATTCTTTCTTCTTCTTTTCTCTTTTCTTTTCTTCTCCTGTTCTTCTTTCTCCGGCGAGTTTGAGAATCAAATAGAGATTTTGCAGTTTTTTTTATGAGGCGAAAGGTCAAGGTAGGGTTGGTGATGGTGAAGCTCGTTGCGTAAAAAAGAAAGGAATTAGAGGAAGTGAAGTGAGGGTTTCGTATGATGAAGACTTGGAAGATGAAATTAGGGTCACATGTGAATGTTTAGAGATGGGACTGACGTGAAATAGAGGATGAATTTGAGGTTCTAAGAGATTTATTAGAGATGGGGTTTTGATTGATTTGAATATTTGAGTGGATGTATTGAGTTTGAATCAGAAAAGTGAAGATTATAAATTGGATTAGGGTTTTGCTGAGAGTTGAAGATGGTGATAAAGATTAGGAGTCTGAAATCGAGAAAAGAGAAGTAGAATTAAGAATCAGTGGATGGTGGTGGTGTTAATTCAGGTGTTGATTCAGATTCAAGAAGAATCGAACAAGGTAGTTTAAGGTTTCTAATATTTTAAATATATTTTTATGGATTTGAGTATGAATTGATGGATTGTTTCATAGGTTTGTGTTGTTATTGGAATTCCTGAGTTTATGTCTCAGATGATGAAGTTGTGTATGTGTACTGGGTGATAGAATTGGAGTTTGTAGATGATGTATTCATTGTGCTTGAATGGAATTTGGTGGTGATATAGAAGGTGGTGATGAAGATTGCTGAGTGTTTGTTGAGTTGAACTGATGGGATGGGATTGATGATTAGTTTTGAGACAAGTTACTGAATCAGATTCAATAGTTTGGGTATGGCTGATATTAGGTAATGACTCTTCTTAGTTAATTGGGTAAAGTTTTTAAGTGCAGTTTTGAGTATGTGTGTTTTTGTTTGAAACTGAGGTTGAGACGATTAGATGATGGAACTGTGACTATAATTAGAAGTGGTGTTGATAGTAAAAGAATTGTTGAGAATGGTGTATTTTGAGAGGGATTGGGTTTGTGCTTGCTGTGTATGATGAATGTTGGTGGTAATGCTTATAGGATTGCAGTCTGGTGTGTGAATGAAGGTGGTTGTGTGTTGTTCATGATGATGAGGCTGGCTACATGGAGATGTATTAGTTTGTGGTGAATTGCAAAAGGGAAGAGTTGAGTTGTAGTGTAGTATAAGGCTTATGGCTAAAGTAAGGCTAGGGAGTACAAACTGTAAGAATGATTACATAGTGTAGTTAGAGGTCATGGTGGTTAATGAGTTGAACTGATGTTGATGTTGTGGGAGAGTTAGCTCTGGCAGTGATGTTGAATAAGTTGATAATGTTGAACTGAGTTCAGTCGAAGTAGTCTCTGTTTTGGTTACAACTGATAGGCGAGAATCGAGATGATCTGAATATTGCTTAGAGCTGCAATTACAGGTAATTAGAGTTTATAATTGTAATTGAAACTTGAAATTTATTTGAATAATTGAATGCATGTAATGAATAGATTGAAAGTGTACTAGAGTTAGAATCACAGTTGTGTAAGAAGTTTTTGCCTGTGTTATGACCTAGCCTTACCCTTAGTCATCCCAGTCAGCTGACTCCGTTAATCTGACTGAGTCACATGTGTACCTGACTTACCTTAATCAGTCTTAGTGACTGAGTTAACCCTGTCTTGAATCAGTTTGACCCAGTACTGACTCAGTGAACATTGACTAAGTTAGTTCCTTTGACCATTTGACCAGGACCTTGACTTGACTATGGACGTTGATTGTTAGTTGACCATTGACTGTCACTTTGACCGTCAGTTGACTCAGATGGACTGGGCCTTAGATTAAGGGGCTAGTTTAGTGGACTTGGGCTTAGGGATAGAGTTCCTATTTGTTGAATTAGACCACTTATGGTCTGAATTAGCTTTCGGTTCCTTATATAAGGTTGTAGATATTCTTAAGACTTGTCTAATGGACTATAAAACTAATCCAATTCAATTACTAAACCTTAGTTTTGCTAAAGATAGGTAAACAAAAGGTGTAGAACCTTAAATGAGCTTAGAATCAGTAGAAAAACTTGTATGATTCTTGTGTGAACCTTTTTGGTTAGATTCTTAGACTTCTTGTGTGAATAACAGTTAGTCTATATTAACAACGATCGATTCAAAGGATAAACAGGTGGAGCGTGGATCTCGAGGTAGGCGTGGCTTTTCATCAAAATAGGTGGGAATACATTTGACTCTTTTGTAATCATTATTGCTGCTTTTACAAAAGTTTATGCTTAACAAACTCATGCATTGTCTGTCCGTGCATTCCATGCTCTGTTTAAATTGCATTATGATAATTATGTTGATTCTGTGAATCTTTCCATGATTTGGAAAGGACTTGTAATGTTTTGTTTGTCATTATGAATTGTTATGGGAAATGAGAATTTCCACTTGTGGTATATAGGATACGATCCTTCACAATTATATCTACATGAATTCAACTTTTATGCTTAGAGTGAGTCATCATGGTCTTGGTGATATCAATAGCTAATGAGTATGGTTAGCACGAATATTATACATTGTTTGAAGAAGGAGTTTGTCCATATACATGTTTGTTTATTTCAGTGACTTGGTCACTTTTTAATGTTTGGGAAAACATTATTGTTTTCCAGATCTTGCCATGATTACTTGAATGTTAAATGTTATTCCTACTGGGCACCCCTTTTAGGGATGATGTGCTCACCCATTCCCACTTTCAGTTTCAGAGACATATCAAAGTTGCGCAGCGAAAGCTTCGAGGAGTTGAGTTTGTTCGTTAGATTACTTCGGCTATGTTTATTATGTTGCGTATTATATTTGTAAACCAAATGACTATTGTATAAGTATAATTTGTGAGAAGTTCTTGTATATATATTTCTGAGCGGGGCTAGTTTTCGGTTAAATTTTGTAGGAGATTTCTTAATTGAATGTTTAAGTAAATGATTTAGATTCTTAGTGCCTCTTTGTTTAGTTAAACTCTTGGATTAGTCAGTTGCTAGCTTTGGGGGCGCTACAAGTTGGTAACAAAGCTCACTATTAGATCTTATATGGGAAACAATAGAAATAGCTAGTGCCAGTTAGTGAACTTGATTAGTTTAATACTGGGTTGGTTTGTGAGATAAATCTTAATTACTAAAAGCTATCAATAATTAAAAGAATTATTTGATTGCTTGATTTGTTTGTGTGGTTGGTTGTTTATGTAATGAAGTAAAAATTGTAGGGTACACCAGTAACTTTAGCTGATAAGGATCATGGATTAATCAAACTAAAAAGTATGAACACGTATTATTGATAAATCTTGAAAATCACATAGAAATTTATTGAGTATCTTGACTTATATGAAGAATCAACAGTTTATAATTTCATAAATGTTAATAATACTTTTGGAACTCAATAATATTTGTAAGAGTAGTCAGAATAATAGTTCAACCGTTAATCTTAATAATAAAAATACTAAAATAGTATTTATAAATGAAAATAATAGAAATAATGATTTTTTAATATAATAATGTTAGCATTTATCAATTAGTATCATACTAAACTTAACTGAAATTTTAATAGGGATATATATAACGATAAAAATAATAACTATGATTAATTAAATAGTTATGGAAAATTAGTAACGTTTGTGTACAGTTAAGTTCTGTAAAATTAAACTAATTACAAATCAGAGATATATGTTTTGCGTCTAAACAAGATAATTAGTATAAAACTTATTAGACGTTAAACTTAAGGAAGCGAGGACATTAATATATAAATTAAAAAGACTCAACTTGTTAGTTTGTACTGAAATTATCTTTAGGCTAACAAATGATCCAATAAATCTTTAAAATGAAACAAATAGACATGAAGTAGTAATAATAGTATTCAGATGCTTAGGGAAATATTAGAATTAAAAGAAAATAAACTCGTATATTGATAGGATCCTTCCTCGTAAATAAGTCCAATCATCTTTTGTAATGGAAAATTAGTATGACGAACTTAAACTGTTAGAATTTAAATTAGTATTATATTGTGCATAACATAAATTAAGATCTCGTTAACAAATATACAACGATTAGATAATGATTAGGATTAAATAGCTATGGAAAATTATTAGTGCTTCTCTATATTTAAGTTTTGCAAAGTTAACTAATAACAAATTTGAATTTTGTGTTTTGTGTTTTGCATTTAAACCAGATAGATAATAAGACTTATTCGGTAGGATTAAGAACATGAGGTCATATAATGCATAAAAATGGAGACTAAACTTGTTAACGATCTTATACCTAGTTTATCTTTAGTCCAATAAATGATTCACTAAATCACCAAATTATACACATGGAGTGATATTTATAATACTTAAATGCTTAGTACAAAATTAAACTTAAAGGAGAATAAATTTACATATGAATAGGATACTTATTATGAATACCAAAATCTAAAGACTATCAAGACATGTTAAAATTTTTTTATATAGACTCAAATTTAAATCATACTAAATTACCAACGCCAATATTTAACAAGATATAATATATGGATTCAACATGCATAAATAAAATATATTGTATCAACCTTTACGTGAATGTAGAGTTATACTTAGAAGATTAAAGCTTAATAAAATTAACTAAGTATCATTACTAAATAACTATTTTGGCCATATTTTTGTTACGTTAGTAATAAAATAAAATAAATAAATAAATTCGGATGACTAAATTGTTTAAAATGATGTGAAGTATTTAAATATTTTACGAAGTAAATTTATCAGACTTGTACCAGTTAAGATAGAGGTCAAAATAATACTTTGTTAATCGTAATAAGTTAACACTTTGCTAATCCAGCACTGGGGAATAGTGAGGTTGGTAATTCCATGGCAACTGCATTCTTGTATCACTAGACATAGAAGGGAGACTTGCTTCTATTAGTAAACTGATAGATCCCAGATTTTACTTAGAAACTTCATTATAGAATATTTTCTCTTGTAATTAGAACCAGTAACTTATTGAAATATAAATTACTCTACTGAACCTAGAGCCAACAATTTTAGTTGTAAAAAGCCATATAGGTTTGTGCTTTGTTTTATGTTGGTGCGCTTAGACAAGAGATGGAATTATTCTATAAGGTGGGGAGTTTTGAAGAACATAAGGGCGGTTTTATTTTCGAGGACGAAAATGTATAAGCTGGGGAGAATGTAAAGACCCTCAAGCTCGTCAACGCTATTAGACCAGTCAAGAGACGAATTAGGCGTTAATAAATCGATTATTGTAACACGAACGCTAATTAATACGAACTAATCTAACAATGATCTAGATACGAAACTAGTACCATCGATTAGATCTCGTAAAGTTATGCGAAATGGACTACTCGAACGTGTCAGTCAGATACCATACGAAGAAGTTATCATCAGATTGATTTGAAGGGAAAAATAGTCTTTTCAAAAATAGACTGACCTGGGCTTCCCTTAGCGAAGCAAGTGAGTGAAATAGTATTATCTTTGGTCTTATCTTCACCGACCGAGAAGATAAATTCATTCTCTTCTTCTTATCTTCTTATTTCTTCTTATCTTCTTCTTTTCTCTTTTCTTTTCTTCTCATGTTCTTCTTTCTCCGGCGAGTTTGAGAATCAAATAGAGATTTTGCAGTTTTTTTGTATGAGGCGAAAGGTCAAGGTAGGGTTGGTGATGGTGAAGCTCGTTGTGTAAAGAAGAAAGGAATTAGAGGAAGTGGAGTGAGGGTTTTGTATGATGAAGACCTGGAAGATGAAATTAGGGTCGCAGGTGAATGTTTAGAGATGGATCTGACGCGAAATAGAGGATGAATTTGAGGTTCTAAGAGATTGACAAGAGATGGGATTTTGATTGATTTGAAGATTTGAGTGGATGTATCGAGTTTGAATCAGAGAAGCGAATATTAGAAATTGAATTAGGGTTTTGCTGAGAGTTGAAGATGGTGATAAAGATTAGGAGTCTGAAATCGAGAAAAGAGAAGTAGAATTAAGAATCAACGGATGGTGGTGGTGTCAATTCAAGTGTTGATTCAGATTCAAGAAGAATCGAACAAGGTAGTTTAGGGTTTATCATATTTTGAATATGTTTTGATGGATTTGAGTATGAATTGATGGATTGTTTCATGGGTTTGTGTTGTTATTGGAATTCCTGAGTTTATGTCTCAGATGATGAATTTGTGTATGTGTAATGGGTGATAGAATTGGAGTTTGTAGATGATGTATTCATTGTGCTTGAATGGAATTTGGTGGTGATATGGAAGGTGGTGATGAAGATTGTTGAGCGTTTGTTGAGTTGAACTGATGGGATGGGATTGATGATTAGTTTTGAGACAAGTTACTGAATCAGATTCAATAGTTTGAGTATGGATGATATTAGGTAATGACTCTTCTTAGTTAATTGGGTAAAGTTCTTAAGTGCAGTTTTGAGTATGTGTGTTTGTGTTTGAAACTGAGGTTGAGACGATTAGATGATGGAACTGTGACTATAATTAGAAGTGGTGTTGATAGTAAAAGAATTGTTGATTTTGAAGTATTGTTGAGAATGGTGTATTTTGAGAGGGATTGGGTTTGTGCTTGCTGTGTATGATGAATGTTGGTGGTAATGCTTATAGGATTGCAGTATGGTGTGTGAATGAAGGTGGTTGTGTGTTGTTCATGATGATGAGGCTGGCTACATGGAGCTGTATTGGTTTGTGGTGAATTGCAAAAGGGAAGAGTTGAGTTGTAGTGTAGTATAAGGGTTATGGCTAAAGTAAGGCTAAGGAGTACAAATTGTAAGAACAATTACATAGTGTAGTTAGAGGTCATGGTGGTGAATGAGTTGAACTGAAGTTGATGTTGTGGGAGAGTTAGCTCTGGCAGTGATGTTGAATAAGTTGATAGTGTTGAAATGAGTTCAGTCGAAGTAGTCTCTGTTTTGGTTACAACTGATAGGAAAGAATCGAGATGATCTGAATATTGCTTAGAGATGCAATTACAGGTAATTAGAGTTTATAATTGTAATTGAAACTTGAAATTTATTTGAATAATTGAATGTATGTAATGAATAGATTGAAAGTGTACTAGAGCTAGAATCACAGTTGTGTAAGAAGTTTTGTCCTGTGTTATGGCCTAGCCTTACCCTTAGTCATCCCAGTCAGCTGACTCCGTTAATCTGACTGAGTCACATGTGTACCTGACTTACCTTAATCAGTCTTAGTGACTGAGTTAACCCTGTCTTGAATCAGTTTGACCCAGTACTGACTCAGTGAACCTTGACTAAGTTAGTTCCTTTGACCATTTGACCAGGACCTTGACTTGACTATGGACGTTGATTGTTTGTTGACCATTGACTGTCACTTTGACCGTTAGTTGACTCAGATGGACTGGGCCTTAGATTAAGGGGCTAGTTTAGTGGACTTGGGCTTAGGGATAGAGTTCCTATTTGTTGAATTAGACCACTTATGGTCTGAATTAGCTTTCGGTTCCTTATATAAGGTTGTAGATATTCTTAAGACTTGTCTAATGGACTACAAAACTAACCCAATTCAATTACTAAACCTTAGATTTGCTAAAGATAGGTAAATAAAAGGTGTAGAACCTTAAATGGGCTTAGAATCAGTAGAAAAACTTGTATGAGTCTTGTGTGAACCTTTTTGGTTAGATTCTTAGACTTCTTGTGTGAATAACAACGATCGATTCGAAGGATGAACTGATGGAGTGTGGATCTCGAGGTAGGCGTGGCTTGTCATCAAAAGAGGTGGGAATACATTTGACTCTTTTGTAACCATTATTGCCGCTTTTACAAAAGTTTATGCTTAACAAACTCATGGATTTTCTGTCCGTGCATTCCATGCTCTGTTTAAATTGCATTATGATAATTCCGTTGATTCTGTGAATCTTTCCATGAATTGGAAAGGACTTGTACTGTTTTGTTTGTCATTATGAATTGTTATGGGAAATGAGAATTTCCACTTGTGGTATATATGATACGCTTATTCACAATTATATCTACATGAATTCAGCTTTTATGCTTAGAGTGGGTCATCATGGTCTTGGTGATATCAATAGCTAATGAGTGTGGTTAGCAAGAATATTATACATTGTTTGAAGAAGGAGTTTGTCCATATACATGTTTGTTTATTTCAGTGACTTGGTCACTTTTTAATGTTTGGGAAAACATTATTGTTTTCCAAATCTTGCCATGATTACTTGAAAGTTAAATGTTATTCCTACTGGGCACCCCTTTTAGGGATGATGTTCTCACCCATTCCCAGTTTCAGTTTCAGAGACAGATCAGAGTTGCGCAGCGAATGCTTCGAGGAGTTGAGTCTGTTCGTTAGATTACTTCGGTATGTTTATTGTGTTGCATATTATATTTGTAAACCAAATGACTATTGTATAAGTATCATTTGTGAGAAGTTCTTGTATATATATTTCTGAGTGGGGCTAGTTTTCGGTTAGGTTTTGTAGCAGATTTCTTAATTGAATATTTAAGTAAATGATTTATATTCTTAGTGCCTCTTTGTTTAGTTAAACTCTTGGATTAGTCAGCTGCTAGCTTTGGGGGCGCTACAATTTATATCTCAATCTCTCGATTTGATATATACTCAAGCAAATAGAAATCTGCGAGTCTTTATCAAATACTAGAGAGATAACTTGGATGGTACCAAAGACCAATATTCAAGTGTCAATCAATTTAAATCAACAACCAAAAGGTCGGATATTCTAATTGATTGAACAACACACAACCTGTGATATTTCAATTATATAACAAAATATAATGCGGAAAAGAAATAACACAGACACCAGAATTTTGTTAACGAGGAAACCGCAAATGCAGAAAAACCCCGGGACCTAGTCCAGATTGAACATACACTGTATTAAGCCGTCACAAACACTAGCCTACTCCAAATTAACTTCGGTTTGGACTGTAGTTGAACCCCAATCAATATCACACTGATCCAAGGTACAGTTATGCTCCTACGTCTCTGATTCCAGCAGGATACTATGTACTTGATTCCCTTAGATGATCTCACCCACAACTAAGAGTTGCTACAACCCAAAGTTGAAGACTTTAATAAAAAAATCTGTATCACACAGAAAAGTCTACGGCAATAGATAAATATGTCTTCCACGAATATAGTAATCGACGCAGAGAAAAAAGAACAACCTAGTATTATCAATCACCTCACAATAATCCTAATCGACGCAGCGAAAAAAGATATTGTGGAATCACAAATGATGAGACGAAGTGTTTATGATTTCTTTTATATCTTTCCTATCGGAGATATCAATCTCAAGCCAATTGTTACAATTTTACTCGTACGATAGAAACCGCAAGTTCAGATCAAACAACTACGAGAAAGTAGTATCGGTCTGGCTTCACAATCCCAATGAAGTCTTTAAGTCGTTAATCTGGTTTAGAAGAAGAAACCAAAGGTTAAAGGAGAATCGACTCTAGCTTAGAACAACTAGTATCACACAGAAGGTGTGGGGATTAGATTTTCCAGTTGCTAGAGTTCTCCCTTATATAGTCTTTCAAATCAGGGTTTGCAATCAATGTTAGCTTGGTAACAAATCATTCAATATTCACCGTTAGATGAAAACCTGATTTTGATTCAAGCTAATATATTTCAACCGTTAGATCGAAAACTAGCTTGTTACACAAAAATGAAATGCACGTTTCTAGGCTTGTGTAACCGTACCCAAACTTGTACATTTGTTGGTTCAACAATAGTCAACCAATTGGTTAGCCATATGATCACTTTCATATCAACCATATTCTTCTTCACCATAAATAGTTCAAGTGACTCTAATGAACTAGTTAGAGAGTTGTCCAATTGCAAGGAAATCTTATGTAACTACACAAGACACAATCGAAGAAAAAACGATTTGACTCACTCAAATCGGTTCATGAACTATATAGCCACAGTTTGCATTTGCATTCCTTAGTTTATATAAGAATAAGTTCACAAACATCGTTTTTTGATATAACTTACTCAAGTTCGCAGACTGGGTTCGCGGACTTAAGTTCCCAGACGGAGTTCACAAACCCCAGCAGAAATTATCGGGACAAGAACTTCCGCCAGTTCGCGGACTGAGTTCATGGACTTAGCTCACGCCACTATGTCGGTTCTCTTGATCAACAAAGTTCGCAAACTTCGGTTCAAGGAATAAGAACTTATACGTATATGTGTTTCCACGACAATATTTATATCCTCCAATGGTTATATAATCTAATCTCTCATTTCAATCATTGGAACATTCTTAGAGGACGTTGATATTCTATAGTTGTTATTAACAAACTATTTTTCGTCAAAGTAAGAAATTTCCAAAGTGATTGAAATTTGTCATGACTTTCGTCACTAGGTAAAGATGAACTTGGTTAAAGCGAAAGCTTACCAACACATATTTCGAGAAATAGATAGGCGAGATAAACTCGGCTCGAAATAGCAAATGTGTATAATCTAAGTCTATATAGCAAAACGACTTTTGTCTCAAGATAGGAGATAAATAGACTTTTGAGTGATAGATAAGTTCAAGTCTCCACATACCTTTTAGTCGATGAAGATCCACCGGTTCCTTGAGTAGTCATTCGTCTTGTGTGATGATTTCCATGAAGTTCTTGAGCTCAACTATACTTTCTATCCTAGTACGAGACCTTAGATATAGTAGACTAGAAATGAAGACTTATAGTTTTGATCACTAACATTGACAAACATGATTGAGATAGCAACGCATACGAGTTCGACCGAGCAATGCTCTAACAGTATGTATGAAAACTATCATACTTATACGACTATTATCTCAAGAGTAGGAGATAGAGTAGACTTTTGAGTGATAGATAAGTTCAAGTCTACACATACCTTTTTAGTCGGATGAAGTTCCACTGGTTCCTCGAGTAGTTCTTCGTCTTCGTAAGATGATCGCCATGGAGTCTAGAGCTCAACTACACTTAACTATCATAGACCGAGACTTAGTCATAAGTAAACTATAAATCAAGACATATAGTTTTGATCACTAATATTGACAAACATGCTTGAGATAGCAACTCATGCGAGTTCGACCGAGGAATGCTCTAACATAAGCAATTGAACAACACTCTAACTAGTTCATTTGAACTAGTTATGGTAAAGAAGAATATGGTGGATATGAAAGTGATCATATGGTTAACCAATTGGTTAACTACTGTTGAACCAACTAGATGTATAAGTTTGGGTACGGTTACACAAACCTAGATAAACGTGCATTTCATTTGTGTGTAAAAAGCTAAGTTTCGATCTAACGGTTGAAATATATTAGATTGAATCTAATCAGGTTTTCATCTAACAGTGAATATTGAATGCTTTGTTACTAAGCTAACATTAATTCCAAACCCTGATTTGAAAGACTATATAAGGAAGAACTCTAGCAACTGGGAAACCTAATCCCCACACCTCCTGTGTGATACTAGTTGTATTAGCTAGAGTCGATTCTCCTTTAACCTTAGGTTTCTACCGAGACCCTGTAAGTTAACGACTTGAAGACTTCATTGGGATTGTGAAGCCAGCCCGATACTGCTTTTCTTGTAGTTGTGTGATCTGATCTTGTTGTTTCTATCGTACTAAGTACAATCGAAAGGATTGGCTTGAGATTGATTTCTCCGATAGGCAAGATATAAAAGTAATCACAAACAAACTTCGTCTCATCATTTGTGATTCCACAATAACTTTTTTCGCTAATCGATTAAGTTTATTGTGAGGTGATTGATAATACCAGGCTGTTCTTCGGGAATATAAGTCCGGTTTATCAATTGGTTCCTGTTCACCTTGATTTATCAAAAGACGGAACAAAAAATCGTAGGTATTTATGTGGGAGACAGATTTATCTATTATCGTAGACTTTTCTGTGTGATACAGATTTGTTTCTTAAAGTCTTCGACTTTGGGTCATAGCAACTCTTAGTTGTGGGTGAGATCAGCTAAGGGAATCAAGTGCATAGTATCCTGCTAGGATAAGAGACGTAAGGAGCGTAACTGTACCTTGAATCAGTGTGAGATTGATTGGGTTCAACTACAGTCCATAACGAAGTTAGTTTGTAGTAGGCTAGTGTCTGTAGCGGCTTAATATACTGTGGTGTTCAATCTGGACTAGGTTCCGGGATTTTTCTGCATTTGCGGTTTCCTCGTTAACAAAACTTCTGGTGTCTGTGTTATTTCTTTTCCGCATTATATTTTGTTATATAATTGAAATATCACAGGTTGTGCGTTTGAATCAATCAATTGGGAAATCCAATGTTTGGTTGTTGATTGAAATTGATTGATACTTGAACATTGGTCTTTGGTACCGTTCAAGTGATTTCTCTCATATTCAATTAGACTCGCAGATTTCTATTTGCTTGAGTAAGTATTGAATCGAGAAAGAGAGATATAGCTCTTTGATATACTTTTATTAAGATTGAGTCTGACTATCTAGTTGATTCTCTTAAAAGTATATTGGAGTTAGTCCATACAGATTTCTAATCGAAATGTTGGGTGTGGTTGTTAGACCCCCGCTTTTTCAATTGGTGTCAGAGCAGGCAAACACGTTTAAAGACCTTTTAAGTCTGTGTTTATAGCGATCCGACTCTATGGACATTAAAGTCTCTAGAAACGCTTCACTAGGATTAAAAACCAATCATAGAAGAAGTTCTGATAAACTGGTTATTCTCTAGAAAAAGTTGGATGACAAATCCGGATCAACTCTGATCTTGTTGCAGAAATCACATTACTTAAGGATTTGAAATCTATTAAAATTGCTTTGATGGATCTGAATAACTCCAGTTGTTCTTCAATGAAGAATAGTCGTAAGTCAGATGATAAACAACGTTCATATGTTGTGAAAACTGATATGACTCAGAACTGCTCAGACGAGCTTAAAAGTGTTGGCCCATGTTTGTTTTGTGATTCCTCCAATCACTTTCAACATACTTGTATGTCCTTCAAAAAGAGTCTGAAAGTTGCGAGCAATCTTCATAAGAAAACTAAACAACCGGTTGCTTCTTTAAAAGGATGTACACAACTAACAGGAAATCCTAAACAGGAAAGTACTGATAGTATGAGAGATTTTGCTTTAAAATCAACATCACCCTTTCAATGGTTTATTGACAGTGGATGTAGCAGACATATGACAGGTGATCTCACATGGTTTTTTTCTTCAAACGACTATGAAGGAGGATTGGTGATATTTGGAGATGGAAGTTGTTGCTACATAAGCAAGAAGGGGACGATCAAACTACCCCGGCGTACCTGAAATCCATGATGTAGTATACGTAAAAGGTATGCCTGCAAATCTTCTTTCTATTAGTCAAATTTGTGACAAAGGCCATCGAGTTGTCTTCAATGCAAATGGATGTGACATTGTAGACAAAACTGGGAAAGTAACTTTTCAGGGAACTCGTGGTAAAAACAACTGTTATCTTTTGGATACTCAGTTCGGCAATTGTTGCAACTTGACTAAGGTGGAATCTACACATCTTTGGCATGAGCGTTTTGGTCACATCAATTATCGTCTTCTAACTAAGATCATTAACAAAGAACTTGTTAGAGGCGTTCCCAAAATCAATGCAAATATTGATGGTGTATGTGGTGCCTGTCAAAAGGGTAAACAAACGAAAGTTCACCATAAATCGTCTCGAGATATTCTCACTAAAGCTCCACTTGATTTAATTTATATGGATCTCTTCAGACCAATTCAACAACCCACGGTTGCTGGTAAGAAGTATGCTTTAGTTATGGTAGATGATTACACCAGGTTCACTTGGGTTGCATTCCTATCTCATAATAACGAAACCCTTGATGAATTCAAGATTATTGTGAAAAGAATCCAGAACGAACAAGGTCGCAAACTAAAGAAAATTAGAAGCGACCGTGGAACTGAATTCAAGGACACTAAGGTGTTTGAATTTTGTGACGAACTGGGGATTATTCAACAATACTCACCACCCATCACTCCTCAAACTAATGGAGTTGCAGAAAGAAAACACATTCAGGAAATGGCCAGGGTAATGCTCCATAACAAAAACTTACCATTAAGATTTTGAGGAGAACCTGTCTTTACAACATGCTATTTGATCAACCGTGTTTACCTACGTCTAAAACCCTAAACACTCCTTATGAGTTGTGGTACGGAAGAAAACCCAACTTGCACTATCTCAGAGTGTTCGGAAATAAGTGCTACATTCTAAAAGATCGAGAACATAGAGGAAATTTGATACCAAAAGTGATGAAGGTATCTTCCTTGTCTATGCTTCTGATAGCCGTGATTTTCGAGTATTTAATCTCAGAAACCAGGTCATGATGGAATCTACTAATGTTATCATCGATGATATTAGTAATTTTCATCATGATAATCCTCATGCTGAATTTTCTCCAACTGAGACAATTGAGAAAGTAAAAGAAATCCCAGATTCAGTTGAAGTTATCCTAATTGTTACTGATCCTGATATTTCTAGTAACGAGAAGAAGAGCACTGATCAGGCTACTCCTGACGAACAAGAACGTGTCCCTCCACGACACCTCTGGGTTCAAAGGAATCATGATCCCAACAATATTATTGGAGGAAGAGATTCTACAGCTAAGACAAGAGGACAACTTCAAAATATTTGCAATTTTGGGTGTTATCTTTCACAAGTAGAACCAAGAAATATTAATGAAGCTCTTAGCGATCCCTTTTGGGTGAGTGTAATGCATGAAGAGTTAAATCAATTTCAAAGGCAAGACGTATGGGAACTTGTACCTTGTCCCTCCAATATTAATATTGTTGGTACTAAATTGATATTCAAGAATAAGTCTGATGAATTTGGAACAATTATCAGAAATAAAGCCAGACTTGTCGCTCAAGGATATTCACAGATTGAAGGTATCGACTTTGAAGAAACCTTTGCTCCTGTGGCACGCCTTGAGTCCATTCGACTATTATTAGCTCAGGCTTGTTTTCTTAAGGTTAAGCTGTTCCAAATGGATATAAAATCTGCACTCCTAAACGGAATTCTAAAGGAGGAAGTCTATGTCGCTCAACCTAAGGGTTTTGAAAACCCTGATTTCCCAGATCATGTTCTTAAGCTCAAAAAGGCATTATATGGGTTAAAACAAGCACACAAAGCCTGGTTCGAAAAACTTACCACTTCTCTTATTAGGAAAGGTTTTTCAAAAGGCGGAGCTGATAAAACTTTGTTTACCAAATGGAGTGGGAAAGATGTTGTCATTGCCTAAGTCTATGTAGATGATATCATCTATGGTTCAACTTCTGAGAAACTTGCAAAGGATTTCCAAGTCTCTCTTGCTAAAGAATTTGAAATGAGCAATGTTGGTGAATTGAAGTTCTTATTAGGGTTACAAATTCAACAACATAAGGATGGAATTTACTTATCCCAAGAAAAATATGCAAAGGATCTTGTCTCAAGGTTCGGTCTGGATAAGTCAACTCCAAAACTGACACCTATGCCCACTACTGGTAAACTGCACAGAGATGAGAAAGGAGTAAAAGTGGATCAAAAATTGTATCGATCTATTATTGGTAGCCTTTTATATCTTACATCTACTAGACATGATATTTTTTTAGTGTTGGTTGTTGTGCTAGATTTCAGGCTAATCCAAAGGAATCTCATCTTGCAGCTGCATAAAGAATCATACGATATGTCAATCACATTGTTGGGTATGGTCTATCTTACACTTTTGATACTAACACTGACCTTTCTGCTTATTCAGATGCTGATTGGGCAGGATGTGTAGAAGACATAAAAATTACTTTAGGGGGTTTCTACTACGTAGGACTGAATCTTGTGGATTGGCATAGCAAGAAACAAAATTCACAATCCCTGTCCACATGTGAAGCAGAATATATTGCTGCTGGCTCATGTTGTACTCAACTTCTATGAATGAAACAAATGTTGGCTGATTATGGAATTGATACTGGAATAATGAAGATCTTTTGTGATAACTCTATGCGATTCGAATCACTGAGAATCCCGTTGAGCACTCAAGAACAAAGCACATTGATATAAGGTACCATTTTATTTGAGATCTCTATGAAAATGGTATCATAACTATGGAATTTGTGCCTTCCGAACAACAATTGGCTGATATCCTTACCAAACCATTAGACACTGCTACATTTCAACACTTACGGCAATCTATTGGTGTTGTTTTGGTTCATTAGTTGTTCCTATGACTCTTGTCCCTGTGCTTATCTCTTTTGGGCAATTGAGTTTGGAACTCCAGTAAGTGTTTACTTCAATTCTGCATTTGTTTCAGTAGGTTGATTTTTCTGTCAGGTTTCTTAGTGTGTTTGGTCAAAAGAAATCCTTCTTTTCTTGTGAAAGTAAGGTCGCTCTTGTTGTTCTTTCGGGAATGACATTTTATGGGGGAGAGTTCTTAATTGAACTTGTGTTTAATTGCCAAATCTTTTTAGGGAGTGCGGCTGTGGAATATTATAGGGGTTATCTTGTATCTTTATAAACTCCTTGATGAATGCATTTAGCTTCGGCTATATGATGGCATCTAAAAAGTTGATATGTGCTTGCTTTTGGTCATGAAATGTCTCTATGGAAATTTCATTAGGATCCCACTAGTTTTCGTACCTTTGCCAATTTTTGACAAAAAGGGGGAGCATTAATGTGTAGTTCACACTACAAATACATATGGTTTACGGATCATTATGTAAGGGGGAGTGGTTTCCATGTGAGATGGAGTATTGACCAGGGGGGTGATACATATCACCATAGTATTGTTGTCGAAGTTGTGATACAATTGAACTTTGATGTTGTATAATAATACTATGACACTGTATAACAATGATTGAGAATTCTTGTTTTCTCATTATTATGACTACGGATTTTCAACAACGATGATACTAAACTTACAACCTTTGGAATCATTGGAGTACTTGGAAGTGACTAAGATTTCGAGTAATGTTGAAGAACCAAGAAGATCAAGCATGTGGAAGAGAAGCTACAAATTTTATTTATTTATTTTGTATTCCATATGTATTGATAGTTTTGTCATTAAAATTATCAAAGGGGGAGATTGTTAGAGCATTGCTCGGTCGAACTCACATGCGTTGCTATCTCAAGAATGTTTGTCAATGTTAGTGATCAAAACTATAAGTCTTGATTTCTAGTCTACTATTAGCTAAGTCTCGGACTAGGATAGAAAGTGTAGTTGATATCAAGAACTCCATGGCGATCATCATACAAGACGAAGAACTACTCAAGGAACTGGTGGAACTTCATCGACTAAAAGGTATGTGGAGACTTGAACTTATCTATCACTCAAAAGTTTATCTACTCTATCTCCGATCTTGAGACAAAATTCATTTTGCTATATAGACTATGATTATAAACATTTGCTATTTCGAGCCGAGTTTATCTCGCTTATCTATTTCTCGAAATATGTGTTGGTAAGCTTTCGCTTGGGCCAAGTTCATCTTTACCTAGTGACGAAAGTCATGTTATGTTTCAATCACTTGAAAATGGCTTGAACAAAAAATGGTTTGTGAATAACAATCATATAACGTCCTCTAAGAATGTTTCAATGATTGAAATGAGAGTTTAGATTATATAACCATGATTGGATATAAACATTGTGAGGTAACTCACACATGTATAAGTCCTTATTCCTTGAACCAAAGTATGCGGTACTTTGTTGATCAGGAAAACTGGAACAGAGTCCGCGAACCCATTCCGCATACCCAGTCCGCAACTGTCGGAGGTTCTCTTCCCGATAAAATCTTCTGGAGTTTGTGAACTATTTACAAACTTATTCCGAGTACTTAAGTCCGCGTACCAGTCCGCGTACTTAAGTTCGTTATTTTCTAAAAATGATTATTCGTGAACTTAAACTTATATAAACTAAGGAATGCAAGTTTGCAAACGATGGCTATAAAGTTCATGAATTGATTCGATTGAATCAAATCGTTTTTGTTTCAATTGTGTCTATTATAAAGATCTAAGCAATTGAAAAACTCTCTAACTAGTTCATTTGAGTCATTTGAACTAGTTATGGTAAAGAAGAATATGGTTGATATGAAAGTGATCATATGGCTAACCATTTGGTTAACTACTGTTGAACCAACTAGATGTATAAGTTTGGGTACGGTTACACGAACCTAAATAAACGTGCATTTCATTTGTGTGTAACAAGCTAAGTTCGATCTAATGGTTGAAAGATATTAGCTTGAATCTAATCAGGTTTTCATCTAACGGTGAATATTGAATGCTTTTTTACTAAGCTAACACTGATTGCAAACCTTTATTTGAAAGACTATATAAGGGAGAACTCTAGCAACTGGGAAACCTAATCCCCGTACCTTCTGTGTGATACTAGTTGTATTATTTAGAGTCGATTCTCCTTTAACCTTAGGTTTCTACCGAGACCCTGTAGGTTAACGACTTGAAGACTTCATTGGGATTGTGAAGCTAGACCGATAATACTTTTCTTGTAGTTGTGTGATCTGATCTTGTTGTTTCTATCGTACTAAATACAATCGAAAGGATTGGCTTGCGATTGATTTCTCCGATAGGCAAGATATAAAAGTAATCACAAACAAACTTCGTCTCATCGTTTGTGATTCCACAATAACTTGTTTCGCTAGTCGATTAAGTTTATTGTGAGGTGATTGATAATACCAGGCTGTTCTTCGGGAATATAAGTCCGGTTTATCAATTGGTTCCTGTTCACCTTGATTTATCAAAATACGGAACAAAAACTCGTAGGTATTTCTGTGGGAGACAGATTTATCTATTACCATAGACTTTTCTGTGTGATACATATTTGTTTATTAAAGTCTTCGACTTTGGGTCGTAGCAACTCTTAGTTGTGGGTGATATCAGCTAAGGGAATCAAGTGCGTAGTATCCTGCTGGGATTAGAGATGTAAGGAGCACAAATGTACCTTGAATCAGCGTGAGATTTATTGGGTTCAACTACAGTCGAGACCGAAGTTAGTTTGTAGTAGGCTAGTGTCTGTAGCTGCTTAATACAGTGTGGTGTTCAATCTGGACTAGGTCCTGGGGTTTTTCTGCATTTGCGGTTTCCTCGTTAACAAAACTTCTGGTGTCTGTGTTATTTTTTTTCTGCATTATATTTTGTTATATAATTGAAATATCACAGGTTGTGCGTTTGAATCAATCTATTGGGAAATCCAACCTTTGGTTGTTGATTGAAATTGATTGATATTTGAACATTGGTCTTTGGTACCGTTCAAGTCTTTTCTCTCGTATTCAATTAGACTCGCAGATTTCTATTTGCTTGAGTAAGTATTGAATCGAGAAAGAGAGATATAGCTCTTTGATATACTTTTATTAAGATTGAGTCTGACTGTCTAGTTGATTCTCTTAAAGTATATTGGATTTAGTCCATACAGATTGCTAATCGAAATATTGGGTGTGGCTGTTAGACCCCCGCTTTTTCACCTTGAATAAAAGATTCTTAACTTATTTATGTTTCGACCCTGAGATTTTCTTCCTTTAGCTATTAAGGAATAACTTTGAACAATTAAAGATAAGCGTTACTGCACATGTTCAAAGTATGTCGACATCCTTACTTTGTAAGTCCTCTTTCATACTTACAATCTTGAAACCGATTTTCCACACTTCCAAACAAGTTTAAAATTGGTTCATCTGACTTTCAAGAACTATGTGATTGATCAAGAACACTCAATCACCAATCATGGGTTGAACGGTTCTACCAAAACAAGTTTCGGTTCTACCTCCATGTGAGTACTGTGCATAGTTACACTAGCTTTCCAAAATTCGGTTGACTAGGTACTAGGATCGATTTTCCCACATATATATGGTATCTAACTTGAATGTGTTGCACATGTCCATAGGATCGGTCCCCTTTGCCTAAAAACGTGTTGCACATGTCCATAGGATCGGTTCCCCTTTATGCTAAAACATGTTGCACCTCATACAAGGATCGATTCCCCTTGTGATAGATTGCACCTCTTACTAGGATTGGTTCCCCTTTACCCAGAATCGGTCTTACCAATAACACAAAATCGATCATACCATATCAGGTGATTAATTAAGATCGGTTTCACTAATAAAAGTCATACCAATACAAAAGTCAGGCCTTTGTGAATAGTTTTACCAAGAACACAAACAAGTCATGAGAAGTTATGCTAATCACACATATTGGCAGTTCAAAAGATATGCAATGAATAACAATACCAATAATGCCTGGTGATTTCCTTTTCTATTCACAAAACAAGTTCATGAATTTACTTCCTTAAAACACATGTAAAACATTGTTTCCTAGGTTGAAATCCTCACCTCATACCCATACATAATCACAATAGCATTTAAACGATTATGTCGATGCCTTATCTACAAAGTTTAATGGTTAAGCAATAAACCTCGTATTGTATTCCTTAATACTATGTCTAACTAGAGTGTTCATGCTTCACAGTTTTGTTTTCAATATGCACGAATTGAAAGATACGTTAGGGAATGAAACAGTTCAAGTCAAATATCACTAACCTCAAGTGGAAGGATGACGTTTTCGTTATAGCTTCTTACTTCTTCACTTCTTCAAGTCTTCTCAATACTTGTAATGTCTCATATCCTAATACTTTCAAGCTAACCTATACGAAGTTGACTCTAGTACATAATCAAGCGACTCTTTAAATGAGCTTTGATTCACTAAAATATGACAACCAAACTTGACATACCAACGCTTGGTGGGTTCAGCAGAGCCATGCTCTAACAAGATAAACTCCATAACCAAAAAAAAAAAGGCGAACACTGATGTTGCTCTAGTAAACGAGCAATGCAATCTTCTGAATAATGAAAATGCTAACTTGAAAGATGAACTTTTATCATTATCTGATAAACACTCTGATAGTGATAATTTATCTTCTTATTCTGATAAGAGATGTCGAAATATACATCTTTCACCAGTAACTTAGAGAGATTCTAATCATGTTTATCACTTTAATAATGTTTCATCAAATACCAACACCGGGTTCTCACTGTGAAAAGAAATGTCTCCTCGCATTAGAATATATTCGTAGGAAGAAACTGGTTGATGATCTTCAAAAATTACTTGATTTTTCGATCAATGAAGTAAATTGTCAGTATCATCTTGTTATGTTGCAACTCTAGAAAACATCTCTAACAAAAAATGTTGTGGGAAGAATGTTCCAAATTCTCCTCAATATTTAGTAAGAAAATAACTTTTATGGATAAATGTCCAATAAATAAGATATTTCAAAAATCATAAACTTCTCTGATGAAGAGAGTTCATCCCTCTGTTCCAATTCTTCTTGGATCTGGACTCCAAATAGTTTTTATCATTCAGAAGGGAAAAACCGACTTGGAATTTTCCAAGTCAATCTCATCCTGAAGAAAACTAATCTGGAAATAAATTTGTTGACTCTGTCAAAATTTTCAGAATAAGGGAGAAACCAAAAAGAGAAACCTCATACTGCAATATGCAAAGTTTAACATCTGTTTCCAAGATGTCTACTTTACAAGGTAACGACAACAACAAGGAAAAGGTGGAAGAGATAACAAAACTCGTCATAATTCAAAAAACCTTAAAGTGTCCTCTGGTGACACTTGTTGTAAGTGTCATACTTATCCCATCACCACTTAAACATAGAAATGGGTGCATCCTCCTTATTGTCTTGAAAATACGAGGATTACACAAAATATTAGAAAACCTTTTCTGATATCAAGTTTGCTCAAGAATTGTACAATCTTTCATGATTTGATTTTTGTTCTACTTTTTTTTTTGATGGATCCTTCATTGTGTTTACAATTTCTCCCATAAATAGAAGACAATAAAAATATTCATCTCTAAGAATTGTTGAGGCTTTGCTCCAAAATTGATGAATTGCTTTTACAAAATAGGCTACATCACTTGTTTATATGACTCTTAAAAACTCTCATGTACATATATTTTATATTTTTATACATACAAAAATATCACATGAATCACATATGAGAAACATGAAATTTCGACTTATGTTTGTAAGATGTTTCTTATGTTACCCATATCGAATGTTTATTATTACTGATATGAAAAACCTACGATTAATCCCGGTAGTTGTGCCAAAAACCTAAAATAGTAAAATAATATTAGTAGCAGTAGTTTTTCATGTTAATAGTCCATTTTTCAAAATTATAAAAAGATGAACTATTACAGAAATGCACACGTATGAGATATCAAAAGAAGACAATCTTTTATTAGATATCAAAAGAATACATGGATGAAGTTTGTCAAAAGTTATACACGTCCAATAGTTATTGTTGACAGTACAACCTTTTATTAGTAGCATACATACTAATATGGAAATTGACAAATATGATGCTGATGAGATTAGCGCAGCAAAATATAACTCTGATGGGTTGAGTGTTATCATGCACGTTGTAAGAAAAGATCCACAACATCATTGTGTCTACATATGAGATATCAAAAGAAGCCTGGGATATATTTGAGATCGTATTTGAAGGGAGTACCTCGGAAAAATAAGCAATGCTTTAAAACCTAACTTCTGACTCAGAATACCTTCAAATGTATGACGAAGATTATTCGAAAAATTCAACCACAAACTTTCTAAAATAGTGAATGCCTTTCATCTGTTAGGAAAAACTATTTCTCAAAAGGATATTGTGCTTAGAATTCTCAGTTTGTTGACAATAATATACGAATCTAAGAAACATGTCATTACAGAAGGAAACAACCATTCAAAACTATCAAGAAGTGATCTTGTGGTAAAATTGAAGATCTTTTATCATGAACATCAGGTGAAAACTTAAAAAGCCTTTGCCGTTAAAGTTATGAAAAAATATGAGAGTGTTCTTGATACAGAAGATTATTCATAATAACAAAGAAGAGGACGAAAATTTTGGTACTATTGTATCTTTGATCTCACGACAGTTTCAAGATCTCTTAGGTAAGGAGAAGGAATAAACATATCTCTAAAGAACCTTCATCTTCATCAAAGTTACTTCACAATCGTATTTTTCCTAAAAACAAGAACAATCAAGATAGTGATGATTAAAATATGCCTCGATGCTGCAAGTGTAAATGTTTTGGTCACTTGGCCATTGAATGTCCTAACCTAAGAAAAGACACCAGAAGCATGACCCTTCCAACGGCTTTTGGAGAGACATATGATTGTTCAGATGAACAAACAATTATTGTTGTTATCATAACGACTTTTGAATTAAACCCCTCTATTTCTTACAATGACGTACGCACCAGGTTAGTAATTTTAACCTTATCCAAAATAAATTATCAGTTTAGTCCACCAAGATCATAAGTCTTACCTTATCATATCAATGGATTCTTCTTTGCAGAGTGAGAACTAAGAATTACATAGAGAAAAGAGAAAGAGGGAAATTAGCTACTTAGCCGAATTCATTGCATTTTTTTTGGAACCTTTCCAATAAGATTTTTTCTTTTATGCCTCTTATCATCATTCAAAAGAGCGGTACCTAATTAGTTTCTTTGTTTCATGTTACTGATCAAGTAGGCCTTATAGAATTTGAGAGAACTGAAGTTTGGGTTTTGTTTCATGTTGCTAGTTTTTACTGCCCATTACTAGTTAATAATTTTCTAGGTTTGGGATTTGTTAGAATTATGCAACCGTGTGTTATACCTATAGATTGAATATATGTTTATCAAGCATCCTACTATTGGTGTTTCACCCAATTTGGGTTTTGGGGTTGCTTTGGATTATTATGACCAAAATATGGATACAGGGGGGCCTCATCGGTGTAAAATTTCAAACATACCCTTAATAAATTAAACTTATTACCTTATTGCCTAATCTAATCTAAATAAAAAAAAAACTAAATCTATTACTTATTCTTCTTTTCTCCTTCATCAATCATGATCAAAATCATGAACTCAAATTTTTTTTTGACGAGATTAGTAAATCAAGAAATCGAAATAACTAAGTAACCAGATAATCTTCCATCCATAATTTCTACTAGGTAAGAATCGACAAACTCATTATTTATTTATTTTGATTACTTAAATACGTTAAAATAATCAAAATATAATTCAATTTCGGTTTCAGGAAATACTTATGGCTAGGAGTTCATCTTTTCCTATCCGTAAGTAGTTCGTTTACGTTTAGGAAACCAACATTTTCTTTACTTACGACTGGGAAATGATGAATTCCTAGACGTAGAAGTTTTTACTGCTAGGAATTCATCATTTCGTAGTCGTAAGTTGGCCAAAAATTCCAGATTGAATATTTGTACTAAATATTGTACTCGACCTCAGAATGAGTAATGAGTACTAGTTTATGTACACTCGATTTTAGAATGAGTATCACTTTATACTCGAAATCAAAAAGAGTATAAATTCATACTCTGATTTCAGAATGAGGATTATTTTACACCCGATTCCAAAAGAGTATAAGTTTATACTCGATTTCAAAAGAGTATCACTTTGTATACGAGTTCAAAAAGAGTATAAATTCATACTCAATTTTAGAATGAGTATCACTTTATACTCCATTTCAAAAAGAGTATAAGTTCATATAAAGTGATATTGATTCTTAGGTTGTTTATACTCAATCTTAAGATGAGTTCAACTATATACTTATTTTTCATATAGAGTATAAGCTTATTACGGCTGGAAAAATGTTGCATTTTAAGCCGTAAAGTAGGTATACAGCTGGAAAATGTTGAAATATTAGCCATAAAGCAGGTATACGGTTGGGAAACAAGAAAATCCAAGCCACTAATATATGTTTACGGTTTGGATATCCTAGCCGTGTATACTTCTAATTATCACAACAAAAAAAAAACGGAGTTTGGATTGCGGCAAAGTTTTCCCTGTCATAACTTTTCTACGGAACCCAGCCGTAAGTTGTTCTTGAAAAAAAAAGGGCCACCTAGCTCAACTGGTCATCCCCGTTCTCCAAAGTTTCATGCGTTCCAGGAAGTCCCAGGTTCGATATTGCAGAAATATGGAAGGTAGAGTTAGTTTTCCCCCCTTGTGACGCAAATCCGCTTTGGCTCCCTTGGATACGTTATCCATGAGGCTCGCTGGTAAGCTAGCACAACAACCTGTTCAATTAATGTAGTAGTATGTTGTTGGAGCCTAGCTTATTAGGATTCCAATTAGTTAATGTAATACTCTTTATCCAATAATAATTAAAAAAAATTCTTTCGTCTGGGAGTTCTTTATTTCCCCGTCGTGAAGTGTGGATTTCGGCTGGGTCGACAATACATCCCAGCCGTGACCCCTAAAAAAACCCAGAATTTTTATCGATTTTTAACGGATTTGAATCAATTAAAATTGTTACTAAGACATGTTTAGAAGGTTCTCCTGACTATTTTCAGGAATGTTCATCACTTTCTTCAAAAGTTTTCAAAAATTTCATCAAAATCCCCTTCTCCTTACTGCAAATCCAACATAAAAAACAACAACAAAAGTTTTGATTTTAGAAAGTTTAATCTAATGATTAGTATAATTTTTTCACTAATCTTAATTAGTTTAGTTAATAATCAATCACTAATTTTTCACTAATCTTGATGATTAGTATAATTGGGTGTACCACCGAGAAACGAATCTAAACCCTAAACAAATATACTGCACAGGAGAAGGAGATGTTTGTGACTACGTTTTATCTTGCCTATCGGAGATTAAATCTCGAGCAAATCTTAGAGAAGATGGTACTCAATCACGATAGAAAACAACAAGATCAGAACACGCAACTACAGAGAAAATAGTTGGGTCTGGCTTCACAATCCCAATGAAGTCTTCAAGTCGTTAACCTACAGGGTTTGGAAAAACCTAAGGTTAAAGGAGAATCGCGCAACTAGTATCACATAGGAAGTGTGGGGATTAGGTTTCCCAGTTGCTAGAGTTTTCCCTTATATAGTCTTCAAACACGGTTTTTTTTTTTTTTTTTTGCTTAATAATAAATTTTTATTAGATCCAAAAAAAGTTACAAAGATATTCCAAAAGGGTTATTACAATCACTCAACTCTCACAAATCTTACCCAAATCTATAATAAACTTTATCAGGATGTTCTAGACTAGACAAAATATTAGGCTTATTCAAGAAAATCCTCTTCTCACCTCTGTGCAAGGAGACACCCATTTTTGCTAAGCCATCTGCAGAGAAGTTTACTTCTCTGTAACTGTGTACGAAATCCAAACTTATAAGCGCAGCTGCAATTTTATTCCATCTGGATTGCACATACCAAGGGATTCTTCTAGTAGAGAAGGCATGGATAACTGATGATGAATCAGATCTTATACATAACTGTAAGAAGCCCACACTTATTGCCCATTCACAAGCATTTATCACAGCAAAAATCTCAGCCATATAATTGGTTGCAATACCCATACCACCTGCAACTGCTATTAAAAACCCTCTGAGTTATCTCTGCCTATGAATCCATATCCTGCTTCACCAGGATTATTCTTTGCAGCACCATCACATCATAATAGTATTTTAGGACTACTAGGTAAAGAGAAAGAGATTGCCTGAATTTTGAAATGCTTCACTTTTCTGCATTTCATGCCAAAGGTTTTTTCAGGATTTGTAAGTCTTCAACTGTGTTCCACATATGCCCCTTCATCCTGACTTCACATTCCTTAGCGAACTGAATTATATTTCTCTTCAAGATTTCTGCATTAGGTTATTCACCATCATATACCACTTTGTTTCTATGAAAGCATATTTCTTTTATAGTTATGAGTGCTGCAGCTCTCCAAATTTCTCTAACAGCTGGACTCTTTGACTTTGCCACGCTGAAACTTCATCAAAGGATATAGGATTGAAGAATGCAAAAAAACCACCTAACCACTGCCAAATTATCTCACTAAAGTTGCAATGCCAGAGTATATGTTCTATTGTTTCTTCATCTTGCTTACAGAATGAGCATCTTGAAACCATATTGAATCCTTTCTTTCTCATATTATCATCTGTAGCCCATACTCTTCTTGTCACCTTCAGACATTACTTGATACACTAGGGTGTATGGTATTATTCCAAATGATTTTAGACCATTGAAACTTGGGATATTTCTTTCTTATACATTCCATTGCTGTTGCAGCTGAGAAATCTCCAGTTTTGGTCCAAATCCATATTTTCCTATCTTTTGCTCCATCTGCCACTGGAAGTGCATTGTCTTGTATCATATGTGACATTTCAGCAGGTATTATCCATTCACCATTTCTCAGAAGATGTATCACTTTGAGATCAGGATTCTGAAGTATATAAGAATTATCAGGGTATAAGTTTTTCAGAGGCTTGCTTGTAATCCATATATCATTCCGTACTGATATTCAGACAAGGTTTGCAAGCAATGTTACCTTGGTAACAAAGCATTCAATATTCACCGTTAGATGAAAACCTGATTAGACTCAAGTTAATATCTTTCAATCGTTGGATCGAACTTAGCTTGTTACACACAAATGAAAAGTGACTTCATTTAGATATGAGTAACCATAGCTAAACGTGTACACCTTTGTTGGCTCAACAATAGTTAACCGAAGTTAGCCATATGAACACTTTCATATCAACCTTATTCATCTTAACCATAACAAGTTAGAATGACTCAAATGAAACTAGTTCTAGAGCTGTTCAATTGTTTATATTCTCATAGAAGTATACATGACACAATTGAAGCAAAATCGATTTTGATTCACTCGAATCAATTCATGAACATTATAGCCACGGTTTTCAAAAGATTGCATTATTTATTATATAAATGTATTAGTTCATGAACAAACTGATTTTAGAACATAACCCACTCAAGTATGTAAACGGGTACGCATACTTAAGTGGCCAGACTAAGTTTGGGTTCGCCAGTACGCGCACGGGTACACATACCACCATACTCAGTAAATTTCTGGAACTTGAACCTCAGTCCAGTACGCATACCGGTATGCGTACTTAGTTCCCGGACCTCTACTAAACCAATCAGTACGCAGACGGGTATGCATACCATGGTTCCCGGACTTGGAATAACTTGCAACAGTTAGCATACAAGTAAGCGTACTGTGCTATATCCAATCATGGTCATTTTTTCGGAACTCCCATTTCAATCATTGAAACATTCTCGGAAGACGACAATAGCTGTCTCACAGAAACTACTAGCTTCAAAGCAATTTTCAAGTGATCGAATGATCAATACGAAACATTTCGAGTCTACATCAAATGACTGTCTCACACAAATCGTGTAAGATGTTACCGGACGATTTTAACATGATCATCTTTTGACTTTCGTCAAGAATATAAGATGAACTTGGTTAAAGCGAAATATTACCAACACATATTTCGAGAAATATGTAAGCGAGTTAAGCTCAGCTCGAAATATCAAATGTGTATAATCAAAGTCTATATAGCTTGTTAGAGCACTGCTCGGTCGAACTCGCATGCGTTGTTATCTCAAGTATGTTTGTCAATGTTTGTGATCAAAACTATAAGTCTTGATTTCTAGCCTATTTATAAATGTCTCGGACTAGGACATAGATTTTGTAGTTGAGCTTAGACTTCACGGCGTTCATCATTTGAAGATGAAGAAATACTAAGAGGAGCTTGTGAAACTTCATCGAAAAAAGGTATGTGCAGACTTAAACTCATCTATCACTTGGAAAGTCTATTTCTACTCTATCTCCTATATTGAGACATAAGTCGTGTTACGATATAGTTTTCTATATACACATTTGATATTTCGAGCTGAGTTTATCTTGCTTACATATTTCTCGAAATATGTGTTGGCAAGCTTTCGCTTCGACAAAGTTCACCATATATCATGTGAAAATTTCCAAGTAACATCTTACATGTTTTGTGTGATACAATTATTTGGTGTTTGTCTTGGAATGTTTCGTTATGATTATTTCAATAACTTGAAAATTGCTTTGATGCTAAAAGTGTGTGAAAACGGCTATTGTCATCCTCTAAGAAACTTCAAATGATTGAAATAAGAGTTTAGAACATGTTAGAGCATTGCTCGGTCGAACTCGCATGCGTTCCTATCTCAAACATGTTTGTCAATGTTAGTGATCAAAACTATATGTCTTGATTTCTAGTTTACTTATGACTAAGTCTCGGTCTAGGATAGTTAGGAATAGTTGAGCTCCAGACTCCATGGCGATTATCTTAGGAAGACGAAGAACTACTCAAAGAACCAGTGGAACTTCATCCGACCAACAGGTATGTGGAGACTTGAACTCATCTGTCACTCAAAAGTCTATCTACTTTATCTCCTACTCTGAGACAAAAGTCGTATAAGTATGATAGTTTTCATACATACACATTTGCTATTTCGAGCCGAGTTTACTCTCCTATATTTTTATCGAAATATGTGTTGGTAAGCTTTTGCTTTAACCATTTTCATCTTTACTCGTGACGAAAGTCATGATGACGTTTCAATCTTGAAAATAGCTTTGATGACCATAGTCGATTCTTTATGTCTAACGACTATATTAACATTATAGAAGAATGTTTCAATGATTGAAATGTAGAGTTGAGATTACGTAACCAACCATGGATATAAGCATATATAGTGTGTTCGCACATTAGTGTATAAATCCATGTGCCGGAAACCAAGTGCGTGCATATGTGTGCATGCGGTATTGGTGAAGGAGACAGGTTGGGTACGCGTACCCGTACGCGTACTGGCGGAACTTTTCCTCCCGTAAAATTCTGTTGAGTTTGGAGTTTACGAACTCATAAACCAGTCACCTTAGGTATGCGTACAGGCGAAACTTTTCTACCCGAAAAGTTCTGCTGAGTTTGGAAACCAAAACCAACTCAAATCTGGTAGCTAAGGTACGCATACCCGTACGCGTACCCAAGCTGGTACTATTTTTCAAATCGGTAGTTTCATGAACTTAAACAATAAATCAATAAGGAATGCAATCTTTGCAAACCTTGGCTATATTGTTCATGAATTGATTCAAGTGAATTAAACCGATTTTGTTTCAATTGTGTCTATGTATGAAGATCTAAGCAATTGAACAATTGTTGAACTAGTTCTTATGAGTCATTTGAACTAGTTATGAGAAAGATGAATACGGTTAATATGAAAGTGCTCATATGGCTAACCATTGGTTAACTATTTGTGAACTAACTAAGTGTACACATTTAGGTATGGTTACTCAAACCTAAATGAATACATTTCATTTGTGTGTGTGACAAGCTAAGTTTCGATCTAACGGTTGAAAGATATTAGCTTGGATAAAACAGGTTTTTCATCTAACGGTGAATATTGAATGCTTTGTTACCAAGGTAACTTGGATTGCAAACCCTGATTTGAAAACTATATAAAGGAGACGTCTAGCAACTGGAAAAACTAATCCCCAAACCTCTTGTGTGATACTAGTTGGTTTTGCTAGAGTCGATTCTCCTTTAACCGTAGGTTTCTTCTCGAGACCGTGTCAGTTAACGACTTAAAGACTTCATTGGGATTGTGAAGCCAGACGAAACTACTTCTCTTGTAGTTGAGCAATCTGATCTTGCCATTTTCTATCGTACGAGTTCAATTGTAAGATTGGCTTGAGATTATATCTCCGATAAGGCAAGATAAAAAGAAATCACAAACATCTTCGTCTCATCGTTTGTGATTCCACAATATCTAGTTTCGCTACCATACGATTTAGATTATTGTGAGGTGATTGATAATACTAGACAGTTCTTCGGGAATATAAGTCCGGTTTATCAATTAGTTCCTATTCACCTTGATTTTATCAAAAGACGGAACAAAACTTGTAGTTTTATTTGTGGGAGACAGATTTATCTATTATCGTAGAATTTTCTATGTGATACATATTTGTTTACTAAAGTCTTCGACTTTGGGTCGTAGCAACTCTTGGTTGTGGGTGAGATCAGCTTAGGGAATCAAGTGCGTAGTATCCTGCTGGGATCAGAGATGTAAAGAGTGCAGCTGTAACTTGAATCAGTGTGATATTGATTAGGGTTCAACTACAGTCCAGACCGAAGTTAGTTTGTAGTAGGCTAGTGTCTGTAGCGGCTTAATACAGTGTGGTGTTCAATCTGGACTAGGTCCCGGGGTATTCTGCACTTGTGGTTTCCTCGTTAATAAAATTTCTGGTGTCTGTGTTATTTATATTCCGCTTTATATTTTGTTATATAATTGAAATAATACAGGTTGTGCGTTGTATAGATCAATTTTGAAATCTAACCTTTGGTTGTTGATTGGAAATTGATTGATCCTTGGATATTGGTCTTTGGTACCATCCAAGTTTATATCTCTTGTATTTGATAAAGACTCACAGATTTCTATTTGTTTGAGTATAGATCAAATCGAGAGATAAAGATATTAACTCATTGATATACTTTTTATTAAGATTGAGTCTGATTGTCTAGTTGATTCTCTTAAAAGTATATTCGAGTTAGTCCATACATATTGCTAATTGAAATATTGGGTGAGGTTGTTAGACCCCCGAATTTTCAGAACACTTAACCACTATTAGATATGTCATGTTGTGCACTCTTGCACATATGTAATCCATGTCCGGGAACCATAGTATGCGCACCCATTTGCGTATTGGTTGGTTTGAGAAATCCGGGAACCTAAGTATGTGTACCCGTTTGCGTACTCACGTACAGGTTCATATCCGAGAATTTCTGCTGGTATTGAAAGTTCGCGTACCCGTTTGCATACTGGCGTAACCTAATCTTAGTCCGGGTATTTCAAGTATGCGTACCCGTTTGCATACTTGAAGGCTAAAGTTCTAAAATCGGTTTTGTACATGAACATAAACATTTATATAATAAGGAATGCAATCTTTGCAAACCGTGGCTATAATGTTCATGATTGATTCGAGTGAGTCAAACCTATTTTTCTTCAATTGTGTTCTTGTATAATTCTATGAGAATATAGTAATTGAACAACTATTTAACTAGTATCATTTGAGTCATTTGAACTAGTTATGGTTAAGATGAATAAGGTTGATATGAGAGTAATCATATGGCTAACCTCGGTTAACTATTTGTGAACCAACATGGTGTACACGTTTAGGTACGTTTACATAAACCTAAATGAGGGTACATTTCATTTGTGTGTAACAAGCTAAGTTCGATCTAACGGTTGAAAGATATTAGCTTGGTTGAATCAGGTTTTTCATCTAACGGTGAATATTGAATGCTTTGTTACCAAGGTAACTTGGATTGCAAACCCCGATTTGAAATCTATATAAAGGAAAACTCTAGCAACTGGGAAAACTAATCCCCATACCTCTTGTGTGTTACTAGTTGCATAACTAGAGTCGATTCTCCTTTAACCTTAGGTTTCTATCGAGACCCTGTAGGTTAACGACTTCAAAGACTTCATTGGGATTGTGAAGCCAAACCCAACTATTTTCTTTGTAGTTGCGTATTATGATCTTTCCCTATTCTATCGTATTGAGTATAATTGGAATAATTGACTCGAGATTAATTTCTCCGATATGCAAGATAAAAGTAATCACAAACATCTTCGTCTCATCGTTTGTGATTCCACAATATCTTGTTTCGCTAGTCGATTAAGATTATTGTGAGGTAATTGATAACACTAGGCTGTTCTTCGGGAATATAAGACCTGTTTATCAATTGGTTCCTGTTCACCTTGATTTATCAAAAGAAGGAACAAAAACTCTTGGGTATTTCTGTGGGAGACAGATTTATTCAATCTATATACTTTTCTGTGTTAGACAGATTTGTTTATCAAGTCTTCGACTTTGGGTCGTAGCAACTCTTGGTTGTGGGTGAGATCAACTAAGGGAATCAAGTGCGTAGTATCCTGCTAGGATCAGAGATGTATGGAACATAACCGTACCTTGAATCAGTGTGAGATTGATTAGGGTTCGACTAAAGTCCAGTCTGAAGTTAATTGGTAGTAGGCTAGAGTCTGTAGCGGCTTAATACAATGTGGTGTTCAATATGGACTAGTCCCTGGGGTTTTCTGCATTTGCAGTTTCCTCGTTAACAAAACTTTTGGTGTCTGTGTTATTTCTTTTCCGCATTATATTTTGTTATATAATTGAAATATCACAGGTTGTGCGTTTAGATCAGTTAATTAAAATATCCAACCTTTGGTTGTTGATTTAAATTGATTGGCACTTGAACATTGGTCTTTGGTATCGTTCAAGTTGTTTCACATAATAATCAGGCTCGCGGATTTCTATCTGTTTGATTTGCTGATTACAGTGTGAAATAGAGATACTAAACTCTTTGATATACTTTACTCTATATTGATTCTGACTGTCTAGTTGATTCTCTTGAAAGTGTATTTAAGTCCTCTCAGATTGCCAAACGAATTGTTGGGTGTGGTTGTTAGACCCCCGCATTTTCAATTGGTATCAGAGCAGGCAAACACATTAAAGACCTTATAAGTCTGTGTTTGTAGCAATCTGTGTTCTGAGGACCTAAGAAGTATCTCACAAGATAACGCATATTGACATGTCTTCCAAAGATTCTGACTACTCCAAAAATCTTGAGTTTGCCTTAAAAGATAGCTCCTTAGTAGATTCTTCCGAATCCCGAGAGAAAAACAAGTATTGTGAACTCGTGTCAGAATATGAAATGGAACTCACCAGATCATTAAAATTTTTTGCTGACCTTCAAGCCTCTAACATTAAGATACTTGAAGAAAAGAATGATCAGCTTATTGATGAATTTGAGAAATTTCTTGAAAGGGAACGTGAACTCTACATCTCCATTGAATCTCTCTCTAACAATATCGAAAAATTGGTTCAAGAAACTACTCTATAGTGTGAAAAGATTAGTATTCTTGAAGATACTGTTAGAGAAGACTCAATTAGAGAAAAGCGTTTAGTCAAGGCTTATTCATCAGAAATAAACATTTATCGTGTTGAAAAAGAGAAACTTGTTGCATCTCTTCAACTTGCCTGAGAACAGTGTAACACTTTGAAAAAGGAAAACTCTGTCTTGATGATTAAGTCATCTTCTACACCTTCTCCTGATACTCACAAGGTTTTACCTAGCGTAAAGAAAAATTCCTCCAAGGAATTACCTACTGAGAATCACTTGCAAAATTTGTATGTGCAGGATGAAGTTTTGGGTCAAGGCAATCATGTCTCAAATCCACGATGTTGTTCCTTATGTGGGAAAAATAATCACTATGCTCTTCATTGCTTTACCAGAAAGAAACAGATTTCTAATCTCCATAATTTGCTTCTTTCTACTGTCAATAGAGTAAACCGTCTGACGACATCTACAGTGAGTTTCTTGCCTACAGAAACCAGAAATCTTATAAAAATGATCTCTCGTCAAGAAATCATCACAAGTTACATGTTCCTCATTATGGTATAAACTCTTGCGCCACTAATGAACACTTTCCTGTGTTTATAAGAACAAGTCTGGTAAGTTTAGATCAAGAAGATGGAAATCCTCAAACTCCCCTCTTCTGGAACCGATTTCGAGAGGTACGAGACTCAGTCCTCAAAAAAATCCTTCAGATGGACTATTGAAAGGGTTTATGACAAATTCCTCTGGAATACGTTATAATCGATGAAAAGGAGGTAATATAAAATTCCTCTGGAATACTTGTACAACTCTTCTCCCATGTTTCGTAGTGAGATCATTTCTCACTCCTTTACCTGACTCTAGGTAACCTCATCCTTGAATCCATCTTGAGAGGTACAAGGATGATGATTATGGGAGTCTCAAGATTTGTTGCATATTTTTTTGTGTGCTGTTTTCTTTTGTCAATCAATCTGAGTTGTGCAATCCTGTTATCATGACTCAGGCTCTAATTTAAAGATTATTAATCTATATTGACAAACATTGTGTTTTCCCTTATTGGATTTTTTTTAAATCCATCTTTCTCTTGTGAACGGTCCATGAACGTCTGTGTCCTTCTCCCGTGAGTTCATAGGGTCTCCTTAATGAGAAGTGTCTTCTCTGTATACATATATGTCTTATATTGTATTAAATCCCTAACAAAACATTATATGGAGAACTAAAAAGACGAGGGTACCCAAATATACCTCAATCTAAAACTTTTCCACTTATAAGTCCTTTCTCCGAAAGTGATTGTCTATGGACTGAGTCGAGACAATACAACTAATCGGTTCACACTTCGTGTGATCATCTATGTATACGAGATTGAGACAATACGACAACAAGATAACTTGTATGATTGACTATGGAGACAAGATCGAGACAATACAACAATGAAGTATGATTACTTGATAATAGGTTCGGACTTAACCAAACACAATAGCGTTGCTATCAAGTAATTAGGAATTAACGTTTGTGTATTTTACTTCTAATTATAATAAAAAATAATTATAATTGCGGAAATATAAAAGTAAAAGACACAACGAGATTTTGTTAACGAGGAAACTGCAAATGCATAAAAACCCCGGGACCTTGTCCAGAATTGAATACTCTCGGGATTAAGCCGCTATACAAAATCTAAACCAACTTCGTATAGTTGAGACCAAGCAACTAAACCTATAGTTCACCTAGTTCTGTTTGTATCCCTGCGCCTCCAACTTGTAATAAGTCACACACTTGGAACAATTCCTTTGGTTCGTATTCCAAACAGTAAAGGAACAACAAATCTGTTCGCTAAAAACTCTTTTCAAACAAGTGATATGAGTTTGACAAAAGGCTCTTTCGTTTATCCCAATAAACTCCTTTGTCAGGTTCTTAGATCTATCTATTGAACAACTACCAAAGTAATTGTCTAGATTTTGCAATCAATACTTCTTAGTCACAAAGACAATATATTGATGCCGATCTACTCAACTAATCAATCACGATTATTACAAAGATAAAATCGATTTTAGTTGGATCCCCACCCGATCAAGTTTTGTGCACACCAAAGATTATGAACTCAAACAAGCAATATTCTTTGTCTTCAAATCTTATTAGATCTTTAATAAACACCTGCACACAATCAACTTGAATCTCTTGTGATCAATCACACACAGAATGGAGTCTGTTAACAATGGATTATCACAAGACGTCTTTAGATCTACAAATAGTCTAAAGATCCCCGTCGAAACTTCGATCTAGTTTGAGTGAATATTATATCAGAAGAGAAGATTCTCAAGCATAAAAAAACTAGGTGCAATCAAAGTTCAACCACCGTTAGTAAATCAAATCAATCAAAAACTAATAATAAACTGCAATTATCTAGTTTCCCACCAACGGTACTCGTAGATCTTCCCAATCCCAAATAAGTCTTTAAAACGAGCGGTCGTAAGAGATTTCACCTAATTAGGGTACTTTCCTCTCTGAATAGACGACCCCACCAGTAACAACACAATTAGGTAGTTTTGCTGGCTCTGGGGATTAGTTTGCTCGAAATGCAAACTTCAATATTTATAGACCAAGGAAGTTTGGACACCAATGAATTTCCAGAACCGAAAATATTCCCAAGATATGCAATATTTTCCAAAAACCGAAAATATTCTCAGTAGAAAATCTTCAATTAGTAAATGCACATTACCAATTTTTATTTTCTAAAGATATGTATTTTAATTGCTGGAAATTAAAAGCATATAAAACTAAAAACCTTAATTAAAAGATTCTCAATTTATTTAATTCCCTATAAAGGACAAATTAGCTGTCATCCACTATGTAATTCCCTATAAATAGCCGTTCAGCTGTAAAGGAAAAGAGAGAGATCTTTTCTGAGTGAGAAGCAAGTAAATAGGAGAGATAAAATCTAGAGCAATGGTTACTCTTGATTCCTTTATCTTTTCTTGTAAGATTGTTCAAAGATTCATCAATAAAATTAATATTGTTAATCCAAAAATGAGTTGAATGTTAATGAAATCTTATGAGGGGTGTAGTGTAGGATTTCCTGCAAATCTACATAATGGCGCTAGAAACAGGGACAGGGTTGAAGATTGAAGATTGTTCTAGAAAAAGTTGAAGATTAATATTGTGATTTATTAGAATTGAAGGTAATTGGTGAAAAAACTTACATAATCACTTATAATTTGTTAGTACTGAAAGAATGGCTAGAAGGAAAAATGTATCGGAACAACCGACAACTGCTAGAAGAAGAAGTAAAAGACTTGCTGGAAGGGAGAGAAGTGAAATGGGAGAATCTACTAGAAGGAGAAATAATGGAGAGAATCAAATTCAACCACCAGTTCAACAAACACTAGTACAAGGAAGGAATATAGATTATGATAGGGTGAGTATACACACTTGGCAATCAAATTCAGCAGAAGAAGTAGAAGAAGAGCAGCAAACCAGGAACCATAGACAGGTAGAGAGAAATCAAGAAGCAGGTGAAGGAATAATTCATGGAGATAAGGAAATTGGAGCATTAGAAACGTTGAGATGAAGAATACATGAAGAAAGAAGAGCTGAGGCAGAAGAACGTGCAAATCTAACAAGGCAAAATCACGAATTGAGAATGGAAAATATGAGGCTACAAAGTATAAGATCGAGAAGTACTACAAGATCATATTCAAGATCGACTAAAAGAGAAATGAGGCGAAAATCACCCATAGTTAATGCTGGAAATAATAGTCGAGAAGAAATACCAAATCCTAATGAAGAACATCACGAAGATAGAGAAAGGACTGATGATCGTTACGTTCCACAAAATGAAACTTTTGATGATAGGCAAAATGATAGAAATCAAGAGAATGGAAAACGTCAGGGACGAAATAATCAAGATGGCGAAGGGAATCGAGAGGAAGGAAGGGGAATTTTACATGAGAGAGAAGCTCAAAGAAACCAACAAACGATTGAAGAAGAAATTGAAAGACACTATGCTGAACAAGCACGTTTAACTTGCGAACGTGAAAGATTGAGAGCGGAAATGGAAGAACAAGAGCTTCAGGAGACAATTCTCCAGAACAATCACGACAATCGAGAAAGAAGGCGTACACAAAACCGGAATAAAGGTAATCTCAATGAAGAATATGATATAGTACAGAGGATGGCTGAAAGACAGCGAATGGAATTGATAAGAAATGAACAAAATCATGGAGGGGAAAATGAGAACATAATCATATGCGAATTCAAGATAGAGATGAGGAAGAGAATCGCAGGAGAAGACGAGATGAGGATGATGAAGAAGAAATGCAAAATTTCGCAAGAGAAGAAAGACATGAACGCAGAAGAAGGGAGGCGAAATTAAAAAGACCAATGGATAAAAATTCAGGCGTAAATAAACAAATATTAAAAGAATTGGAAGAAATGAGAGGAATGCTAAATAATAGAGGAGAAGTAGGCAGAAGACAATTAGATGAAGCTATCAAAGAAGCTGCGAAAACTCCATTTACAAGGGAAGTACAACTAGGAGGAATACCTATGAAATGCAATTTGCCCGCATTAACCAGCATTTTTGATGGAACAACTTGTGCAATTTAACACATTAAAGCCTACGTGAGGTGCATGTTGCAATGGGAAAATCATGATGTCGTATTATACAAGTATTTTGCATCCAGCTTAACAGGGGAGGCGTTAAAATGGTTCGAAGGTTTACCATAGAATACAATAACATCCTTCAATCATTTGCAGACTACATTCCTAGGGGCATATATAAGTAACAATTCTTCGCGACCTGGTATTGAAGACGTGTTTGGATTAAAACAAAGGATTGGCGAAAGTTAGAAGCACCTAACTAAAAGATGGAGGACTATGTGTAACGAAATGGTTGGCCGTGTGGATGAGAGATATCGTATCGTATCATTTATCAATGCTATGTTTGCAACTAATCTATTGTATATCCAAATTTTCAGAGTCAAAAATACGATCACAATGACTGAATTGCGAGAACCTCAGGAAGAATATATTGCTCTAGAGAAAAGGCAAAATGAAATGAAATCATACCCGGTTGCGAACACCAGTTCACAAACAGTGAATGCAAGCTTATTACCCAAACTGATAAACACAATGGCGAGCACTTCCCAAGTACAACAAGAAAAGATAACGGGCAACAATCAACAGAAACTGGTGGCTATGGGAAGCCGAGATCAAGAGGAGTATGAAAGAGAAAGAAATTTCTACAATCGTGGTGGAAATAACAAGATTCAAAGACTCGATCAACCGCAAGAAACTTATGGAGGTCAAAGACAAAACTATAATAGAGGACAAGGAGGTCACAAGGTAGTATGGGAAGAAATCAAGATGCCACCTCTAAATGCAAGTGTGGAGAAAATATGGGAAGCTATAATTTTGATGGAGAATATACCAACACCATGGAACATGGGAACGGAACCACCTCCAAACCACAGAAGTCATGAGTTCTGTTCTTATCATCATTTTCATGGACATACTACAAATGATTGCAGAAATGTAAAAAGAATTATTCTGAGAATGATAGATCAAGGAAAACTAAACCACTTTTTGGTAGGGCACCCACAATCTCAACCATTGCCACCACCACCACCAGAGCATCACAGAGTAAACACGGAAAAAAAGGAAACATTCTTCATAGAAGTTGGTGCAAAAGCAAAGAATCTATTCTGTCACTCTATCGTACATTCATACAAGACAATTGAAGATTTTCATGACAATGTTTTGAGTAGAGTGTTCGCAAGAGACAATGATGGAAGAGAAATTATGAATTGCGAAAATCTCGCCACTAGAGGAATGGCAGAAACAGACTATTTCTTTTACCGCAGAAAAGAAGTCCCCGAAGGTGGAGGTACATGACAATCCATTGGTGGTAAAATTAGAAATTAATCCAAAACCGAAAGAAGATGAGATGATGAAGCTGAAGATTCATGGGCAATTAATAGGATTCTAATCGATACTGGAAGCTCTGTGAACATCTTATTTTATCATACTTATAAAACTATGGGAGGAAGAGATGATGATCTTATACCATCAACATATAAGATATATGGTTTTAATGGTACTGCCAACAAGCCTAAAGGGGAGGTTACTATGCGAATTCCATTGAAGGGAATATCTTCTGAAATCCTGTTCTGTGTCGTTGACGTAGAATCACCCTACAATGCATTAATTGGTCGACCTTGGCTACATGGGATTCTAGGTGTAGCTTCAACTTTCCACCAGTGCATCAAATTCCCTCACCCCAGCGGTGTAGGAATCATAAAGGAGATTGGGTTGAAGGAAAGATGTTACGAAACTGAGGTAGAATCCTGCGAAGGAAGAGCAAACAAGAAGGAAAGTTGGCGACACAAAATCAAAGAGACACAAAGAAGTGAGAGATTGATGGTGGATGCAATCGAACGAAAAGAAGAAGAAATGTTGTGAAACTAATGCTAGCTCAGAATAAAAATGGTGAACATACCACTACCAAGGAAGCAGTAGCAGAAAATAACAAAGAAGCAGAGAATGGCAAAGGTAATAAAAAAATGTATGAATGATTGATTTGTTGCGACACTCTCGCAACAAATAAAATTCTCAAAAATACATTTTATTGAATGACAAAATTGAGATTGCGAAATGCAAATACGATATGATGATGCGAGAATCTCGCAGATAATGAATTCTACAAAAGACAATCAGAGAACAATGACAAAAGAGAAAGGGGCGAACCTTTATGGCGTACACCCTAGTTCGCGAATACAATTTCGCAAGAGGCAAATGTAAGACCTAAAGTACGTCATATAAGGGGGTACCTGTTGCATGGCTCAGGGAAAGGCTACACCGCCACCGGAACCTGAGTCATGGAGATTTGGGGTCAATAAAGCCCATCCGGAGAGGCACCTTGGATTCTCAGCTTAAGCATATGACTTAGGTTGGGCGACTAAGGTAATAAGGACTCTCCCAAGGAGTGCAGAATCTGACCAAGGCGCCGAGGTACACGGTTGAGTCAAGAGTGCCAGGGGCGTCTGGAGCGTACCTTGCCATTCTTGACAAGTCTTGGCTTATACTGCACTCGGCCCGAAGAAAACCCCACTTAGGGTGCAGTCTCGTAACCATAAACCCTATAGGTAAAAGGGATAAGAGGCTGCGAAAACAACTGGTTGTTGTTAAGACCGGATGGGAGGAGCCAACCTTGTATGGTAGAGGTACGCCTCCTTGAAGGGGCAACCAGGGGGAAGATAAGGGCGGCACCCTCCATTAGGGAGCTGATAAGTGTCTTAAGACGCAAATGTCATGAGGCTTTTACTCGCAAGGGTATTAAGGCTTGTCATATTTGTGCGACAATCCTGAAGAGGCAATAATACAAAAGAAAAAGATAAGACGAGATCAATGGGTTTTCGCATGAAAGTGCGAAGACGTCCTGCGATTTCGTCGCAAGACGGCAATGTAATGGGGCTTTATTTTCGCAAGAATATTTAGGCCTGTCATATTGTCGCAACATTCCTGAAGAGGCATAATACAAAAGAAAAAGTTAAGGCAAGATCAATGGGTTTTTGCATGAAAGTGCAAGGACGTCCTGCGATTTTGTCGCAATGACAAGAGGTGGCATAATAAGACCTTTAACTAGGAAGGCAAAATAAGACCACACAAAATGATTTTGAAAAGAATCAAAATTCACTTCGCATATGATTGCGAAATTATACATAAACAACTGCGAAGTTGAGGCACAAAATAAGAAAAATCTGCAAAATCTCTCATTTGGATACAAATAACAGAGGCAAGTATGGGAATGAATGAAATTAGAAAATGTTATTTGTCTCCACATGATAATTTATCTCAAAAATTAAATTAATGATTGATTAACCATTGCAAGGAAGAATTGTTTTAATGAATGCAGGTCAAAATGAAAGAAACTCATATATTAAGGAATATGGGGAACCAAAGAATTCGCAAATATACAAAAGAAGGAATAAATGTACAAGTATTACAGAAGATCAAAGAAAGAAACAAAGACTACTTCTTAGTTGATCCTTCATCATTTCATCATATTGTTCCCTCTTCTCTGCATCAGAACTTTATCTCCATCAGAACCTTCATCACCATCAGATTCTTCATCATCAGCTTCGCTATCAGAGATGGTCAGACTAGGAATGTTCTTTGGGATCTCCTCCAAGAGACAAGGATAATCAGAGTGAGGAATATTGGTCATCACAAACCATTTGAATAGTTTGATTGCGAAAATGCAGAGCGTCGTTCTTAAAGTTCGCAACAGTGATCTTGATTTGATTCTTTAATCTAGAATATTTGTCGTTGCGAGAAGAAAGATTCTTTGCGAGTTCCTCTTTTTCAGCTTCAAGTTCCTCAACTTTTGCGATATCTACTTTCAGATCTGCGAAGCAATATAATTAATAACTTGATAAAAACTCGTGAAAACCAAAGATTAATAAAGAAAACAGTTAATGACCTTCTCTCTCAGAAATCATATCTCTAATCAAGGTGTATGCTCAACTTGGAGACTAACATTTACACCTAAATCTTTTCTGGCGTTATCCAAGATTCGCGCCCAAGCGAATCATCATCCTATTTATAAGGAACGAGAACGAATTGGTTTCTCTTCGCAAGCTCGGTATTCTTGCGGTTAGCTTCATCTCGTTCAAGTTGAACTCAAGAAGAGTCTCTTGGAATTTCGCCAAAGCCTTAACACCTTGATCAGAGATACGATCTTATCATCTATAAGTTAATCTTGGTTCTTAATCATTGATTTCTCTTTAGAATTGAGATAAAAACGTTAAATTGGTTGGCTAAACCTAAACTAGATCTATGATCAATCTCTAAGAGAAATTTGGATTTAGTTCATTCAAAGACAAGATGAAATTTTATCATTAGAGAAACTATTCAAAGATTTATTAAGATATTCTCAAGAAGGTATCATTATCTAGGGCATCGGTGAAGAAGAGTAGCTTCATCAGAAAGACCATAAATGTCTGCAAAGAGGATTAATCAAATAAGATAATACAGTAGAATGAATGAATGAAAAGAAAGGAGAAAAATTGCATACCATAGAGCTGATAATTAGCTTTTTGAAGAGTAGAAATTTTGTTCCTTTGCGAAGAAGTGTCGGCTTCCAGTTGTTTGTTCTTCTCGCGAAGACCCTTAGCTTCAATTTCCAGTTCTTCATTCTTCATACGAAATTGAAGATTCTTCTTTTCAAGAATTTCGTGTCTCCTCTCCAAATCTGAGGCAACAGCGAAAGAAGCTTTTCCAGCCTGCGAGAAAATGTAAAAAATATTAAAATAGAAAGATATTTTGAATTACAATAATGAAGAAGTAAAAAGACGAAAGCATACCAGACTATTAAGAGAATGCGGGAAGTTGGGAGTCACCGATCTAGAAACTCCGCGAAGAGAACTATCACCATCCAATAAAGAAACATCGCAAATAGTGGCGAGAGATTTACAGGTATTAGCAAGTTGACTATCTCCCATTCCATGCCAAGAATCAGAAAATTTGCCAGAGAGGTTAGCCATAGAAGATTCAGATGGAGAATCTTCATTTGCAGCAGGGTCACCATTATCCTCATCACTCTCGGAGTTTTCATGAGAAGGAATATTTGAAGGAGATGAAGAACGGATTTTTCTCTTCTTTGAAGGAGGAGCAATTGGTTTTTCCCTGCGAAGAGCACCTTTGCCTTTATCACCAATCTTCGCAACATTGGTAGGCTCTTCTATTTCAGCGATAACCTTCACACACAAATAGAAATAAGAAATAGAGGCAATAATATATTGTTTAAAATCATAAGAGAATATTTCTTACCTCATCTGTGTATGAGCGAAGAGCTAACAAGGTATTAGCCTTCCCAGTCCTGTGGTAGCTATCTTTCAGTTTCTGGATCTGTAGAATGTCGCAAGTCAGCGAACAAAAGAATAAAGATAAATAAAGAAATGTAAAGTGGGCGAAACTGGAAGAAACATACTTCTTTCTTCTTCTCGGGCCAAGAGAGTACCCAAGGTTGATAAGTAGCGAGATTCTCAGGAAGAACATTTGACCCAGCAATGTAAGGTCCTTTCAGCATCAAGGGAAAAACGCACCATTTATCATCTTTGGATTGGCGAGGGGTTGTGTTCTTACCAGAGTGCCAATCAATGTCATGCATGAGTATTTTATCTTCATCAATATTATCTTTCCTTTTCAAACGAACACCCCAGCGAGTATTCTCTTTCTTCATGGAGATCAATTCATAATTCTCAAAGAAACTCGCTACTGTGTATTTTTCAGCAATTATCTCCAAGTCTGCGAATTTAGGATCCCTAAGTTCTTTAGAGTAGAGAGATCCTTTACCAGCACCACGGTTAGCGAACTCCAACATTAAACGGATGCAATCTCCACTTAATTGAAAGATAGCTCGCGAGAAGTCTGGATGAGCGAGAATCTCATAAAATAAAGGAATGTCAGGGTCATAAAGAGGAATGGGGAGACCTGCGAGAATTTGACCCAGCGAAACTATGATTATCTGATCATCACAGTGTTGATCTGAAAAAAATTTAATAGAAAGAATTGATTTGGCACTTTCACCAGGAATGGTAGAAAGTGTAAAACCTCTCTCGTCGATATCTTTTTGGATTTCCTTAAAAGTTTTCTCATGCTTTTGACCGCTTGGAGGCATATCTGAATATAGAGTATGGGAATGGATGAAAAGTAAGAAGATTGAAGAGGGAAGAATTACAGTAGCAGAACTTACGGAAGAACAATAAAGTTGCAGAGATGAGAGAGTAAAAAGAGAAGAGAAAATAAAAAGAAAATCGAAAGAAGAATAAGAAGAATATATAAAGAAGATTTTTTTTACTCGAAGAAATAAACACCATTAATGCGAAAAGACGTGAGCGGTTGAAAAGCAGCGGTTACATAAGACGTGTCAAGAAATAGATGGAAGAAAGGATACGTGTGATAAATGAAGAATATGAAGAGATGGACAGCTGCGGCATTTCTCACATCGTTCTCTACTTCGCATAGAAGATATGAGAAGAGGCAAGATGTAGGATCAGAATCTCGTAGCAATAATTCCTCAGCGAAATTATTAACAACACAACACAACAGTGTTGCAGAACAACTTCAGAAACGAAATAATAAACGACGTCAGCTAAATCATGAGAAAAATTTGATGGTCCTGCAAAAATTAGGGAGTTTGCGAGATTAACATTTGTAAGGTTGCGAGAATGTCGCAAGTCATATCCGAAAATAAAGGACAAATTAGCTGTCATCCACTATGTAATTCCCTATAAATAGTCGTTCAGTTGTAAAGGAAAAGAGAGAGATCTTTTCTGAGTGAGACGCAAGTAAATAGGAGAGAAAAAATCTAGAGCAGTGGTTATTCTTGATTCCTTTATCTTTTCTTGTAAGATTGTTCAAAGATTCATCAATAAAATTAAGATTGTTAATCCAAAAATGAGTTGAATGTTAATGAAATCTTGTGAGGGGTGTAGTGTAGGATTTCCTGCAACTACATTTAGAATTGGTTCATTTGATTTCCAAGAACTATGTGATTGATCAAAAACATTCAATCACCATTCATGGGTTTAACGGTTCTACCAAAAAAAGTTTCGGTTCTACCTCCATGTGGGTACTAGGATCGGTCACACTAGTTACCAAAAGTTGGTTGACTAGGTACTAGGATCGGTTACCACATATATATGGTATAAACTTGTATTTGGTTGCACAAGTTATAGGATCGGTCACACCAATTACTAAAACTTGTTAACCTATTACTAGGATCGATTACACATCTTGTGATTAGTCCCAACCAAGTTCTAGGATCGGTCACCCAATGACTAGGAATGGTCACACCAATTACAAATATCGATCATACCATCTCAGGTGATTACTTAGGATCAGTTTCACTAATAAAAGTCATATCAATACAAAAGTCAGGCATTGTGAATAGTTTTACCAAGATACATAAACAAGTTATGAGCGGTTATACTAAACACACATATTGGTAATCCAAAGATTTGCAATGAATAACAATACCAATAAGCCTAGCGATTTCCCTTTCGATTCACAAAACAAGTTTATGAATGTACTTCCTTTAAATGAATGTAAAACATTGTTTCCTTGGACGAAATCTTCACCCATACCCATACACATAATCACCATAGCATTCATACGATTACGTCGATATCTTATATACGAAGTTCAAAAGATAGACGTTATACTTCATATTGTAATTCCTTAATACTATGTCTAACTAGAGTATAATCATTCACAGCTTCGCAGTTATGTTTTCAATATGCACGACTTGAAAGATACGTTAGGAATGAAACAGTTCAAGTTAAATATTATTAACCTCAAGTGGAAGGATGATGTCGTCGTTGTAGCTCTTTACTTCTTCACATTCTTCAAGTCTTCATGTAATACTTGTAAGTCTCATATCCTAGTAACTTTCTAGCTAACTTATACGAAGTTGACTCTAGTAAATAATTAAGCGACTCTTTAAATGAGTTTTGATTCACTAAAATGTGCCAACCAAACTTGACATACCAACGCTTGGTGGGTTCAACCGAGCTATGCTCTAACAATCTCCCCCTTTGTCAATTTTAGTGACAAAACTCTTACATCATATGGATAAACAAATTACAAGAATTCATTACACATACGCTTGATTCCGAGTTTCAACAACACAATAACCTGTTATACATTCAATCCATAAATGCCGCTGTTGAAATTATAATAACAAAGCTAATACTCCCCTTAAAGGTAAGATAGGTAGATTTTCAATTCGCACGTCTTTGTTATTCCCTTTGTAGTCCATATAACTACAAGTATCAATATGATATGTTACCCCCCCTTAGTCTATGCTTTACTCTTTCGTTAGATATAACGTTTAAGCACCATTGTCCTTTCCTTAGTGATACCAAATCACTTGTTTACTCCATATATTTCTCCCCATTTTTGTCACAAAATGACAAAGGTACGAGCTAATAAAAGACAAACCGAAAGGATCTTACAAACCTCAAAAGACTTGCAACCTATAATAGTTAAGCACGATGGTTCCACACACCATTTTAGATAACCAATATCAAAACCGAAACTACAAAGTAATTTTGTTTTGATATGTTACCAAGGAAACAATTGCCCGAAGCAATTTTCCCTAATAGTTTAGCAAATCAAAAATTGACTAAGCACCTTAGTTCTTTTGTTAAACCGATTGTACAAATACAATCGCTTGTTCGATAAGACCAAAATAAAGATCAGAATTAACTCTATTTTTCTCATCAGGTTCTAATTATTCAAATAATAACTTAGACCTTTCATTTTTAAATAATACAAATACTAGGTTAGTTAACTAGCATTTCTTGTTAAGGCATTCGATTAGACTTGAATAACCGAAACCTTCACTTTGATAAGTCTAACTAAGATCAGAAATAACTTAGTTTCTCTTATTCGGAATCGTATTGGACTAAAAAATTCATCCCTAAAACCTTTTTGTTAATCTATAAACAATTCATACAAACCAAATAAATCAACTTGCATAATTATTTACCTCAACCGGAAGCAATTGAAACAAACATAGACGTTAAAGTACTGCAATTGCACCGTAATTTTGTAAGCCTAAACAATTGATACCAAACAATAAAGCAAGATAACAATAGTTTTTCTTAACCGGAAACAATTGAACCACACACACATCCATACACAAATAATGGAATAAACATCAATTGTACGGAAATTTTGTTAAGCAAAAGCAATAAATGTATGCAATAAAATCAGGCTTTTCTTAAACAGGAAAACGATTAACTAACATAAGGGTTCACACCATATGAGATCGAATATAAGGTTATGAAAACCGAAAACAAACATCCCATAAACATACATAGAAATAATATAAAGCATTCAAGCACAGGCTATGTAATCGAAAATTATCACAAGAAAAATTATAAAATAATATTTTTATTCATTAAATAAATAATAATAGATAGTTTTATTTAAAATATACCTTATACAATTATTGAAAGAAATCAAAAATTGATGTCTATTCTCTTGGATTAAGAATTACAACATGTATCTTAATCTCTAGTGGTGCTCTTATTGTTTACTGAGATCTCATCAGTACTCAAACTTTTGAAGCATGTCTCAAGAGACTTGTCTGCAACCACTTCCTGTTTTTCAAGTTATTCAATTAGAACCCTGAGTTCAGCAAGAACAATTCTTGTTTGGTCAAATATTTCTTTGAGCCAATCTTGATGTTGAATTGTCATAATGAGATTGGTTCTTAGTTCCTCAAAACCTTGGATATAGTGAATCATACTATCAGAACGAATACACTTGGTTTCGGTTGGATCTTGAAGGTTGTAAGCCAACAGATATGACTCATCTTGAGATCCATTCGAACTATCCGAATCATAATTAGACATGATTTTTGATATGTTTTTCTTCTTCCTTTCTGTATTGATTCCTTGACAATTCTTAACCTTTTGAGCTTCCTTCTTATTAGCCTTTGAGACACTGCGAGTTATTGGAGGCATGCTTGGTTATTTAAATAGGGATTGATCAGGGTTTCAGAATACAAGCACGATGTGACTACTAATTTTCCCATAGGCTACGTAATATGAGAAGCTCATAGGATCATATACTAAGTAGTATGGATACCTCAATTGAACTGATATTGTTGAGTAAGTAAAAGGTATGTTCGAAATAAGATCTATTCAGAAGATCATATACTAAGTAAGTAAAGATACTTCACAAGAGCAGATGCTAAGAAATCAAAGGTATCTCTGTAATACAGATACGAGTAAGCAAATAAGCTAAATAAAGAGATATCTCTGATGAACAGATAACTCAGAAAACAGAGATAGCTCAGAATACAGAGATAACTCAGAAAACAGAGATAACTCGATAAGTAAATCTCTAAGAGAAGATAATGTAAGTGCATCTAAGTTATCAACACACAATAGATTACGTGGTTCGGTTAATCTTAACCTACGTCCACGGGTAAAGATGATAAGTTTATTATTGATCTTGTTAAAGTTGGGTGGAAGAACTCCATTAAAGAAAGTATGAATCCCTAGTAAATAAGAGAGAAAGTAGAGAGATGAATCTTTTCTCTAATCCTAGCTCACCCAGAAGTCCCCTTTCTTTGTTGGTGAAGCTTGGTATTTATAGCCTCTTCTGCTCCAGATATATCTTTGATGTCTTTGGGTCCATCATATCCTGATATATCTTCTGTACCAATGGTACCTTCGTTCACCGCAAACTTTATCCAATCAGATTCTGCCACCTCAGCTGACCCACATTCCTTTGGGAACTACCCAGCCTTAGTACAGATTGTACCTTCGTTAACCGCCCACCATCTCCAATCAGACGATGCCACCTAAGCTTCCCCCACGTGCCATCGTGAACTGTGAAAACTCCGTACAAGTTGTACCTTCGTTGGCCGCGTACCTTCGCCAGTCATAGGATGCCACGTACTCTGAGACCACGTGGTTGACGACTGTGCCTTTGTACTAAAAGCTGTGCAGACTTCTCAGCTACCTCTGACAGACAGACACACCCATGTGCCTATACTACAACCTATTGCTTAATAATTAAGAAATCTTGGTAGTGATTTGTTGTACTTTGTTATAGCGTACTGACCGGTTGTCAGCCGTGCAAATATAATTCACTTTCTCGCTCAACTAGATATAAATATAGTATGTGATAAGAAAGAGTTCGTTCCCACAGAGAGTTCTTGGGTTGTCAATATGTTCCGGTTTTCTATATAAAATAATAGGGGGATTTTCTGATTTTTATAATATAAAAGTAAAATAAAAGCAAACAAAACAAATAAAGCGAAGCAAACACGCAAATCAAGATGAAAGAAATTGATTAAGGATCCGTTTTCATCCACAAACATGTTTTTCAACAATAACTAGAATTGATATTTAATCTCAACTTTTATCAAAAGTCCTAGGATACCTTGATCGCAAGAATATCCCGCTAATTTCCTCTTGTCATCAACAAACACATTAAAAGATGTGAAAGTGAATTCTTCCTAGAAAGCAACCTAAAGTGTAAAAGCACAATTAAGTTTAACTCCCTAAGAGCACTAAGTTCTATGAAATAAGACTAATCAATGCAAACGAACGTGTAAAAGCACTAATCCGTTTTAACAAAGGTTATGATCCACATGTGACTACTAGGATGTATCACTACAAGCAATAATCACAATTATGCTACGTGTATTCAAGGTGTATCACGTTTACGTATAATAAACCCTAAACTAGCAATAGATATGATTACGAGTTCTACCAATTTGCAACTTGACAAAACTAACAATCAATCATAAACATGGAGACAAAACTAATTTATTGAATGAAAACCCATATTTGGAAATCCAACTTATTCCTTAACCAATAATAAAATCTAGGTACTCATGGCATAAGAGTTCATAACCAGGAGAAAAAGAAAACTCATCATATTTCTAAACCCTAGGCAAAAATAGAAGAGAAGCTAATAATCTCCCTATGACCAATGTAAGTCTCCCCTTTTTATATTCAAACTTGCCAAACTCGTGCAGGTTTAATCTTCCCGTCCAACACCTTTTCGGGCTAGCATGTGAACACTAGAGCCCAGCCCAAATCCACCTGAGTTAGCTAGTGGATCAGTGAGTCAACTCGCCTGACTTCGATTCAGCCATAGTTGTGTATGTTCCGGCATGTTCCCGGCCCAGGCCATTTTCACTCTTCCCCTGCACAGCTTCAGCTCCTAGCATACATCTATATCAATTCATGTACCATTTGAACCTTCTGCAACTCATTCAAAGCAACAGCAATACAAAGCTCTTGTCAACTTGAAATCACTGCACTTCACACTTCTTGCTTCTTTCTCAGCTGCAGACACCACCAGAATCATTTAGAAGTAGCAACTTCATGTACTCTCCATTTCCATTGGTCTCATAAGCCTTCTTCATGCATTGCTGTTACCGGCTCATCCTGCTTTCAACATCAACACATTCCTTGTTTTCGTGTTCTCTTGCCATCTGAGCAGCACCCCATACACATTCAAATTCATTATTCTGCATCACTGCCTTCTACAGTTCACAAGGCCATACCTCTCTGCAATCAGTAAGCGCACCTCCAGAGCCATATCCTGCCATTCTCTATCTCCATTCCTGCAACACAACCCACCAGCACCAGTTGCACTGCAACCAGCACTTGCAGCTCAGCTGCCATTCTCAACTGCAACAATCAAACACTCCTATCCATCAGTCCTGTAACTCGATCACCTACAAGTTAGGTTCAATGCCAGACTCAACTGCAGTTGCATGATTCCACCAGATTCTTTATGAGTTTGCAATCACCGACTCCTTCCATCATACCCTTGGCAGCAACCTTCAATTCAGCTGCAGATACACACTTCACTACCAGCACCATTTCGTACTGCAGCTGCAATTCTACCAGAACTAGCCTTGCACATTCTAGGCAGCATGCCATTTCTCGCAGAACTCGCCATTGCATCAGTCCTGCCTTCTGATTCCTCCAGTTCCATTTCCATCTTCTTTTATCATCACCAACATATCCATTGGCATCTCAACAACAGCACCACTACCTTGTTCCTCTCAGCTCTCCCTGTAATTGACATCACTACCACCGAACATACACACAACTGCAGCTTCACCAGTCATCACTTCCCTTCAACCTGCTACTGCATATCTTCAACAGCACCAGAGCCATCACCTGCAATGTTAGCATAGCATCACATCCCTTCTGATGAACAACAAACCAACACCTTCTTGAATTCCATCTGCAGTTCAATACCAGCACCAGAAACTGCCTTTTGTAGCTTTCATAACCACCTAACTCAGGCCATAGCTATCTCCTGCAATTCATTCATCTCAGCAGCAGCAATAACATCTGCAACTTCAATTCAATCCCTGCAACCCATTGGACCTCATCCTCCATCCATCCAATTTTTACTCAGTTCGAACCCCATCTCAATAAACAATCTAATTCTTCTCGATTCAGTTTCTGAAATCGTCAAAACCTTTTTTTTTTTCAATTCCTCTTCTCGGTTCAATTGCAGATACAGAACCATCTCAACCCTTGAAAATCACAATCTCAAATCGAACCCAGACTCCATTTCTTCTTCACATATCAACCACAGATTTACCTTGACCATTCACAGACTCGACCCAATTTCAATCTTCTTGTTGTCTCTTCGAACTCAAGAAGAAACCCATTTTATCTGAACTCGAACCCTAACTTCTAATTCCTGAATCACCCCAATCGATACTTCAGTGAATAATCACAGAAACCCATCGATTTCATCATCTTCAATTCTTCATCTCTGTCTCAATTCCAATTCAGAACCAGCTTCATCTTTTCAATCTCAGTAACTCTTGTTTATTCCTCTTCTCTAGATTCATCTCTCGAATTTCAGATGGAAATCGGCTCAGATATGCGCCTCTAACTCTCACTGAGTTTCTCAACTGCGACACCATGAAAATGCAGCCGAAAAATGATTGGGAGAAAGACTATTCTCTCAGTTTTAGGTTTAGGTAATGATGAGGATTCATATTGGCACTCCACGTTATGGGATAAGGGTCACCTGTTGATAAGTAGCCTGTCGGATCTAGAAAACCGACAGACTAATTCTTTGTTCAACTCAACTGCCAGTTATGAGGAACCGACTCATCACCTCCATCCCGCGTAACCTTAGTTGGATCCAAGTATCACTCTCCTGTGAATCAGCCTTTCTGCGCTTTATGCTCCAAATGGACGTTTTCTCTTTCTTTTGCTCATAATGACTCCATTGCACCTAATAAACTCAAAAGCAAACATAAGATACATAATTTACAAGAAAACTCGCAAAGAAAGCATAAATACTAGATATAAAATTAGGTGTTTTAGACACCTATCAAATTAGCCCACACTTAGACTTTGCTAATCCTCGAGCAAATCAAACTAAAACTTACAACTTCAAAGCGTTCCAGCGTCCCAAGCATCCAAAGAGTTATGAGGACATAGAGTTTCTGCATGCTAGTAATAAGAAGTTAGAAATACTAAAGAACATATTCTCATTCTTAAATGTTGAGTGAGAAATAACCACACCATAATGAGAGAACGCGTGTTTGAGAACGATCAATAAGCATTTCGCCTCGACTTCTGCCTCACCAAAAAGGATTTTATGAAAATTGCACTCAAAAAGACGGCTTTTTTATGGGTCTCACATGAGTGCAGGTAGGAATGAAGAGAGAAATCCTGCACCACGTTGAATGGTGGGAAGGATAACTTCCGAAATATTTTAAAAACCCACATCTTTTAACATTTTGAAAAACCATTTTTCTGACGATCTCTAAGAAAGGAAATCAACCACTATTATCGAGGATGAGATTACTTACTCACATTCACATACGATTTCCAATTATGATAACACCACTCTCACGGCATCCAATAGAAACGTCTTCGCTCCTCGTTTTTCATCTTCTTCATCTTCGTCTTCGGCTTCAACTATTGATGATAAACACTTGAACTTCGTAATTCCTTGACAATTTGTAACTCTTTATCTTAAACCCTTGTCGCTTGAGACTTCCTTATAGATTTTCCTTCCCCAAGGCTTATTAAATAAATAAAAACCCAAAATACCAAAATTTCTCTTATCATCGTTTTTTTTTTTAAATAAGAGAAATAAAATACAAAACAAAATAAAACAAACCATGGCCGTGGCCGTGGGAAAAGTACTTTACCGCTTGATTCTTCACAACTTGTATCGTCTCGAAATCATAAACTTCAATAATTCTCAGCTTTTGCTTTTCTTTGCTCTTGTAAATAAGTCTTCAACGTATATGTAAAAATATGCTCATTGTATGTTGCTTTACTTGGATATAAAATTTGCTCTTTTTTCTCGTTCCGTTGCTTGTAAACCTTGAACGTCTTCAACTTTCCTTGTAGATTTTGATGTTGCTCCTTGTTGTTGATGATGGTAGTGTTTCTATGGATCTGTTGTTGTCGAGAGAGAGAATGGTGCTAACTACAAATCGAACTACAAGAAGGAGGCTTTCATCCATAGACGTACCCTCATGATTGACAAAATTAGCACTCAAGAGATAAAAAATAGTGCTGAAAATTGGTGTGAAGTTGGGTAGCTCACCATTCTATCCGGAATTAACGTACGGTGACACACACTCAAAAGAAAGCTCTTTAGTTAGATGGAAAAATTTCTGGTCGGTGCCTCACATGATATAAATAGGGTAGTCTCGACTGATGATTGATCAGCAACTCTAATAATGCATTTCTCCCTGCTCCTAATTTGCATCACCGGCATGATTAAATCCATTATTTAACACTCTAACAAGTAAGAAATCCGAACGTAGATCTCTAACACTTCCAAGTTCAGTTATGTCGGTCAGAATTCTCTATGTAAACATACCTAGAAGTATGCTAGTGACTCTAAAATCTCTAAAAGTTGGAGGTTTTATGCAAACATGCTTAACCATTCCCCCACACTTAAACTTTACATTGTCCTCAATGTAATTGAATCGTCCTAGTAAAGTCAAGGTGAGAAATTTTAACATGATATGTAAATAAAAAAAGAAAAAGCAAAAGGATAAGAAATACAAAACCTATGGGTTGCCTCCCATTAAGCGCTTGTTTTAAAGTCGACGGCCCGACTGACTCTTGTAAGATTCACTCCCCATATACTAACAATCGGAAAATTTGGGGATCCACCCATAAAACCTGTTTTGCACACAATAACTCCATACAAATATTAGCATAAGAAAATAGAAACGAATCTATTAACCGATAAAAGTTTCCCCCACACTTATTCTTGTCCACACTTGGAAGTGTATAAAGAATGTAGAAGTCGGGTACTTCCACGGTTTCTTGTTCCAAAACCTGCATAGTATGAGAATCAAGTATCTCTAATAGCGGAAATCGAGAAACAAAGTCATTCAACAATATTCTCGAAGCACATACATTCAAACCAATAAGAGGTAAAGGATAAGAATCAATATGCAAAGGGTTAGACAAAACTTGCACAATCTCTTATATCACATAATCCTCTTCATCCTTGAAAAACTCAAGTGAATTATGCACCTCTTTTATATCATGGTCCTCTATCAAACCTTGCAACCATTCTTCATCCGTTTCTACCTTAACTAAAGTCTCGGCATCAACATCTTCATTGCAATCCTTTGCAAGATCAATTGGGTCTTCCACAATATTGGTCATATCGGTTACATTCTCAACACACTTCTCTTTGTTGTAAGGCACATAATCTTTTGCGGATGCAATTCTGTCCATAAGGAATTTCTTTAGAACACTCATTGCATCATCCTCAAGCTCCACCCTTTGAATAGGCTCTTGATCATTATTAAGATCAATTCTTGAGTAATATACACAAGTGTCATCATAGTCCTTTTCATCTTCATCTTGATTCTAGAATTCCATTGTACACCTTTGGATAATGTCACCATGAGTTGCTTCAAACGACGTATCTTCATAATCATCGTCAATTTCATAGCTAACATAAGATTGGTTGTCGCTGAATTTAGTGTTGCTAACCTCAAACTCATCCTTTTGAATAGGAGAATGATCATTATTAAGATCAAGAGTTGAGTTAGCTACACAATTATAAACGAAAGTCCCCAAAGGTTGGCCTTTTTCAACATTAGCATCAATCAAATATTCATCACACACCACAGGCACATTAGAATAGTTATTGCTTTGAAAACAAAATTCTTCTTCATACCTTTCTTCCTTGTATTCATCAATGCTTCTTCGTAAGATAGCCATACCTTCACGAAGTTCTTGGAGTTGCTCGTTTGTAGCCTATTTATCTTTTTGAAACTCTTGTCGTAAAAAGTTGGAAAAGTTGTGTAACAAGTTAGAGACTTGTTGTTCACGAGCATAAGAATCCTCCAATCCTTGTGGTTGTTCACACATATACCCGCCATAAGGTTGTTGAGGAAAACCATAAGGATCCATGGAATATTGGTCATAGCCAATGAATTTGTTTTGATTATACCCCTGGAATTTTTGGAAGTTGTCATGTTGTTGAGATTGTTGGAAACCGTATCCATTGTTTCAATATGCTTCATCCATGAGAAATAAGTACCTGAAACACGATTCTCAAAACAAGGTTAAAAACCAGAAAATAAAACAAAACTAAAAAAAGAAAAGAAAATAAGAAACCAAAAACAAGTGACAACCGCTGCCTCCCCGGCAGCGGCGCCAAAATTTGACCGGTTGTCAGCCGTGCAAATATAATTCACTTTCTCGCTCAACTAGATATAAATATAGTATGTGATAAGAAAGAGTTCGTTCCCACAGAGAGGTCTTGGGTTTTCAATATGTTCCGGTTTCCTATATAAAATAATGGGGGGATTTTCTGATTTTTATAATATAAAAGTAAAATAAAAGCAAGCAAAACAAATAAAGCGAAGCAAACACGCAAATCAAGATGAAAGAAATTGATTAAGGATCCGTTTTCATCCACAAACATGTTTTTCAACAATAACTAGAATTGATATTTAATCTTAACTTTTATCAAAAGTCCTAGGATACCTTGACCGCAAGAATATCCCGCTAATTTCCTTTTGTCATCAACAAACACATTAAAAGATGCGAAAGTGAATTCTTCCTAGAAAGCAACCTAAAGTGTAAAAGCACAATTAAGTTTAACTCCCTAAAAGCACTAAGTTCTATGAAATAAGACTAATCAATTGAAACGAATGTGTAAAAGCACTAATCCGTTTTAACAAAGGTTATGATCCACATGTGACTACTAGGATGTATCACTACAAGCAATAATCACAATTATGCTACGTGTATTCAAGGTGTATCACGTTTACGTATAATAAACCCTAAACTAGCAATAGATATGATTACGAGTTCTACCAATTTGCAACTTGACAAAACTAACAATCAATCATTGTTGTGATTTTGAAGATGCACACAATATGCTTGCAAGTATACAAGGTCAATATTTGTAATAAAAGAGTGAGTAGGGGTTTGTCCACAGGGAGAGGAGCATATGAGAAGTTTTCCTAGACTAATAAGAGTGGCAATGCACTATGGCAGTGAGCTAAACATGTAACTGATATGAACCAAGGCTTGGAAAGTAAAGCAGCAAAGAAACAGCTAAAAGAAGCAGCAAATAACCAAGGCTTGGAAGCCAAGGGCAGGTTGAGTTCAGTGCACTGACTTCAGTGCACAATAGCTACAAAATGCATGAAAATGAAAGGCAAGAAAAGTAACTGAAATACAAGCATACAGGACTGAAATTAAAAGTGACTGAAATTAAGATTGACTGAAAGAGAAGTGGTGGTAAGCCAAGGCTTATGATCCACCTTGTGTCCTAATCAAGTGACATGGTCTAGGTTATGTTCAATCCTAAGCATACACTAGAAATGAAAGAACACCAACTTGCTCACTAGTCTACCCCTAGCATTGGCTGTCTTTTGACAGTACAGCCAATCACAGGCTCTATGAGCATTGGCCTCTCTCAATTACACAATCAAAACACAGCAGGGAAGAACTATCCTAGCTCAATCACACTTGACAGTGCACAAGGCTTCACTGAGCCTTGGCCTGAAACTGATTAGCTCATGCTAACCATGTTTTGGCAACAAACATACATCATATGAGATAAGTTAAACATAAATTGCAGCATATCAAATAACTACAACACATAAGCAAATTGCAACTGTAAACATACAAGTACTGAAATTTTCAGTTCATAAAAATTTTTCTCCAATTCTCTACTGGCTAGTCCAGAGAGGTAAATAGTGTCCTCTACATACTTCATATGACATCAATTTATACCCATTACACATAATTAGGTTTTCCCCCAATTTTCCCCCAAAATCAGTAGAACTAGGGTTTGGTGAAATTGATTTACCTACTGTTGATGAGATATTCGCTCCATCTCGTCGACCCATTCTTCTATTTCTCTTCCTGAGTCATCTCCCGCTCCAATTGCTGCTCTAACATCAACTTATATCTTCAATTTCTCACCTAGGGTTTCAGTGAGCAGAGATGAGAAATTGAGGAGATTAGTTGATGTAAAACGTGATAGTGATGATGGGTATAGGTAGAGTGATTTGGGGAGAAGATAGTGGAGTGATTTGGGGTGAGGTGGTGGTGATGGAGACGGACATGGTGGTGGTACGGAGTATGGTGGTTCTGCAGAGGGGGGTGATGGAGGAGATGGTTCGATGGAGAAAGGGAAGGGTGCGTTTGTTTGAGGTGTAGGTGCTCGGTCGCTAGGGTGTGAGGCGAGTGTATCGAGTTTGATGATCTGCGACGCTGAGCCGTGGGATAGGGAGATGAAAGATCAATCGGACGGTGAGATGAAGTGAAGTTTGTAGCGACCGCTGGATTATATAATACAACAAAATCAACGACGCCAGATGGAGTTAGGTGCTGTAGTGTAAGGCGGAGATATCAAACGTTGATGAACATCAAGGGAGAGACCGTTGGATTCAACTACCATCTAATCCGAAGGCTTGGAATTTCAGCGCTGTGGTGCTTGGCAGAGACTTCAGATTTTGATGCTCTATGAAGGAGCGACCATCGGATGCTTCTGAGAACTGATCTGACGGATGAGAACGGAGGCGCTTTTGTGTGTAGAAAATGAGGTTGTGCGCACCATTCTTCGCTGCTTCCTTGCGTAATTTCTCCCGGCTTTTCACTACTTTTCTGCTCTTTTCGCTCCGCGACTCATCCGAACTTTATTTATTACCTAAAAATGCAAAATTAATTAATAAAAATATTTATTCTTGAAAACAATGAAAATACAGAATATGGGATAAAATGTAGAATTAATGCATAAAAGATGAGTTAAATGCCAACAAAAAGGGATAAATATATACAATATTTGGCACTCATCAATCATACATGGCGATATTTCTAGCGAATCATAATCGACAAAACATGGAGACAACACTAATTTATTGAATGAAAACCCATATTTGGAAATCCAACTTATTCCTTAACCAATAATAAAATCTAGGTACTCATGGCATAGGAGTTCATAACCAGGAGAAAAAGAAAACTCATCATGTTTCTAAACCCTAGGCAAAAATAGAAGAGAAGCTAATAATCTCCCTATGACCAATGTATGTCTCCCCTTTTTATATTCAGACTTGCCAAACTCGTGCAGGTTTAATCTTCCCGTCCAACACCTTTTCGGGCCAGCATGTGAACACTAGAGCCCAGCCCAAATCCACCTGAGTCAGCTAGTGGATCAGTGAGTCAACTCGCCTGACTTCGATTCAGCCATAGTTGTGTATGTTCCGGCATATTCCCGGCCCAGGCCATTTTCACTCTTCCCCTGCACAGCTTCATCTCCTAGCATACATCTATATCAATTCATGTACCATTTGAACCTTCTGCAACTCATTCAAAGCAACAGCAATACAAAGCTCTTGTCAACTTGAAATCACTGCACTTCACACTTCTTGGTTCTTTCTCAGCTGCAGACACCACCAGAATCATTTAGCAGTAGCAACTTCATGTACTCTCCATTTCCATTGGTCTCATAAGCCTTCTTCATGCATTATTGTTACCAGCTCATCCTGCTTTCAACATCAACACATTCCTTGTTTTCGTGTTCTCTTGCCATCTGAGCAGCACCCCATACGCATTCAAATTCATTATTCTGCATCACTGCCTTCTACAGTTCACAAGGCCATACCTCTCTGCAATCAGTAAGCGCACCTCCAGAGCCATATCCTGTCATTCTCTATCTCCATTCCTGCAACACAACCCACCAGCACCAGTTGCACTGCAACCAGCACTTGCAGCTCAGCTGCCATTCTCAACTGCAACAATCAAACACTTCTATCTATCAGTCCTGTAACTCGATCACCTACACGTTAGGTTCAATGCCATACTCAACTGCAGCTGCATGATTCCACCAGATTCTTTATGAGCTTGCAATCATCGACTCCTTCCATCATACCCTTGGCAGCAACCTTAAATTCAGCTGCAGATACACACTTCACAACCAGCACCATTTCGCACTGCAACTGCAATTCTACCAGAGCTAGCCTTGCACATTCTAGGCAGCATGCCATTCCTCGCAGAACTCGCCATTGCATCAGTCCTGCCTTCTGATTCCACCAGTTCCATTTCCATCTTCTTTTATCATCACCAACATATCCATTGGCATCTCAACAACATCACCACTACCTTGTTCCTCTCAGCTCTCCCTGTAATTGACATCACTACCACTGAACATACACACAACTGCAGCTTCACCAGTCATCACTTTCCTTCAACCTGCTACTGCATATCTTCAACAGCACCAGAGCCATCACCTGCAATGTCAGCATAGCATCACATCCCTTCTGATGAACAACAAACCAACACCTTCTTGAATTCCATCTGCAGTTCAATACTAGCACCAACAACTGCCTTTTGTAGCTTTCATAACCACCTAACTCAGTCCACAGCTATATCCTGCAATTCATTCATCTAAGCAGCAGCAATAACATCTGCAACTTCAATTCAATCCCTGCAACCCATTGGACCTCATCCTCCATCCATCCAATTTTTACTCAGTTCGAACCCCATCTCAATAAACCATCTAATTCTTCTCGATTCCGTTTCTGAAAACGTCAAAACCTTTTATTTTCAATTCCTCTTCTCGGTTCAATTGCAGATACAGAACCGTCTCAACCCTTGAAAATCACAATCTCAAATCGAACCCAGACTCCATTTCTTCTTCACATATCAACCACAGATTTACCTTGACCATTCACAGACTCGACCCAATTTCAATCTTCTTGTTGTCTCTTCGAACTCAAGAAGAAACCCATTTTATCTGAACTCGAACCCTAACTTCTAATTCCTGAATCACCCCAATCGATACTTCAGTGAATAATCACAGAAACCCATTGATTTCATCATCTTCAATTCTTCATCTATGTCTCAATTCCAATTCAGAAACAGCTTCATCTTTTCAATCTCAGTAACTCTTGTTTATTCCTCTTCTCTAGATTCATCTCTCGAATTTCAGATGGAAATCGGCTCAGATATGCGCCTCTAACTCTCACTGAGTTTCTCAACTGCGACACCATGAAAATGCAGCCGAAAAATGATTGGGAGAAAAACTATTCTCTCAGTTTTAGGTTTAGGTAATGATGAGGATTCATATTGGCACTCCACGTTATGGGATAAGGGCCACCTGTTGATAAGTAGCCTGTCGGATCTAGAAAACCGACAGACTAATTCTTTGTTCAACTTAACTGCCATTTATGAGGAACCGACTCATCACCTCCTTCCCGCGTAACCTTAGTTGGCTCCAAGTATCACTCGCCTGTGAATCAGCCTTTCTGCGCTTTATGCTCCAAATGGATGTTTTCTCCTTCTTTTGTTCATAATGACTCCATTGCACCTAATAAACTCAAAAGCAAACATAAGATACATAATTTACAAGAAAACTCGCAAAGAAAGCATAAATACTAGATATAAAATTAGGTGTTTTAGACACCTATCACGTACTTTGATACTCCAACCTTCAACATTGCGCCACATGTTGATAGAGATAACTTCATAACTTAGCATCCTAAGGAGAGATGTAGTGTGCGCTGTTGTAACATAATAAGTTGCTCCACCTCTAATATTGTGCCACGTGGCACGATAGATTTTTGGTATCTACACACGAGATAATTTCTCTTTAAGAAGAGACAACTCTTGGTCCGAAAATATCAGGAGATTCCGAAAATATTAAAAGAATATATTCAGTTTCCTTTGTCCGAACTTCTCATGCTGGAAGGTTTATTAAAATTCGAAAATTCTAAATGAAACCTATTTTTGGAAGATCATGTTAAACATGAACAATTTTTAGACAGACATGGATTCGCAGCCATCCATAAAATGTCACAAACTTTCTGATAAAAAAATTGTTAGAGCACTGCTCGGTCGAACTCGCATGCGTTGCTATCTCAAGCATGTTTGTCAATGTCAGTGATCAAAACTATAAGTCTTGATTTCTAGTCTACTATTAGCTAAGTCTCGGACTAGGATAGAAAGTGTAGTTGAGCTCAAGACTCCATGGCGATCATCATACAAAGATGAAGAACTACTCAAGGAACTTGTGGAACTTCATCGACTAAAATGTATGTGGAGACTTGAACTTATCTATCACTCAAAAGTCTATCTACTCTATATCCTATCTTGAGACAAAAGTCGTATTGCTATATAGATTTTGATTATACACATTTGCTATTTCGAGCCGAGTTTATCTCGCTTAACTATTTATCGAAATATGTGTTGGTAAGCCTTCGCTTTGGCCAAGTTTATCTTTACTAGTGACGAAAGTCATATTAAGTTTCAATTACTTGAAAATTGCTTTGATGAAAAATGGTTTGTGGATAACAACTATATAACGTCCTCTAAGAATGTTTCAATAATTGAAATGAGAGTTTAGAATATATAACCTTGGAAGGATATAAACATTATGTGGTAACATATACGTGTGTAAGTCCTTATTCCATGAACCAAAGTATGCGTACTTTGATGCTCAGGAAAACCTGAACTAAAGTCCGCGTACCAGTACGCGCACTGTCGGAAGTTCACGTCCCGTGAAATTCCTGAAAACAAACTTATTCCGGGTACTTAAGTCCGCGTACCAGTATGCGTACTAAAGTTGGTTATTTTCTAAAAACGGTTATTCGTGAACTTAAACTTATATAAACTAAGGAATGCATAATTCCAAACCGTGGCTATAAAGTTCATGAATTGATTCGAGTGAATCAAATCGTTTTTTCTTCGATTGTGTCTTGTATACTTCTATAAGATCTAATCAATTGAACAACTCTCTAACTAGTTCATTTGAGTCATTTGAACTAGTTGGTGGTAAAGAAGAATATGGTTGATATGGAAGTGCTCATATGGTAACCATTTGGTTAACTACTGTTGAACTAACTAACCGTACATGTTTGGGTACGGTTACACAAACCTAAATAAACGTGCATTTCATTTGTGTGTAGCAAGCTAAGTTCGATCTAACGGTTGAAAGATATTAGCTTGAATCTAATCAGGTTTTCATCTAACGGTGAATATTGAATGCTTTGTTACTATGATAACATTGGTTGCAAATCCTGATTTGAAAGTCTATATAAAGGAGAACTCTAGCAACTGGGAAATCTAATCCCCACACCTTCTGTGTGATACTAGTGGTATTAGGTAGAGTCGATTCTCTTTTAACCTTAGGTTTCTTCTCGAGACCATGTAGGTTAACGACTTGAAGACTTCATCGGGATTGTGAAGCCAGACCCAACTATTTTCTATGTAGTTGCGTGATCTGATCCTGCTCTTTTCTATCATATTTGAGTACAATCGTAAGATTGGCTTGAGATTGATTTCTCCGATAAGAAAGATATGAAAAGAAGTCACAAACACCTTCGTCTCATCGTTTGTGATTCCGCAATATCTTATTTTGCTAGTCGATTAAGATTATTGTGAGGTGATTGATAATTCTAGGTTGTTCTTCGGGAATATAAGTCTAGGTTATCAATTGGTTCCTGTTCACCTTGATTTATCAAAAGACAGAACAAAAACTCGTAGGTATTTCTGTGGGAGACAGATTTATCTATTACCGTAGACTTTTCTGTGTGATACAGATTTGTTTATTAAAGTCTTCGACTTTGGGTCGTAGCAACTCTTAGTTGTGGGTGAGATCAGCTAAAGAAATCGATTGCGTAGTATCCTGCTGGGATCAAAGACGTAAGGAGCACAACTGTACCTTGGATCAGTGTGAGATTGATTGGGGTTCAACTACAGTCCAGACCGAAGGTAGTTTGTAATAGGCTAGTGTCTGTAGCGTCTTAATACAGTGTGTGTTCAATCTGGACTAGGTCCCGGGGTTTTTCTGCATTTGCGGTTTCCTCGTTAACAAAACTTCTGGTGTCTGTGTTATTTCTTTTCCGCATTATATTTTTTTATATAATTGAAATATCACGGGTTGTGCGTTGAATCGATCAATTGGGAAATCCAACCTTTGGTTGTTGATTGAAATTGATTGATCCTTGAATATTGGTCTTTGGTACCGTTCAAGTGATTTCTCTTTATTCAATTAGACTCACTGATTTCTATTTGCTTGAGTAAGTATTGAATCGATAAAGTGAGATATAACTCTTGGATATACATTTATTAAGATTGAGTCTGACTGACTAGTTGATTCTCTTAAAAGTATATTGGAGTTAGTCCATACAGATTGCTAAGAGAAATATTGGGTGTGGTTGTTAGACCCCCGCTTTTTCAATTGGTATCAGAGCAGTAAAACACGTCTAAAGACCTTACAAGTCTGTGTTTGTAGCAATCTGATTTTGTGGACAGAATCTCATCTCTAGCATATACGCGTACCAAGATGTCTTCCAAAGCTTTTAACTATGCCAAATGTCTTGGGGTCACCTCAAAGGATTACCCCTTAGCTGATTCTTCCGAATCCCGAGGTAGAAATGTAGTTTTATGTTGATATAAGTCCCTTTAATAAGACATGTGACACTATCGCAAAAGCTAAAATGGAGCTCACCAGAATCTCAAAAAGTTCTACTGAAGCTATTGATTTTCAAAATCATGCTCAGCTCGTTGATGAATTTGAAAAGTCTCTTGGTCGAGAACGGGAACTCTATAATTTTATTGAGTCCTTCTTTAACAATATCGAAAAACTTATTCAAGAAACTACTCTACAACGTGAAAAGATTAGTGTTCTTGAGAATATTGTCAAGGAAGATTCAATTAGAGAAAAACGTTTGATCGAGGCGCATTCATCAGATCTAAACAGACTTTGTATCGAAAAAGAGAAACTAGGTGCATTCCTTATTCTATCCCATGAACAGTGCAAATCCTTGGAAAAGGAAAACTCTGTTTTAAGGAGAAATTCTTCTGTACCGGCTAATTCTCAGTCTGAATTCCAGCACATGAAGAGATGTTTTCCAAAAGAAGTTTTTGTCAAGAAAGGATTACATGACTTGCAAACTTCTAATACAACTATGAATTTACAACAGGTTCCAGTTATTGTTTCTCCTCCACGAACCTGTTCATTCCGTGGGAAAAAGAATCACTATGCTATTCATTGTTTTGTTAGGAGGAAACAAATCTCTAATGTCCATAATTTGCTTCTTTCTACTATCAATGGAGTAAATCGTCTGAAGACATCTACAGTGAATCTCGTTCTCACATAATACCAGAAACCTTATAAAAATGATCCCTTTTCTAGAAATTGTCACAGGTTACAGGTTCATCTCAATGGTATAAATTCATATGCCACTAATGAATACATTCCCTGTGTTATAAGAATAAGTCTGGTAAGTCTAAAAAATGGATCTCTCTGTATCCTGATCCTCTTGAACCAATCTCAAGAGGTCCTAGATTTTGTCCTCAGATTAATCCTTCTGACGGAGATGTTAAACAGGTTGGTTCCTACTCTTCTGGGATGAAAGTCAACTGAAGAAAGGCAAAAAACACAAAGGTCAAACATTCAGATGATATGTACAACTGCTTTCTCAATAATTGTAGTGGGATTACTTCTCACTCTACCACCTGATTCCAGGTATCCTTATCCTTGTTTTTAACTTGAGAGGTGCAAGGATGATGATTGAGAAATTCTCAAGTGTGTTGTACAATTTTTTTTTTGTGTTGTTTGTGTTTTTATTGCTGCCGGTCCACAAACGTCGTGTCCTCCTCTTGTGAGTTCATAGGGTTTCCGTAACAAGAGTTTCTTTCTCCTATTTACAAACACATATATATACTCTATATTATGTTATTCCATCCCTGACAATAAATTATATGGAGAGCTATGCAAAATCAAAAGAGATTGTGCATCTTGATATGGAGGAAGACACTCAAGGACGTGATTCGATTCAAGAGCTGGTTCTAAAGAAGATGCTTGCAAGAAAGGATCACAACTTCTGGATTGATGATTATGTCAAGGATTTAACTCGTTTTCAGAACGATTCAAAGGTCTGGTATGCAAATCTTCAACTGCAAATAAACCAACTCTAAGATGGTCAGGCCAGAATCCTTGTTAATCAAAATATTCTTATACGGAATCAAAAGAAGCTCATCATGGACTGTGTCAAGGCTATACAGCTTGCTCGGGTTGTTGATCGTAAATTCAGTGTTCTAACTCACAAACATGGAGTGTCTACGGTCAAGAGAGTAAAGGAAATCAGTGATACCTTCTTTGACGGATTCATTGAAAGGTATGAGGTTCTCAATGAATGTTGATTTTATTTTGTCTAGTAAATCTTCATATGAGACTTTTATTCTTGTGTTTTTAAGAAGAATAACTAGAGATTGGAATAGTCATTATTGTGATTACGCATAGCTATGTCCAACGTTTTCATCTTTATTGGTTTAGGTTTATTTGGTTAAATTCTAAAATTATTTGAAAGATGATTTTTGCAGTATTAATCTTTATGGTTTTATATATTGCAATTTGTTATGGGATATGTGTGTTTGCGTCTGTGAACTATGATTGTCCCATACCTTGTCAAAATTTAAGTGACTCATATGTCGATATGCATATATTGATAAAAGAATGAATGATCTTTTGATATTATAAAAGTTAAAGCCTTTATGTCATATTTTTATGGAAGAAAGGATAAAACTTTTGTTTACGAGGATTATGTCTATTATATGTCATTGTGCAAATAGTGATGGAAAATAGAATGAATCCTTGTCTATTCCGCAGTATTGATCTTCCCTGATCCATATTTTTTATGTATATACTGTGCGGCTCCATAAGTTCTCTTATGTTGAGCATTTTCGATTAAATTAATCATGGGTTTTCTTGTGGCTAATTTAACTGAGAATTTTTGGATTCAAATTCATATTCGTGTGTGATTTATTATGTCCAAATAAATCCTTCTTATCTTGTGAAATTAAGGTCGCTCTTGTTGTTCTTTCGGGAATGATATTTTATGGGGGAGAGTTCTTAATTGAACTTGTGCTTAATTGCCAAATCTCTGTGGGGAGTGCAGCTGTGGAATATTATAGGGGTTATATTGTATCTTTATAAACTCCTTGATGACTGCATCTAGCTTCGGCTATATGATGGCATCTAAAAAGTTGATATGTGCTTTCTTTCGGTCATGAAATGTGTATATGGAAATTTCATTAGGATCCCACTAGTTTTCGTACCTTTGCCAATTTTATTGACAAAAAGGGGGAGAATTAATGTGTAGTTCACACTACAAATACATATGGTTTTCGGATCATTATGTAAGGGGGAGTGGTTTCCATGTGAAATGGAGTATTGACTAAAGGGGAGTGATACATATCACCATAGTATTGTTGTCGAAGTTGTGATACAATTGAACTTTGATGTTGTGTAATAATACTATGATACTGTGTAACAATGATTGAGAATTCTTGTTTTCTCATTGTTATAGCTACGTATTTTCAACAACGATGATGCTAAACTTACAACCTTTGGAATCATTGGAGTACTTGGAAGTGACGAAGATTTCGAGCAATGTTGAAGAAGCAAGGAGATCATGCATGTGGAAGAGAAGCTACAAAAGTTTATTTATTTATTTTGTATTCCATATGTATTGATAGTTTTGTTACTAAAATTGACAAAGGGGGAGATTGTTAGAGCACTGCTCGGTCGAACTCGCATGCGTTGCTATCTCAAGCATGTTTGTCAATGATAGTGATCAAAATTATAATTCTTGAATTCTAATCTACTATTAGCTAAGTCTCGGACTAGGATAGAAAGTGTAGTTGAGCTCAAGACTCCATGGCGATCATCATACAAATACGAAGAACTACTCAAGGAACTTGTGGAACTTCATCGACTAAAAGATATGTGGAGACTTGAACTTATCTATCACTCAAAAGTATATCTACTCTATCTCTTATCTTGAGGCAAAAGTCGTATTGCTATATAGACTTTGATTATACACATTTGTTATTTCGAGCCGAGTTTATCTCGCTTATCTATTTCTCGAAATATGTGTTGGTATCACTTTGGACAAGTCCATCTTTACTAGTGACGAAAGTCATATTAAGTTTCAGTTACTTGAACATTGCTTTGACGAAAAATGGTTTGTGAATAACAACTATATAACGTCCTCTAAGAATGTTTCAATGATTGAAATGAGAGTTTAGAATATATAACCTTGGAAGGATATAAACATTGTGTGGTAACACATACAAAGTAACATATAACCTTGATAACATTGTGTAAGTCCTTATTCCTTGAACCAAAGTATGCGTACTTTGCTGCTCGGGAAAACCGGAACTAAAGTCCGCGTACCAGTACGCACACTGTCGGAAGTTCACGTCTCGTGAATTTCTGCTGGAGTTTTTGAACTGAAAACAAACGTATTCCGGGTACTTAAGTCTGCGTATCAGTATGCGTACTTAAGTTGGTTATTTTCTAAAAAAGGTTATTCTAGTGAATCAAATCGTTTTTGCTTCGATTGTGTCTTGTATACTTGTATAAGATCTAAGCAATTGAACAACTCTCTAACTAGTTCATTTGAGTAATTTGAACTAGTTGTGGTAAAGAAGAATATGGTTGATATGGAAGTGCTCATATGGTAACCATTTGGTTAACTACTGTTGAACTAACTAACCGTACATGTTTGGGTACGGTTACACAAACCTAAATAAACGTGCATTTCATTTGTGTGTAGCAAGCTAAGTTCGATCTAACGGTTGAAAGATATTAGCTTGAATCTAATCAGGTTTTCATCTAACGGTGAATATTGAATGCTTTGTTACTATGATAACTTTGGTTGCAAATCCTGATTTGAAAGTCTATATAAAGGAGAACTCTAGCAAATGGGAAATCTAATCCCCACACCTTCTGTGTGATACTAGTGGTATTAGGTAGAGTCGATTCTCTTTTAACCTTAGGTTTCTTCTCGAAACCATGTAGGTTAACGACTTGAAGACTTCATCGGGATTGTGAAGCCAGACCCAACTATTTTCTATGTAGTTGCGTGATCTGATCCTGCTCTTTTCTATCATATTTGAGTACAATCGTAAGATTGGCTTGAGATTGATTTCTCCGATAAGCAAGATATGAAAAGAAGTCACAAACACCTTCATCTCATCGTTTGTGATTCCGCAATATCTTATTTTGCTAGTCGATTAAGATTATTGTGAGGTGATTGATAATTCTAGGTTGTTCTTCGGGAATATAAGTCTAGGTTATCAATTGGTTCCTGTTCACCTTGATTTATCAAAAGACGGAATAAAAACTCGTAGGTATTTCTGTGGGAGACAGATTTATCTATTACCGTAGACTTTTCTGTGTGATACAGATTTGTTTATTAAAGTCTTCGACTTTGGGTCGTAGCAACTCTTAGTTGTGGGTGAGATCAGTTAAGGGATTCAGGTGCGTAGTATCCTGTTGGGATCAGAGATGTAAGGAGCACAACTGTACCTTGGATCAGTGTGAGATTGATTGGGGTTCAACTACAGTCCAGATCGAAGTTAGTTTGTAATAGGCTATTGTATGTGGCGGCTTAATATAGTGTGTGTTCAATCTGGACTAGGTCCCGGGGTTTTTCTGCATTTGCGGTTTCATCGTTAACAAAACTTCTGGTGTCTGTGTTATTTCTTTTCCGCATTATATTTTGTTATATAATTGAAATATCACAGGCTGTGCGTTGAATCGATCAATTGGGGAATCCAACCTTTAATTGTTAATTGAAATTGATTGATCCTTGAACATTGGTCTTTGGTACCGTTCAAGTGATTTCTCTTGTATTCAATTAGACTCGCAGATTTCTATTTGCTTGAGTAAGTATTGAATCGAGAAAGTGAGATATAACTCTTGGATATACATTTATTAAGATTGAGTCTGACTGACTAGTTGATTCTCTTAAAAGTATATTGGAGTTAGTCCATACAGATTGCTAAGCGAAATATTGGGTGTGGTTGTTAGACCCCCGCTTTTTCAATTGGTATCAGAGCAGGGAAACCCGTTTAAAGACTTTACAAGTCTGTGTTTGTAGCAATCTGAGTCTGTGGACAGAATCTCATCTCTGGCATATACGCGTACCAAGATGTCTTCCAAAGCTTTTAACTATGCCAAATGTCTTGAGGTCACCTCAAAGGATTACTCCTTAGATGATTCTTCCGAATCCCGAGGTAGAAATGTAGTTTTATGTTGATATCAGTCCCTCTAATGAGACATGTGACACTATCGCAAAAGATGAAATGGAGCTCACCAGAATCTCAAAAAGTTCTAGTAAAGCTATAGATTTTCAAAATCATGCTCAGCTCATTGATGAATTTGAAAAGTCTCTTGGTCGAGAACGAGAACTCTATAATATTATTGAGTCCTTCTATAACAATATCTAAAAACTTATTCAAGAAACTACTCTACAACGTGAAAAGATTAGTGTTCTTGAGAATATTGTCAAGGAAGATTCAATTAGAGAAAAACGTTTGATCGAGGCGCATTCATCAGATCTAAACAGACTTCGTGTCGAAAAAGAGAAACTAGGTGCATTCCTTATTCTAGCCCATGAACAGTGCAAATCCTTGGAAAAGGAAAACTATGTTTTAAGGAGAAATTCTTCTGTACCGGCTAATTCTCAGTCTGAATTACATCACATGAATAAATGTTTTCCAAAGAAGTTTTTGTTAAGAAAGAATTACATGACTTGCAAACTTCTAATACGGCTATGAATTTAAAACAGGTTCCAGTTATTGTTTCTCCTCCATGAACCTGTTCATTATGTGGGAAAAAGAATCACTATGATATTCATTGTTTTGCTAGGAGGAAACAAATCTCTAATCTCCATAATTTGCTTCTTTCTACTATCAAAGGAGTAAATCGTCCGAAGACATCTACAGTGAATCTCGTTCCCATAGAATACCAGAAACCTTATCAAAATGATCTCTGTTCTAGAAATCGTCACAGGTTACAAGTTCATCTCAATGGTATAAATTCTTGTGCCACTAATGAACACATTCCCTGTGTTTATAAAAATAAGTCTGGTAAGTCTAAAAAATGGATCTCTCTGTATCCTGATCCTCTTGAACCAATCTCAAGAGGTCCTAGATTTTGTCCTCAGAAAAATCCTTCTGATGGAGATGTTAAAGAGGTTGGTTCCTACTCTTCTGGGATGAAAGTCAACCTAAGAAAGGCAAAAAACACAAAGGTCAAAAATTCAGATGATATATACAACTCCTTTCTCAATAATTGTAGTGGGATTACTTCTCACTCTACCACCTGATTCCAGGTATCCTTATCCTTGTTTCTAACTTGAGGGGTGCAAGGATGATGATTGAGAAATGCTCAAGTGTGTTGTATAATATATTTTTTTATGCTGTTTGTGTTTTTATTGCTGCTGGTCCACAAACGTCGTGTCCTCCTCTTGTGAGTTCATAGGATTTCCGTAACAAGAGTTTCTCTCTCCTATTTACAAACACATATGTATACTCTATATTGTGTTATTCCATCCCTAACAATAAATTATATGGAGAGCTCTGTAAAATCTCAAAAGATTGTGCATCTTGATATGGAGGAAGACACTCAAGGACGTGATTCGATTCAAGAGATGGTTCTAAAGAAGATGCTTGCAAGAAAGAATCACAACTTCTGGATTGATGATTCTGTCAAGGTATGAGGTTCTCAGTGAACTTTGATTTTATTTTGTCTAGTAAATCTTCATATGAGAATTTTATTCTTGTGTTTTAAGGAAGAATAACTAGAGTTTGGAATAGTCATTATTGTGATTACACATAGCTATGTCCAACGTTTTCATCTTTATTGTTTTAGGTTTATTTGGTTAAATTCTAAATTATTTGAAAGATGATTTTTGCAGTATTAATCTTTATGGTTTTATATATTGCAATTTTTTATGGGATATGTGTGTTTGCATCCGTGAACTATGATTGTCCCATACCTTGTCAAAATTTAAGTGACTCATATGTCGATATGCATATATTGATAAAACAATGAATGAACTTTTAAGTGACTCAAATTTTTCTGATAAACAAATTGTTAGAGAACTGATCGGTCGAACTCGCATGCGTTGCTATCTCAAGCATGTTTGTCAATGTCAGTGATCAAAACTATAAGTCTTGATTTCTAGTCTACTATTAGCTAAGTCTCGGACTAGGATAGAAAGTGTAGTTGAGCTCAAGACTCCATGGAGATCATCATACAAAGATGAAGAACTACTCAAGGAACTTGTGGAACTTCATCGACTAAAATGTATGTGGAGACTTGAACTTATCTATCACTCAAAAGTCTATCTACTTTATCTCTTATCTTGAGACAAAAGTCGTATTGCTATATAGACTTTGATTATACACATTTGCTATTTCGAGCCGAGTTTATTTCGCTTATCTATTTCTCGAAATATGTGTTGGTAATCTTTCACTTTGGCCAAGTTCATCTTTACTAGTGACGAAAGTCATATAAAGTTTCAATTACTTGAACATTGCTTTGACGAAAAATGGTTTGTGAATAATAACTATATAACGTCCTCTAAGAATGTTTCAATGATTGAAATGAGAGTTTAGAATATATAACCTTGGAAGGATATAAACATTGTGTGGTAACACATACGCGTGTAAGTCCTTATTCCTTGAACCAAAGTATGCGTACTTTGCTGCTCAGGAAAACCGGAACTAAAGTCCGCGTACCAGTACGCGCACTGTCGGAAGTTCACGTCCTGTGAATTTCTGCTGGAGTTTGTGAACTGAAAACAAACTTATTCCGGGTACTTAAGTCTGCGTACCAATATGCGTACTTAAGTTGGTTATTTTCTAAAAACGGTTATTCGTGAACTTAAACTTATATAAACTAAGGAATGCATAATTGCAAACCGTGGCTATAAAGCTCATGAATTGATTCTAGTAAATAAAATCGTTTTTGCTTCGATTGTGTCTTGTATACTTCTATAAGATTGTAGTTGCAGGAAATCCTACACTACACCCCTCATATGATTTCATTATTATTCAACTCATTTTAGATTTATACTCTTAATTTTATTGATCAATCTTTGAATATTCTTATAAGAAAAGATAAAGGAATCAAGAATGACCTCTGCTATAGAATTTCTCTCTCCTATTTACTTGTTTCTTACTCAAAAAAGATCTCTCCCTTTCCTTTACAACTGAATGACTATTTATAGGGAAATACATAGTGGATGACAGCTAACCTGTCATTTATTTTCGGAACTTGCGATATTCTCGCAACCTTACAAATCTTAATCTCGCAAACTCTCTAATTTTTGCAGGACCATCAAATCTTTCTCATGATTTTAGCCGGCGTCGTTTATTATCTCATTTCGGAAATTGCTCTGCGACGCTATTGTGTTGTGTTGTTGATAATTTTGCTAAGATATTATTGTTGCGAGATTTTGATCCTACATCTTGCCTCTTATCATATATTTTTTGCGAAGTATAGAATGATGTGAGAAATGCCGCAGCTGTTCATTTCTTCATATTCTGCATTTATCACCCGTACTCTTTCTTCCATCTGTTTCTTGACACGTCTTTTATAACCGATGCTTTTTAACCATTTATATTTTTCCGTATTAATTGTGTTTATCTTTTCGAGGAAAAATTCCCTCTATATATATTCTTTCTTACTCTCATTTTCTTTCTTTTTATTTTCTCTGCAACTTCATCGTTCTTCTGCAAATCCGTTATTGCAATTTTTCTTCTTTCTTCTTCAATCTTTTTAAGTTCTTCTTCATCTTCATACCATTTCTTCTACAGATCTTCATCGTTCATAATTTTCTTCGAAATAATCTTCCTGCTACTGTTTTCCATGGATTCATCAAGGTTAGTTTTCTTTTTTCTTCGTTATGGGTTTTGCTGAAATTGATCTTGCTTATTGCCTTATTTGATGTTGTTTATGTGATTCCCATACTCTTGTTATTTCAGCAAAAGCGCCTCCAATACTAAATTTACAGTTCCTAACCCTAATATTCCCAAACCGCAGCATAAGGTTGTTGCGCATAAAAGAAAGTCTGCGAATGAGAAGGTAGTAAGAAACACTATCCTTTTATAATAACAATATTGTTGCCTCTGTTTCTTATCTGGATTGTAATTCGCAGAGTGACAAGGATGTCAATAAACCTCTCAAGAAATCTCGCCACCTTAAAACTGTTCCAACTTCCGTTCCATTCCACTTACTCATCTCTTCTAAATCCCCTGCGACATCTTCGCAAGATAAACCTTTATCTCCCATTCGCGAAAAAGCTGCCTCAGACTTCATTTCTTCAGCTGACCTTTCAATGATTGAAACCTCCCCTGTTGATCCTTCTATGAATGAAACTTCTTCTCTTCCTATTGAGAATGTTTCTCAACCTTCTATCACTGCCAGTTCTCTACCTGAGTCTCTTCCTCTTTCAAAAGAAACCGTGGAAGAAATAGATATTGCTTTCAAAGTTTTATCTGAAGTCCTGGATGATGGCAAGAAGTCTTCTATTGATCCTATCAATTCTAATGTTTGCGAAATTCTGAGTAAGCATTTAGGTTCTGACAGAGCTGCTTCGCAGACAGCTTTGGAAAAAGAGTGTAATGCTCTTCGTCTCGAAAATCAAAAGCTTCAAAATGTTTTGTTGTATCGTGACAATCTTCGCAAGAAGAACGATGAATTGAGAGGTATGATATTCTTATCCATGTCTTCAATTTACCTTTTTAATGGTTTTATCCTTCCCATATTTAATTATCCTTGAAATCCCTCTTTCGCATGTTAAGCCTTAAACCAAAAATGAATAATGGAGAGATATCAATTTGAATCTGCTGTTGAAGAAGCCCGTGTTGATAAAGAAATTTTGATGGATCAATATAACCAATTAGATAACCTCTATTCATATTCTATTGATCATATAAATAATCTTACCAATGAAAATACCCAATTAGTTCAGAGACAAGATTTATTAAGTAATGAAGTATCTCGCCTTTCTTATTCTTTAACTAAAGATAATTTAGGGATGAAAACTTTATTAGATGAGAATAAAACCTTATCTCAAGAGAAGCGAACTTGTTTAAACAAGATGGCGATATCTTCGCAACAACTTAGCATTCTTCAAAAAGTATGTGATGACCAAGAGCAATCTCTTCGCTCTTTGAGAAATGAACTTAAAGAAATAACAGAGTCATCTATCGCTGAAAGAGATACACTCATTCAAGGTAGAATAGCTTTAAGTGTAAAGGCGAATCAACTTAAAGAAAAATATTCCAAATTAGAAGAATCTTATTATTCTCTTGCGAAGAAAAATGCCTTTCTTATTTCTAAAGAGAAAAACCTTCAGTCTCGACTTAAAGGTTTAGTTGGAGACAAATTTGATGACGCAATGGACCGTTGGGAGAATAGTTGTTTGTCCTTGATTTCAACACCTTATTTCGCAAAAGGAAGGTAGTCATAATAGTTTGACTGCCTTAACTATCTTTTCTTTGTCATATTTTTCTGATTTCTTCATCTTATTGAAATTTTGTATTCTATCTTTCGCAGAGTCTGAGAAGAATCTTCATTCCTCCATTTCTGTTTTGGAGGCTAAATATGCTAAAATTCGCAAAGAAAATGCATTGCTCGTCTTTGCTCTTACTGGTTCTAGCGACCGAGCAGAAAGAAGACTTGATTATCTTGCTTATTTTAAGGATATTCAAGATAGGAATCATCAGAGAGCACTTCTTCGTCAAGTTCATCTCCGGGATGAAGTCCTTGTAAATGATATTTTATTGTCCAAATCTCTTCCTCCTACATCAATTGAACCTTTGGAAGTAGATGATGATGAAGTTCCTCATCCTGCTGATAGTGATTATGATTATGAAAGTGGTGCAGAGGATGATCTCTTGGAAGGTGAAGAAGAAATTCTTTCTAAGGAAGCATCTGTTGGTATTAATCAAAATGAGAAAGAAATCTCTCCTGAAGAAGTAATTGCTGGCGATAATCAAGGTGCTAGTCAAGGCGAAGATCAGAACCGAAATGAAGGAGAGGCTTGCGATATTGAGAACATTGGCGAAGAACGTCCGTTATCTCCCGCTACTGGAATTAATACTGAAGCTTGAGCTTCTTAGTTTTATCTTCTTGAATTGTCTTACTTTTACCACTTTTGCGAATTATATTCTTCAATCAACTTTTAAATCAATTTTTCCTTTTAGTATTTTGCTGATGAGAATGTAGTTGCAGGAAATCCTACAATACACCCCTCGTATGATTTTATCGTTGATCAGCCTATTTTTAGGTTTACACTCTTAATTTTATTGATTAATTTCTGAATATTCTTACAAGGAAAATAAAGAAATCAAGAATGATCTCTACTCTCAACTTTCTCTCTCCTATTTACTTATCTCTCACTCAAAAAAGATCTCTCCCTCCTTTACAATTCGAATGACTATTTATAAGGGAAATACATAATGGATGACAGCTAATCTATCCTTTATTTTCGGATATGGTTTGCGACATTCTCGCAACCTTACAAATGTTGACTTCGCAAGCTTTCTAATTTTCGCAAGACTATCACATCTTTCCCATGATATTTGCTGACATTGTTTTCTGAAACCGTTCTGCGACTATTGTGCAATTCCATTGATAATTTCGCTGAGACACAGTTGCGAGAATCTGATCCTACATCTTGCCTCTTATCAAATCTTCTCTGCAAAGTAGAAAGATTTGAGAAATGTCGCAACTCCTTATCTTTTCATATTCCACATTTATCACACGTACCTCTCTCTTCCACTTATTTCTTGACACGTCTTCTGTAACCGCTACTTTTCAACCGCTCACGTCTCTTCGTCTTAATGGTGTTTATTTCTTCGAGAAGTAAATTTTCTTTATATACTCTTCTCCCTCCCTCTTTCCATTTTCTTTTTACTTTCTCTTCTATTTTTATTCTCTATCTCTGCAACTTGTCATTCTTCTGCAAATTCTGCTGCTGTAATTTTTTCTTCCTTCAATTCTTTTACTTTCCATACATTCCCATATCCTTTATTCAATCATGGCTCCAAGTGGTCATAGATATGAGAAGAACTTCAAGATGTCCAAAAAGATCTTGCTAATAAAGGTCTTACACTCTCCCCCATTCCTGATGTGAATGCCAAATCAATTCTTTCTGTCAAGCTTTTCTCCAATCAAAATTGTGATGATCAATCAATCATAATTTCTAGGTCAAATTCTCGCAGGTCTCTCTTCCTCTTTATAACCCAGACATTCCTTTATTTTATGAAATTCTCGCTCATCCGGGATTTTCGCGAGCCATTTTCCAACTAAGTGGGGATTGTATCCGTCTAATGCTAGAGTTCGCTAATCGTGGTGCTGGTAGAGGATCTCTTTACTCCAGTGAACTTAGGGATCCAAAATTCAAACCTAGAATAGTTGTGAGAAGTATACAGTGGCGAATTTCTTTGAAAATACGAACTTATCTCCATGAAGAAAGAGAATACTCGCTGGGGTATTCGATTAAGAAGAAAATAATATTGATGAATCCAAAATTCTTATGCAAGATATTGACTGGCATTCTGGTAAAAACACAACTCCTCGCCAATCCAAAGATGACAAATGGTGCGTGTTTCCTTTAATGCTAAAGGGTCCTTACATTGCTGGATCAAACGTTCTTCCTGCGAATCTCGCAGCATATCAACCTTGGGTTTTCTCCTGGCCGAAAGGAGAAGAGGATATTTCCCCCTTTAACTCATTTTATACTTTTATTGATTTTTACTATTATGTTCGCTAACTCTTGCGATATTCCGCAGATCCAAAAACTAAAAGATAGTTATAACAGACTGGGAAATCTAGTACTCTGTTGCTCTTCGCTCATATACAGATGAGGTAAGAAATTTTCTCTTATGACTTTAAATAGTACTGTCATTCCCATGCTTCCATTTCTTACTTCTATCTGTATGCGAAGATTATTGCTGAAGTAGAAGAATCTGTTGATGCTGCGAAGATTGGCGATAAAGGTAAAGGTGCTCTTCGCAGAGAGAAAATCAACTGGTCCTCCTCCAAAGAAAAGAAAAGTTGTTCTTCTTCTCCTTCAAATGTTCTTCCTAACGAAATTCTGAAAGTGACAAGGATGATGAGGATAATGATGATCTCGCTGGAACTGAAATTCTCCTCCCGAATCTTCTATGGCTAAGCTTTCTGGCCTCTTTTCTGATTCTCTACAAGGAATGGGAGATAGCCAGTTCGCAAATACCTGCAAAGTCTCGCTACCCTGTGATGTCCCTTTACTAGATGGTGATAGCTCTCTTCGCGGAGTTTAGATCAGTGACTCCCGACTTCTTGCATTCTCTCAATAGTTGGTATACTTTTATCTTTTTACTTCTTCATTTATAACTCAAAATCTCTTTCTATATTAATATTTTTTATTTCTTTTCGCAGGCTGGAAAAGCTTCTTTTGCGGTTGCCTCAGATCTAGAGAGAAGACGCGAAATTCTTGAAAAGAAGAATCTTCAATTTCGCAAAAGGAATGAAGAATTGGAAGTTGAAGTTAAAGGTCTTCGCGAGAAGAATAGACAATTAGAAATTTATTCTTCCTCTTATAAGAACAAAATTTCTAGTCTTCAACAAGCTAATAATCAGCTTTACGGTATATTACTTTTCTCTTTTTATTCATTCATCTTGTTGTTTTATCTTATTTAAATGATCATTTTTGGAGACATTTATGGTCTTTCTGATGAAGCTACCCTTCTTCGTACATTTCCTTATGCCTTGGTTAATGATACCTTTCTTGAACGTCTTAACAATTCCTTAAATAGCTTTTCTAATGATATAATTTCATCTCTTTCTCTAAATGAACTTAGATCACAATTTCGCCTCTTAGAAATTGATCATAGATCCAGTTTAGGCTTAGCTAACAGATTTAAACGTCTCCTTATTGATTCCAAAGAGAAAACCAATGAGTTGAGAACCAAGATTAGCGGTCTCATAGATGATAAAGATCGTATCTCTGATCAAGGTGCCAAGGCTCTGGAGAAATTCCAAGAGGCTCTCCTTGAAGTTCAACTTGAGCGAGATGAAGCTAACCGCAAGAATATTGAACTCTGCGAAAGGGAAAATCAAATTCGTTCTCGTCTTCTCATAAGTAGTGAGGAAGAATTTGTCTGGGCTGCGAAAATTTTAGATGATGCTAGAAAAGATTTAGGCGTAAATGTTAGTCTCCAAGTTGAACATACAACCTTGATTAGAGACATGATTTCTGACAGAGAAGGTTGCTAATTGCTCTTCTTTACTAATCTTTTGCTTCTTATAGATTTTCATCAAGTTAATAATTGGTTGTCTTTTGTTCGCAGATTCTGAAAATAGATATCGTGAAAAGATTGAAGAACTTGAAGCTGAAAAGGAGGAACTCGCAAAGAATCTTTCTTCTCGCAACGACAAGTATTCTAGATTGAAGAATCAAATCAAAATCACCATTGAAAATTGTAAGAATGATGCTACGCATTTTTGCAATCAAACCATCCAGATGGTTTGTGATGATCATAATATCCCACATTCTGATTACCCTTGTATTTTAGAGGAAATCCCACAGAATACTCCCAATTTGATTATCTCTCATAGTGATGCTGACGATGAAGAATCTGATAGTGATGGAAGTTATGATGGTGATGAGGATTCTGACGCATATGAAGAAAGAAATAAGTCTGATGAAGATAATGAAGGATTAACCAAGAAATAGTCTTTATTTCTTCTTTGATTTTTTGTAGCACTTGTGTATTTATTTCTTCTGTCTGTATATTAGTGCTTCTTTCATTTTGGCCTGCGTAAATTAAAACAATTCTTCTTTGCAATACAATTAATCAATATAATCATTAATTCTTGAATTTTTGAGTAAATCTCTTATATGGAGACAAATAGCATTTTCTAATTTCATACATTCCCATACTTGCCTCTGTTATTTGAATCCAAATGAGAGATTTCATAAACTTCTTATTGTACAATTTCGCAAGTTCTTGCGAAGCGAATTTTGTTTCTTTTCAAAATCTCATTCCTGTGTGGTATTATTTTGCCTTCCTAATTAAAGGTATTATTATGCCACCTCTTGTCATTGCGACAAAATCGCAGGATGTCCTTGCACTTTCATGCAACAACCCATTGATCTTGCCTTAAATTTTTCTTCTGTGTCATGTCCTCTTCAGGAATATTGCGACAATATGACATGCCTAAATATTCTTGCGAAAATAAAGCCCCATGACATTGCCGTCTTGCGATGAAATCGCAGGACGTCTTCGCACTTTCATGCGAAAACCCATTGATCTCATCTTATCTTTTTCTTTTGTATTATTGCCTCTTCAGGAATGTTGCACAAATATGACAAGCCTTAATTATCCTTGCGAATAAGCCTCATGACATTTGCGTCTTAAGACACTTATCAGCTCCCTAATGGAGGGTGCCGCCCTTATCTTCCCCCTGGTTGCCCCTTCAAGGAGGCGTACTTCTACCATACAAGGTTAGCTCCTCCCATCCATCGTTAACAACAACCAGTTGTTTTCGCAGCCTCTTATCCCTTTTACCTATAGGGCTTATGGTTACGAGACTGCACCCTAAGTGGGGTTTTCTTCGGGCCGAGTGCAGTATAAGCCAAGACTTGTCAAGAATGGCAAGGACGCTTCAAACGCCCTCGGCACTCTTGACTCAACCGTGTACCTCGGCGCCTTGATCAGATCTGCACTCCTTGGGAGAGTCTTATTACCTTAGTCGCCCAACCTAAGTCATATGCTTAAGTTGAGAATCCAAGGTGCCTCTCCCGGATGGGCTTTATTGACCCCAAATCTCCATGACTCAGGTTCCGGTGGCGGTGTAGCCTTTCCCTGAGTCATGCAACAGGTACCCCCTAATATGACGTACTTTAGGTCTTACATTTGCCTCTTGCGAAATTTTATTCGCGAACTAGGGTGTACGCCATAAAGGTTCGCCTCTTTCTCTTTTGTCATTCTTTTTGATTATTTTCTGTAAAATTCATTATCTCTGCGAGAGTCTCGCAATTCATAATATTGTATCTGAATTTCGCAATCTCAATTTTGTTGTTCAATCAAATGTATTTTTGAGAATTTTACTTATTGCGAGATTATCGCAACAACTTAATCATTCATACATTTCTTGCTTTTATTACTTTTGCCCTCCTCTGCTTCTTTATGATTTTCTGCTACTGCTTCCTTGGTATGGTATGTTCATCCTTTTTACCCTGAGCTAGCATTGATTTTGTAACATCTCTTCTCCTTTCTTTTCGATTGTATCCACCATCAACTTCTCACTTCTTTGTACATCCTTGATTTTGTCGCCAGTTTTCCTTCTTTTTTCTTCCTTCGCAAGATTCTATCTCAGTTTCGTAACATTTCTTTCCTTCAACCCAATCTCCCTTTATGATTCCTACACCATTGGGGTGAGGGAATTTGATGCATTGATGGAAAGTTGAAGCTACACCCAGAATCCCATGT